>NC_137153.1:95026994-96226994 GCF_951394435.1 Stenella coeruleoalba | reverse complement strand
CTGTAAAGTGATATGCAAGTGAAAGTAATTATTATCATTTGAAGAACAGATTCTCTTTGCTCAGTTCCCAAAACCATACTTATTAGTATGTTCAAACATGTTCAAACATGTTCAAAGATGACCTCTGGAAAATATTACAAATGTAGGCTATTCAGTTACTCGTTGAAGAAATTATTGCCTTTTCTAAAGTCTGTTTTAAATGTTAAGTGAGTTGCCCAAAGTCACAAACCTGGAAAATGGTGAAGCAGAAATAGAAATTCCAGCAATTGGTCTCCAGCAACTCCAATTAAAACGACTTTACAACAATCCAATGAAGTAGGTGACATCATTAGATATGTCTCCATTGCATAAACAAGGTAATAAGAAGCTACGTTCCTTGTTCAAAGAATCCATAACCAGTAAGCAGTGGAGCTGAAATTGGCATTCAGGTTGCCTGACCCCACAGTTGGTGGAATTAACCACAATTGTACAGGTGCTGCCTTAGATGGAAGATAAAGAGAAGACCGAAAAACATAGGACTAGCTTCTCTTTGTAATTTATAGAAGAGTAGAGCACTGAAAGGTGTTACCATCATGACCCATGACAATTATCAGCTATCTGTTCCTTAGACCCATCCCTGTCACCATCTCCACTGAAAACACCTTAATTCAGGGCCATCATGTCTCCCACAGACAGCCTCTTATGTTCCTGTCTTCAATCTTTCCCTCCTGTTGTCCCACACTGCCACAGGAGGAATCCTTTAGAAACATGGATCTGACCATGTTACTTCCCCCAGTGAAAACCCACTAGCTCTCTATTTTCTTTAGTAAAATGCACACGGATTCTAGCACCATGTTCCCGGCCTCCACTCTGCCATGTGACCACCTCTTGGGTCTAGTCCCTTGCTGCTTCTCCACCACCCTGCACAGATTCTGCTCCTGCCACCTGGACCACTTCCAGTTCTGGGATTAAGCAATGCCGTTTCCTGCCTCTGTATCTATGCTCACAATGCTCTCTCTAGCTGGAATATTTCCTCTCCCTTGTGTATGTCTGGGGAACTCTGCAGCCAGGATACCCCGTCTTTAAGATTCCCTCTCTTTCCCATTACCCTAGGATTTCCAGTCCTTCCTCAGGCTGCTTTTGTACTAATCATACACCTCTGTCATTTTGCGTGGTGCATACGTCCCCACAACCTAACTGATACAACCTGAAGGTAGAGACCCTGCCTTAATCATCTTTGGGTCCTCAGAGCCTAGCATAAGGGTTCAGTAAGTGCTTGTCAAAATAAATTTAGCTGGCTTCCCTGTTTCTTCCTTGCTAGTCCCCAGTCAAGTTAATAAACTGCCCATCCATGTACAGAAACTGTTTTTCTTTACTGCTTTCCTCCCTGCCTCTCTTTCTCTCTCTCTGTATCCTCTCTTCTCCTCCATGGACTGTGAAGGGATGAGAAAGCAAGAGGCTGGATGAAAAAGTAAACTCAAAAGCCCTAACCTAATGCTGGTTTGTATTATTTCTTCTGTGTCTGTACAAGAGAGACAGAGAAGCAGAGAGAGAGGAATGGGGAGAGGGTGAGGGCTTGCAGCTGGCTGTGAGTGGGAGTGTCCCCACCGGGCAGCATCTCACACTGGGTTTAATGGCAAGCCTACTTTGGGGGACGATGGGAACAGGGAGAAATACACTGACTGCTGTGTGTACCAAGTTCAAATTGCTAGCTATACCCTTAGCTAACACTAGTGTTTCATGTTGCAAATCCAGTGTTACCACATGAAATAGTCAGCAAGTACACTTCTGCCAGAGATGGAGTCATTTGTTACTGGCTGGAGTGAGAAGCTGACACAGTTAGCTCACAGAGATGCTTCTGTTGAGATGCACAGCCTTCCTCAAATTAACCACGACTGTCCCGGGTCTCGGCAACATATGTTCTGAGCAGTAGCTCCTTGGCCAGCGCTGTTGCATTTTTGAAGAGGGTCCCCTATCTGCTATGCAAACAGTTTCTGATTTTCCTGTCTTAGCTGTTTCATGAGGATGGTACAGGAGGGTAAGTTGGAGAGGAATACAATTCAGAGGCAGTTGGAAAAGACAGACTTCTGTCTCTGGTCTTGTCTCCCTTCCATCCATCCTCAAGCGTGTTTTGCTAAAACTCCGATCTGACCACGTCACCCTCGTTGAAATCCCTTAGTGATTCCCTATTATACTCAGGATGAAGTTCAAGCTTCTTAGACTAGTACGTGTGCCTGTATAATGTCTGGCCGCTGCTTACTTGTCCACCAGCAAGTTTTGTCTCTGACTTTTGGATCTGGTAACACCAAACTATTTGTCAGTTTCTGCACATATGGTTTTTGTCTCCACGCCCTCACTGAAGCAGTTTCTTCTGCTTGGAGTACCCTTTCCTGCACCCCTCACCTCTCACCCACTTTGCTGAGCAAACTTCCACTTATGGTTTAAGGCTTAGCTAAAGCATCAACTCCGCTAGCTTCTTCCAACCCTCTGGATTAATTCATTTCCTTCAGCCTCCCATAGTCCTTTTTCATTTCTCCCACTTGTGTTACAGTGATCAGGGAAGCAGTAGAATATAGTGGTTAAAAACAGAGGAAGTACCGGGGGAATGGTAGGAGTGGTCTGCTAGGATGCAGGCAATAAAGGGTGCGTTATATGCGGAATATGTAAAAAAAAAAAAAAAAAAAAAAAAAAAGGAAAAAATGCACTAAAAGTTTTATGTACCTGCAATTCTAAACAATCTCAGTGATAAAATACTCTTTCTTACAAAGGCAATCTATCTCCACCCCTGGCTAATAATTCAGGGTCTGGAGTGAAAACACTTAGCTCCATCATTTTACGTCATCACATCGTGTGGCCTTGGGCACATGACTTATCTTTCTGTTCATCAATTCCTGCCTCTGTAAAATGGAAACAAGAAAACTATATGGCTGGTTAGTTTGTGTGATGATTACATGAGATGATTCATGTAAAGCACCTAGAACAGTAACTGGGATTAAGTAATCGCTCCATAAATGTTAACTACTATTTGCTGATGAGTCTGTATTCCTCCCCTTGGGTTAAGCTCCCTCACTAGCTTAAAGCTCTTTGAGAATCTATCTTGCTCACTGCTGTATACACTCTGCCTAGCATAAAAATCATTTGTTGAATGTATAAATGGGTCTTATTCATCTCTGTGTGTGAAGTGCATTGCTGAGGATGTGAATTGGTAATAGGTGCTCAGCAAATGTTTGTTGGATGAATGGGTAGTTGAATAAAAGAATAGCTCATAACAGAAGAAGAAACTTGCAAAAGGAGCTGGATGGAAGTGTCCCTGAAGAGACACAGAAATGGGGACAGAAAATGCAGAGAAAGTCAATGGTGAGAGTGAAAGAAAGAACCAAAGTTACCTCTCCTTGAACTATCCCAGAAGGTAGGGCCTAATGAAATATAAGTCTATGAAAACTGGAGAGTCATACCTGTCAATTCCATGACTTGTAGAAGCCTAGAGGAGGGAGAGGAAAATCCATCCCATCATGGGCTCCAGGAAAATGGCAGCAGTAAACGAAAGCAACAGGAAGATTTTCCCACAGTCTAAGCCCCACATAAAGACCAGAAACCTGGCTGTAAAGAGGGAAATGGGGATCTGCCAGTTTCTTGTTCCAGTTACTGTGTTAATGTCAGATTTTTTTTAAAAAAATGGTTGACAAAGCTCATTAGTATAATACTCTGCATCTAGTTCTTGAAAGATATGTGACTAAATATGATCAGTATATGGATCACTCTCAGACTTTCCAGGGTGTGACACCTCCTAAACCTAACGAGATATTCATGAAGCTCTAGATTGGAACCATTAACAGGAGAGATGATGATTATACTCTCACGACTATCTCATAACAACGTTTAGAATTTCCCTCCAAGGTTACAGTTCAAGATGGCAACATAGGAAGATCCTGAATGTACGCACCACATCTACAGCTATATATGGAACAATTGCCTCTAAGAAAACCTAAACACTGGCAGAGCGACCCCTTCACATGAGGCAAACAAGAGGGAAACCAAATTGAAGCAGGTAGGAAAGGCTGAGACACAAGCTCACCATAAACCCCACTCTTGGCACAGTGACTCACAATCAGGAGGGAACTCAAAAGCCAGAGCTTCTCCCTGAGGAGCAAAGGATTCATATGTCACACAGGGCACCCCAAGTTTTAACACCGGCACCTGAGAGACAAGGCCCTAAAACACCTGGCTTTCAGGACCGATGGGGCTTATGCCCGTGAGACTCACAGGGCTGTGGGGAATTGAGAAATGGCTCTTAAAGCACCCATGTGTAGACTCACCTGCCCCAGGGCCCAACACAGAAGTAGCCCCTTGAAAAGTGCCCAGACACTATGTGAAAGAAACAGGTGCTCTCAAGGAAGGTAAGCCAGGGGATGCCATCTTTGCACTGTCCCTCTGTCTCACTACAACTCACCAATATCTCCCAGAAAGAAAGCCTCATGGCAACCATCGAGGAAAAACCTATAGTTGATTCACAAAAGAGAGTGAGAATTTCCATCTAAAATATAATTCATTAAGTTTTAATAAGGAGGAGGAATGGGCCACTTCTAGGTTCCGGGCAAAGTCTGCTATGGCAGCTCTACAATTGTTAGGGATCCTGGTTATATCTCTCTTCCATTCTGCTATCTTCAAAATTCAGCTTCCATTCCAGGGCCCAAAGTGGCTTTTTCAGCTCCTATTCTCACATGAGGTTACATTTCCACTAGCAAGAAAGAGAAAGGAGGAAGGGGAGAGGCATAGACTTCCTTTTGAGGATCCAACCAGACTCGAAGTCATATATACATCATTCTTCCCCAATTCCAGTTGACCAGGGCTCAGTTACATTCCATGCATGGCTAAAAGGAATTCTTTATCCTAGACCCCCATAGGCTTATCCAAAAATCAAGATTCTACTAAAATAAAAAAAAAAAACAATGGATATTGGAGAAGAACTGGCAGTTTCTGCCATACAAGGTTCAAAAATCTCCCTAATATTTAGGTAAAATTGCCTCTCTGTTGTTTTTGTAACTGAAAATAATTTGTTCTTTGGAGATAAAATAAGCAAAATTATGCTCGTCAAAAAATTAAATAGACTGGTTCAAGATGGTGGAAGAGAAGGACGTGCGCTCACTCCCTCTTGCCAGAGCCCCAGAATCACAACTAACTGCTGAACAATCATCGACAGGAAGACACTGGAACTCACCAAAAAAGATACCCCACATCCAAACACAAAAGAGAAGCCTCAAGGAAATGGTAGGAGGGGCACAATCACAATAAAATCAAATCCCATAACCGCTGGGTGGGTGACTCACAAACTGGAGAACAATTATACCACAGAAGTCCATCCACTGGAGTGAAGGTTCTGAGGCCCACGTCAGGCATCCCAACCTGGGGGTCCAGCAATGGGAGGAGGAATTCCCAGAGAATCAGACTTTGAAGACTAGCAGGATTTGACTACAGGACTTAGGACTGGGGGAAACAGAGACTCACTCTTGGAGGGCACACACAAAGTAGTGTGCACATGAGGACCCTGGGGAAAGGAGCAGTGACCCCATAGGAGACTGAAACAGACCTACCAACTAGTGTTGGAGGGTCTCCTGCAGAGGCGGGGGGTGGCGGTGGCTCACCACAGGGATGAGGACACTGACAGTGGAAATTCTGGGAAGCGCTCCTTTACATGAGCCCTCCTGGAGTCTGCCATTAGCCCCACCAAAGAGCCAGGTAGGCTGCAGTGCTGGGTCACCTCAGGCCAAACAACCAACAAGAGGGAACTCAGCCCCACCCGTCAGCATACAAACGGATTAAAGTTTTACTGAGAGCTGCCCACCAGAGCAACACCCAGCTCTACCCACCACCAGTCCCTCTCACCAGGAAGCTTGCACAAACCTCTTAGATAGCCTTATCAACCAGAAGGCAGACAGCAGAAGCAAGAAGAACTACAATCCTGCAGCCTATGGAACAAAAACCATATTCACAGAAAGACAGACAAAATGAAAAGGCAGAGGACTATGTAACAGATGAAGGAACAAGATAAAACCCCAGAAAAACAACTAAATGAAGTGGAGATAGGTAACCTTCCAGAAAAAGATTTCAGAACGATAGTGAAGATGATCCAGGACCTCGGAAAAAGAATGGAGGCAAAGATCGAGAAGATGCAAGAAATGTTTAACAAAGACCTAGAAATTAAAGAACAAAACAACAGAGATGAACAATACAGTAACTGAAATAAAAAATACACTAGATGGCATGAATGGCAGAATAACTGAGGCAGAAGAATGGATAAGTGACCTGGAAGACAGAATGGTGGAATTCACTGCCATGGAACAGAATAAACAAAAAAAATTGAAAAGAAATGAAGACAGCTAAAGAGACTTCTGGGACAACAAGTAACACACGAACATTTGCATTACAGGGGTCCCAGAAGGAGAAGAGACAGACAAAGGACCCCAGAAAGTATTTGAAGAGATTATACTCAAAAACTTCCTTAACATGGGAAAGGAAATAGTCACCCAAGTCCAGGAAGCGCAGAGAGTCCAAGGCAGGATGAATCCAAGGAGAAACACACCGAGACACATAGTAATCAAACTTAACAAAAATTAAAGACAAAGAAAAATTATTAAAAGCAACAAGGGAACTCCCATAAGGTTAATAGCTGATTTCTACAAGCCAGAAGGGAGTGGCACGATATATTTAAAGTAATGAAAGGGAAGAACCTACAACCAAGATTACTCTACCCAGCAAAGATTTCATTCAGATTCAATGGAGATTAAAACCTTTACAGACAAGCAAATTAAAATTAAAACCTTTACAGACAAGCAAAAGCTAAGAGAATTCAGCATCACAAAACCAGCTCTACAACAAATGCTAAAGGAACTTCTCTAAGTGGGAAAACTCAAGAGAAGAAAAGGGCCTACGAAAACAAACACAAAACAATTAAGAAAATGGTAATAGGAACATACACATCATTAATGACCTTAAATGTGAATGGATTAAATGCTTCAACCAGAAGACACAAGCTCACTGAATGGATTCAAAAACAGGACCCATACATATGCTGTCTACAAGAGACCCACTTCACACCTAGGGACACATACAGACTGAAAGTGAGGGGATGGAAAAAGATATTCCATGCAAATGGAAATCAGAAGAAAGCTGGAGTAGCAATACTCATATCATATAAAATAGACTTTAAAATAAAGAATGTTACAAGAGACAAGGAAGGACACTACATAATGATGAAGGGATCAATCCAAAAAGAAGATATAACAATTATAAATATATATGCACCCAACGTAGGAGCACCTCAATACATAAGGCAACTGCTAACAGCTATAAAAGAGGAAACTGACAGTAACACAATAATAATGGGGGACTTTTAACACCTCACTCACATCAATGGACAGATCATCCAGACAGAAAATTAATAAGGAAACAACAGCTTTAAATGACACAATAGATCATATAGATTTCACTGTTATTTATAGGACATTCCATCGAAAACAGCAGATTACACTTTCTTCTCAAGTGCACATGGAACATTCTCCAGGATAGATCACATTTGGATCACAAATCAAGCCTCGGTACATTTGAGAATATTAAAATCATATCAAGCATCATTTCCGACCACAACGCTATGAGATTAGAAATCAATTACCAGGAAAAAAAATGTAAAAAATACAAACGCATGGAGGCGAAACAGTACATTACTAAATAACCAAGAGATCACTGAAGAAATCAAAGAGGAAATAAAAAAATACCTAGAGACAAATGACAATGAAAACACGATGATCCAAAACCTATGGGATGCAGCAAAAGCAGTTCTAAGAGGGAACTTTATAGCTATACTAGCCTACCTCAAGAAAAAAGAAAAATCTCAAGTAAACAATCTAACCTTATACCTAAAGGAACTAGAGAAAGAACAAACAAAACCCAAAGTTAGCAGGAGGAAAGAGATCATAAAGATCAGAACAGAAATAAATGAAATAGAAACAAAGAAAACAATAGCAAAGATTGTTAAACTAAGAGCTGGTTATCTGAGAAGATAAACAAAATTGATGAATCTTTAGCCAGACTCATCAAAAAAAGAGGGAGAGGACTCAGATCAATAAAATTAGAAATGAAAAAGGAGAAGTTACAACAGACACCACAGAAATACGAAGCATCCTAAGAGACTACTACAAGCAACTCTATGCCAATAAAATGGACAACCTGGAAGAAACGGACAAATTCTTAGAAAGGTATAAACTTCTGAGACTGAACCTGGAAGAAACAGAAAATATGAACAGACCAATCACAAGGAATGAAATCAAAACTGTGATTAAAAATCTTCCAACAATCAGAAGTCCAGGACCAGACGGTTTCACAGGTGAATTCTATCACACATTTAGAGAAGAGCTAACACTTATCCACCTCAAACTCTTCAAAAAAATTGCAGAGGAAGGAACACTCCCAAACTCATTCTACGAGCCCATTATCACCCTGATTACAAAATCAAACAGAGATGCTACAAAAAAAGAAAATTACAGACCAATATCACTGATGAATATAGATGCAAAAATCCTCAACAAAATACTAGCAAACAGAATCCAACAACATATTAAAAGGATCATACACCATGATCAAGTGGGATTTTTCCAAAGGATAAAAGGATTCTTCAATATATGCAAATCAATCAATGTGATGCACCATATTAACAAATTGAAGAATAAAAACCATATGATCATCTCAATAGATGCAGAATAAGCTTTTGACAGAATTCAACACCCATTTATGATAAAAACTCTCCGGAAAGTAGGCATAGAGGGACCCTACCTCAACATAATAAAGGCCATATATGACAAACCCACAGCTAACATCATTCTCAATGGTGAAAAACTGAAACCATTTTCACTAATATCAGGAACAAGACAAGGTTACCCACTCTCAACACTATTATTCAACACAGTTTTGCAAGTTTTAGCCACAGCAAACAGAGAAGAAAAGGAAATAAAAGGAATCCAAATCGGAAAAGAAGAAGTAAAACTATTGCTCTTTCCAGATGACATGACACTATACATAGAGAATCCTAAAGATGCCACCAGAAAACTACTAGAGCTAATCAATTAATTTGATAAAGTAGCAGGATACAAAATTAATGCACAGAAATCTCTTACATTCCTACACACTAATGATGAAAAATCTGAAGGTGAAATTAAGGAAACACTTCTATTTACCATTGCAACTTAAAGAATAAAATACCTAGGAATAAACCTACCTAAGGAGACAAAAGACCTGTATGCAGAAAACTCTAAGACACTGATGAAAGAAATTAAAGATGATACAAACAGATGGAGAGATATACCATGTTCTTGGATTGGAGGAATCAATATTGTGAAAATGACTATACTACCCAAAGTAATCTACAGATTCAATGCAATCCCTATCAAACTACCAATGGCATATTTCACAGAACTAGAACAAAATATTGCACAATCTGTATGGAAACACAGAAGACTCTGAAGAGCCAAAGCAATCTTGAGAAAGTAAAACAGAGCTGGAGGAATCAGGCTCCTGGACTTCAGACTATACTACAACGCCACAGTCGTCAAGACAGTATGGTACTGGCACAAAAACAGAAATACAGATTAATGGAACAGGATAGAAAGCCCAGAGATAAACCCACGCACATATGGTCACCTTATTTTTGAGATAGGATGCAAGAATATACAATGGAGAAAAGACAACCTCTTCAATAAGTGGTGCTGGGAAAGCTGGACAGCTACATGTAAAAGAATGATATTAGAACACTCCCTAACACCACACAGAAAAATAAACTCGAAATGGATTAGAGACCTAAATGTAAGGCCAGACACTATCAAACTCTTAGAGGAAAACATAGGAAGAACACTCTATGACATAAATCACAGCAAGAGCCTTTTTGACCTACCTCCTAGAGAAATGGAAATAAAAACAAAAATAAACAAATGGGACCTAATGAAACTTCAAAGCTTTTGCACAGCAAAGGAAACCATAAACAAGACCAAAAGACAACCCTCAGAATGGGAGAAAATATTTGCCAATGAAGCAACTGACAAAGGATTAATCTCCAAAATATACAAGCAGCTCATGCAGCTCAATAACAAAAAAACAAACAACCCAATCCAAAAATGGATGGAAGACGTAAATAGACATCTCTCCAAAGAAGATACACAGATGGCCAACAAACACATGAAAGGATGCTCAACATCACTAATCATTAGAGAAATGCAAATCAAAACTACAATGAGGTACCACCTGACACCAGTTAGAATAGGCATCATCAGAAAATCTACAAACAACAAATGCTGGAGAGGGTGTGGAGAAAAGGGAACCCTCTTGCACTGTTGGTGGGAATGTAAATTGATGCAGCCAATATGGAGAACAGTATGGAGGTTCCTTAAAAAACTAAAAATAGAACTACCATATGACCCAGCAATCCCATTACTGGGCATATATCCTGAGAAAACCATAATTCAAAAAGTCATGTACCACAGTGTTCTTTGCAGCACTATTTACAATAACCAGGTTATGGAAGCAACCTAAATAAATGCCCATAGACAGATGAATGGATAAAGAAGATATGGTACATATATACAATGGAATATTACTCAGCCATAAAAAGGAATGGAATTGGGTCATTTGTAGACACGTGGATGGACCTACAGACTGTCATACAGAGTGAAGTAAGTAAGAAAGAGAAAAACAAATATTGTATATTAACGCATATAGTGGAACCTAGAAAAATGGTATAGATGAACCTGTTTGGAAGGCAGAAATAGAGACACAGCTGTAGAGAACAAACGTATGGACATCAAGGGGGGAAAGCGGGGTAGGTGGGTTCGGGGGGGAGATTGGGATTGACATATATACACTAATATGTATAAAAGAGATAACTAAGAAGAACCTGCTGTATAAAAAAATAATAATAAAATAAAATTTAAAAAAAAATTAAATGCAACTGTCATGGAACGTCCCCTTACTGAATCTCACTTTGCCAAGGAAAGCCAGCCCTCATTCTTTGCTTCCTCTGTAATGTGGTTTCTGCAAACTTCCACAACCTCATCACATTCCTCTCCTCTTTTTACCAATGTTTTTCTCATCACTTTAGAATCTTTTTCTATACCTCTAGGATCACATTTAGCAATCCACCTCCCACAAATATGTATTTATTACTGATATTTTCCAAACACTATCTCAGCATTGGCAATAACTCAAAGAGGACATGATTTTTAAACTTAAGGAGCTTATAGTCTACTGCCACATTAGACAACTGATTCATAATGACCTTACAGTCAGTTCAACCCTTGTATATATTTTTCACAAGAACAACAATTAAGTCATGCTATTCAAAACTTAGATAATTGACTTTTTTATTTAATTGAGGGACTTGATGTCCAACTATGCTATACCTCACCTTGGTTTTCAGCCTCTTAATTCTATCACCTGGAACCTTGATTCTGTCCTTGGATATTAAGCCACCACTCCCAATTTTATGGGTTTTGAAATTTTTCCTTTGGTAGATATGCTCGGAGGGATCACTGATACGAGTGATTTGCTGAAACCCAGATATAATTCTAAGTATAACATCCATTGCTTAGACGAGGGTAGAAAAAGAAACCATGATTTTTTTTAAATCAGATTTTTTTTTTCTTTTTGCATTTTTCTTTTTTCTTCTGTTTAAGGTGCTATAAAATGGTCCTGACAGCATGAATTGCTCTGCAGGTAATTTGCTAATGCCAACTGAATGCAGCCCAGAAGGTTCCTGAGCCCATTGGCAAGCTGGTGCCAGTGATAGATACTCCATATTAGTAGCCGGTAATGTTGGCACAACTCTAGGAATTATCCTGTTTTGTGAGTTTAATCCTCATCAACGGAGGCCTCCCCCATGCTCCACCTCCTTTTCTGAAGAGAAATGCAAATGAATGTGATTTAGAGTTTGTGGCGTTTTCAGATTCTCAAAAAAAGTACATTTCCCCTGCTCTTAGGCCATGAATGATGAACCAACCAGAAGCTGAAAATTTCTTATCACAAGAGCTTCATGTCAGCCATGGGTCTATCTCTTTTCAACAGGAATCTGGAGCTTGCAGAGTGGGAGCCAAATACAAGTCTTGTTCCACTGGCTCCACTTCTTCGTGCTGTCAATCATCCCCTGCTTGTGTCATCCGTATGACAGGGCGAAGGAAGTGGTTAAGTACAACCCTCACACACACATGGAGTAAGTTAACTGTACCATGCAGAAGAAGGATGGCAGCCATGGTTTCAACAGTGGGGGAAATCCTTCATGAGTTTACACTTTCATAGGTAAATTGGTGACCCCACCCTCAGAAAGTAAGGAAAGTAGATCTCCCATCATTCCCTTCTGGGGAAAAGACAGAACCCAGGAGAAGGATTATTAAGTATAAAGAAGATTAGGGGTGGGGGAGATCCACAGAGCTAGGCAAGTGAAGAAGTCATCCATTCCTTCACTAATAAGAGAATGGGAAAGGCACTTGGCCGAGAGCATTCAAGGGAAAGTACATCTTTTCACTGTAGCTAATAAAAGCTCTCCATTTTAGGTGACCTTTGGGCAGTAACAGACACAGAGAGCGGCAAGTTCTTGCAAATAGAAATAAATGCCTCCTAGAAGGAAGTGACATCTCAGAGCAGACCTATTTGGGGCGACTACTGCACAAATGAGGACACACAATATCCTTGATAAGGGCCTGCAGCCACCCTCATGTCCCTTGGGGCCACAGCCAGAAGAACCAGGATAACTCATTCATGGTGAACACCTACTGTGTGCCAGGCACTGTGCAATAAAATCATCAATCCATCCTGGACCACAGCAGTGACAATTCTCTTTGCAGGCTATTTTGATAGAGGCCAACCAACAAAAGCAACTGAGATGGAGTCCCAAGGCAGACCAGCACTTAAAGAATATTGCTTTTTCAAGGCATGTTTGGGCAGGTTGCCTGCCAGTTACTTTCACATTACACTGTTGCTTATTTTTTTTAACTCCCTGAAGTATATTCACACACTGTCTATGAGAAACATTGAAATTAGTGAATAACATTTCTGGATAATTGACTTGAGGTTTCTAGTAGCAACAGAAATGTGAAGCAAAACTGAAACTGGATTAGGGGTCATGAGACAGCCTGAGACTTCATCGATTATTAAATGAGATACTTTATGCAAAACCTTAGCATGTTACATGGAGAAGAGTAATTACTCAAGATATCACAGCTATTGGTATTGTAATAACAAATGTTATCAATGTTATTACTGCTGGTGTTATAATTATTAAGACTACTGTTCTAGGGCTTCCCTGGTGGCGCAGTGGTTGAGAGTCCGCCTGCCGATGCGGGGGACGCGGGTTCGTGCCCCGGTCCGGGAGGATCCCACATGCTGCGGAGCGGCTGGGCCCGTGAGCCATGGCCGCTGAGCCTGCGCGTCCGGAGCCTGTGCTCCGCGACGGGGGAGGCCACAACAGTGAGAGGCCCGCGTACAGCAAAAAAAAAAAAAAAAAAAAAAAAAAAGACTACTGTTCTATATAATTTCTGAGGCCATTACATATCAATAGTTCTAAAATTATCCCTATTTTATAGGGGCTAATTTCCTAGGGATGAATTGGGAAAATGAAGGAAGAGAACCTTCCTTCCTAACAAAAGGTATATAGGAAAAAATGCCTAGAAAGGTATAGTCTGCACCCTTAGAATGAATGCTTGGGAAAGTCAGCAATTTTTACATACAAGTAACCTAAAATAGTTTCATGCCTGGACTGGTATCGTGCCACACATCAAAGGAGGTAGACGTGGGCTACATAATGACCTAGGGTTTCGTGCTTCCATCAAGGAAGGAGAGAGAAGACGAGTCTGTGTAGGTAGGTGGAAGAATATTCTGGCTTTAAACTCATTAAATGTGTCAAGCCTAGCTAACTTAAAGGCTACTTAGGTGCAGACAACAGAAGCCATTATATCTGGCTCAAGCGGAAAGGTCTATTATTAGAGGGTAGCAGATAGCTCACAGAACTTACTGGATGGCCAGGGCAATAAGACTGAATGCTACACAGCCTGGAATTACATCGTCAGGAGAAATGTCCAACCACACTATTGAATCTCTGTAGCAGATACCCTATTGCTGTTGTCACCTGCTGCTTAGCAGTCATGCCAAAAGGTACCAGAAAGTAAAACTTTCACCACAGCTGCACCACAGGATCCAAATACTTCTGCAATGAGGTCTGATCTCACACGTGCTCTCCAAGTCTCCAACAACTGTATCAATTTAGTAGAATCTAGGTAATCTAGGAAATTCTTAGCTGCGGGATAATTGCTGAGAATATAGATTTTCATGGAGATAAGAAAGTATGAGGAAAAGGTAGATAATCTGTAGCATCTACCACATCAGATTTGGAAACTAAGCTTTTTAAGGCATCTAGTCATTAAATCCGGGAATCCCTTTTCGTGCTAAGTAGCCTGGAGCTGCTCTAGGACTGTGGAATGGTAACTAGTTTTACCATCAACTTGGTGGACAGAAATCCAGACAAAAGCTTAGAAACCTGTCATTTTGCTGAACTCAGGAAGTCTCAGCACAGGCTCCACTGGTTACTTTCAATACTGAAAGCTGCTTATGTGCCTTCCCATTAATGGTACTCTCAGGTTGGAGGCATGGATGTAGACCAGTGTATCAAAATATATCCTACACAACACCCTCTTCAAAATCACTTGGGGTGTTTGTTAAAATGAAATCCTTGGGGCCCATTCCAAACTCTTAAGTAGAATCAATGCATTAGTGGGAACTATATAGTTAGAGGACCATTGATCTATATTTTGATACATGCTCCTGTGCTCATAGAGCCTAGACTCTGAGTGGAGTGAAACACCCAGTTATTCCTATAAGAGCTATTATTGAAGTCTAAAAGTTGTAAAGTAGGAAGGAAGTTGGAAACTCATTTTTGGCCTGGTGAACTTGAGGGCCACAAAAGAGCTGAGATTGGGAATACACTGAGACAATTAAAAATATATAATGTTTTAAAGCTACATTAGCATATCATCATATCCTAGGCATCAAAACTACATAAATCAAAATTGAACTCACACTAATCCAAATGTTTGTGTGCAGAATCTCTTGCTCAGTTACAGGAATAAGGTCATAGGCCTGAAAAATTGTTTACAGGTGTCTCCAAGGAGATGGAATTAAAACATTTACACATGGTGTACCCTGCATTTATATGCAAGCTAGCCTCTCTGCTATGTTTTCCTATGAATGTGTTTAACTCTACAGAGAAATGTGAAGACCAACTCCTAGCATATGGAAGTATTTTCAAGTGGCAAATTATATGGGCACTAGAGAGAACAAGAAGGATTTGTAAATACTGCCAGTTTAAATGTACCTTTCAAATTCTATTAGGAGACTTAAATCTTCCTGTATTCAACTAAAATCAACCAACATTTACTGAAAACCTACTGTGTTCCAAAATCTTAGTGCTTTCTCATATGTCATCTCATTTAACTTTCAGAATAATCCTATCAGGTAAGTATTTTCAATCCTGTTTCACAGTTGAGAAAACCAAAGTTCTAAGAGATTGGGTAATGTGTCACAGAGCAAAGAAGTGAAGCCAGGAGTTTCTGACAGCAAATCCCATGCTCTTTCTACTCTACCACTCTCTATAATTAATGCTAATTAAGTATTATGTAATATTCAATTAATACTAACAACCCACTACATCTTATAGCACAATACACTTTTACTAAGGACATTATCTCATTTGATCCTAGTGACAGCACACAAGGCCTAGTAGAGAATGATGTTACCATTGCACAATGGAAAAACAGAAACTCCAGGAGACTCAATAATTCTTCATAGGTCACAAAGCTCATAGCCTTTGAGCCTTATTCTTCTGATTCCAAAACTGTGTTCCATTTACTACCTCAGAGTTTAGGAAATGGGAATTAACATTATTGTGCACCCAGTTTATGGTAATCTGCTAGGCATTTTACATACATGAGTCCTAATCCTCACCACAACCCTGAAAACCAGGACGTAGACCCATTTCATAGATGTCTAAATAATGACTTGAAAGAAGCTGAAGTTAGTCAGTGTTAGAAGTGATTCAAACCCAAATCTGTGAGACACTGATATAATTACATATTACACACACACACACACACACCATAATTTAAAGTGAATACTATGGGGCTTCCCTGGTGGCGCAGTGGTTGAGAGTCCGCCTGCTGATGCAGGGGACACGGGTTTGTGCCCCGGTCTGGGAAGATCCCACATGCCGCGGAGCGGCTGGGCCCGTGAGCCATGGCCGCTGAGCCTGCGCGTCCGGAGGCTGTGCTCCACGACGGGAGTGGCCACAACAGTGAGAGGCCCGCGTATCGCAAAATAAAATAAAATTAAATTAAATTAAATTTAAAAGTGAATACTATGATGAAGAAAGTACAAACAGACTTAACAGAACTTTCTATTTGGAAATGCCTAGTTTTGATCACAAAAGTGTTCTAATTCACTAACCTTAAACGTGAAAGTAGAATGAGCAAATATAGACAAAAATCTCTCAGCGATTCCATATAGTCAAGTTTGTACCTAAAGGAAGAAGAAACTGGTGGCTCATTCTGAAAGCACTTGGCCATGCCTATGAATGTCTACTGCCAGGATAACTTCAAATAATTATGTCCTTCATGCCATTTACCCAGTGTCATTCTTGGAAGTGATGTCTTTGAGGATTAAGTTACGAACAGACACGTAGAGTCAATGAGCTCTTGTGCTTAGAACTCCTTGCAAATGGGTAGAAAATTGGGTAAGTAGAACTTGTTTACTGAATGAGACCAGCAGGCCAGCCAGGACTTTCACAGACACTCTGTAAAGCACAGTTGCTATAAAATATATGCAATTTTACCTGAGAAGGAGCAATAAAGTATTTTCTTTGTTAACCAATAGCTCAGCAGGTAAGAATAATGGTCATTGAGACTTATGTATATTTTTGCAGGTTACAAAATATGTCACACAGAAAGCTCATTTGATTATCTGATTATAAAATATTTAAATCCCATTATCTGGCCCATGGTAGGCTTTCCATAAATGTGGTTGCAATGAAAACAATCGAACAGAGTTAAGAATTATTATCCTTTTTAAACACATGAGACAATGGAGGCTCAGTAAAGGTAAGTGACTTGCCTAGTTTCAAATGTAAGCTTTTATATGTTATTAAGACCTTTTACTCATTCATGAATCTTTTAGAAATTATCTAACTCCATACTGTTAGCTAGGAGTAAGAGTAGACCATATGATATACATCAAAACTCGGTATTTTTCCATTAAGATGCCTCTCCATCTTAGTCAGAAAACCTGGATTTGATTAATTTTGGTTTCCAGAATAGAACCCCTGAAGAATTTAAATCCAGATTTTTTGAGTGATCCATATGTCTGGATCAGTTGTTTTTGTCAAACATCCATTACCTCATGGCCTAGATTTCCATAATTAAATGAGGTCAAATGAGAATATACAGAAACTGAAAAGCACTGTGTTAATATTAGCTGTTATCAGTGAGATGTATTTCTCTTATAAATATAGAAGACAGTAAAGTAAAGGACTTCTTTTATAAAAGAAAAGAAAGAAAGAATTACCCGGCCAGCACACAAAAAAGTGTGTTATTATATATCGTGGACACACAAATTCAAAGACAAATATAATTGGTAATAACATTGTTATATTACACTCTATTACAAAACAGGTTTAAAGTTTGGAGTTTGATGTTTGAAAGGACAGTCAAATGTTGTAGGCATGGAGAATTTTTAGGGATTCAGTCCATTCTGAAAATCAAAGATTTAGCCAGGCACAATCCTCTTAAAACATGATCATCTATGGTTTTCACACATCTATAAACTCAGCCTCCTTGATGTCTTCAATCATTAAAAAGCTATTAATAAAAAAGAAAAGTTTTTTAAAGGCACTTGGAAGGAACATATAGTATACTGTATTCAAACATAGTCATTTATTGAATGCCTGCTAGGTGACTGATAATTGTAAAAAATTCATTACTATCTCCATTCTACAGATGAGAAAACTGAGATTTAGACTGTTAAGGCACTTATGATGAAGGTAATAATTAACAAAGACATACATTAAGCTCAACTATTCCAATGTTGTGTCCTATATTCATTTTTTTCTAAACTATTCTGTAAGTTTCAAAATAGACCAATGTATAGATCCAGAATGGCAACACTAAATAGCCTTTTGTTCTTTTTATTGTCTTTTATTAATGTAATTATCTTTAACATTTGCTTCCACTTAATTTCTTAATCACTCTCTATTTTGTATCTTTATTTAAGGTTTAAACTATTAAAATCAACATAACAAAAAGACTTCTGGTGTTAAGATGCCCTCTTCTTTCAGATACCACTCCCAAAGAAACATGAACAACAGAATTCAAAGTCTTTTTTGGACAAAATTTAGAAACATCTATAATCCCAAACCACTGTATATGATTAAAAGATGTTAAGATATGAGATTAATGCAAGAAAAAAAGCCTGCAGGAGCAGATCTTAAACATGTCAAGAGAGCACAATCACCAAAACAGATGGTGCATTATAAGAAGCAAAACACAATAATCACATCTTTGGAAAAAAAAAAAAAGGAACATGATGCCCAGGCAATGAAGAGTACCAGGAATTAAGCAAGGAAACAGACACCCCTTTTTTGTAAGAAACAGTTCATTGATGAATCATGGTGGAAAAAAAAGTCAAAGGCTAAAGAAATAAAAAAAAATGTCCATAGACTTAACTATCACATACACATAAACACACATATACACAGGGGAGTTGGGGATGGGGAGGAAGAGAGACAGAGAGAGAACTTTCACTTCATTGTGAAATAGGGAGACTCCTACTAGCCTGTAATATCTCTTGGTTCTTTTCCCATAAAGTTCCTACACACGCAATCCAAGAACTCGATAATTCACTTTATTCAAAAGTAAACAATATTCAAAAAGAACCAAAGATTTTTAAGAAAAAAGGAAGACATTGACAAAATTGCTTTCTCTCACACACCTACACGTACATGCACATAAATGCATATATAGAAGTAATGTTGTTCACTAGGAAATGTTAACAGGCAGAGGAAAATCATGACAAAAGTTATTGTGATGAATCAAAAGCATTAAAAAAAATCAAAGAACCCAAAGTAAAAATACAAGAGTTTAGGGAATATGTGGTTGAATGATAGAAGAAAGTAAAATATAAGAGGTCAGATCTAAGAAAAGATGGAGAGTAAGGAGTGAAAGCATTAAATAATGAATACCATATTATAAGCAGTGCACACACACAAAAAAGAAAGGAGTCTTATAAAAACATAGTAAAGAGTAAAGGATGATAAAATTGCAAAAAGTAAACAAAATTAAATCAAAACAAACAATTCATTAAAGTAGGTTAGAGAAAAATTATATTAATAAAAAATAGACTAAGGAGATCTTTCATGCATATGATCAATATTCTTAAAGAGAACAAAACACAAGGAAAAAATTTAAGATATATTTCAGGAAAACTTCCAGAAAGAAAGTAATACTTGACACAAAGATTACAATGGTCCATTCTGTCTGAGAAAATGAATATATTATAGGACAACCACCTAAAAACATATCTCAATAACGCTATCACATTTCAAACAAAAAGATTACCTATAACAATAAAACAAACCAAGCTAACCATGGGTTTCTCAAGGGCAATCTTCAAGGATACAATAAAATTATAGTAAACACTATGTTTAAAAAATCCTAGAGGAAGATTTTTAATAATTCAAGTATAAAGACAGGAGAAAATCACTTTGAACTTGTAAAACCCAGAAAATATAAATTATATAAAGGAAAAACCTAAGTAAATTAAGAATTGAATTGAATAACTATTAAAAGAAAACAGTCTGGCAGTGACCACTCAATTGAGGTAGCCACAAGCCTAAGTCTAAAACGACTGTGGGAATCCTAAGTATACAAATTTTATAAATCATATAATGTAGAAATAGTATAAAAAATATATATATTTAAGCACATAATATGAAAAGCATACATATAAAGTACCAGAAGAACAAGAAAAGAAAAGAAGAAATAAGGGTAGAAAAAAAATGAAGAATGCTACTTTCGTCATTGCTTAATATACTGTCTTTAAAAAATAGAGAATTGAGTATGTCATATAAAGTTACAGTAATGAAGGTAACAAGAGAACTTAAAACAAAATATAAGGGTTTCCCTGGTGGCACAGTGGTTGAGAGTCCGCCTGCTGATGCAGGGGACACGGGTTCGTGCCCCAGTCTGGGAAGATCTCACATGCCGTGGAGCAGCTGGGCCCGTGAGCCATGGCCGCTAAGCCTGCGCATCTGGAGCCTGTGCTCTGCAACGGGAGAGGCCACAACAGTGAGAGGCCAACGTACCGCAAAAAAAAAAAAAAATATATATATATATATATATATATATATACACACACAAACTTAAACAATTTTCAAAAAGAAAATAGATCATTTGTAAAAACGATTTTTAAAAAGAATCAATAAAAAAGAACGTGTATTACAAGATGTTACTGCAAAATTAAGACTAGCCTATCTATTAAAGCCATTAATAAAAACAGGATAAACTCACGTATTAAGTGGAAAAAATACTAAAACTAAGTCAGAAAGAAAATCCGACTACATACCACACACAAAAAAGATATTATGTGCTAATTATATATGTATATATGAACATATATATTCTCATAAATAATCTTACAACTTAATAATAAACAACCCAAATGAAAATGGGCAAATGATCTGAAATGCATTTCTCCAAAGAAGATACACAAATGGCCAGTAAATACTGGAAAGTGCCTAACATCATTAGCTATTAAGGGGAAATACAAATCAAAAGCACAATCAGGTCTTAACTTCACACTCACTATTATGGTTATAATCAAAAAAGAGACACTAGCAAATGTTGACAAGTATGTGAAGATATTGGAAGCCTCATATATTGCTCGTGAGAATTTAATCTGGTACAGTCACTTTGGAAAACCGTTTAGTAGTTCCTCAAGATGCTAAATATAGAATTAACATATGATCAACCAATTCCACTCCTAGGTATCTACTATCCAAGAGAAATGAAAACGTATGTCCACAAAAAGACTTATACACAAATGTTCATAGTAGCATTATTTATAATACCTAACAAGTAGAAAAAACACAAATTCCCATCAACTAAAGAAGCGACAAATAATATATGGTATATCCATAAAAATGAATATTATTTGGCAACAAGAAGGAATGAGGTAGTGACACGGTATGACATGGATGAAACTTGAAAACATAATGCTAACTGGAAAAAGTCAATCACAAAAAACCATGTAGTGCATTGTTCTATTTACATGAAATGTCAAGAATGGGCCAATTTTTATGGAGACAGAGAGTAGATTAGTGGTTACCTAGTGCTGGGGTGTGGGGTGGGGAGAGGCTGTGGATAAATGGGGAGTGATGCTAATGAGTATGTAGTTTCTTTTTGAGAGGATGAAATGTCTTAAAATTGTGGTGAGCGTTGCACAACTATCTGAACACACTAAAAACTATTTGATTGTATATTTTAAATAGGCAGATTATATGATGTGTTGGTTATACCTTAATAAAGCCACTAAAAAATAAACTGTTAGTTAATTTAGGTTATAAAAGAGGGCAGGGAAAAGCACAAGTATATAAATGGGATATTAGAATGGGGAATTGACCAAATATAGAAGAATTTTAAAGATTACAAAAGACTATTTTGCTTTGACTATAGAAATTAACTAGAAAACCTGAATTAAATGGATGATTTTCTAGGAAAATATTAATTACCAAAAAAAGACCCACGAAATGTTAGAAAATCAAAAATAAATTATCACGAGACACAAAGTTGTCAAAAAACTACTCACCCCCTCTCCACCAGAGGATCAGAACCAAACCTTTAAGAAATATATATCTCAAATACTGTTTAAACTGTTCCAGAGTAAAGAAAATATAAACACTCCCAATTTTTCAATGAAGTCAGGAAAATATTAATATCAAATCTGACAATGATAGCCCCAATCTCACTTATAAGACTTCATGAAAAATATTCTAAATAAAATATAAACAAGAAGAATCCAGAAAGACAAATGCAAAATAAACCACAACCAAATTGGGGTCATACCAAAGACAGTCCAATATTAGGAAATATTATCATATTCAAGACAGAAAATGAGACAAGGATTATAGAATGCAATCAGTTGGATACATACAAAATTAATATCACATCATAGTAGAAGAAAAGATCTTGTTTACAACAGCAAAAAAAAAAAAAAAAAACCCACAAACATAAAATATATAGAAATAAGCCTAATAAGATATATCCAAAATCTAAGCAACTTTAAAACTTACTGAAAAATCCAGAAGAAGGCTCAGATAAATGGAAGGAATAACCTATTCTTAGATAGAAAGATACAATATTTCAAACATGTATATTATTTCTAAACATCTATAAATTTGACCTAATAAAAATATTAACAGGACTTTTATTTTTAGAATTAGACAAATTCTAAGTTTCATGTGGGGGGAAAAACATGACAGAATATACAAGAAAATTCTGAAAAGAAAAAGTAATGAGGGAGAACTCCTCCTAAAAGATATTAGAATATATTTTAAGCCAGCATAATTAAATCAATGTGGTACTTGTGCGTGAATAGAGTCTAGAGAAATAGAAAAACCACGTACAGGAATTTAGTATATGATGATATGGTCATGTGGGAAAATGACGATTTGTTCAATAAATGAGTAACCTTCTAGAAAAAATAAAGATCCTTGCCACATAAATATTTTCATGGATCTTTACCATACATAAATTACAGATGGATAAATGGCTTACATGTAAAAACTGAAACCACAAAATTCCACAAAGAAAACATGAAGTTTTTTTATAATCTTAAAGATAAATCTCAGTATGATATGAAACCCAGTAATTATAAAAGATTGTTCTATATTCCAAATTTTTATGCATGGTAAATTAAAGTTAAAAGTCAAAAATTGCGGGGACATAACACATAGCAAGGCTATTTTTTTGTGTGTATAAAGAGAGCTTGTGAAGATCAACCAAAAAATGACCTATAGCCTTAGAGAAAAAGTGGCAAAGAACATGAACATGTTCACAGAAAAAGAAATAAAAAACTTTTAGACATGAAAAAATGCTCAAACTCATTCACAGTAGAATAAATGAAAATTAAAACTAAAAATGAGATAACATTCAACTGGCAAAGCCAAAACCCATTCTAAAATTCTGTATTTTTCAGGGGATGGGAAACAGGGAAACTCTCCTATTTTGTTGGTAGGAATTTAAGTTAGCACCAGGACAGTTAAAAAATAGATATTAAAAAGATACAATTAAAAAGATACAATACTGAACAATAAATTTCAAAACTGAAAACTGTTAAACATTGCTGAAAGAAACTAAAGAAGACCTAAATGAATGACGAGATATACCCTGTTAATAAATTGGAAGATGTTAATCCTACCTAAATTGATCTATAACTTTAATGCAGCAAGTTTTATCTTATTTTTTAATTCAAAAATTTATATGGAAAAGGAAAGAACCCAGGTTAGCCAAAACAATCTTGAAGATAAAGAATAAAGTTGGGGGATTATAATCAAGACACTGTACTACTGGCATAATGAGAGTTAAAGAGAAATGGAACAGACTGGAGTATCGAGATACAGACCCACTCATAAATGGACAATCAATGATTTCAACAATGATGCCAAAGCAATTCAAAGAGGAAAGGAATGACTTTCAACAAATTATGCTGCAACAACTTTTAAAAGATGTGGGGATAAAAAAGTACTTCAAAATCTACCTCACATCATACAGAAAAATTTATTTGAGATGAATCATAGACCTAAATGTATAGCAAACTATAAGATATCTAGGAAAAAAACAGGATAATATGGTTGCAAATTTAGGGTATGAAAACACTTCTTAGAAAGAATACAACAGGCAATAATTATAAAAGAAAAAATGCTGATAGACTAAACTTCACGAAAATAAAATCATCTGTTCATCAAAAGACGTTGATAAGAAAATAAAAAGACAAGCCACAGATTGGGAGAAAATATTCACAAAAAAAATATCTGACAAAGGACTTGTTTCTAGACTACATTTTAAATTGCATACAAATCAGTAGCAAAGGATAAACAATCCCAATTTTTTTTAATGGCAAAAGACTTAAACACTTTGCAAAAACAAAACTATATGAATGGCCAATAAGCACATAAAAAGGTACTCAATGCCATTAGCCACCAAGGAAACACAATTTAAAAAAACAATGAAGGCTTCCCTGGTGGTGCAGTGGTTGAGAGTCTGCCTGCCAATGCAGGGGACATGGGTTTGTGCCCCGGTCTGGGATGATTCCATATGCCGTGGAGCGGCTGGGCTCGTGAGCCATGGTTGCTGGGCCTGCGCGTCCAGAGACTGTGCTCCGCAACGGGAGAGGCCACAGCAGTGAGAGGCCTGCGTACCGCAAAAATTAAATAAAATAAAATAAAAATTAAAAAACAATGAGATACTATTTCATACTCCTTCAAATAAATAATATTTTTAAATGACAGCAATAAATATTGGTGGAGATGTGGAAAAATTTGAACTCTCATACACTGCTAATGGGAATATAGAAACTATGTGGCAGTTTCTAACAAAGTTCAACATACATCTACCCTATACCTAAAACTTCTATTCTACATATTTACCCAAGAGAAATGAAAACATATATCCACTAAAAAATTGTTACAGAATGTTCTTAGCAACTTTATTCATAATAGTCTCAAATTATAAATGACTCATATGTCTATCAAAAGAGAATGGATAGAGAGGACCTTCAAGATGGCAGAGGAGTAAGATGTGGAGATCACCTTCCTCCCCACAAATACATAAAAAAAATACATCTACATGTGGAACAACTCCTACAGAACACTTACTGAATGCTGGCAGAAGACCTCAGACTTCCCAAAAGGCAAGAAACTCCCCAAGTACCTGGCCGTGTGGCTGACAGGGTCTCGGTGCTCTGGCCAGGTGTCAGGCCCGAGCCTCGGAGGTGGGAGAGCTAAGATCAGGACATTGGAACACCAGAGACCTCCCGGCCCCACATGATATCAATCAGCCAGAGTTCTCCCAGAGATCTCTGTCTCAATGCTAAGACCCAGCTCCACTCAGGAGAAGCAGCTGCAGTGCTGGACACCCCATGCCAAACAACTAGCAAGACAGGAACACAACACCACCCATTAGCAGAAAGGATGCCTAAAATCAAAGTAAGCTCACAGATACCCCCCAAAAAACCACCGGACACAGTCCTGCCCACCAGAAAGACAAGATCCAGCCTCATCCAAGAGAACATAGGCACCAGTCCCCTCCACCAGGAAGCATAAACAACCCACTGAACCAACCTTACTCACTGGGGGCAGTCACCAAAAACAACAGGAACTACGAATCTGCAGCCTGTGAAAAGGAGACCCCAAACACAGTAAGTTAAGTGAAATGAGAAGACAGAGAAATACTCAGCAGATGAAGGAGCAAAGTAAAAACCCACCAGACCAAACAAATGAAGAGAAAATAGGCAGATTATCTGAAAAAAGAAATCAGAGTATGAGAGTAAAGATGATCCAAAATCTTGGAAATAGAATGCACAAAAAACAAGAAATGCTTAACAAGTACCTAGAAGACTAAAGAGCAAACAAACACAATAAATGAAATGAAAAACTCTCTAGAAAGAATCAATAGCAGAACAACTGAAGCAGAAGAACACATAAGTGACCTGGAATATAAAATAGTGGAAATAACTACCACAGAGCAGTATAAAGAAAAAAGAATGAAAAGAATTGAGGACAGCTTCAGAGACCTCAGGGACAACATTAAACACAACAACATTTGAACTATAGGGGTCCCAGAAGAAGAAGAGAAAAAGAAAGGGACTGAGAAAATTTTTGAAGAGATTATAGTTGAAAACTTCCCTAATATGGGTAAGGAAATAGTCAATCAAGTCCAGAAAGTGTAGAGAGCCCTATACAGCATAAATTCAAGCAGAAACACGCCAAGACACATATTAATCAAATTATCAAAAATTAAAGACAAAGAAAAACATATTAAAAGCAGCAAGGGGAAAGCAACAAATAACATACAAGGGAATCCCCATAAGGTTAACAGCTGATCTTTCAGCAGAAACTCTGCAAGCCAGAAGGGAGTGGGAGGACATATTTAAAGTGATGAAAGGGAAAAAACTACAACCAAGATTACTCGACCCAACAAGGATCTCATTCAGATTCAATGGAGAAATTAAAACCTTTACAGACAAGCAAAAGCTAACAGAATTCAGCACTACCAAACCAGCTTTACAACAACTGCTAAAGGAACTTCTCTAGGCAGGAAACACAAGAGAAGGAAAAGACCTACAATAACAAACCCAAAACAATTAAGAAAATGGTAATAGGAACATACATATTGACAATTACCTTAAATGTAAATGGATTAAATGTTCCAACCAAAAGACACAGACTTGTTTGAATGGATACAAAAACAGGACCTGTATATATGCTGTCTACAAGGGACCCACTTCAGACCGAGGGACACAAATAAACTGAAAGTGAGGGTATGGAAAAAGATATTCCATGCAAAAGGAAATCAAAAGAAAGCTGGAGTAGCAATTTTCATACCAGATAAAATAGACTTTAAAATAAAGACTACTACAAGAGACAAAGAAAGACACTACGTAATGATCAAGGGATCAATCCGAGAAGTAGATATAAAAATTATAAATATATATGCACCCAACATAGGAGCACCTCAATACATAAGGCAAATGCTAACAGCCATAATGGGAAATCATCCATAACACAATCATAGTAGGGGACTTTAACACCCCACTTTCACCAATGGACAGATCATCCAAAATGAAAATAAATCAGGAAACACAAGCTTTAAACGATACATTAAACAAGAGGGACTTAATTGATATTTATAGGACATTCCATCTAAAAACAACAGAATACACTTTCTTCTCAAGTGCTCATGGAACATTCTCCAGCATAGATCATATCTTGGGTCACAAATCAAGTCTTGGTATATTTAAGAAAATTGAAATCATATCAAGTATCTTTTCCAACAACAATGCTATGAGACTAGATATCAATTACAGGAAAAAATCTGTAAAAAATACAAACACATGGAGGCTAAACAATACACTACTAAATAACAGAGAGATCACTGAAGAAGTCAAAGAAGAAATGAAAAAATACCTAGAAACAAATGACAATGAAAACATGACGACCCAAAACCTATGGGATGCAGCAAAAGCAGTTCTAAAGGGAAGTTTATAGCAATACAAGCCAACCTCAAGAAACAAGAAACATCTCAATTAAACAACCTAACCTTACACATAAACAATTAGAGAAAGAAGAACAAAAAAACCTACAAAGTTAGCTGAAGGAAAGATATCATAAAGATCAGATCCAAAATAAATGAAGGAAACAATAGCAAAGATCAATAAAACTAAAAGCTGGTTCTTTGAGAAGATAAACAAAATTGATAAACCATTAGCCAGACTCATCAAGAAAAAAAGGGAGAAGATAAAATAAACAAAATCAGAAAAGAAAGAGGAGAAGTAACAACTGACACTGCAGAAATACAAAGGATCATGAGAGATTACTACAAGCAACCATATGCCAATAAAATGGACAACCTGGAAGATATGGACAAATTCTTAGAAAAGCACAATCTTCCAAGACTGAACCAGGAAGAAATGGAAAATATGAACAGACCAATCACAAGCACTGAAATTGAAACTGTGATTAAAAGTCTTCCAACAAAAAACAGCCCAGGACCAGATGGCTTAATAGGTGAATTCTATCAAACATTTAGAGAAGAGCTAACACTTATCCACCTCAAACTCTTCCAAAATATAGCAGAGGGAGGAACACTCCCAAACTACGAGGCCACCATCACCCTGATACCAAAACCAGACAAAGATGTCACAAAAAAAGAAAACTACAGACCAATATCACTGATGAACATAGATGCAAAACTCCTCAACAAAATCCTAGCAAACAGAATCCAACAGCACATTAAAAGGATCATACACCATGATCAACTGGGGTTTATTCCAGGAATGCAAGGATTCTTCAATATATGCAAACCAATCAATGTGATACACCATATTAACAAATTGAAGAATAAAAACCATATGATCATCTCAATAGATGCAGAAAAGCTTTTGATAAAATTCAACATCCATTTAAGATAAAAAGTTAGCTCTGTAGTTAGCTGTACTAAGCTACATGTATCTGTAGTTAGCTCTCCAGAAAGTAGGCATAGAGGGAACATACCTCAACATAATTAAGGCCATATACGACAAAGAAACATCAGGAACAAGACAAGGTTGCCCACTCTCACCAGTATTATTCAGCATAGCTTTGGAAGTTTTAGCCACAGCAATCAGAGAAGAAAAGGAAATAAAAGGCATACAAATCAGAAAAGAAGTAAAACTGTCACTCTTTCCAGATGACATGACACTATACATAGAGAATCCTAAAGATGCCACCAGAAAACTACTAGAGCTAATCAATTAATTTGATAAAGTAGCAGGATACAAAATTAATGCACAGAAATCTCTTACATTCTTACACACTAATGATGAAAAATCTGAAGGAGAAATTAAGGAAACACTTCCATTTACCATTGCAACAAATAGAATAAAATACCTAGGAATAAACCTAACTAAGGAGACAAAAGACCTGTATACAGAAAACTCTAAGACACTGATGAAAGAAATTAAAGATGATACAAACAGATGGAGAGATATACCATGTTCTTGGATTGGAGGAATCAATATTGTGACAATGACTATACTACCCAAAGCAATCTACAGATTCAATACAATCCCTATCAAACTACCAATGGCATATTTCACAGAACTAGAACAAAAAATTGCACAATTTGTATGGAAACACAAAAGACTCTGAAGAGCCAAAGCAATCTTGAGAAAGTAAAACAGAGCTGGAGGAATCAGGCTCCTGGACTTCAGACTATACTACAATGCTACAGTAGTCAAGACAGTATGGTACTGGCACAAAAAATCAATGGAACAGGATAGAAAGCCCAGAGATAAACCCATGCACATGTGGTCACCTTATTTTTGATAAAGGAGGCAAGAATATACAATGGAGAAAAGACAACCTCTTCAATAAGTGGTGCTGGGAAAGCTGGACAGCTACATTAAAAGAATGAAAGTAGAACACTCCCTAACACCATACACAAAAATAAACTCACAATGGTTTAAAGACCTAAATGCAAGGGCAGGCACTATAAAACTCTTAGAGAAAAACACTCTATGACATAAATCACAGCAAGATCCTTTTTGACCCACCTCCTAGAGAAATGAAAATAAAAACAAAAATAAACAAATGGGACCTAATGAAACTTCAAAGCTTTTGCACAGCAAAGGAAGCCATAAACAAGACGAAAATACAGCCCTCAGAATGGGAGAAAATATTTGCCAATGAAGCAACTGACAAAGGATTAATCTCTAAAATATACAAGCAGCTCATCTCATATAGCTCAATATCAAAACAACAAACAACCCAATCCAAAAAAGGATGGAAGACTTAAATAGACATCTCTCCAAAGAAGATATACAGATGGCCAACAAACACATGAAAGAATGCTCAACATCACTAATCATTAGAGAAATGCAAATCAAAACTACAATGAGGTATCACTTCGCACTAGTCAGAATGGCCATCATCAAAAAATGTACAAACAATAAATGGTGGAGAGGATGTGGAGAAAAGGGAACCTTCTTGCACTGTTGGTGGGAATGTAAATTGATAAAGCCACTATAAAGAACAGTATGGAGATTTCTTAAAAAACTAAAAATAGAACTACCATATGACCCAGCAATCCCACTACTGGGCATATACCCTGAGAAAACCATAATTCAAAAAGAGTCATGTACCACAATGTTCATTGGAGCTCTATTTACAATAAGCCAGGACATGGAAGCAACCTAAGTGTCCCTCAACAGATGAATGGATAAAGAAGATGTGGCACACATATACAATGGAATATTACTCAGACACAAAAAGAAATGAAATTGAGTTTTTTGTAGTGAGGTGGATGGACCTAGAGTCTGTCATACAGAGTGAAGTCAGAAAGAGAAAAACAAATACTGTATGCTAACACATATATATGGAATCTAAAAAAAAAAAGGGTTCTGAAGAACCTTTGGGCAGGACAAGAATAAAGATGTAGACATATAGAATGGAGTTGAGGACATGGGGAGGGGGAAGGGTAAGTGAGAGAGTGGCATGGACATATATACACTTCCAAGTGTAAAACAGATAGCTAGTGGGAAGCAGCCGCATAGCACAGGGAGATCAGCTCAGTGCTTTGTGACCACCTAGAGGGGTGGGATAGGGAGGGTGGGAAAGAGATGCAAGAGGGAGGGGAGATGCGGATATATGTATATGTATAGCTGATTCACTTTGCTATACAGCAGAAACTAACACAGCAATGTTAAGCTACTATACTCCAATAAAGATGTTTATAAAAAGAGAATGGGTAAAAATCTGTGATAGAGTCATAAAACTGAATACTACCCAGCAATAAAAAAACAAATTACTGAAATACCCAACAACATGGAATGAACCTCAAAAATATTACGGTGAGCAAAAATGTGCATTCTGTATGATTCCATTTATATAAAGTTCAAGAGCATGTGACACTCAACTACCATTAGAAGTAAGACAGTGATTGTCTTTTGAGAAAAGAGGAATTGACTAGGAAAAGCACAAGGAACTTTTGAGGTGATGGAAATGCTCTATACCTTGATTAGAATGGTGACTTACATGGGTATATACATTTATCATAACCCATCAAACTGTACACTTAATACAGATGAATTTCACTGTATATAAATTTTACCTCAATTAAAAAACAATTAAGGAAAAAAATACATACACTTTGATCTTGCAATTCTATTTCTCAGAATTTATCCTAAAGATAAAGCACAGTGTTCATTGCAATGCACTGGAAACATTTAAATATCCACCAACATCCACAATGGAGAAAAAATGACGCACACAATTGATAAAGAATGAGCTTCAATATATAAAGTGCTAAGTTTAAAAAGCAAAGTACAGAACTGTGCTTATAATATGCTACCATGTGTACTTTAAAACAAAACACAGAAAATATCTAGAAGCATACAAAGGAGGTTAGTAACCCTTGTCTCCAAGGAACTGGATGACTGAGGGACTTGGAGTAGGAAGGACTTATTTTTTAATATTTATGCTTTTATCTCTTGAATTGTATATCGCTGTGATATGCACTCTATTTTTTAAAGTAACAAATTATTTAACTATGTTTTTTTAAAAAAATACATGTTACAAGACAATGCACTTACATAGATTTTATAAATACTGAATAAATGTCAAAGGAGAGGTTAGAACTAAGTGGTACCATGGATTTTCAGAGAGAAAGGGATGGGTTTATACATTGATGAGAAATCAAGGAAGATCAGATTGGAGGGAGGATGTGTAATGGATTTTTGAAGCAAGAGTCATATTTTGACAGGAATAAAACAAACTGAGTCAGAGGCAGTACCTAAATAAAAGAAGAGACGTGGCAAATACAGGGCCTTGACAAATGTGGGACATGTTTGGGAACAGGGGACTGAGGAAGACATGTTTGAAAAAGTAAATGAGAACCTTAGCCTGACTTCTGGAGGCTCATTCAACATACTTCACTGATTTGGTTATAATCCTCAACCTCGTTTCTTGTAAACTTACACCACTGACTCCTTTCTATCAGAGATAGAAAATCAAAGGGGATGGGGTAAAAAATAGAACAGAAGGGAAAAGGGAGGAGTAAAGAAGCACAAACGTCAAGATAAAGAATCTGAGAAAAGTTAAAATGGAGTTTACTGGAAAGGAAAGTGAAGCGAATTTAAAAATTGAGAAGAATAAAGATTTTGTTGATTTTGATGTTGTTGATACAGAAACAGAAAAGAAATACAAGGAGAAGGGCAGATGCTTCCTTAGGACCCATGGTTGGTAGGTAGGTAACCAGACACTAGAGGATAAAAGGGCAAAAGACATATTAAATAACTGTTTTCCACCTGCAGTTACAATCGAAGAAAGTGGATCATCAGACAAACCAAGGATCAGGTTTCCAGGAATGAAAGATGAGGGGCAGATAAAAATCAGAGTGGAAATGAAAAGTCTTTGGAAATTAAGAAGACACCAGGATCTCACAAAAGCATGAAACCCATGAAGGGAGGAGAATCCAACACGTGGGCAAGACTTGGCAGGCCAGTCCTTGAATTCATTCATCACAGCTCACTAGGCCTGGCAAAAGCTGCCTCCTTTCAAAATGAATTGTAGGGACAGAGATGATAACAGAGACCCAGGGGTTCCTCATTAGCTCACAGTGCTAAGGTTGCAGGATCCCTCCTCTATCCCAGGAGAAGGCCTGTCTCAGGATCTGTGCCTTATCTGTAGTTAATATTTGCTCAGACTTAGAAAGGCTGTGGAACAGCTCTGCCTAGCATCTCCCTGGATGCTCAACCTCTGTGATGTGCTAGGAAGATGTCTGAAGGGATAACAAAATCCATCTATTCATTCATTCATTTCATCCATTCATTATTTGGACAAACATCTATTGGTTACCAACTATGGGCCTGGTACTCTGCTAAGTACTGATGAAATAAAGGTAAATTAGATTAATTATCATGAAGGCACCCCAGTCTAGCGGGAGAAGAGAAACAGTAATAGATAAAGCAGACATAGCAAAATGTTAACTGTAGAATCTAGAAGGTGGGAATGTTTGCTTTTGATGCACATTGCTTTCAATTTTTCTATAATTTTGAAAGCCTTTACAATAATAAAATGATGCAAAAATAAAATTACCATACGACATGACAAGTGCTTACTGACACTTAATCCAAAGTGAGGAGGCTATCACTTTTCTAACAATTGTTAAAGGGTGCAACATAAATAGAGGTCTGTGGTCAAGTAAGTTTGGAAAACATCGGGTTAAACAATAGTAAACATGTTCTTTACTGCTTCATTTATTGATATCTCCAAGGTGTTCTATGCCATAGGACTCTTTCAGATCAAATGTGTAGAATTTTCCAGGCATATTTGACTGTAAGACATTTCTTCCCTATAAGGCATTTCTCAGCATTCATGTTCTAAGGAACAGACAGCGAGCAATGCTAGATTAACGATTAATTCCCCAGAACTACCGCTGTGCTGCAGAAATGTCGTGGGGTTACACAGGTAGTGTCATGGGTGCCGTACGTGGGGATTCTTTTTTCAGCTCATAGTCTAAACAGGAATTTATTTTTCACACGTATAGTCGTTTAACGCACACAAGCTAATATTACAGCAGCACGATCACGCATAGAAACACTGAGCGATGGCCTTATACGGTATGAAGCTCAGAAACACAAAAATGAATTGAAAACAAAAAACAAACATAATGACTTACTTCAGACAAATGCAGAAGCAAAATTTAAGCGCTTTGAAACTATTTAGTTAAGGATCCTGAATTGAGAAAGGGGCATCTCAGTCCAGAATGACGTACAGGGGAGGAAAAGAAGTACCAGAACGATGCGAGCAGCAAAGAAACATTTCTTGCCCCATGGGTTTAGAGTCCTTTCATGAAGAAGAACTGGAGACAAATATCCGAGCCTACCAAATGGTATTCAGAATGATCCCTGAATAGGACTGTGTAGTAAAATACACATAATCCTCATACAAGATGACATTTTCAAATCCTTCTGGGTTTTTTTCCTCAAAGTTCCAGATGAAAGAGCCCTCCTAAGTACTGTGTAAGGTATGAATGTCTACATTGGTAGGAACCTTCCAGACAATATCTGTTAAATTTTGCCTCACAGAGCGGGTAAACAGATGATTTCTGAGAATGTTCTCTTAACAAGCTGAACTTCTCTCTTGCAGTGCTACGTCTTACATAATCATAGAAGTATAACAAAGATTACACTTTATTACAGTTATTTGTTTACAATTTCATATGAGAACATTCTGCATAGTGCATTAAAATGATTTGTGTGTGCACTGGCCTCCCTAATCAAACTGTGAGCTCAGCAAAGAGGGGACTGTACATTGTTTCAGTTTCATATCCCACGTGCAAGTTCCGAAGGTCCTGCTACGCTGTTCTAAAGAGCTTGGATCTTATCCCAAGAGCAACTGGAAGCATTAGAGGCTTTTAAATAAGGTCAGTTTTTAATAGGACTAGATTTGCATTTAGAAAGCCCTTTGGCTGGATTGTAGAAAGTAGATTAGAGGCAAGAAGCCAGGTGGCAGAGAGGCCGGCGAGAAGGCTACTGCAGCAGTGCAGGTGAGGGGTGGAGAGGGCTGAAACTAGGGCACTGCTGTAGACAAGGGGACAGCCAGAGACTTTTAGGAGGTAGGATGGGCTAGATTTGGTAACTCATGAGATGTTAGAGATAAAGAAGAAGGTATAGCCTTAAATGACAGATGTTTCTAGCTTTGGTGATGCCAGTGACTGAAAAGCGGGTATACTGGAGGGAGAACCAGGCTGGGAGAGAAGAAAATTATTATGTTCATCACAAGCAGCCCTTTTTTGGAAAGTTCTGTGCTGTGGAAACACTAAGGAATAGAAATGGTCTCTAACTCAGCACCAGGCTAGATTCCAAGTGTTTACAAGTCAATTGCTTAGAAATTACAATGTATTTTCCCGAAAGAAGCAACACTATAGACCCTGATTGAGCCTAAAGCCTATTTATTCCCCAGTGGGCACAGAGTATGGTATTATTTCTGTGGGAGGGAGGGCAATGTGGAGGGAAAAGCCTTGGTCACATGGGAAGAAGCCTTATGACCCAGACCCAGGTTCATCACTGACTAATATTGTCATCTGCTTCCTTAGGTTCTCTATCAATAAAATGAAGATTCAAAATAATGCTCTGCTTACCAAGGAGGGCTGTAGAGACAGCCTATGGGAAAACATTTTGTATACCGTAGTGGTTTTTAAATGTAACATTTGAAGGCAGCCATTTAGTTATCTGGACTCCTAAAGGGTAAATGATTCTGGATAGCCGGGTTTGAAACACAGGTTGGAATTTATTCCTTTGAACATGAAAACGTTTTTTCTAAAATATTAACCACTCTGTAGGTATAGAATGCTTTCCAAAATATAGCCTCTGTTACAGAGCACACTGAACATGAATCTAGGACTTAATAATTACTCACTGAGTGAATTTGCAGCGTTAAGTTTACGGTCTTATCCTCATGTGGCCACTCTACCGCTTCTTCGTCTTCTACCTACTCAACACCTTTGTATGTCAAGTAAGTACGTCACATGTAACATACCCAGAATGATTCTTGATTCTTACCCATGTCCCGACTAAAATACCCGCTCCACTCTCAGACTGCCTAATCTCAAGAAACGGCAGCGCCAGTTGGCTATGGGCTCCGACCAAAACCCTTGCAGTCAGCCTTCATTCCTCTCTTTCACTCCCAGTATTCAATCTATCAGCCAACACTGGCCGTCCTCCGTTCCAGGTCATTTCTTACTCCAATCACTTCTCATCATCTCTCCTGCTACCCCCCATGGCTGAACCACCATCATTTGTCCTACAGATAGTACAAGAGCCTCCTAACTTTCTTTCCTGTAATCTATTCCCCAAGGAGTGGCCAGTATGGCCACGTTACGCTTGTAATTCACATCACTCCTTTGCTCAACACCCTCCAAAGGATCAGAATAAAGTCCAAACTTATTTTAATATCTATAGATCCTAGTAATCTGACCCGTTCCTCCCATGCCCCCCACTCCTAGAACATAGCACACATCTTGATCCAGGTCCTTTGTGCTGATGATTTCCATTCCCTCAAACTCCCCCTTTGATATCTGCTAGGTTCACACTCTTACTTCATCCCATTCTGTGTTCAAACTTCATGTCACTAGAAAAGCCCCTCTGACTTCCTTCAATAAAGTGGCACCGCCATCCTCCAGCTCTGTCATTCTCTATTCCACTGCCGGACTAAGTGCCTATAGCATTTTAACGACGCTTGCACATGATACGTGTATTTGTACATAATATTTCAAGTGGTATGTGTGGTCCACAGATTGCTGCCAGTCTGCAAGATTACCAGTCTGCAACAAGAAACAGAGAAAAAATGCTTTGAAACTTCTTTAGCAACTTGACAGAGGAAGTTCGTGTCTGTAGAATCTAATGATAAACAAATCAGGGCTTGTGTTTTATAGGCCCTTTCAATTTTTTCAAAAATTTCCAAATTATCAGTCTACAAGAGATTGGAAAAAATTTTTAATTAAAAAAATTTTTTTTAATTTATTTAATAAAGTTATTTATTTTATTTATTTATTTTAGGCTGCATTGAGTCTTCGTTGCTGCATGCAGGCTTTCTCTAGTTGGGCGAGCGGGGGCTACTCTTTATTGCGGTGTGCGGGCTTCTCATTGCAGTGGCTTCTCTTGTTGTGGAGCATGGGCCCTAGGTGCGCAGGCTTCAGTAGTTGCAGCACGTGGGCTCACTAGTTGTGGCCCGTGGGCTCTAAGAGCACAGGCTTAGTAGTTGTGGCGCACAGGCTTAGTTGCTCCGTGGCAATGTGGGATCTTCCTGGACCAGGGCTCGAACCCGTGTCCCCTGCCTTGGCAGGCAGATTCTTAACCACTATGCCACCAGGGAAGCCCCATGGAAAAAATTTTTAAGGGGAAAAAAATCTGGTCTTTCACCAAAGATTATCCAAAAAGCACTGGTTTACTTCCCCCCGGACAGGGTTATTTTTATCGAATGTTTACTAAACACCCCACTATGTCCCTAGCTCTGTACTGGTCTCTGGGACTTAAACTTGAATTGGACATAGACAATGCCCTCTTGGAACTCACAGTTCAGTGGAGGAGAGAAACATGTATAAACAAACAGCAGTAGTGTGTAAAAGTCCAACAGCACAGACAAGGTACATACCACTCATGAGTTACAAGTTTTTATATCTGCATACCTGAAGATAAAACCAACAGTGCAAGTGTGTGATAAGCAGGAAATAAGTGGTCCCAGAGAGCTTTCTTGGGGACAGTCCTTGGGCTACACTGGTATGTGTCTCCCTCCTAGTGCACGTGAGTACCTATGTGCCTCTTCCATTAGCATCACCTTACACATTATATATCTGTTTGTTCACTGTTTACATCAATGCTATTCAAATTGTGGTCCACGAACCAGTGCCTATTTTTTACCAGTCTCAAATGACATAGCTCCCTTTCTGCCCTTCACACACACCACACCTATGCTCCCTGTCTAGAGATGAGTCTTCTGTCTCCCGTGTTGGTGTGGCAGAGGGTGAGAGTTCCTGCTAAGTGGCAGGTTGTATGCAGGAAGTGGGAGGACAAATCACTCCTAAACATCCAAAAACTTACAAATATCTGATAATGCCAAACCGTAGCTGGAAAACCTTTGTTTACTTCACGTTCTCTGGGCCAAAGTAAAAACATCACAGTTCCTCCTAGCACTGCCTCTGAACACAGGGCATCTCTTTTTTTTTTTTTTTTTTTTTTTTTTTTTTGCGGTACGCGGGCCTCTCACCGCTGTGGCCTCTCCCGTTGCGGAGCACAGGCTCCGGACGCGCAGGCTCAGCGGCCATGGCTCACGGGCCCAGCCGCTCTGCGGCATGTGGGATCCTCCCAGACCGGGGCATGAACCCGTATCCCCTGCATCGGCAGGCGGACTCTCAACCACTGCGCCACCAGGGAAGCCCAGGGCACCCCATTTCATTAAAAACAAAGTCCCCTCACCCTCTCTCCACTGCAAGCCTGCAAGTACTCTGAAGGCAGGCAGGACGGTTTTGATAACGGTTCCCATCCCCGAAGACACAACACACATTTGGTACGGTGCCATGCAACCTGAGGGCCCTCAACACTGGGGTATTTTAATACTCATTTAAAACTTACTCCTTTCTAGAAAAATGATTTGAGAGAGTTAACGATGAAGGAAGATGGAAACAAGGATTTATTGATCAAGGCCTGTTGCACAGCCCTTTGATTATTTACTCTTCACTGTGGACCTGGGAGGAAAGGAGGTTATGTCTCTTATACAAATGAGGAAACAGGCTCAGGGAAGACAAGTGGAGAGACCAGCCGTCAAATCATGTCTTACTACAGGGCTATGGACTTAAGTAGAGCCCTGGAAAAAAGAGAACAGGAAGAAAATATGCTAATAATACTGACTACTAGAGTTCCTACAACTGCATTATATGGGCTAAAAATGCTCTTGGTTTCAAAATTTCTAGTGGCTAAAGTATCAAAAAGAAGAAGGAGGAAGAAGAGAAGGAGAAGAAGAAGGAAGAGAACAATGTGGGGGGGGGGGGAGAAAGAGGAGGAGGTAAACAGGGGGCGGGCGAGGAAGGGGGAAGAGAAGAAAGAGGAAACGAACTTTCCTAACTTCTGTATCAGAAAAAGAGAAAGCATCTCAATTTCTCAAAGGTAAAGTTTCTCACGAGACTTTAGGTAAAACGTAATGGGAAAAAATGTGGCTGTCAACAAATTTATTCATTTATTTATACTGAGTGTCCTACATGTCTGGCATCAGGCCAGTGCTGAAGTTCTCCAGGATACGATGGCAAACGAGGGTTCTCGGTCTCATGGAGCTTAGAGTTCTACAACAAACACAGATGGGGCTATGTCTTTGCTCAATAACAATGCTGTTATTTTCAAATAACAATTCTCAAAATAAAAATATTCAATTCTCTACAACATCCAGGGACTCATGATAAGTGGATTTCAGTCAAATCTCTTGGTAAGTTCCTAAGCTAACACAGCCCAAGGACATAACATTTTGGAGGAGCTAATTTGACCCAAAGATAAAATATAGAGCAGTGGATAGAAAATGTGTCCCTTTATCCTATTTTCCCCAGATACTCCATCTCACAGCCTGGCTTAATTGAGGTCATAGTCCTGACTCAGACCCATAAACAGGGTTTTCTGTGTTGCTGATGGAAGAAAGATCCATTTGTTTTAGATGCCAAATTAGTGGATAGAAGAACTGTGATCAAGCTTTGAAAGCTGAGAATCCAAACCAATTTCATTCAAATGGTTCACAAGTAAATTCATATTAACCAAGATTCCTTTTTTCCTTTGCTGCTTTAGCCCTCTCCAGTTGCCCCCCCTTACACAAAGACACACCCCCAAGACACACAACAGGACAAAAAATATTTCATTGTATCACACAAGAAACAGACGTAAGATTGGATTGGGATGTTACGGTCATCATTTGCCTCATTTTAGTGGGATTCCTTCCTTCCATCATTCCAGACTTCAGAATACTATTAACTATAACCACTCATTCACTGACTAGTAAATGAGTACTTACTGTGTACTAGGCATTATACTAGTACTAGAGAGGCCTTCAGGAAGTTCACACTCTAATGGAGGAAAGGGGCAAATAAAGTATGAGAAGCACATTTCTGCAATAGAAATGGAACTAAGCTGTGGAGCCCAAAGAAAGAATGTAGTGATGATTATTACATAATGTATTGTACAATGATAGTATAATCACTGTAGAAAATGGAAAGTAGAACAGACATTGCAAAATCTTAACATTTTCAACTAAACAAAGCATTTGTATTCCCTCGTTCCCTTCTTGCCTTTATCTGTGTTCAAGTTGATTTCCCCAGGATGCATGTAATTTTGTATTTTTTTACTATATTGAGAATGTTTATATATTGCTCTGTACTTTAATTATCAAATAGTCTACTAAGTTTATTATAATTTTCATATCAAGTTCTCTATTGTTGAAAACTTAAGACTGTTTCCAAACTCTCTCCCGTATAAGTGACACTGTAGTGTACATCTTCCTTTATCCTTTTATCATATTTTTCCCCTAGGGTAAATTCACAGAAACAAAATTAAAAATATCAACATTTTATAATTATTCATTCACTTTTGCCATATTGCTTTCTAAAAGGTTTGTATTCATCTACCATGCCTCTATGGTAGCAGAAGAATTTTTGTTTGGTTTTCTTCTCCTCTAGTAGATGTCATTATCTATTCATCCTTCAATGTCTTATATTTTCCTGACCTGCAATAAGTGGTTATATAGGCAGAAGTGATGGGTTTAAATGGCTTATCAGATTTCCCAGTTCAAGAATACTCTCTTCTATTGCTATAGTGAAGTCAACTGCTTTAATCAGTCCCTTAAACAAAGGTTTCCTTTATTTGGATGGAGGCTGGAGATGAGAGTTGGTGAGACTTCTAATTTTATGATTATCTTTTGTTTCTGAAATATACTTTATTTGCACAGCTTGCTTTCTTCTTTCCATTTACCGCCAAGCCTCCAAAAGACATCTTCTCCCTCCAAATCAGCCTCCTCTTCCCCAAAAGCAGTGGCTTCTCAAACTGCTGCTTTTAGTCTTATATACTTTAAATTCTCTATGTTTTGATTCTCTAGTAAGCAGTGCTCCAATGCATATGTCTCAGAACCACTTTCAGTATTTCTCCATTAAATGTAGGTCTCCTTCTTTGTAAGGGTGATTTTATTTGATTCCACCGATGTTAGGATTACCCCCCACCCCATTCTTCCTTCTTTTTGAGGAAATCTCTACATAACTCTTCTCCAGCCCAGACTTCAGAGTGTCCCTAGGAATTGGAATGTTTATTTCCCTATGTATTAGTTTCCTAGGGCTTCTGGAACAAATAACCAGAAACTTAGTGGCTTAAAGCAACACGACTTTATTATCTTACAGTTCTTGAGGTTAGAAGTCCAAAATGGTTCTCAGCAGGCTAAATTCAAGGTGCTGACAGGACAGAGTTACTTCTGGAGGCTCTAGGAGACAATATATTTTCTTGCTTATTCCAGATTCTAGAGGTCATCCACATTCCTTGACGGGTGGCCACATTCCTCCATCTTCAAAGTCAACAAGGTCTTCTCATATTCTCCTCTCTCCGATTCTTTCCCTTCTTCCTCCTTCTGCCACTTATGGGGACCCTTGTGATCACATCGAGCTCATCTGAATAACCTAGGATAATCTCCCCATCTCAAGATCATCTGACTAGCAACTTTAATTTTCTCTGTAATTTTAATTCCCCTTTGCCATGTAAGTAACCTATTCACAGTTTCCAGAGATTAGGATGTGGAGATCTTGGGCAGGGGTGGAGGTGGGAGGGATAATTATTCTGCCTACCATGCTCTGCTGGCACAAAAATGGAGTTTGTAGTATTCTATGCCTTTTAGTATGCTGTAGGTATGGATTATGGGTGATTTTATTTGCCCTTATTGATATGTATGGTTTTTGGAGGGGATATGCCGAAGTTTGGCTTTAGGCAACTACCATTACCCTACTAGAAAATGAAATGATTTGAAAATCATTTCAAATGCCAGAATATTTTTCATATCTTCACTCCTTTGTTTGTGGTGTACTTACTGATCAAAATGTCCTTTATTCTTTTTTTTTTTTTCCAACTGTTAGGCTGTGTAATTTTTTTTCAGTCAACAAGGGGACATATGGATTCTATATTCTCAACACATGGGGAAATTGAGGGGCACAGAAAAGAGGCATGGACTTGCCCAGGACCACAAGGCCCAAGCAGGCCTAGAGACAGCTTTGGGGGAGGGGCTGTCGAGGAGGAAGACATTTTCCTCTACCCTCCATGTTCCTCTGGCTGATCTAAGAATTAAACTGACATGAGACAGATTAAGAGAAGAAAACCAAACAAAATGTCTAACCCATCGACATGGGAGAGACCCAGGAAACCTGAGTGAGCCTCACCTTAAATACCATCCTCAGCAGAAGACAAAGAGGGTGTGGAGGGTGGGGACAGCCAGTTAGGGGAGGCGACCAGAACAAAATGTCCCTTATTCTTTCTAAAACCCTAACTCGGGTGGCACCTCTCCCATACTTCATAGGCAGAATCAATTATTTTTTTTCTTTGAGGCTTCCTTAAGACTTTGCACTTGATCTACCGTTCCATTTGCCATGTTGTATCAAAATCATTCCTTTAGGTATTCCACTAGATCAGGGAATATTTGAGAGTAAAAGATTATTTCTTATTCACTGTTGTTTACTGCCGAGCACAGCATGTGGCATGTGCTCTGGTCTATTATCGTTGTTACCTATATTAATGATATCAATTTTACAGCTACCATTTATACTGAGCACGTGACGCATTATTACTAATGCTCACTAAAATTCAATGGCATACGTCTTATCATCCTTCCTTTACAGAAGACTGAGTCTGAAGTTGTGTCCAAAGTCACAGAGTCAATAAATAATGCTGTAAAGTTTTATCTTAATCCAAGTCTATTTGACTACATGCAAGTCTTAAGCTGTTTTCACTTTGTCCCAATATATTTTTGGAGAGACAAAGGAAGAGTGGAGCATCCTTGGGACAGTCAGCAAAAGAAAATTCCAGATGAAGTTTCCAGAACTCTATTGTTTCCTCTTCCTTCATGTTCCAATAAAATCACATGGTCTCCCCAGAGGCCAAGAACCTCTGCTAGGTGGACAAATACAAAACTTCTCAACTAAAGCGTACTCCAAATAATTTTGGCACTTAACATTTTACTTAGAACAAAAGGAAGCAAGGCCTTGATCGTTTTCCCAAGAAGAAAGACCAGATGAACTTTGGGAGTGCTGGAGACGGTGGACATATGCCAGAGGCACACAGAGGCTTTCAGGAAGAGCAGTCCTCCTAATACAGTCAGCCGGAATGCTCTGAATAGTCACTGAAGTCCTCAGAACAGGCCTAGAGAAGGGATACAATTCCTTGTTTTCTAAAAAGCTGATAAAAATACTAGGCGTGGCTCAAAAAGACAGAAATTGAAATACAAAGTTGCCGTGTGAAAACTAATTTGCAAGTACACACCACCGGGAATCCACAGATTCCATTGTTAAGATGGGAAGACAGACTTAACAGGCAGAGTAACCAGAGAAACGGGTGCCAGGCTCACGCTGGCTAACTGGTTGTAGGCTGGGCTTTTATGCTAATTTTATAGACCTAGGGATGTGTTTCATAATTGCAGGTGGCCCCAAACTGGGAGAAGCCGGAGCAAAGCAAAATCATGAAACTAAAATGAAATCCCCTTCAGTTCTGCTTTCAAAAACTACCTTGATAACTGGTTGCACTTCTTAAGAGAAGTGATAGTTTGATAGCCCTAGAAAACAATCTCAAGGCAGGTCTGATGCAAAGAAAGACATAGTTCATTCATGCTGACCATTGGTCCCTAAGACCTAATGTTGACTTCTAGTATAACAGAATGCAGACCTAAGTAAAATGATGTAAACCAGGAAGGAATTAGAATTCATAAGTCAGTGCCACCAAATACTGAGAGGACTGAGGAGTGCCAAGTAATGTTACTCAAGAGGAAGGCTCTCGTACTGCTGGTACCAGAGGAGACCGGATGAGCCAGAATGATCTGAGAGAGATGGACTCTATGTACAACTTCTGCCTCTATTATTGCATGACTTCATGGCTTTGAGGAAGGAACAAAACCAAGCCAAAATGGTTGAGTTAATGTATAAAGGGCTGCAGGATGTGAAAGCTCTGACTTGCATGGCAGGTCCAGAACTTGAAAGGGCCTTTCCACTAGCACGCAACAATGATGTAATATCTCCCCCTTAAACTAACAAAGATAAAACCAAATGAAAACAAAACAGACATAAAGAAAAGAAAACCTCCCTTGCCCCACAGCTCTTTCTAGTCACTCCTACATCATTCTAAGGAGGACTGACTGTTCTCACTGTTTCTATTTCTCTACCCTCTGTTCTTTAATGAAAATACTCCCATCAAGCCCTCATCTCCACCACTCCCCCCAAATTGTCCTATAAGGGCCACCAGTGCCCTCCACCTTGATGAACACAATAGGTGACTTTTAGTTTCAAGCATACTTCATTTCTCAGTAACATCTGGCAGAGTTAATTTCCTTCTCCCTCTTGAAATACTTATCTCTCTTGTCTTCTGGAACAGTACACATCCTGTTTTGTTTCATTTTTGTTGATGGCTTGTTCATTGGTTTATTAGACTTTTCTCCTACTTTACTGACTGTTGCTTCTAAGACTTCTTTGCTGACTCTTCCTTATTCTACTCTCCACATGTTGGAATACCCAGGCACTCAGTCCTCAGCTCTTATTTCTTCTCTTTTTATATGCATGTCCAAGGCACACGCATTCAGTTTCATGATTAAGTATCATCTATTCTGTCACAGTGTCTAAAAGTGACTGTCCAGCCCCAAACTCTCCCTTGGTTCCACGCGTTGACTAATAAGCTTCTCAAAATTCCTACCTGGATATCTAAGAGGTTTCTCAAAATTAATGTGTCCAAAGGAGAACTTTTGATTCCCATTCAGTCCTGCACCCTGTACCTTGCAAGCTGCCCCTTATCTGTTCCTCTTCAGTCTTTCCTAACTCAGTAAATGAGAACATTGCTCAGACCCTCCAATCCATAGGCCGACTTGTATTTACTCAACTTTAAAAAATATCAGAACACTGACCATTTCTCACAAATCCACACCTAACACCCTAGTTCTAGTCTTCATCTCTCATGTGAATAAATAGGAGGCAACAGCTGACATCTTTGGTCCACCCTCACCATTGCTATACCGTCCAATCATTCCCCACATGGCAGCCAGAGTGATGGTTTTCAAACGTATGTCAGATCATGATATTCCCCTGACGAAAAGCACTTCAAAGTCTTCCCATCTCACTTAGACTAAACTCCAAATTTTTGGTCTTCTTGACCATAAAATCTGCATAACTAATGTTGTCACTACCTTTAAGTTTTTGCTCAAAAGTCACTTTTTAAATGATGCTTACACCAACCACCATGTTTTAAAATTGTAGCCCTCTACTTCTGGTCTATTTTTTCTGATCTTACTCTGGTCCCTTTTTTTTTTTTTTCATAGCATTTATCACCATCTAAGACGTTATATAATTTACTTATTACTGTTACTGTTAATGGTCTCTTGTTCTCCACTAAAATGGAAAGTCCTATATTTTTGTCTGTCTTATTCACTGATTTCTCCTGAGAGCCTAGATGAGTGCCTGGAATATGGTGGGCACTCAACAGACACCCACTGGATGTGAGACAGGCTGAGACCTGGGACCCTTTGCTGCAGTGCTGCGATGTCTGTACCTGGACACAACCTCTCCTTGAGCAACAAAATACAAAGAAACTGTATGGGACTAAAAACAGCTGCGTGCATGTGCAGGTGGGGCAAATTCTGGACCCAAAAGATACAAAGAGACCAAAAAAACCCAACTGCCACTTTTGAAGAGCCTGGGGCAAAAACAGGGTGTCAGGAGCAAAAGCAGGGTACTGCGCATGCCCCCTGCACACAACACCACCCAAGGGGTGGGCAAAACACCTAAGCCATGCCTCTGGCCTGATCGCTGGACACACCCCTACCCTCACCCCATATAAGGAATCATCTTGCCCCCCTCGGAGAGCGAGCAAGCAAGGGAACCTGTTGTATGTTCTCGCTCCCCGCTGCTGCAACAGGGGCCCCAGTAAAGCCCTGCCTGAATTTCCTGTCTGGCCTCTAGTCAATTTCTATTGACTGGGGAAAGCCAAGAACCCTGGTCAGTAACAGACGGTGATGACAGCTCTATCTTGCCCTGGTGACTGTCCTCCTGCCTAGTTCCCTGGCCTCATATCCCTATCACTCCTCTGATGTTCTCTGCGCTCCAGCCACACTTGCCTTCTTGCTGTTCCTCAAACACAATCACCCTCCTGCCTCCCTCACACCCTTTGTGCTTGCTTTCCCTTTGCCTAGAACAGGCTCTGCCCGTATCTTCACATGGATTACTGCCTCACTTCATTCAGAGCATACTTTCTAGATTCCCACCCCTGGCCCGATGGAACGTGTGCTCTCTGTTAGGTTGTATCACTGTCCACCAAACACCCATCTCCCTCCCCGCAGCGCCTCACTCAGTGGGAGGATCACATAAATCAGGCGTGGCCATAAAATTTACTTTGATTAATAAAATATGGACACAGGTGATATGTGCCCCTTCCAGGAAGGAGCTTCCACAGCTTGCAGCTGCGGTTTATTATTATCTCTCTTTCCTCTCTGCCACCATGACTGGAAGTGCTCCAGATGGAGCCTGCTCTGTCAATCTGGATCCCAGACCACGGCTCAGAGCTGCAGCTAACTTACGATAGACATGGTGCGGCAAGGAATAAGCAAGGAATGCCTTGGATAGCAAGGAATAAGCTTGCTTACTGTAAGCCACTGAGATTTAGAGCTTGTTCGCTACAGCAGCATAACCAGCCCTTTACCCTCCATAGCCTTTCTCATCACCTGAAAACATAATATGCTTTTTACTGGATTACTTGTTCAATGTCTCCCACTGGAACACTGGGCATAGAGACTCTGTCTGTGTTGTTCAGTATATTGCTCTCACCTATAACAATACCTCAACGAATATTTATAGGATTGTTAATGAAGCTTTGTGCTTTAGGATAACTAGTGCTGGTGGCTTCAACCTGTGTGCGTAGGTGTTCTGGAGCTGCTATGTCTCTCTCAAGGGAAAGAGTGTATTGAGAATGCTGACCCAAGAGCTTCCCTGTTTAAGAATCAGCATCCTTCCATCCCTAGTCTCCTGCCCCATCCAGGTGATAACAGAGGGGTGTATCTGGAAAAATTCAGCCCTGACAAGGGGCAGCCAAGAGAAAATCCCCATCCCACCCTGATCTACATGAACAGCAGAATGTGTAGCTCTCACACCCGTGAGGGTCCTTCTACCCAAGCTCCTCATTTTTACTTAGCTAAGCTCTCCTCCTGCTTTAAGAAAAAAGTGGGACGGGGCTCTTTTTTTTATATATAGGGACACACAGATACCACAAGGGGCAGAGGGCATGGTATCTTTGCTTTGAGCCTGTTTTTATTATTATTATTACTATTTATGCTGGTGAATATTAAATTCTCTGTTCCTTCCTCATCTGCAGTAAGGCTAGGACTAGTTCTCAATGAAGTTGTTTGGATTCAAAAAAAAGAAGAAGAAGAAGGAAGGAAAAGAAAAACATCAATTTTGTTTAATCCCAAACATGGACCAAAGAGACAATTGCTTGTTTACTCAATGTGATTATAGAGATTAAACTCATAAAGCCTCAGGAGAGACAGTGAAAAATCATCTCGTTTTCCTCTCCTTCCCCACAAACCCCTGTCCCAGTTCAGAATGTTCTGCACTCTCCCTTCCAAGAGGCTGTCCATCCTCTACCGCTCACTCCCAGTGATTGGGAAGTTGCTCTCCCACTCGATCTTTGGACAGCTAAACTGTTGGAAATGTCTTCCTTGAATTTAGCTAAAGTCTGTGCTTGATAGCTTTTTGTACTATATCCCTAGCTCTAATCCCTGACACCACAATCACTAATCCTTCCCTGTAGGCCAGTTGTTAGGAGTGCCAGAGGAGTCAACTGGATCTTCTCAGAGAAAGGTACCTCTAAGCAGATATTTTATAAAATAAGTAATAGTAAGTCACATGAAGAAGGGAGGAATCTTGAAGGAGGCAAAAGGAAGAGCACACGTTTTTGCCCAGAAGCAAGAAAAAGCAGGGCAAATTCCAAGGGCTGAAAGACACTTAATGTCGCAGAAGTACTAGCTCTGGAAGATCTTTGGGAAGAAAGGGCAAGGAATGAGCCTAGAGACGTAGGAATATGAAGGCACTTGTAGAGACTCTTAAGCAGTTTGGATTTTGCCCTAAGAACATCAAGGAACAGTGACCTGTGTCAAGCCAGGGAGCGGCTAGATATACATTTTACGAAGACCATCTTGACCACAGTGTGGAGAATGGATTGGATGGGGTGGGAAGTAAGAAATAATTAAGGGAGACCTTCAGGAGGCTCTTGCAGTAATTAGGGTTCCAGATAATGGGAGCCCATAAAAGGAAAATAGCAACGAGACAGATAGAGGCTGACGGAATTCAAGAATTAGGAGACGGAATGGACAGAACTTGGTGAATGATACCTGGTTTCATTCTCTGCGACACTGTCTGATAGTCCCACAGAGCTTTAGTATGTTTTTGATTGGGCTAAGAGCCTGGCATTCACTTTGCTTCTGCACCATCTCCCCACCTCTCTTGGGCTCCAGTACCCCCTGACTACTGTTTGCTCATTCTGTCAGCAACAGGTCAGATGCTTCTCCTTGGCAGGGAGGAAAAATCCTCAGGCGGGAAGTGAGAACTCTGCCCTCTGCCCTCTGCAGATGACGTGTCGCTATCAGTGTATTCACATAATTGACAAAGGGCCAGAATAAGACTCTGTGTAGGAGGGTGACAGTTGCCAACAATGACAGAACACAAAAGTGCAAAAGTATTTGTTTTCTTTTATGTTTTAAACAATGCTTCAGCAACAGATAAAAGATGATCAGATGTTACGTAGATTTAATGGTATCTATGCTACCATCATCTCTATTTGGGGAAGCAGTCAAGGGACATGGTTAAGATAGACCTGGATGTGAATCTCAATAACGTTTTCTTAAAAGCAGTGTGACCTTGGACAAGTCATGTAACGTCTTTGGCTCTCAGTTTTCTCATGGGAAAAGGTGAATAATACTCACCTGTCATCGGACAGATAGTTGGAGTCCAGTGCTCATAATGGCCTATAATTCACAACCCTTTTTCCATCCATAAGTTAAACATGATCTGACCTCTCTGAGGAAATGTCTATTGACTCTGTCTGAAAGTTCTCTGTACCCCCGTCTCTGTAAAATCTCAAAGCAAGGGAACCAATGAATCCTAACCCCCAAACCACAGCAGCATGATGACAACTGTGTTTACGTTACAGCTGACAAAGCACTCGATCTTCTTGGAACCTCACCACCACTCTGAGTGAGAGACAGAGCAAATGTCACCATACCTACTTAGAAAGCAGGCCTAGAGGGCTTCCCTGGTGGCGCAGTGGTTGAGAGTCCGCCTGCCGATGCAGGCGACACGGGTTCGTGCCCCGGTCCGGGAAGATCCCACATGCCGCGGAGCGGCTGGGCCCGTGAGCCATGGCCGCTGAGCCTGTGCATCTGGAGCCTGTGCTCCGCAATGGGAGAGGCCACAACAGTGAGAGGCCCACGTACCGGAAGAAAAAAAAAAGAAAGAAAGCAGGCCTAACGAGGTTAGGTGACTTACCCAAGGTCACAGAGCCACAAAAAAGACAGAACAAGGACTAGAGTGAAGATCTTATAACCCCTGGTAATATCTCTTAACTCCTAACTGAGCTTCTCCACTCCAACTCAGCCAACTGCTTGGCCCAGGACTTCTGGGTCTTATGGCCTCATAGAAAGTATACAGACCAATGGCTTGTATGCTGACAGCACTTGACCTCTGGTTATTCATACGAACCAGAGCAAAGAGGAGAGAAAGGGAAGGGAGCAAGGAATTTCAGAGCTCCGAAGACCTCGACATGCCAATTCCCTGTTCTGGATAAGAAAACCATCCCTCTCCTGACATCACACTGAATTCATAGCAGATCAAATACCAAATTGAAAAGGAGACAATTTAGGAGTTGACTCGAAAAAATCCATGGAATCATCATTACTAGGTTTCATTACTGTCATTAATTTGATTAACATTTAATGAGCACCTACCATGTGCTAGAGCCTCTACTAAATTCTGGGATTCAGAGAAGGAAAAGATGCAATTCTTATTTTGAAGACAATTACAATCTCTTTCTCACACTCACACACACACATATTTATAAAAAATATTGAGTAATTCACATGATCAGAGCACTATAATTTACATATAAGCACTTTACATGTTAATTAACCCCATGAGGGTAGGCACTGTTATTATCCCTATTTTATAGATGGAGAATGGAAGGCCCATTAAGGAATCTTCCCAAGGTCTAAGTAAATATAGCTAGGGTTTGAAATCAGGTACTCAAATTCTAAATCCATCTAGTGGAAGGAGACAACGCCTAAAAAAAGTTTCCAGAATATTTCCAAGGGATGATAGGTCAGTTCTGGCTCAGACGTAAAGGACCCTTGAGCTGAGGATGGAGCCCACAAGCATCTGAGAATGGCGTTCTCCTGAGTTACAGATCTAATAGAAAGTATGAAAGAAATTCATGGACAAAGCTGCTGGAATTCTACGTCCACTACCCAGGCAGCATCCTATCTCTTTTCTGAATTTTTTCAAAGCATCACTTCTTGATGATTCTGCAGCAGCCCCAGCCAGGGTGATTGCAGATAGAGCACTAAAAAAAGAAAACCAGGAGTGGGAGTTGGTGAGGGAAGGGAGGGGGTTAGGCGACATGGAGAGACACTTTCGTCTCATTGCTATTGAAGCTGTTTTTTATCTTTCAGAGCTGAAACAAGCAATTCAGTCCATACAGTCTTTCCCCCCTCCAATAAATTGCATTTAAAAAAAAATCAACTGGTGCAAGATTTATTGATCTCAATTGACAGTGAACCTCACAAATTCATACAAAAGAGTTTTCTCATTATAGAGTCATTTAAAGGACTTGTTAGCTCAAAGCATTCATCGTAATGTAATATTTTTTAAAAGGCCAGAAAATGTATAAAATGGAGCCCAGACTGGTTTTTTAAAAAAATCAATTGTATTTTTTCAGTATATTCTTTCAGCCATATTCTCTTCAATTTGGTAGACGAAACCAAGAGATGCCACCTTGACAATCTGTTTCCAAGAGGCAGAAAGAGAAATCTTTCCAGGGGTTTTAGCCAGTCAAAACTTGAATCCAAGTGCTATCATTGATCAAAAGCTGATTCTGGGAAAAACTATGTTTTTTTCTGCAGGTTCCCCCATGGCCTCTTTCCATGTGGAAAGGAAGTGGTTTGTCATCAAGGGAGAAATGCTTGTTGGGGTTCTTGGCCTTCATATCGGAAACATCAGCCCTACTGTCTATTCTTTTGGCTTCCCAAACATAAAGATCTGTCTTCAGTCAGATACACGAAGCCTTATCAGACAGTATCAGTCTCATGGCTTGTAGTCTGGCCTCTGACAGAAGCTCCTAAGTAATTAGGGAAGATATTCACACCACAAAACCATCCCTTTAGGCATTTTAACATAAGGCCATGAAACCAGCCATGGCTCTACAGTCAAACAATCACAGATTTGTCCTGAGTTGCCCTTTAATGACATGACCACTGTTTTCATGGAGGGATCAAATCAGGAATATTCTATTTCTTCCTGTATTTGTCAGAAGAAGAGTTAAGGGCATGGGCTCCCTAGTCAGGCTGGCTGGGTGTTATTACTGGCTCTTCCACAATGGCTGTGTGTCTTGACAAGCTATTTAATTTCTTAGGTTTCCATTCCTCCACCTGTAAAGTGGGGATAATAAGAGCACCCATCACATAAAGTGAGAATTAAATGAGATGAACATATGCATATTTACAGCAGCTCCGCCTCAAGAAATGCAAGTTATTAGATTTAATCATGCTTATAAAAACTATGGTGTAGGACACTGTATATTAAATCATCTGATGTCTCTGATGTTGGGTCTTCCATGAAAATTTTTCTTAAGAATTCAACCTAAAGAAAATAGAGTATCCACTAAGAATCACAGCATTCTCACATTGGAAAGCTCTGTAATCTAATCTGGTTCCCACTTTTCATTTGCAGAAAATAATCTCAAATCCAAATGTGATGACAGCCTGTATTGGATTGACCAAGTTGAACATATTCATTTCACCTCGTTAATACCAGGGTTTTGATACCCTGCTCTAGAATGTTTCGAATTCACTCTGGAAAGAGTCTGCTTGACTGTCCGTTTCGTAGAAGCAACGTGGCTGTCATTCCTATTTGTACCCTCACGTCTAACCATAGAGCACCAAGTAGCTGTTCAGAAATATCTAGTGATTTGCATATTTGAGAGCATTTAAGAAAACAAAAGACACCCAAAAGACAGAGCTTGGAGTGTGATTAGCAATGATATTGTCTGAGGTGCAATGAAAGAAATTTATGCCTTCATCAAAACCTTCCTGCTTACTGACATTAGAAACACTCTTTCAATATAGCATAGTATCTGTTTAATCCCATGTAATGAGTTAATTGAGGGACTTGATCTTATTCATCTTCCTTTTCCTACATCTAGTCTTGTGGTTAGCACATTTGTGGTAAAGGCAGTAAACAGACATACAAATGAATACATGACTATGAGTAACAGGTGGTCAGAAAAGTCCTCAGAATGAAATGAAACTTAAACTTCACATCAAGCACATCACAGTTACAATGACTCAATGGCTGCAGTTAAAATGGGTTCAGGCCATTCTTAGTTAATCTAAAAGGTATAAACGAAGAGGATAGGGAAAAGGGAGCAGGAAGCCTTCTCCAACCACATTCATTCAGTCAATAAACATTTCTTAAGCACCTGCCTTATGACAAGCTCTGTTCTAAACATAGCATTGTAAGAGGGATGAGCCAAGGGATCCGCTCTCACAGAGCTTGCATCCCAGTGGAGACAAAATAAACAAGGAAATAACAGAATAAATAAGCTCAGGGAGCAAATGCTATGGGGGAAGTGACACTGCGTAATGTGACAGAGAATAACTGGCTACGTAAAGGTGGGTAACCTTAGATAAGGTGTCTAGAAAGGTCTCCTTCTGGTCTCTATTCGAGCACTTCTGTACTATAATCTTTATATCATTGAGTTATGATTATCTGTTCCTACATTCATCTCCCAACTGCCCAACTGAAGTATAACATATCTCAGCCTCAAGTACAGAACACAGTGTCTGGTATCTATGAAGCCCTCAATAATTTTTTGGCTGGATTAAATTTTTTTTTAAGGAAGCACTTTCTCTAACTTTGGAGACACAGAGGAAGGAAAACCAAAACCCTTTTTCTCCTAGGAAGGGCAGAGGTGTTGAAATCAGGAAAAGCTTCAGAAAGTGTATAAGAAGGGAGCAGGAAACTACATGCCATATCTGAGAAGCAATGGTTATTCAGAAGTAGCACGGCAGGGAAGTAACTGGAAGGTTGATGGGTAGAAGCTGGTTGTGTCAAGGTCGAGAACAGCCATCCTTGCCGTGCTTGGACTTTCTCCCTTAGACAACGTGGCAGCCATCAGAGATTTTACAACAAAAGAGCCACACAACAAGGTCTAGAAGGTGGAAGAAGCATTCTGAAAGAGCTAGAAGGAAGGGGAAGAGACAACAGGAGGGGAATCAAGTCAAAAGCAGCTACAGTGGTCTAGATGAGAAAAGCAGAGAGGATGAGCTGGGCGGTAGCAGTGTGGACAGATAGTCATGAAACAGAACCAATAGGTCTTGGGAGCAATTGCATCTGAGCCCGGAAGCAATTGGGCAGGGTGGCTTGGCAGCTCCCGGTTTGGTGAACTTTGTTTTCTCATGGTTTATCCATATGAAAGACTGAGATACATAAAATGTCTTAAGAAAACAGATACCTGGAGCAGTTGGCAATTCTGTCAACAAATACGGAATCATTTTTCCTTTGAGCCTAGATGAGAGTCTGAACGAAGAGGCATCCCAAACCCTTTTGGGGTCAGCAACCAGCATGAACTCTTACTCTCAGTTGGCCAGTTTGACACGGAGCCTTTTCACCTAAGGATGTCAGCCACTGAACTGTGCAGGCTAACTCTCATCTTCCCAAGCAGAGCTTGTCTGCACAGCAGTGGTTGGCAACTTAATATTTTGCATAAAAATTCATGAGGAGCAGTATCCATTTCAGCTATGTTATAAAGTAGTGAAAGGAAGACAGAGGGAGGAAAAGAAAAAGTCTAGCCCTGCACTCAGATAGGGTTCATTTTGAGTGATGATTGCAAGCCATCCTTGGAAATTACAGGTGCTACTTGGTTCACTATTATTTTGCAGCATCTCCAGTAATCTTCCGTGATCATTTATAACAGCATGTCTGATGACTTTCAAAACGTAACGGGAAAGGATACTTCTGTGAAGCATGTCTACTCAAAGGAAAAATCAATCTTGGCTGCTAAGGCAGTGAACTTTGTACCACCACGATTAGACAGTTAGAGATTTCAACATATAAAAATAGGAATGGCAGGGGTCCAGTCTCCGAAGTATATGTGTGTATAACATGTGCTCCAGTGGCTTGAACAGTTTAAGATTTCTCCTTTCACGCAAACAAAACACAACATGTGTCGGGAATCCAAACCGGCACACTCCAATAGAAAATAATCATGAACCCCATAATAATAACTACTAACGTTTACACACTGCCTTTACAGTTTGCTAAGTACTTGTCACACACCTGAACTGCTAATCATCAAAAATACCTCACATTTTCTGACCTTCTTTTCTTCTCTGACAACCATTCCTATTACCTGGAATGTTCTCCCACAACATCTGTGCTCCCATCTTTCAAGGGCAAGCTTAAAATCTCCCTCCCTGTGGCATAGTCCCTGGTTATTTTAACCCTTTCAAGAGAATAGTATTTTATCATGTATAAAGATCTCTGAAAGGCAGTGCAGTATGGTGGTAGCACCATTCAGAATCAGAAGACCTGGGTTCATGTACTAGGTTTCACAATTTGTTATAATAACTGTATGATCTGGGTTCATGTACTAGTGTCACAATTTATTATAATAATTGTACTATAATAACTGTATGACCTTTTAACCTCAGAACTAGGGTAAATTATTACCTACCTTACATGATTTTTATGTAGATCAAAAGGGACAGGTTTACTATAGGTAAAACTGTTTTATAATCTTAATTGATTAAATAAATGTTAAGTATTAGTGTTCTACTGTGTTTATCTAGGAGGGTTATTTTCATGACTAATTTATGTAAACACCTAGCCCAGTGCCTGGCACATAAATGCTTAATTAATGAAAGTGATTATTATTATTAAGGTTTACTTATTAATACAGCAGTTACGAATTAAGCACACATTATGTGCAAAACACTGTAATAGATATAACACCTCACTCATCTTCTAAATAATTTATTATAGAAATATAAAAACATTGTTGTTGTGAATAAACAATATAATGTAGTGATTAGGAAACACTGGCTCTGGAATCAGATCACCTAGACTCTAAGCCTAATTCCAATTCTTTAGAACTCTGTGATCTTGGGCAAGTTCCTTAAACTGTCTGTGCCTTCATTTTCTTATCTATAAAGTGAGGAAAACAGTAGATCCTTAAATAAAGCGTTGACAAAAAGATTAAGCAAATTAATCCATGGAAAGAGCCCAAACAATTCTCGTCACATGGAAATAGTTCAGTAAATGTGTAACAACGGTTTCGGTACACCAAAACTACCTGAGAAACAGTTTTTCATGTGAATCAAGAAAAAACAGTTTTGTAGTCAAGCATGTGGTCAATTATTTATTTTTTGACTCCATCCCACTGCTGCTCCTAAGTCACCTCTCTGCTTCCATTCGTGTCCTCGCTCAATGCTCCCTCCACACTCCAACCAGTCAGCTTTCTAAGGCACCAGCTGATCGTGCTGAAACCTGCAATGGATCCTTAACATGCTTTACGGTTTCTATCACCTGGCTTCACCTTCCTCTATGGCTGCAATTCTGCAACTCGTCTCAGTCGATTCTCCTGACTGTCCTGGTTGCAGAGCCATGGAGATGACTTGGGAGAGATTAACCCAACCTCTCCAATAAACTCCAGGAGCCATACATCTTCATTTTTAATATAGGCAATGGATAGCTTATCAATTTTGTGTTAAGAGGCAATGAAAATTCAGCTTCAGTGCAAGTGTCCTAGTTCTTTCTTGCAACCAGATCACTTCCCCCAAATCTCTCTTATGCAGGAGTTCTGAAGTGCTAATTAATTGCCTGCCCACTCAAAACAAGCCATTTCCAGATTCATTCAAGATGGCGGAGTAGAAGGACGTGTGCTCACGCCCTCTTGTGAGAGCACTGGAATCACAACTAACTGCTGAACAATCGTCGACAGGAAGACAATGGAACTCACCAAAAAAGATACCCCACATCCAAAGACAAAGGAGAAGCCACAATGAGATGGTAGGAGGGGCGCAATCACAATAAGATCAAATCCCATAACTGCTGGGTGAGTGACTCACAAACTGGAGAACACATATACCACAGAAGTCCACCCACTGGAGTGAAGGTTCTCAGCCCCACATCAGGCTTCCCAACCTGGGGGTCCAGCAATGAGAGGAGGAATTCCTAGAGAATCATACTTTGAAGGCTAGCAGGATTTGATTGCAGGACTTCGACAGGACTGGAGCAAACAGAGACTCAACTCTTGGAGGGCACACACAAAGTAGTGTGCACATCGGGATCCAGGGGAAGGAGCAGTGACCCCAAAGGAGACTGAACCAGACCTACCTGCTAGTGTTGGAGGGTCTCTTGCAGAGGCAAGGGGTAGCTGTGGATCACCTGGAGGACAAGGACACTGGCAGCAGAAGTTCTGGGATAGTAGCCCTTGGTGTGAGCTCTCCCAGAATCCACCATTAGCCCCAACAGAGAGCCGGGTAGGCTGCAGTGTTGGGTCACCTCAGGCCAAACAACCATCAGGGAGGTAAGCCAGCACCATCCATTAGCAGAGAAGCAGATTAAAGTTTTACTGAGCTTTGCCCACCAGAGCAACACCCAGCTCTACCCACCACCAGGCCTTCCCATAAGGAAACTTGCACAAGCCTCTTAGATACCCTCATCCACCAGAGGGGAAACAGCAGAAGCAAGAAGAACTACAATCCTGCAGCCTGTGGGAAAAAAAACCACATTCACAGAAAGACAAGACAAAATGAAAAGGCAGAGGGCTATATACCAGGTGAAGAAACAAGATAATAACCCAGAAAAACAACTAAATGAAGTGGAGATACGCAACCTTCCAGAAAAAGAATTCAGAATAATGATAATGAAGATGATCCAGGACCTTGGAAAAAGAATGGAGGTAAATATCGAGAAGATGCAAGAAATGTTGAACAAACAACCAGAAGAATTAAAGAACAAACAAACAGAGATGAACAATACAGTAACTGAAATGAAAAATACACTAGAAGGAATCAATAGCAGAATAACTGAGGAAGAAGAGCGGAGGAGTGACCTGGAAGACAGAATGGTGGAATTCCCTGCCATGGAACAGAATAAAGAGAAAAGGATGAAAAGAAATGAAGACAGCCTAAGAGACCTCTAGGAAAACATTAAATGCAATAACATTCGCATTATAGGGGTCCCAGAGGGGAAGAGAGAGAGAAAGGACCCGAGAAAATATTTGAAGAGATTATAGTTGAAAACTTCCCTAACATGGGAAAGGAAATAGCCACCCAAGTCCAGGAAGCGCAGAGAGTCCCAGGCAGGATACACCTAAGGAGAAACATGCCGAGACACACAGTAATCAACTTGACAAAAATTAAAGACAAAGAAAAATTATTGAAAGCAGCAAGGGAAAAATGATAAATAACATACAAGGGAACTCCCATAAGGTTAACAGCTGATTTCTCAGCAGAAACTATACAAGCCAGAAGGGAGTGGCATGATATACTTAAAGAGATGAAAGGGAAGAACCTACAACCAAGATTACTCTACCCAGCAAGGATCTCATTCAGATTTGATGGAGAAATCAAAAGCTTTACAGACAAGCAAAAGCTAAGAGAATTCAGCACCACCAAACCAGCTCTACAACAAATGCTAAAGGAACTTCTCTAAGTGGGAAACACAAGAGAAGAAAAGGACCTACAAAAACAAACCGAAAACAATTAAGAATGTGGTCATAGGAACATGCATATTGATAACTACCTTAAACGTGAATGGATTATATGCTCCAGCCAAAAGACACAGGCTTGCTGAATAGATACAGAAACAAGACCTATACATATATGCTGTCTACCAGAGACCCACTTCAGACCTAGGGACACATACAGACTGAAAGTGAGGGGATGGAAAAAGATATTCCATGAAAATGGAAATCAAAAGAAAGCTGGAGTAACAATACTCATATCACATAAAATAGACTTTAAAATAAAGAATGTTGCAAGAGACAGGAAGGAGACTACATAATGATCAAGAAATCAGTCCAAGAAGAAGATATAACAATTATAAATATATATGCACCAAGCGTAGGAGCACCTCAATACATAAGGCAACTGCTAACAGCTCTAAAAGAGGAAATCGACAGTAACACAATAATAGTGGGGGACTTTAACACCTCACTTACACCAATGGACAGATCATCCAAACAGAAAATTAATAAGGAAACAGAAGCTTTAAATGACACAATAGACCAGATAGATTTCATTGATATTTTTAGGGCATTCCATCCAAAAACAGCAGATTACACTTTCTTCTCAAGTGTGCATGGAACATTCTCCAGGATAGATCACATCTTGGGTCACAAATCAAGCCTCAGTAAGTTTAAGAAAATTGAAATCATATCAAGCATCTTTTCTGACCACACGCTATGAGATTAGAAATTAATTACAGGGAAAAAACCATAAAAAACACAAACACATGCAGGCTAAACAATACGTTACTAAATAACCAAGAGATCACTGAAGAAATCAAAGAGGAAATCAAAAAATACCTAGAGACAAATTACAATGAAAACACGATGATCAAAAACCTATGGGGGGCTTCACTGGTGGCACAGTGGTTGAGAGTCCGCCTGCCGATGCAGGGGACACGGGTTCGTGCCCCGGTCTGGGAGGATCCCACATGCCGCGGAGTGGCTGGGGCCATGAGCCATGGCTGCTGGGCCTGCGCGTCTGGAGCCTGTGCTCCGCAACGGGTGAGGCCACAGCAATGTGAGGCCCGCGTACCACAAAAAAAAAAAAAAAAAAAAAAACCTATGGGATGCAGCAAAAACAGTTCTAAGAGGGAAGTTTACAGCAATACAATCCTGCCTCAACAAACAAAAAAAATCTCAAATAAACAATTTAACCTTACACCTAAAGGAACTAGAGAAAGAACAAACAAAACCCAAAGTTAGTAGAAGGAAAGAAATCATAAAAATCAGAGCAGAAATAAATGAAATAGAACCAAAGAAAACAATAGCAAAGATCAATAAGACTAAAAGCTGGTTGTCTGAGAAGATAAACAAAATTGATAAACCATTAGCCAGACTCATTAAGAAGAAAAGGGAGAGGACGCAAAGCAATAAAATTAGAAATGAAAAAGGAGAAGTCACAACTGACACAGCAGAAATACAAAGCATCCTAAGAGACTACTGCAAACAACTATATGGCAATAAAATAGACACAAAGAAAAGGACAAATTATCAGAAAGGTATAACCTTCCAAGACTGAACCAAGAAACAGACCAATCACAAGTAATGAAATTGAAACTGTGATTACAAATCTTCCAACAGACAAAAGCCCAGGACCAGATGGCTTCACAGATGAATTCTATTAAACATTTAGAGAGGAACTAACACCCATCCTTCTCAAACTCTTCCAAACATTTGCAGAGGAAGGAACATTCCCAGACTCATTCTATGAGGCCACCATCACCCTGACACCAAAACCAGAGAAAGATCCTAGAAAAAAAGAAAATTACAGACCAATATCACTGATGAATATAGATGCAAAAATCCTCAACAAAATACTAGCGAACAGAATCTAACAACACATTAAAAGGATCATACACTATGATCAAGTGGGATTTATCTCAGGGATGCAAGGATTGTTCAACATACACAAATCAATCAATGTGATACACCATATTAAGAAACTGAAGAATAAAAACCATGATAATCTCAATAGATGCAGAAAAAGCTTTCAATAAAATTCAACACCCATTTATTATAAAAACTCTCCAGAAAGTGGGCATGGAGGGAACCTACCTCAACATAATAAAGGCCATATACAACAAACCCACAGCAAACATCATTCTCAATGGTAAAATACTGAAAGCATTTCCTCTAAGATCAGGAACAAGACAAGGATGTCCACTCTCACCACTATTATTCAACATAGTTTTGGAAGTCCTAATCAGAGAAGAAAAGGAAATAAAAAGAATCCAAATCGGAAAAGAAGTAAAACTGCCGCTCTTTGCAGATGACATGACACTATACATAGAGAATCCTTAAGATGCCACCAGAAAACTACTAGAGCTAATCAATGAATTTGATAAAGTAGCAGGATACAAAATTAATGCACAGAAATCTTACATTCCTATACATTAATGATGAAAAATCTGAAGGAGAAATTAAGGAAACACTTCCATTTACCATTTCAACAAGAAGAATAAAATACCTAGGAATAAACCTACCTAAGGAGACAAAAGACCTGTATGCAGAAAACTCTAAGACACTGATGAAAGAAATTAAAGATGGTACCAACAGATAGAGAGATACACCATGTTCTTGGGTTGGAAGAATCAATATTGTGAAAATGACTACACTAGCCAAAGCAGTCTACAGATTCAATGCAATCCCTACCAAATTACCAATGGCATTTTTTTACAGAACTAGAACAAAAAATCTGAAAATTTGTTTGGAGACACAAAAGACCCTGAAGTGCCAAAGCAATCTTGAGGGGAAAAAACGGAGCTGGAGGAATCAGACTCCCTGACTTCAGACTATACTACAAATCTACAGTAATCAAGACAGTATGGTACTGGCACAAAAACAGAAATATAAATCAATGGAACAAGATAGAAAGCCCAGAGATAAATCCACGCACCTATGGTCAACTAATCTATGACAAAGGAAGCAAGGATATACAATGGAGAAAAGACAGTCTGTTCAATAAGTGGTGTTGGGAAAACTGGACAGCTACATGTAAAAGAATGAATTTAGAACACTCCCTAACACCATACACAAAAATAAACTCAAAATGGATTAGAAGCCTAAATGTAAGACCGGACACTATAAAACTCTTAGAGGAAAACATTGGAAGAACACTCTTTGACGTAAATCACAGCAAGATCTTTTTTGATCCACCTCCTAGAGTAATGGAAATAAAAACAAAAGTAAACAAATGGGACCTAGTGAAACTTAAAAGCTTTTGCAAAGCAAAGGAAACTATGAACAAGTCAAAAAGACAACCCTCAAAATGGGAAAAATATTTGCAAATAAATCCACGGACAAAGGATTAATCTCCAAAATATATAAACAGCTCATGCAGCTCAATATTAAAAAAAACAAACAACCGAATCATAAAATGGGCAGAAGAGCTAAATAGACATTTCTCCAAAGAAGACATACAGATGGCCAAGAAGCACATGAAAAGCTGCTCACCATCACTAATTATTAGAGAAATGCAAATCAAAACTACAATGAGGTATCACCTCACACCAGTTAGAATGGGCATCATCAGAAAATCTACAAACGACAAATGCTGTAGAGGGTGTGGAGAAAAGGGAACCCTCTTGCACTGTTGGTAGGAATGTAAATTGATACAGCCACAATGGAGAACAGTATGGAGGTTCCTTAGAAAACTAAAAATAGAATTACCATATGACCCAGCAATCCCACTACTGGGCATATACCCAGAGAAAACCATAATTCAAAAAGACACGTGCACCCCAATGTTCACTGCAGCACTATTTACAATAGCCAGGTCATGGAAGCAACCTAAATGCCCATCGACAGACGAATGGATAAAGAAGATGTGGTACATATATACAATGGAATATTACTCAGCCATAAAAGGAACAAAATTGGGTCATTTGTAGAGATGCGGATGGATCTAGAGACTGTCGTATAAAGTAAGTCAGAAAGAGAAAAACAAATATCGTATATTAACGCATATATGTGGAACACAGAAAAATGGTACAGATGAACCGGTTTGCAGGGCAGAAATAGAGACACAGATGTAGAGAACAAACCTATGGACACCAAGGGGGAAAGAGGGGGTGGTGTGTGTGAAGAATTGGGAGATTGGGATTGACATATACACTAATATGTATAAAATGGATAACTAATAAGAACCTGCTGTATAAAAAAATAAGTAAAATAAAAACCAAAACAAAACCAAACAAGCCATTTCCTCTCAGATCTCCCTATCATTTGTCCCAGCGATTTCCTTTCCCTGGGATTCCACTCCCACCATCAACCACAAGGCCTGTTTATCATTTCTAGACTCAACTCCAACACCACCCCCTCTAAGAAGCCTCTCAGGACACTCCTGGCAGATTCAGTCACTCTCATGTCACTTTATACTCGGTGGAATGTCCCTAAATAAGTTGTTCCCGAAGGAGGAGTTGACTCAGCATTTTTGGCAGCTCGTATGACCAAGTACCTAGTAAATACTCAATAAAGATTAGTCTCAGTCATCCACATAGAAAGCTTTCGATAATAGAACCATAAAACTCAAAAAGCAATGATGTCAGCAACTGTGGAATGCTGGCCAATGCTAGAATTTTTGGTTTATCATTTTCATAATAAAAATGAAAGTATCCAGCAATCAAGATAGCCATTTTAATAAATGTCAATAACATTGTATCACCCTTCAAAAAACATGGAGGTTGTAAAATACTCATCTCTATGATGGGTCCTAGATATATACAAAGATGTTAAAGTCGTCATCTTTTCTGAACCAAAAGAAATCTACAGGATCTAAAAAGAAAAAGAACAATAATGAGAAAAAAAAACCCTACCACTTACTGAGTACTATGATGTCTCAAGACTCTACCTGCAATAGTATGTGGATTATCTCAGTTTAATCTTGCAAAAATTCTGTATGTTAGGTATTTTTACCTCCTTTTTATAAATGAAGAAACTGAGTCTTGGAGAAGTTAAATAACTTGCCCGAAGTTACAGCTTCGGAAATGGAAATCACAGTTTGAACCCACATCTATTTTCAGAACCTGTGATACTATCCATTTCAGGAATAATTTCTATCTTAATGAGATATAGTTTCAAGTCTTAAGTAACTCTTAGTCTAGATATATATAAGTACCAAAACAAGAGCAATCAGCATTTAAGGACTTTCTGAATTGTCTCTTGGCCTCCAGCCCCTTTCGTTTTATGAATCATGGGCTTTATCTCTAAGGCTAGCCTCAGTGATAGTGCTCCAGACCCAAGTCATCCTATATATTATTTCCAAATAAATCACCTTAGCATACCATTTCAATTTTGATAAGGTTAAGGAGATAGACTGGAGCAAAGTGGTGGAGGCCCTTGAGAATTTAGTTAAAACTTATCTTCCTATTCTGGAGGGTCCTATTACATTGAAAGTTTCTGAGCACAAAAATGATATATGCACAGCAAGGTTGTAGAATATAAAATATTAGAATGTAAGACAGAATGTAAAATCTCTACCAGTAATGTAAAAGATAGATAAGAAAGGCAGGGAGACCAGCTCAGAGAAAATATTGTGTTGTGACGGAAAACTAGAGAATTGGTAGCAGAATTAGAATGAAGGGAGGAATGTAAAAGATGTTCTAAGTGTCTAGATGATAGGGGAGAAAGCAAAAGTGGAGACAGATTGACTTTGAGGCTGGGGTAAGGATTGTGAGTTGCTTTTAAACTATTTTTCCTAAGGTGATGAGAAGATAGCTAATTGCTATGTCTGTAAATAATTGGAGTCGTGACATAGGAAGCAGGAAGACAGATGGGTCAGTGGGTAGCAGTTGAGAGAGTAAGAGTGGCTGAGATTTCTAGGGAAGTCAGGGTAGAGAAAGAATTTAAAGATTAAGCTTAAGGATAAAGCATTGAAGCAGAACTCCATTCAGAAGATTTAGTCAACCAGTCAATAAATATCTGTGGAACACCACCTATATGCCAAGCGCTATTCAAGGTCCTAGAGACACACCAGTTAACATAGTCCCAGTCTCCTGCAGCTCTCAGCGGAGTCTGAGAAAGAGCAGCCAGAGAGGTAGAGAGAAAACCAGGATGCTGCAATAATCAAGGCTTCATAAGAAGTTTCAAAAGGAAACTTACAGTCTACCTTTCTGACCAGAAACTCAGAAAGATAAATCTATGTGTGTTCAAGATGTGACATTACCCAAATGGTCTTCTCTAGAGCCCATACTTGGACTATTAGAAACATCTGTCAGAAAGGCTGAAAGTGATTGAAAAGTAAAAAGCGGGTCTCTGAAACCTCTTTAGGATGGATCATTGCAGGCTCATCAAGGCATTACCGTTGGCCATTCAAATAAAGTCCCCAAAATGGGATAGGACCCTAGCCGGAGGGGAGAAAATAGAGCAGTTGAGGAAATCTAAAATGTGACCTGTCTCAAGCAATTTTTAAGAGGGATGTGTATATTTTAAGAGGAATTTAATCCATATGTTCCAGATTCTTTTACATTCTACAAAATGGTGGCGCATAAGAGCTCTTTGATGTTCAGCGATCTTTCCAATTCTTTTTATGAGACTTGTTAAGCCATATCACTGCCAAAATGGAAGTTGTGTTTTACCCAGAGTAAACAAGCTCACACACCAGCAAGCCAGAGTTTGGGTCAAAGAAGAAAAGACACAACCCTCATTAAACATGTAGAATGTAAAGATGATTTCCTTTCTTGACTTCTGTAATCCACATGTAAGGGGACATGAATCAGCTGAGCATAAAACCAGATATAAAGCAAGTACATAGTGTTTAAGACCAGCTGCTATAGGCAGAGACAGGGAGTGGGGAGAGTGGCCAGAGAGAACACACTTGATAGTGGGACCCATGAAGCAATCATAGAAGAAATTATTTTTTTTAATCTGAGGGGAAAAAAATTATTTTAGCCAACAGTCAGCCCAGAAACTCTTTCATCCGCCGAAAGCCAGAGAGAGCTGTAAAAACCCTCCCATCACAACAGTGCAGAGAAGGAGGCATTTTGTAACAAGAATTTTACAAAACAAGTTTTCCTGAAAGGATATTCTGCCTCTAGCATTTTCATAGACTTGTTCAATAGCAAATAAAACCAGAAATCATTGGAGAAATAGAAATACAAGAAGAAATCTTTACTATAGAGATTGAACTTAAGCAATTTCATTCATAAGGATTAAAAACTGTGAAATCGTATTGAGAATCTGCCAAGCAGCTTCTGTTTCTCCACGGAAACTGAAAACAGAAACAAAACTGATGCAACTGCAAGATTGGCTCAGCCATCTACAGCATGAGTGTGGCAAGAGGGGCTGGGGATGCATTATTTTTCATTACCATTTATATCTTTTCCTTTAGAATAATTCTCTCTATAGGACATTAGATGAAATAAACTCTTTCATTGGTCATTTCTGAGATTTTATGTTTTATAAGAAAGAAATGTTTATCATTTTTAATATCCTTCTACCGTCTATGGAGGGTGGGCTCTGACAAATGGAGGACCCATTAGTTGCCAAACCTGATACACAAACATTAGAGAGCTAGGACAGAACGAAACTGGTTAGCGTAAGAGGGGAGAACATGAGGGAGAGAGAATGTATGGGAAAGGGAAGAAAGGAGACAATGAGATGGGGGGAAAAGTGGGCTGGAAGAAACCTCTGATAATAAATATGGAAAGATTTGACAGAATAGATTTGAGACTTTACCTGAGTTATCTGCTGTGCACAGTTCAGTATAGCCCCATGATTCTATTTCAGGTAGAATCTGACAAAAGAGTAGAATACTATGTCAAAATGGGTAGGGAATCAAAAAAGAGTCAAGCCATGCAGATGTCAGGGACTGAGACCATCTGGCTTGAATTTGGAAAGAATAATTTCTCTCCCTACCACTTGTTCCTGACCCAGTCCACTGCTCTGATAGGTAGAAAGACGCAGGGAAATATCAAATGTAGACCTGATGACCAGAGAGATCTGTCTCTATAGAGAGTGCTGGAACTCATGTAAATGACATTGAAATCCATGCCCATGACTTAACCCAGAATGTCACCTGTGACATAGAACGCTTAACACAGTCCCTGACACATAGTAATGACTCAATGCATGTTGAAAGAATGAATGAGCATAAAAAGTATCCGTCTAATGTGAACGGACGAAGGGCAAGGGGATCCACATAGAATTAGACCTGCAGATGCAACAGGACAAGAGAAGGATGATAAAAAGAGCGTCCACTGCCTTGTTGCTCAAAGTGTGGCGGCTGAGCAGCACGGGCATCGCCTGGAAGCTTCATCCCAGGCCCCTCAATCTGAGCTTACATTTTAATGAGGTGCCCAAGTGATTGGTAAGCCTGTCAAAGTGGGAGAAACACTGATCTAGACCATAACTGGGATAAGCAACACTAAAGGCACACGCGACTAAGGGTCATTACCATCATAGAGCGGTGGAACTGGTGGTTACCTCTAGGCTACCCTGTGGTGATGCCTGTTCATTTTACCTGTCACTCTAATGAGTGAACTCCGTCTGCCACCACTACTCTTTTTTCTTGTCTTCATAAATGCCCAGAGAAGAACGTATTTGGATACTGTTATAAGATAGACAGATGACAGATAGATAGATAGATAGATAGAGTACTTTCCCCTTCTGCTGGACTCAATGCACATTTGCAGTAGTCAAATCAGCAGCCTAGGGGAAAAGCATGTATTTCCAGATATACCGCTTACATTATCTCTTGTGATAGTGATAACTGTAACAATAATAATAACAAGAGTTAACAGGCATTGAGTGCTCACAGACGCGGGTCTCATGGTTTACACATTTGACCCTCTTAAGAGCCTGTGACACAGATTCTCTTTTACCCTCATTTTCTCCTTCAACACTGTGACACGCGTATTTTTATGCCCACATCATGGTTACAGGTACACAAGGAAACAGCAAATAAATCATAAGCAGTTCTTAAATTCAAATCCAGACCTCCCTGTCTCCGATTCCTGCACTCTTCCCACTAGATGGCGTGGCCCCAGAGTAGCCGAAGTGGACGCAAAGGAATGGTAAGCAAAGCTTTCCATGCCATTAACGGATGCTTAAGTAACGGTACCAAGGGCTCTAGCAACCCCCAATACTCTGCAACCAGACTCATTAGAGCTTGAGGTCGTTTTCCATGTCAGCTGTACAAGGTGATGGGAACAGAAGCCACCCTCGAGTGATTTTTGTCGCAAGATGACAGGAGCAGAAAGTGGGTTGTGCTTCACGTCAGCACGTGGAACATCTCACCCACCACCTCTGGGTGCTCTTAACACATTTAGGTATCAGTTCCTCACTTTTCTCCCCTGGAGAGCATGCTCACTTCTCCCTCTAAGTCTGAGGACTATACTTTCTAAGGATGAGTCTTCTTTTAGAGTCTTGCTTCGTCCCAGGCAAGTTGCTCGGATCCTGGCAGTGCAGAAAAGTAGCAAAGCTGCTCCTGGGGTCTGGGGTGGAGGGGTAGGGGGTCAGAGAAGAAAAGCTTTGCACAAGGCTACCTCAGGTGGCAGAGATGAGCAGAGTCCTGGGGCCTCGTGCTGGATTCCTTAACTGTTCTATGTTCCTGTTTCCCTGCCTATGAAATAGGATCGGTTTTACCTTAGCTGTAAGCAGTGCTATAGGTACATCAATCAGAGTAGAGCCTACTAAGTACTAAAGAAGGAAATTCTTTTTATCCAAACCTGGTTGTTTTACATTCTTTGTGTCAGAGGCACTGATTGCTCAAGATACGCACGTCATTCTGAAAGCAAGTCATGCGAGCTACAGCTGGAGCTCCCAACTCAAACAATTCTGCAAGCTGGCGCCAAATGCCCCTCTTGTACAATCACTAGTGTCAGTAAAAGTTTTATTAAAGAAAAAAAAAAAAACATCAGTGGGTGTGTATTAGTTTCCTAGGGCTGTCATAACAAAATACCACAAACTGAGTGGCTTAAAAAAAAAGGAATTTATTGTCTCCCTGGTCTGGAGACTAGAAGTTTGAAATCAAGGTGTCAGCCAGGCCATGCTCCTTCTAAAACCTTAGGGGAATCCTTTCTTGCCTCCTCCTAGCTTCTGATGGTTTGCTGTCAATCTTTGGCATTCCCGGGCTTGCGGCTGCATCACTTCAAACTTCTGCCTCCGTCATCACGTGATATTCTCCCTGTGTGTCTGTGTCTTCACATAGCCATCTTCTTATAAGGACACCAGTCATACTGGATTAGGGACCCATCCTACCCTAGAATTTCCTCATCTTGATTAATTACATCTACAATAATCCTATTTCCAAGTAAGGTCACATTCTGAGCTACTAGGAGTTAGGGCTTCAACATATCTTTTTTGGAGGACACAGTTGGATACCCTAGACTGTACTACAGAACAATTAAACTACACCAAACTCCCGAGCATCCTCAAAAGCACATTCCTCCACATCAGTCCTCATCCTCAGACTAGTCTGAGTTCACACAGACTCACTAGTTCCACCCCAGCCCAATGATGCAAGGAGTACGGAGAGTTCAGATTTTGGAGTCAGAACAACCTACCTGCATTCTACTGGCAGATCCAACATTTTACATACCAGGGATTCGGGGAAGGTCAGTTCACTTCTCTTAGCCTCAGTTTCCTGGTCCTTAAAATGTGAATAGTAATTAATTGCAGCAAACACTGTAGGTTCCCCGACCACACTCCCTCAAATCTTCCACCTGCCAGCATCTGCACTTTTTTGCCTAAGGATTTCTCTGTCTTCAGATGCCCGGGCAGCTCATCCACGGTAGGCCAGCAGCACTGGAAATTAACATGCTCCAGAGTGCAGACCTCAACAAATGAACGATTGGAACGGTGCATAGGACACCCCAGCTCCCTCCCATCTTGGCTGAGACAACGCCAAGACACTTGTCCACTCTGGTTTCCAGAGCTGCCCCAGAGAAATAAGCCCAGTTGCCCACAGCGCTAACTTGCTTGACAACACGCCCTTTACTGGCTGCTTCCCTTCCCCACTCACATCTCCAGTCCGTCACCAATGTCTCCTGGATCACCTCCCAAATTAACTACTTGCGTGGGAACCTTGCCTTAGGGCCTGCTTCTAAGAAAACCAAATTATGACAATGGAATTTGCATTGCAGAATTATACTGAGTGTAAGAAATCATGTAGGGAAAGAACTTGGTAGGTAGTAGGTACCCAGTAAAATAGTGGCTATTGAAATAAACATGTTTCATTCAAGAGTGATTACAACATCTGTGAGGGACAGTGACACAACAAGCCTTGCCTGCTTCTAGAAATACACTCTTCCTATCTTCATATAGGAATGTAATTAAACCCCATTCCAGTAGGGGTTACAGTGAATTTTCCTTCTAGAAAAGAATAGGAAAAGGAAAGGAAAGGGAGGAAAGCATAAGAGAGGGGAAAGAAAAAAAAGGAAAAGAAAAGGGAAATTTTTTTCATGTTCAAATTCCAACTCCATCACTTGTGAAGAGCATGTCCTTGGACAGGTTTCTGAAGCTAATATTAACTACCGTGATAAGTTGTAAGTGGTGGAGCTGTGAATCCTTGGGAAAGATTCATAAAACTGCTAAGCCTCAATTTCTTCTTCTGACTTGTTCAAGGTCACATGGGTATTACGGGATGGAGCCAACTGTTGAACCCCGGCAGCCTGGATCTAAAGCCTACATGTGTAACCACCACATTCTACTCCTTCCCCCATAGGAAGTGTATTTAATCACCCAGCTGGGACCTGCATTTCAATCAGTCAAACATGAAATTTTGAAGGAATAAGATGCCTTTGCATTGAAGTTAATGTACTTTCCGAGGTTTCCATAGCAACAAAAATCTAAAATCACCTCTGGTGGTATTACTTACAAAAGAAGAGAGCCGTTCCTGCTGACCCTTTATCAAAGAATTTGTTTCTTCCGGACAGGTCTAGCCACACAGAAGAGAACTGTGCAATGGATTCTCAAAGGTGTGATTGCTCCACTGGACTGTGAGGGCTCGACATTAATCCAATCAACAAATATTTTTGAACACTTATGTGCTAGACCAAAGACATCAAAATATTGTTGTTTATTTTATACAGTCCAGTAGAAAAAACAGATGTATTACAAATGCCACAACAGCACGTGACCTGATTAGTGATATACAAGGGCTAAGCACAAAATGTAATGGGAGCAAACAAAGGTAAAAATCGTAATTGGCTGGAGAAGCAAAGAAAACTTCCCAAAAGGTAAAAATTAAGTAGCTGTTCTCCAAATGGCGGGCAAACCAATCATTACCAAACACCTTTCGTTTTTCCTCTTTCCCTATCTTACCTTCCCCATCCCCTCATTTGAGTTCCCTGGGATCACCTCCCAAATAAAATAAACTACCCGCACTCAAGGGCTTGTCTTGGGACTCTGCTTTCAAGGGAATCCAAACTAAGATGACATCAATCAGGTTGATTCATTCGGTTCCTTGGGGACATAATTTACAGTTAACTCAAGTTAACGGGCCGGGCCTTGAGCAGCCATTAAACCAAGTTCACCTGCATTACAAGATTCAGGGTGACCATCCCCAGCATAGACAGCGGCCCGATGCTGGTCCCTGATCACTTTCCTTCCTCTAGGGGCTAAACCTGACTTCGTTTTGAATTCTTAGTGACCAAGTAGAAGCAGGTACAAAAGCAAGGCTCAAGAGCACATCTCCTACATCCCTGAGTGTCGCTCTGTCGGGAGCCACAGGATACATGCCTTCACCTTCGCAGACTGAGTTAGAGGTTGCTGTGGTCCCTCTGCTGTCAATCCCAGGGTGCTACAGGGACAGCCATTAGGAATTTTCAATGGGTATGTTGCTAAAGGCATTGCTCAGCACACCCTCCATGCCCTATAGGGTTCCACACCTGTGAATTGCTCTTCCAAAATAGCGTCAGGAAAAGTTTTGCTTCTTGAGAGTGAGCAAAATACTTTTCTATTTCAGTCATAAGATCCACGAGGCCGATTATGTCTTCTTTTTCACTCTTGTCACCAAGAGCTCAGTATCAAATATGAAGTTCACCTACAGTCGAAATCCTTGGACTCTCACAGGAACTCAGCTAGCATTCTTTCTGTCACCAAACTTCATGTTTTACTTCTTTTTATTTTTCTGCTTTCCTCATTCTAATTCTTTATTTCTATTTGATAATGTTTTATTGCAAATGACCTTATAATCAACTGCCTCAAATTTTTTGTGGAATTCAGTCAAAAAATGTTTTGAATGTCTACAAATGCCAACACTATATTCAGAAAGAGGAATAGGACAGTGAACAAGACAGGCATGGTCCCTAGCACCACAGAGCTTGCTTTCAGAGGGAATGAGGTGAAATATAAATAAACAGATTTTATTATGTGGTAAATATCTCATAGAACAAAATTTGTCCACCAAATGGACACCCTTTCTTCTATCAGGAAAAAAGAGTCCAAATGACTTAGTATGTCTTCATTTTTGTCTTTATTATTGGGATACTTGGACAGTGCTTAACGTTCAAGTCCAATAATTCATCTCTGACTCTTCGTACAATTACCTCTTCTTTTTTTCCCAAACTGTTTTGGATATTTTTCTGGACTAGCCTAGTTAGTATGGTTTAAGCTTGTAGTCCATCATAAATTTTTTTCTGCAAGAGTCAGAATGCCTATCTTAATAAATAACTGCTTTACTGGAAGCCCTGAAATTTCAGCCCCTGTGTTGTATGGTGTCTTCCTTATAAAACCTATCAATTCAGTTTTAACAGCAACTTCTGATAACCTATAAACCCAAGGTTCTCAGTGTCTTAATGCAGACTTGAGGTGAGAAGTCATGGAAGGCAAAATAAGATGGCAGCATCTCTTTCCTTCCCTATACCTGCAAAGTAAGTATCTCTTCAGGGAAAGCAATGAATTCATGTCTGGGATCCATACCTTGAGTAGCCTCAGGTGACCAGAGAAAGAACGGTCAGAATGGTGGAGACCCTCAAAACAACACCTTGGAAGGAACTGATGGAACAATTATGGAAATTTAACTTGGAGAAGAGAACACTCAGCAGAGAAATCGAGTCTTCAAATATCTGAAGAGGCAACAGAGTTGTAATACATGGCCTCAGTGGACCAAGGGTAGAATAATGGATGGAAGCTTCAACTATGAAGGTGGAAGAACTTTCTAATAGATGTGGTCATGCTGTTCCCTGCGACAAAGATGGGCTCCTATGCTAGCTTTCTGTTCCTTGCAACAAGATCCAGGAAACCACTCTGTTTTATTTTCCTCTTTGAAATAATGCCATTTGCAGCAACATGGATGGACCTGGAGATTATCATGCCAACTGAAGTAAGTCAGACAAAGACAAATATCGTATGATATCACTTATATGTGGAATCTAGTTTTAAAAAAATGATACAAATGAACTTATTTACAAGAGAGAAACAGACTCACAGATCTTGAAATCAAACTTATGGTTACCAAAGGGGAAAAGTAGGAGGAAGAGATAAATTAGAAGATTGGGATTAACATATACACACTACTGTATATAAAATAGATAACCAACAAGGACCTCCTGTATAGCATAGGGACCTCTACTCGATATTCTTTAATAACCTATATAAGAAAAGAATCTGAAAAAGAATGCATGTGTGTGTGTGTATGTATATGTGTGTGTGTGTATATATATATATGTATATATACACATCTGAGTCACTTTGCTATATACCTGAAATTAACGCAACATTGTAAATCAACTAAACTCCAATAAAAATTAAATTAAAAATTTTTTAAAAAAGCTGCTCTAAGACGTAATGTGTTCCTCATCACTGAAACTAATCAAACGAAAAATGAGACACTTACTTGTGGGGATGTTGCTGACGAAAGCTAAGTCTTTCCCAGGTATCTCTCAAAGCTCTGGGATCTGAAAGTATGAGTGTCAAGTGGAGGGAAACAAGCTCCTCCCAAGATTCTCAGTCTTTGATGAGAGCAAGACGTCTTCCCTCTCTTCTCACACTCTGTAGAAGCCTTCCCAATTTTTGTAAGTGCATTCCTCTCACCCCCTATTCCAACACATTTCTCACACGAGGTGGAACAGATGCTGGGGTAACGCTGGCTAAAAATAAAAGCAAGAAGAGGGAAGAAAAAAACCCTATTTTACAATAAATATCTCAGCAGAAATTTTATATCCTGAATGGATTCGGCAGCAAAAGAGCAGCTGCTGCCTCTTTTGCGGTTCCTCCTTCTCTCACTTTTATAACCTGATTAATATGCCAATCAGAGTTGTATAATCAGGAGCAAGGGACATTAACCTCTTAAAGTGTATAAACTGTATCTTATCTGAATAAAGAAGGATGTATTTCATGAACTGGTCTCTTTGCTCTTTTTTATTCCTAATTGCATTGAGAATCCAACCTGCCAAAGAAGACTAAAGACCCCTGTCATCTGCCAGCCTCCAGGCCCTTAAAGTAAACCCTGGTACGCTTACTCCACTTAAAGTAAACCCTGGTATGCTTACCCTTGCTCCAATGGGCCAGACAGCAGCATCGCAAAGGACCTCCATTGCACTAAGGGACGATGGTACCCACTAAAACTGTCCCAAAAGACCACAGCCCTGAAATGGATCTTGATACTCTCTGGCTCTCTCTAGCCATTCAAGCCAGAGACTGACACATTGGAAAGGCCGGCCCCGAGTGACCACACCAATTTCTGAACATTAACGAGCTAGGCCAACGTTATGGGGCCTTTGTTCATTCACATACAAGCAGTGATTAAGCACCACTAGGTACAAGCAAGGCTTGCGCTACTCTTTAGAAGCTTATAAACTAGAGGAAAAAACAGGTTATACACACAACTAAGTAAAAAAGGTAAAATGAAAAGAGGTAGGGGACACAGAAGCACCACTGATAAAATGAATGGGGGCTGGGGGGGGAATAATACTTCTATATTGGGGGGGGAGAGGAGAGATACATTTAAAAAGGAGGAGGTGCATTCTGGAAGGAGGTGGCATTGGGTCAAGTCTTGGAAAATGAGTAAGCTTTGGATAAGCAGAGATAGGAGGAAGGTGGTGGTGAAGAGTGGGAGACGAAAAGGAAAGATAAAATGAAGGAGAAATCCTGAACGAAGACAAGGGTAGGGAAGCACGGGACACGTTCTGATGGCCAAGTCAACAATTCAACTAAAGCCTAGAGGAGAGGAGAGAAAAAAGAGCAGAGGGAGGCTGGAGCCAGGGAATGGAACAGAATTCCAGGTTTTACTTTCTATGATTCCACGATGGAATGTTAAACCCACAGTCTTTACTCCACCCTGTTGGCTAATCAATGCCACTCATTCCTGAATATCTTCCCAACCCTGCCAAAAAAAAAAAAAAAAAAAAAAAGGCGGGGTGTACCCAAGGTCGGTTCTAGACAGTAGATCCTGCAACATGCTGCCCCATTTAAACCTTGATACACAGAATCTGTAGTTTCCTTTGAAATCATCCAGCAAATAAATGTGTATGTGTGTGTGTGACGAGCATATGTGTGTGTAAAGCATATTTGGCAAAATATTGATAATTGTTGAATCTAAATGATGGACATACGTGCATTCATTATTCTCTTCTTTTTGCTCTTTGGTATTATGAAAAGGCTTTAAAAACAAAGTTTTTAAAAGGTTAAGAAAGTAAGTAATTGAATCCTGGGTTACTGGCCTAAGACTCAGTGGAGGACCTCATTTCCAGCAGTGTCTGGCCAGGTTCCCCCCAAGCCCGAATTTTGTGTATAAAAACCAACCCAAAGGCCATGCTGTGCTCAGACTGGAGGGTCACTGGGACCCTTGGTCACGTATCTGTGATGCCCGTGATGCAACTGCAGAGTTAATGGGCAATGAAATATAATCATGTGTGGGAAGCAAAAAGAGCAGAGCAGTTTGCCATGTGTTCATTTTCACAAGTTGCAGGCGCTTTCAATGGCAAAAATATTCATGGGGTTAAGAATCAGCTTGTTTGGTAAACTGCAATTAGCATGAACTGGGTCTCCTCAGCTTCTGGAAAAGGGATAAATATAGATGTCGATATTTTCTGTGGGAAGACAGAGCCCCGAGCTTCTATTTCAGAATCTCAGGAGCAATGCTTTGGTGAGGGGCATCCCAGCCAGGAAGGCAGACCCACTCTGAAGACGGGGGCGGGGGAGCGATGATGCTTGTTTGGGTCAGCCGGCTCAAGGGTCCAGGGCCCAGAAGTGCGCCCTGGACAATCCCTCAAAGAACTCTGGTACAGAGACAGAGCAGGGGAGTTAAACACGGACTCCAGGAAACAGACGGCCGGGGTTTGATCCCTGCTCTGCAGCTCACCAGGTGTGAGACTCTGGCCAAATACAGTTAAATCTGTCTGTGTCAGTCTGTGTAAAATGGAAATGGGATCGGGCACAAAGTAAGCAGCAGATATTTGTTGTTCTTCCAAAGACTAAAAGGGAAATTCATGTGAATATTACCTAATGTACAGATGTTACTTGAATGTCACCCATGTTTCCACTATTGTTCTTTTTCTCTGGTTTAGGATCCCGTATTACATTAAATCATCATGTTTCTTACACTTCTCCAGATCGGTAACAATTCCTCAGTCTTCGTCTTTCAGAACCTTGGCACTTTTTAAGGGAACTGGCCAGTCATTTTGCAGAATGCCTTTCAATTTCGGTTTGTTCTGTTTTGATGATTAAATCGAGGTTGTGTACTTGGGGCAAGAATATTGCAGAAGTAATGCTGTGCCCTTAGTACAACATACCAGGAGGTACATGACTTCAATATGTCTTATTACCAGAGGTGTTCAATTTTACTACTAGATCAAGGTGGTTCCTATCAAGTTTCTCTGCTTGGGAAAGCTACTATTTTTTCTCTATGTAATTAATAAGTATCTTTGAAGGAAATACTTTGAGGCTATGCAAATGTCCTGTTTCTCATCATACTTTTGCCCATCATACTTCTGCTTTGCTCACCATACCTTTAATAGCAATGATTCTTGCTTTCCACAATTATCAATGTGGTGTTTGCCTACTGATGATCTTCTACATCCATCGTTTCTACTATATCTATTAATTGGAATTCTACTTTAAGAGCTGCCCTTTCTCTCCTATTTAGTTTATTTTTTTATTTATTTTTTATTTATTTATTTTTTTGCAGTATGTGGGCCTCTCACTGTTGTGGCCTCTCCCGTCGCGGAGCACAGGCTCCGGATGCGCAGGCTCAGCGGCCACGGCTCACGGGCCCAGCCGTTCCGCGGCATGTGGGATCTTCCCGGACCAGGGCACGAACCCGTGTCCCCTGCATCGGCAGGCGGACTCTCAACCACTGTGCCACCAGGGAAGCCCTCTCCTATTTATTTATTCAATTATGTCTATAAATACAACTCATGGATATTTCTTTTATCCTATGGGTTAAAGGCTATTGTTTTGTTTATTTGTAGTTGTTGTTATTGTTGCTCAAATCATCCAAGTGTTGGCCCTTAGGAGCAAGTTCGAGTTGGTTCCTGTTTCTCTTTGATAATGTATTATGGTTAGCTCAGATGTTAACATTAGGAGAAACAGAGTGAGGGATATACAGGAACTCTCTGTATTATTTTTTGCAAATTTTCTGTAAGTCTAAAACTATTTAAAATTTTTTAAGATTAAAAAGAAATTGAAGGGAGCATGAAGATAGTTTCTGGAGACCTGGTAATGTTTTATATTTTATCCAGGTGCTGGTCACATAGGTGTAGTCGGTTTGTGAAAATTCATCAAGCTATACATTTATGATTTGCATATTTTTCTGTGTGTTTGTTTTGCTTTGGCAAAAAGTTTTTAAAAGGAGGTCACAGAGTTTATAAATATGGTTTGAGGAGAATTCAGCTGTAAAATACATGGTAACAGAAAATAACATGCAGGGATTTCTTCATGTTGTTGAGTTCCAAACCTTCCTTGATAACCTCTAGGGAAATTCTCAGCCAAGAGTAGCTTAGATCAGGGTTTCCATCTAGATCCTACTCAGACTCCTTCTTTGCTTCTTTTATGTTCTGTGTCATCTTCTGTGTCATTTGCATTCCCCAAGGTGACCCATCTAGCCTGTCACTTCCTTAGACCAGAACTGACACGTTATCAGGCTTCAGTCTATCTACAATTCCCTGATGCTCCACCTCTAGGCTATACAGATAGTCTACTTTGCACTATATCATTTTCAGACAACTTGCATTGATTACTGTAGTTATTGACATTATCTATTGATCATTTCAATTAATTACTCCTTACCTGTGCTGCCACAACCCTTTGTATACACCTCTATTTTCCTAAAAAAACTAAAAATAGAACTACCATATGACCCAGCAATCCCACTACTGGGCATATACCCTGAGAAAAACCATAATTCAAGAAGAGTCATGTACCACAATGGTCATTGCAGCTCTATTTACAATAGCCAGGACATGGAAGCAACCTAAGTGTCCATCATCGGATGAATGGATAAAGAAGATGTGGCACATATATACAATGGAATATTACTCAGCCATTAAAAGAAACGAAATTGAGTTATTTGTAGTGAGGTGGATGGACCTAAAGTCTGTCATACAGAGTGAAGTAAGTCAGAAAGAGAAAAACAAATACCATATGCTAACACATATATGGAATCTTAAAAAAATTAAAAAGGTTCTGAAAAACCTAGGGGCGGGACAGGAATAAAGACGCAGACGTAGAGAATGGACTTGAGGATACGGGGAGGGGGAAGGGTAAGCTGGGATGAAGCAAGAGAGTGGCATGGACATATATACACTACCAAACGTAAAATAGATAGCTAGTGGGAAGCAGCCCCATAGCACAGGGAGGTCAGCTCAGTGCTCTGTGACCACCTAGAGGGGTGGGATCAGGAGGGTAGGAGAGAGACACAAGAGGGAAGGGATATGGGGATATATGTATACATATAGCTGATTCACTTTGTTATATAGCAGAAACTTAACACAACATTGTAAAGCAATTATACTCCAATAAAGATGTTAAAAAAAAACCCATACACTATATTGCTTTACAGACTATGAACTTCTCAAAAGAAGAGAATTAATCTTCCCCATGTATGCATCTCCAGTGCCATATTGGGGCCTCTTCTTGTACCACCTGACTTCACCAAGGGGAGCAAATGAGAGGGCCAGGGAGAGTGTGTTAACAAGATGAAAGTCACAATATTTTATAACCTAATATTGAAAATGACATATTGCCCTTTTTGTCACAGTCTATTGATTAGAAGGAAGTCACTAGAACTAGGTCATACTCAAGAAGAGAGGATTACATGAGGGCATGAGTCCTAAGAAGCAAGGATCATTGGGACCATGTCAGAGAGGCCTACCACAAATGCCATTAAGAGATGGTGATCAAGTATAGGTAGCTTCAGAAATCTTTTCTAGAAACTGTTGGTTCCTCTACTTCTTCATTTGTACCAGCACCTATGAGCACCCAAACATGCCTTATTGTTCACTTCTGATAGAAGAAGATAAGAAGTGTTTCCATGGCTCAGGATGTCTGCAAGCCATATAATAACTTCCTCAGAAGTTGTTTCTGTTAATTCCCTTCTTGATATGACATCATCTCACAGCAGCCCACGTTCCATCTATTTATATTAATAATCATGTCAACAAAGATAAGAAAAGATTCAAATTCATAATATATGTATTTTAGGATATTTTACATATTTATATATTATATATTTATAACTGAGAATCATTTTTTCTCCTACTCTGCCCTCACCAAAGAGCAGATAAAGGTGCAAAGCAATCCCTGATCTAAATACAAGACAGAAGTGTTTGCATGCATTCTTTCATACCTCTAAGGACCATATTTATCTGAAGATGGAGAAAAGAATGAGGGGGCAGAGGAGAGGCTGAAACTGGAGAGGGAGGAGTAGAAGCAGTGAAATATCAAGGAAAAGAAGGACCCATCGACTTGAGGGCCAGGTGGGACTCAGCACTGATTTCTTTTCCAGTATGAACACTCCGGGATCCACTGTCCAAGGTATTTGTAAGCTCCCTGAATAGATGGTAGACGCCTTGGACATCTTGTATGGGGGTAGGTCTTGAAAGGAAAGCCTTGCTCCTTGACCAAAGTGGAACCTAAACAAGTATTAATTAATTTGTTCCTAATTAATAAACTACAAGTATCTAAGTTGAGGATTAACTCCTATGAGCTAAGGTAGCAGTGAAAGCATTACCTGTTTTTATAATTATAACTAAGCAGTAGTAGTAACTATCATTTTCAAAGCTTCTGTTTGTTTTGTCCTGTATTTTTCTAGATAGGATGATTATTTTCTTCCTGTACTCTCTGTTAGGATTATTTCTTGCTTGTGCAAACTTGGGTCAGTGGCCTTCCTCCATCCTGTAGCTATGCCACCTGAAACACATGCCATCCAACGTCAGCACAGTAGGAGAAAACAGACATAGAGAAGGTATGTAGGTTCTTGATGGCCTTGACCTAAAGGGACCAATATCAGTTCTGCTCACGTTTCATTGGCCATGATTAGTCCTATGGTCAGAACCTATGTGCAAGGGGATGTTGAATGTAGAGGAAGACATGGATATTTAGCTCTAACCTATTGGCCTATATGGTACTCAGGGCAACACTGAGGCTCTGGGAGTTTACACAACACCTGCAAGATCATGTAATAATGAGTGACTATTTTCCTAATTATTTTTCTATGCTCTGTACTTACGTGTATCTCAAATTCTTTTTGACTCAGGTCACCTTCTTTCTGTCTTACTAATCTCTATTCATCAGAAAACCGAAATGCTGGTCAACACCACTGATAATGTCATTCTTACTCAAGCTCACACATGTAGTGGTTAGAAACCATTGTTATGAGCTCAGAGGAGGTCATATGATGGTCTAAATATGGTACCATTTGTTTGTGGATAGCAAAGAACATTTATAAATGAAGACCCCAGTATGCGTGAGAAATAAAAATATCCAAGATTTCAAAGAGAAGGAAACAGTTCTTTCATGAAAAAAAATGTTAAAACATTTTCCTGGCCCATCAGTCACAATGACATAGGCTTTAATTATTCAAAAAGAAATTTTATTTCTGGAATCAAAGATTTGGATCTTTCTTCACAAGGTAACATTTTTGAGGCATCCACTTCGTTGAGTGATCTGTAAGCTTTTCTCTGACCTTATTAGAATTTAACACTCTGTGAGATAAATTGGTGCCCATGTCTCAGAATAGGAAGGCTCTCTCAATCTATTTTCCAGAAAGGCCATCCTAAACCACAAATCAGACCATGTCATGCCTCTGCTTAAAAATCTCTTTACCTTCCTTGCTGGATACTTTTGGTTGACTATTCCGTTCTTTCCTGGCTAACCAAACCCAGATTTTATTCAAGCATCAGACAGATCTTACATCAGATATTTCTAATGAGCACATCTCTCCCAAATTCCAGGATATGATTCAAAATAACCTATGTCAATCACTCCCCATTCAGATGGTTACTTTTCTAACCTCACTACCGCCAACTAAGGGTGAGCATATGGCCTAGCTTTCATCAGGGAGATGGAAGGGGAAGTCATCTAAAAAATTTCCAGGAAAATTGGTATAAACCAAAAAGGAGAGGTTTCTGGCACTACCCCTTCCCCTTTCTTCCTACTTGAAAGTAGTTTTGTAAGAGGTGATATTTAAAACTGCATTATCCATACTGTAACACATGGCAGAGTCTGCTAGCTGAACAGCCAACATATCTCCTCTTCTTCCAAGGCTCACTGATCTCTTCATTTCCCATCGCCCCTTGCAGTTAGGTATAACTGAGTTCTAGTCAATAGAATATAGGGCAAACAAATGGGACCTAATCAACATTGAAAGCATTTGCACAGCAAAAGAAACCATAAACAAAATAAAAAGACAACCCTTAAAATGGGAGAAAATATTTGCAAATGACAAGGGATTAATTTCCAAAATATATAACAACAGCTCAAGCAGCTCAATATCAAAAAACAAACAACACAATCAACAAACGGATAGAAGCGGAGTGGGGGTCAAGATGGCGGAAGAATAAGACGGGGAGATCACCTTCCTCCCCACAAATACATCAGAAATACATCTACATGTGGAACAACTCCTACAGAACACCTACTGAACACTGGCAGAAGACCTCAGACCTCCCAAAAGGCAAGAAACTCCCCACGTACCTGGGTAGGGCAAAAGAAAAAAGAAAAAACGGAGACAAAAGAATAGGGACGTAACCTTCACCAGTGGGAGGCAGCTGTGAAGGAGGAAAGGTTTCCACACACTAGGAAGCCCTTTCACGGGTGGAGACTGCAGGTGGCGGAGAGGGGAGCTTCGGAGCCACGGACGAGAGCACAGCAACAGGGTTGGGGAGGGCAAAGTGGAGAGATTACCGCACAGAAGATCGGGGCAGACCAGCTCTCACCAGCCCGAGGCTTGTCTGCTCACCCGCCGGGACGGGCGGGGCTGGGAGCTGAGACTCGGACTTAGGAGGTGAGATCCCAGGGAGAGGACTGGGGTTGGCAGCTTGAACACAGCCTGAAGGGGGCTAGTGCGCCACAGCTAGCTGGGAGGGAGTCCGGGAAAAAGTCTGGCGCTGCCGAAGAGGCAAGAGACTTTTCCTTGCCTCTTTTGTTTCTTGGTGCACGAGAAGAGGGGATTAAAAGCACCGCTTAAAGGAGCTACAGAGACGGGCGCGAGCCGCGGCTAAAAGCGCGGACCCCAGAGACGGGCATGAGATGCTAAGGCTGCTGCTGCGGCCACCAAGAAGCCTGTGTGCGAGCACAGGTCACTATCTACACCTTCCCTCCCGGGAGCCTATGCAGCCCGCTACTGTCAGGGTCCCAGGATCCAGGGACAACTTCCCCGGGAGAACGCACAGCGCGCCTCAGGCTGTTGCAACGTCACCCTGGCTTCTGCCGCCGGAGGCTCGCCCCGCATCTGCACCCCTCCCTGCCCCCGGCCTGAGTGAGAAAGACCCCCGAATGAGCTGCTCCTCTAACCCCGCCCTGTCTGAACGAAGAACAGACGCCCTCAGGCAAGCTACACACAGAGGCGGAGCCAAATCCAAAGCTGAACCCCAGGAGCTGTGCGAACAAAGAAGAGAAAGGGAAATCTCTCCCAGCAGCCTCAGGAGCAGCAGATTAAATCTCCACAATCAACTGGATGTACCCTGCATCTGTGGAATACCTGAATAGACAATGAATCATCCCAAATTGAGGAGGTGGATTTTGGGAGCAATAATATATATATTTTTCACCTTTTTCTCTTTTTCTGAGTGTGTATGCGTATGCTTCTGTGTGTGATTTTCTCCGTATAGCTTTGCGTTTATCATTTGTCTTAGGGTTCCGTCTGTCCGTTTTTTTGTTTTGTTTTGTTTTTGGTATACTTTTCAGCGCTTGTTATGATTAGTGGGTTTCTTTTTTGGTTTTGTTGTTTTCTCCTTTATTACTTCAAAAAAATTTTTAATATTTTTGTTTTTTATTTTAATAACTTTTTATTTTATCTTTTTATTTCTTTCTTTCTTTTTTTCTCCCTTTTATTCTGAGCCGTGTGGATGACAGGCTCTTGGTGCTCCAACCAGGCGTCAGGGTTGTGCCTCCGAGGTGGGAGAGCCAAGTTCAGGACATTGGTCCACCAGAGACCTCCCAGCTCCACGTAATATCAAACGGCGAAAATCGCCCAGAGATCTCTGTCTCAACGCCAAGACCCAGCTCCACTCAACGACCAGCAAGCTACAGTGCTCAACACCCTATGCCAGACAACTAGCAAGACAGGAACACAACGCTACCCATTAGAAGAGAGGCTGCCTAAAATCATAATAAGGTCACAGACACCCCAAAACATACGACCAGACATGGACCTGCTCACTAGAAAGATGAGATCCAGCCTCATCCACCAGAACACAGGCGCTAGTCCCTTCCACCAGGAAGCCTACACAACCCAGTGAACCAATGTTAGACACTGGGGGAAGACACAAAAAACAATGGGAATTACGAACCTGCAGCCTGCGAAAAGGAGACCCCAAACACAGTAAGTTAAGCAAAATGAGAAGACAGAGAAATACACAGCAGATGAAGGAGCAAGATAAAAACCCACCAGACGAAACAAACGAAGAGGAACTAGGCAGTCTATCTGAAAAAGAATTCAGAATAATGACAGTAAAGATGATCCAAAATCTTGGAAATAGAATGGAGAAAATACAAGAAACGATTAACAAGGACCTAGAGGAATTAAAGAACAAACAATCATGAGTAACACAATAAATGAAATTTTAAAAATGATAGAAGGAATCAAGAGCAGAATAACTGTGGCAGAAGAATGGATAAGTGACCTGGAAGATAAAATAGTGGAAATAACTACTGCAGAGCAGAATATAGAAAAAAGCATGAAACAATTGAGGACAGTCTCAGAGGCCTCTGGGACAATATTAAATGTACTGACATTCGAATTATAGGGTTCCCAGAAGAAGAAGAGAAAAAGAAAGGGACTGAGAAAATATTTGAAGAGACTAGTGCTGAAAACTTCCCTAATATGGCTAAGGAAATCGTTAATCAAGTCCAGGAAGCACAGAGTACCATACAGGAAAAATCCAAGGAGAAGCACAGCAAGACACATATTAATCAAACTATCAAAAATTAAATACAAAGAAAAAATATTAAAAGCAGCAAGGGAAAAACAACAAATAACATAAAAGGGAATCCCCGTAAGGTTAACAGCTGTTCTTTCAGCAGCAACTCTGCAAGCCAGAAGGGAGTGGAAGCACATATTTTAAGTGATGAAAGGGAAAAACCTACAACCAAGATTACTCTACCCAGCAAGGAACTCATTCAGAATTGATGGAGAAATTAAAACCTTCACCAACAAGCAAAAGCTAAAACATTTGAGCACAACCAAACCAGCTTTACAACAAATGTTAAAGGAACTTCTCTAGACAGGAAAGACAAGGAAAAGACCTACAATAACAAACCCAAAACAATTAAGAAAATGGGAATAGGAACATACATATTGATAATTACCTTAAATGTAAAAGGATTAAATGCTCCAACCAAAAGACACAGGCTCGCTGAATGGATACAAAAACAAGACCCGTATATATGCTGTCTACAAGAAACCCACTTCAGACCTATGGACATATACAGACTGAAAGTAAGGGGATGGAAAAAGATATTCCATGCAAAAGGAAATCAAAAGAAAGCTGGAGTAGCAATACTCATATCAGACAAAATAGACTTTAAACACAGCCTATTACAAGAGACAAAGAAGGACACTACAAAATGATCAATGGAACAATCCAAGAAGAAGATATAACAATTGTAAATATTTATGCACCCAACATAGGAGCAACTTAATACATATGGCAAACACTAACAGCCATAAAAGGGGAAATCGACAGTAACACAATCATAGTAGGGGACTTTAACACCCCACTTTCACCAATGGACAGATCATCCAAAAAGAAAATAAATAAGGAAACACAAGCTTTAAATAATACATTAAACAAGACGGACTTAATTGATATTTATAGGACATTCCATCCAAAAACAACAGAATACACTCCCTTCTCAAGTGCTCATGGAACATTCTCCAGGATAGATCATATCTTGGGTCACAAGTCAAGTCTTGGTAAATTTTTAAAAATTGCAATCATATCAAGTATCTTTTCTGACCACAACGCTATGAGACTAGATATCAATTACAGAAAAAAATCTATAAAAAATACAAACACATGGAGGCTAAACAATACACTACTTAATAACTGAGAGATCAATGAAGAAATCAAAGAGGAAATCAAAAAATACCTAGTAACAAATGACAATGAAAACATAATGACCCAAAACCTATGGGATGCAGCAAAAGCAGTTCTAAAAGGGAAGTTTATAGCAATACAATCCTACCTTAAGAAACAGAAAACATCTCAAATAAACAACCCAATCTTACACTTAAACCAATTAGAGAAAGAAGAATAAGAAAACCCCAAAGTTAGCAGAAGGAAAGAAATCATAAAGATCAGATCAGAAATAAATGAAAAAGAAATGAAGGAAATAATAGCAAAGATCAATAAAACTAAAAGCTGGTTCTTTGAAAAGATAAACAAAATTGATAAACCATTAGCCAAACTCATCAAGAAAAAAAGGGAGAATACTCAAATCAATAGAATTAGAAATGAAAAACGGGAAATAACAACTGACACTGCAGAAATACAAAGGATCATGAGAGATTACTACAAGCAACTATAGGGCAATAAAATGAACAACCTGGAAGAAATGGACCAATTCTTAGAAATGCACAACCTTCCGAGACTGAACCAGGAAGAAATAGAAAATATAAACAGACCAGTCACAAGCACTGACATTGAAACTGTGATTAAAAATCTTCCACGAAACAAAAGCCCAGGACTAGGTGGCTTCACAGGCGAATTCTATGAAACATTTAGAGAGGGCTAACACCTATCCTTCTCAAACTCTTCCAAAATATAGCAGAGGGAAGTACACTCTCACACTCATTCTATGAGGCCACCATCAGCCTAATACCAAAACCAGACAAAGATGTCACAAAGAAAGAAAACTACAGACCAATATCACAGATGAATATACACACATAAATCCTCAACAAAATACTAGCAAACAGAATCCAACAGCACATTAAAAGGATCATACGCCATAATCAGGGGGGGTTTATCCCAGGAATGCAAGTATTCTTCAATATACGCAAATCAATCAATGTGATACACCATATTAACAAACTGAAGGAGGAAAACCATATGATCATCCCAATAGATGCAGAAAAAGCTTTTGACAAAATTCAACACCCATTCATGATAAAAACCCTCCAGAAAGTAGCCATAGAGGGAACTTACCTCAACAAAATAAAGGCCATATAAGACAAAGCAACAGCCAACATTGTTCTCAATGGTGAAAAACTGAAACCATTTCCACTAAGATCAGGAACAAGACAACGTTGCCCTCTCTCACCCCTATTATTCAACATAGTTTTGGAAGTTTTAGCCACAGCAATCAGAGAATAAAAAGAAATAAAAGGAATCCAAACTGGAAAAGAAGAAGTAAAGCTGTCACTGTTTGCAGATGACATGATACTATACACAGATAATCCTAAAGATGCCCCCAGAAAACTACTAGAGCTAATCAATGAATTTGGTAAATTTGGAGGACACAAAATTAATGCACAGAAATCTCTTGCATTCCTATACACTAATGATGAAAAATCTGAAAGAGAAATTAAGGAACACTCCCATTTACCAGTGCAACAAAAAGAATAAAATACCTAGGAATAAACCTACCTAGGGAGACAAAAGACCTGTATGCAGAAAACTCTAAGACACTGATGAAAGAAATTAAAGGTGATACAAACAGATGGAGAGATATACCATGTTCTTGGATTGGAAGAATCAACTTTGTGAAAAATGACTATACTACCCAAAGCAATCTATAGATTCAAAACAATCCCTATCAAACTACCACTGGCATTTTTCACAGAACTAGAACAAAAACTTTCACAATTTGGAAACACAAAAGATCCTGAATAGCCAAAGTAATCTTGTGAAAGAAAAACAGAGCTGGAGGAATCAGGCTCCCAGACTTCAGACTACATTACAAAGCTACAGTAATCAAGACAGTATGGTACTGGCACAAAAACAGAAATACAGCTCAATGGAACAGGATAGAAAGCCCAGAGATAAACCCACGCACATATGGTCACCTTATTTTTGATAAAGGAAGCAAGAATATACAATGGAGAAAAGACAACCTCTTCAATAAGTGGTGCTGGGAAAACTGGACAGCTACATGTAAAAGAATGAAATTAGAACACTCCCTAACACCATACACAAAAATAAACTCAAAATGGATTAAAGACCTAAATGTAAGGCCAGACACTATCAAACTCTTAGAGCAAAGCATATGTAGAACACTCTATGACATAAATCACAGCAAGATCCTTTTTGACCCACCTCCTAGAGAAATGGAAATAAAAACAAAAATAAACAAATGGGACCTAATGAAACTTAAAATCTTTTGCACAGCAAAGGAAATCATATACAAGATGAAAAGACAACCCTCAGAATGAGAGAAAATATTTGGAAATGAAGCAACTGACAAAGGATTAATCTCCAAAATTTACAAGCAGCTCATGCAGCTCAATATCCAAAATACAAACAACGCAATCCAAAAATGGGCAGAAGACCTAAATAGACATTTCTCCAAAGAAGATATACAGATTGCCAACGAACACATGAAAGAATGCTCAACATCATTAATCATTAGAGAATTGCAAATCAAAACTAAAATGAAATATCATCTCACACTGGTCAGAGTGGCCATCAGCAAAAAATCTACAAACAATAAATGCTGGAGAGGGTGTGGAGATAAGGGAACCCTCATACACTGTTGTTGGGAATGTAAACTGATACAACCACTGTGGAGAACAGTATGGAGGTTCCTTAAAAAACTAAAAATAGAACTACCATATGACCCAGCAGTCCCACTACTGGGCATATGCCCTGAGAAAACCATAATTCTAAAAGAGTCATGTACCACAATGTTCACTGCAGCTCTATTTACAATAGCCAGGACATGAAAGCAACCTAAGTGTCCATCAACAGATGAATGGATAAAGAAGATGTGGCACACATATACAATGGAATATTACTCAGCCATAAAAAGGAATGAACCTGAGTTATTTGTGGTGAGGTGGATGGACCTAGAGTCTGTCATATAGAGTGAAGTAAGTCAGGAAGAGAAAAACAAATACCATACGCTAACACGTATATATGGAATCTAAAAAAAAAAAAAAAAAAAAGGTCATGAAGGACCTAGGGGCAAGAGAGGAATAAAGACACAGACCTACTTGAAAATGGACCTGAGGACATGGGTAGGGGGAAGGGTAAGCTGGGACAAAGTGAGAGAGTGATAGTATATATATGGACATATATACACTACCAAATGTAAAATAGACAGCTAGTGGGAAGCAGTTGCCTAGCACAGGGAGATCAGCTCAGTGCTTTGTGACCAGCCAGAAGTGTGGGATAGGGAGGGTGGGAGGGAGGGAGATGCAAGAGGGAAGATATATGGGCATATATGTATATGTATAACTGATTCACTTCGTTCTAAAGCAGAAAGTAACACGCCATTGTAAAGCAATTATATCCAATAAAAACTTTCAAAGATAATAATAATAAAATAAATTTTAAAAAATAATAAAAAAATTTTTAAAGGGACAATTCACTGTGCAATGTTACACAGAATATATATAAATAAATACTGATCCAGGCTATAATATAGATAAACCTTGAAAACACTATTCCAAACGAAAGAAGCCAGGCATGAATGACCACATATTGTAGTATTCTATTCATAGTAAATATCCCCAATAGCAAATATATAAAGACATAAAGATGCAAAGCAGCTTTGTGGGGCTTAGGACTTAGAGTGGGAGAAGGCTGGGAGGAAATGGGGAATGACTGCTAATGGGTACCAGTTTCTTATGGGGGGGTACAAAAACGTTCTAAAATTTGATTATTATGATTGGTGCACAACTCTGTGAATATACTAATAAACATTGAATTGTACAACTTAAAAAAAAAATGGGTAGGAGGGACTTCCCTGGTGGTCCAGTGGTTAAGACTTTGCCTTCCACTGCAGGGGGTGCAGGTTCGATCCCTGGTCAGGGAGCTAATATCCCACATGCCTCGGGGCCAAAAAAAAACAAAACATAAAGCAGAATCAATATTGTAACAAATTCAGTAAAGACCAAAAAAAAAAAAAATGGTCCACATCAAAAAAAAAAAACTAAACAAACAAACAAATAAATAAATAATGGGTGGAAGACCTAAATAGACATTTTACCAAAGAAGACACACAGATGGCCAACAAATACATGAAAATATGTTCAACATCACTAATTATTAGTGAAATGCAAATCAAAACTACAATGAGGCATCACCCACCGCACACCAGTTAGAATGGCCATCATTAAAAAGTCTACAAGTAAGAAATGCTGTAGAGGGTGTGGAGATAAGGGAACCCTCTTGCACTGTTGGTGGGAATGTAAATTGATACAGCACTATGGAGAACAATATGGAGGTTCCTTAAAAAGCTAAAAATAGAATTACCATATGACCCAGCAATCCCACTACTGGGCATATACCCAGAGAAAACCATAATTCAAAAAGACACATGCACCCCAATGTTCATTGCAGCACTATTTACAATAGCCAGGTAGTGGAAGCAACCCTAAGTGCCCATCGATAGACGAATGGATAAAGAAGTTGTGGTACATATATACAATGGAATATTACTCCGCCATAAAAAGGAATGAAATTGGGTCATTTGTAGAGACATGGATGGATCTAGAGACTGTCATACAGAGTGAAGTAAGTCAGAAAGAGAAAAGCAAATATCATATATTAACGCATATATGTGGAACCTAGAAAAATGGTGCAGATGAACCGGTTTGCAGGGCCGAAATATAGACACAGATGTAGAGAACAAACCTATGGACACCAAGCGGGGGAAAGTGGCGGGTGTGTGTGTGTGTGTGTGATGAATTGGGAGATTGGGGTTGACATATATACACTTATATGTATAAAATGGATAACTAATAAGAACCTGCTGTATAAAAAAATAAATCAAAGTGGGTGTTTTATAGAGAGGGAAAAAAAAATCCTCCCGGGGGCAGTGGGGAGACACAGAATTTTGAGAGACATGAGCCTGCTGTGTCCCCCGTTGCTTGGCAAAGCAGTAAAGCTCCTCTTTTCTACTTCATCCCCCACCAAAGAAAAAAAGAATCTGCCTGCCAATGTAGGGGACACAGGTTCGAGCGCTGGCCCAGGAAGATCCCACATGCCGCGGAGCAACTAAGCCCGTGTGCCAAAACTAGTGAGCCCACGTGCCACAACTACTGAAGCCCGCATGCCTAGGGCCCATGCTCTGCAACAGGAGAAGCCACTGCAATGAGAAGCCTTTACACCGGAACGAAGAGTAGCCCCCGCTCACCACAACTAGAGAAAGCCCACGCACAGCAACGAAGACCCAACGCAGCCAAAAATAAAATAAATAAAATAAAGTTATACACGAAAAAAAGAAGAGGTAGTACATATATACAATGGAATATTACTCAGCCATAAAAAGGAAAGAAATAGTGCCATTTGCAGAGATGTGGATGGACCTAGAGATTGTCATACAGAATGAATTGTCAGCCAGTAAAAGGCAAATATCATATGATATGACTTATATGTGGCATCTAGAAAAATGGTACAGATGAATTTATTTGCAAAGGGGAAATAGAGTCACAGATGTAGAGAACAAACTTATGGTTACCAAGGAGGACGGGTGAGTGGGAAAAATTGGTACATTGGGATTAACATATATACACTACTATGTACAAAACAGATAAGTAATGAGAACCTACTGTATAGCACAGGGAACTCTACTCAATGATCTGTGCTGACCTAAATGGGAAGGAAATCTTAAAAAGTGGATATATGTATACATACGTGTAACTGATTCACCTGGCTGTACAGCAGAAACTAACACAACGTTGTAAAGCAAATATACTCTGATAAAAGAAAACAGAACTTAGGGCAAAATACTGTACAACACTTCCGGGGATGGCACATTAAAAAGTGGTCCTTCATGGGGATATATTTATATGTATATGTATAGCTGAGCCACTTTTTTATAAAGCAGAAACTAACACACCATTGTAAAGCAATTATTCTCCAATAAAGATGTTAAAAAAAAAAAGTGGTCCTTCATATTCTTTCCCTCTCCCAGCTTGATGCAAATCAGTACATTAGTCTTTGAAGATACACTGAAGCTGGTGAAGAAGATGAAAACTATTTGAATAAAAGCCACCTGCTTATTATGAAACCTGTTTTGGATTTTATAGAAGGAAGATATAAACTTTTGTTGTATTAAGACACTTAAAACTGGGGGAGTTTTCTATTATAACAGTTAACGTTATGTTGACTATACATGACCACGAGGCCAATAGCCCAAGAATGGAAAGTCAGCATGCTGAGGATGCAAAAGAAATAATAGGAAGATCCTGAGCCTTTGAAGACATTGTTGAAATGCTGCATCAAACTGCAATGATCTCTGGACTTCCGGTTCTCTATGAGAAAATTAAATGTCTTTATACTTAAACCACTGTGAGCTGGATAGTCTGTTACTTGTGGCCTAAAACATTCCTGATTAATAAACTACAAATATCCAAAGGAAAAAAGATGTTGGCCTTCAAGGTCTTTATCAATCTGACCCCAACCTATCCTTTCAGCCTTACCTCCAGCTACTATCTACATCTCATGAATCCATATCCCATAATGAATTAAAATCTGTTCCCTGATTTATCTGTGGACTATCATGCTTCTTCGGTATGCAAATGTTCATCCCTCTCCCAGGATTTTTCTTCCTCCCCTCTCCATCGAAGTCTTCCTTAAAAATCTCAACTCAAATGGTACTTCTTCCTGTATTTCCCCGACTCCGATGGGCAGAAGTAAGTGGTTCCTTCAACTATATTCCAGAGAGCCTCGTAAGAACCTCTAGCTCAGTCCTTAGCTGCTCATTTACCCACCAGTTGACTTGCCTGCCTCCCTCACTAGACCAAAATCTTAAGGGCAGAGATTTTATATATATAAAATTATATATATATATATATAAAACTTCTGCTTACCCAGTACCTAGCACAGTCCCCATGGAGGACTCTTGACAAATACTGAATTGAAAAGAATCATCAAATACTGAATTGCTGATTTTTTTCAAGAATTGAGAGGATCTTTAGGATTAAACTGTACTTCCTCCACATTTCATAGATGAAAAAAGAAGAAGAAGAGAAACCTTGAAATGACCAACGATTTAGTGTTAGAACTGGTATGGAACATAAACCCTCTGACTTTCAGGCCACTGAGAATTGTTTCTGCTTCCCAGTTTCTAGGCTGAAGCTATTTTTTAGTTTGACCACTTCATCCAACTCTGGTGACGTGACCTTCCCCCAGCTCCAGCTTCACCAGTCATAGAAATAATTTTCCATAAATCCTACTTTGAGCACAAGGAAGAAGAGAGAAATGTCAGAAAGGAAAAAAAAAAAAGAATACATCCTAGTTTGGAAATCAATCATCGCTAGGATCACACTAACCTAGCAAGCCCTGCCTTACCAAAGACTTCCTGGCTTGCAATCTAGACATACACACTGGGCCTAGAAGCCATCCTGGTCTCCAACAGGAATGGGTAGAGTTTGATATCCTGTATGACCCTGCCCAGTCAAAATCCTTTCCTGGAGGCAGTTGAATTCTTCCCTCTAGTCTAGCAACCACTGTCTGATCTCTTATTCCAGGCTGAAAAGAGCACACAGAAATAAAATACCGGCACATAATTGAGTATATTGTGCCTGGAGATGCCCGTTGCCCCACACACGCCAGACTAGAGCCCTTAGGTACTGAGCTCAGCCTGGATGCCCTTTCACCTCTCTGATTGGTCTGATACCAACTCCCAGCACGCTGAGTTCATCCAAGATGAGGCAGGAAAAAGAAATGGCAGTAGCCTTCTCAGCAGGCTTCGTGCGGTATCAATATTCATTCGTGCATTCAACAAAAATTTCTATTTCTCAACGTCACTAATCACTAGGGAAACGCAAGTCAAAATCATGGAATATCACATAACACCCACCAGGATGGCCACAATCAAAAGAACACAAAGTAAGTGTTGGTGAGGATGTATAGAATGTAAAATGGTGCAGCCACTGTGAAAAACAGTATGGAGGTTCCTCAAAAAATTTAAAATAGAATTACCGTATGATTGAGTAATCCCACTTCTGGGCATATATGCAAAAGAAATTCAAAACAAGATAGATATTTGCACCCCCATATTCGCTGCAGCATTATTCACAATAGTCAAGAGTAGGAAGCAACCCAAATTTCCATCAACAGATGAATTATAAAGAAACGGTGGTATATACATACAAAGAAATGTTATGCAGCCTTTGAAAAGAAGGAAATCCTGTCACATGTTACAACCTCAAGGATATTATGCTAAGCAAAATAAGCCAGGCACAAAAGGACAAACACTGTATGATCTCACTTATATGAAGCAGCGAAAGTAGCCGAAATCTTAAAAACACAAAAGAGAAAGTTGGTTATCAAGGGTTGTTTTTACTTATTGTTTCTTTTCCATCTATACTTTTCCTTCTGCAACGTCATATATTTGTATGTTGGGCCTCTTTAATCTCTGCCCCAGCAACTTTTATTTTTCAAGATTTCCTTATTTTTATCTTTCTGCTGAAGTATTTGTAGCAGATATGACTGGTGCCCTGCTTCACATCCACTTGACCAATCTCTGACATCAATTACAGCTGCAGTGTACAGTTCCACGTATTCTCAGACTTGCCTTGTGCTGACAGCTATCCACTTCAACCACTGCCCACATCTTGAAATACAGTAGAGTTAATGTTCCCAGGGGCATCCCTCAATCAATGGGGAATGGGAGACAGTAGATAAATGTTCCAGTATCCTATCCTTCAGGGGCTCAATTCCAGGGAGCATTCTGGATGCTTCTCAGGAGGGCCCAGTGAAACTGAGCCTTGTTGCACATAGCAGTGGTTTCAAGAATGCTTCTTTACAATGGATTTTACTCGTTCCCTCTCTCGTTCTCCATCCTCTAAGTCCTGCTTACAGAAATCACCTCCAAAACACACTGTCTGCACCCAAACCCTTGTCTCAGTTTCTGGTTTTCAGTGACTGAGGTGGGGTAGGGGGAGACAAGCCAAGAAAACAGTTTAAGAGACTCTTGTATTTACTTCTCCAGATCATTAATCTGGGTCTCAACATTAACCATCCTTTCCTTTAACTCAAATTTTTAGCTCAAAAATTAAGTTATTAAGCTCCAAGAAAGCTATATTTTATTTGGTCCCCTCTCTCATGTGTGTGCTCTCTCTCTCTCATTCAGATGGACATCCAGTAGAACTATTTCACCATTTTTGTGTCCTAATTGTTCAATCTGATTCTTTTCTGGCTGTTGGGGTCTCTCAAGCCTAAATGCCATTATACCCTTAATTATGGGAATCTGAAATAAGGTAAAACCCCTGTGGGTCTGTGGTTTAAGAGTGGGATACCAGCCCCCACTGAGGCTACAGAGGGAAGACTGCCTACTTTCAGTTCTACCTGAACTCTTCCACCCTGAAGAGAAGAAAAGACTTGGCATACTCTTTCAACTCCCTCCTGCCTTTTTGTATGATGGAAAATGAGCATACTCCCAAGAGTTGGCACGGGATTTCTTCTAACATCCAAAGATCTCTGAAAACCAGTCTCTCCCCAGAACCAACACTATGCTTTCCTGATCCTTGGTCTCCGATGCTCTCTCCAGGTGATTGCCCAGCAATTAGAAAAAGTCTCATCCAGTTCTCTCTCAGGGACCTCAGCAAAGCCCGAGGCCTTATCCACACCCAGTCACTGAGAGATCTTGATACCTAGTTGACACAGAAGTAAGTTTCCTTGGAACTGGAGGAGAAGGAACTGGAGTTATTTTCAGGTCACCATGTTCCTACTACCCCCTTCTCTCAGTTATGGATGATAAGTAAGCCTTGGGACTATTTGAGATCATCTAGGAAGTGAATGCATTAAAAAAGAGGGCTGAGGACAGGGTTCTGGACATGAAAACATTTAGAGGACAGAGAGAGGAGAACTTATCAACAATATAATTTAAATAAACTTTTAAATAAAGTATTTCTAATAAAATTGTATTTTATTAATAAGAATGTAAAGGGGTAGCCATCACATCAAAGCTAAAAGAGAAAAAGCACATGATCATATCAATAAATGTAGAAAAAGTATTTGACAAAATCTAACACCCATTCATGATTTTTAAGAAAATTTTCAATAAACTAGTAATAAAGAACTTCCTCAACTTGATTAAAAAAAATCTACAAAAAAACCTACAGCTAACATCCCACTTAATGGTAAGAAACTCTAAGCTTTCCCACTAAGATCAGGTATGAGGCAATGAACTCCCCTATCACCACTCCTTTTCAATATCGTCCTGGAAGATGAGACAAGAAAAAATAATATGACAAGAAAAAGAAATAAAAGGTACACAGATCAGGAAGGAAAACATAAAACTTATGACATTCACAGATGACATGATCATCTCTGTAGAAAATACAAAAAAAATAATACAAAAAAAATCTCCTGGAACTTTAGTGCAGCATACAAGGTTAATACACAAAAGTCATTTGCTTTCTTATATACCAGCAATGAACAAATGGAACTTAAAATTAAAAATATAATATCATTTACATTAGCACCCCCTAAAAAATTAAATACTAATATATAAATCTAACAAAATACATACAAGATCCACATAAGGAAAACTATAAAACTCTGATGAAAGAAATCAAAAAAGGGGCTTCCCTGGTCACACAGTGGTTAAGAATCCACCTGCCAATGCAGGGGACATGGGTTCAAGCCCTGGTCCAGGAAGATCCCACATGCCGTGGAGCAACTAAGCCCATGTGCCACAACTACTGAGCCTGTGCTCGAGTCCGTGAGCCACAATTGCTGAGCCCGTGTGCCACCACTACTGAAGCCTGAGTGCCTAGAGCCCGTGCTCCACAACAAGAGAAGCCACTGCAATGAGAAGCCTGCACACCACAATGAAGAGTAGCCCCCGCTCACCACAACTAGAGAAAGTCCCTGCACAGCAACGAAGACCCAATGTGACCAAAAATAAATAATAAAATAAAATTAATTAATTAAAAAAAAGAAATCAAAGAAGAATTAAATAAGTGGAGAGATATTCCATATTCACAGGTAGGAAGAGTTATAATGTCAAGATATCAGTTCTTCCCAACTTGAACTATAGATTCAAAGCAATTTCAATCAAAATCTCAGCTAGTTATTTTGTGGATATTGACAAACTGATCCTAAAGTTTCTAGGGAAAGGCTAAAGACACAGAATAGCCAACACGATATTGAAGGAGAAGACCATAGTTGAAATACTGACACCACTCGATATCACAACTTACTATAAATTTAGAGTTATCAGAATAATGTGGTATTGGTGGAAGAACAGGCAAATAGAGCAATGGAACAGAATACAGCATCCAGAAATAGACAAATACAGTCAACTGATCTTTGACAAAGGAACAAAGGCTGTCTTTTTAACAAATGATGCTGAAACAACTAGATATCCACATGCAAAAATAAAAAAGAATCTAGACACAGACCTTATATCCTTCAAAAAAATTAACTCAAAATGGATTACAGATTTAAATGTAAGATGCAAAACTATAAAACTCCTAGAAGCTAACATAGAAGAAAACCTAGATTACCTTGGGTATGGTGTTGACTTTTTAGATACAACACCAAATGCACAATGATTGAAATAATTGATAAGCTGGGCTTCATTAAAATGAAAAACTTCTGTGGTGCAAAAAACGAATGTCAAGATAATGAAAGGACAACTCACAGACTAGGAGAAAATGTTTGCAAAAGATATATCTGATAAGGACTGTTATCCAAAATATACAAAAAACTCTTAAAGTTCAACAATAAGAAAACAAACAATCCAGTTAAAAAATGGGTCAAAGACCTTAACAGATACCTCACCAAAGAAGATATACAGATGCCAAATTAAGAAATGAAAAGATTCTCGACAGCATGTCATCAAGGAAATGCAAATTAAAGCAACGAGGTATCACTATACACCTATTAGAATGGTCAAAATCTGTAACATTGACAACAGCAAATGCTGTATAAGATGTGGAGCAACAGGAACTCTCACTCATAGCTGGTAGAAATGCAAAATGGTACAGCCAATTTGGAATACAGTTTGATGGTTTCTTACAAAATTAAATATACTCTTACCATATAATTTAGCAATTATGCTCCTTGTTACTTACCCAAAGGAGTTGAAAGCCAGGTCTACACAGAAACCTGAACATGGATGTTTATAGCAAGTTTATTGCCAAAACTTGGAAGCAACCAAGATGTCCTTCAGTAGCTGAATGGACAAATACAATGGAATACTATTTAGGACTAAAAAGAATTGAGCTGTCCAGCCATGAAAAGATGCAAAGGAACCTTGAATGCACATTACTTAGTGAAAGAAGCCTGAAAAGGCTATATACTGTTTGACACCAAGTATCTGATATTTTGCGAAAGGCAAAACTATGGGGACAGTAAAAATATAAGTGGGTCCAGGGGTTGGGAGTGGAGGGAGGAATGAATAAGTAGAACACAAAGGATTTTTAGGGCAGTGAAAATACTCTGTATGATACTATACGTACATGTCATTATACATTTGTCCAAACCCACAGAATATATAACACCAGTAGTTCAATTTGAAGTAAACTATAGATTTTGGATGATTACAATGTGTCAAGGTAGGTTCATCAATTACAACAAATGTACCACTCTAGTGGAGGAGGCTACACGTGTGCAGGGGCAGGAGGTATGTAGGAACTCTCTTTCCTCGCAATTTTGCTGTGAAGCTAAAATTGCTCTTTAAAAAAACATTTTTTTTCCTGAAATATAGAGGGGTAGTACTGAGAATTGTGTTAGCAAAGAGGCCCTTGGAGGATCCAATTAGGACAGTAAGTGACTCGTCAACCTTAGACGGTACAAGACAGAAAAGAGGAGAAACAAAACAGCAATGATCAGTGAAATTAATTCAGCTACCTTCCCTTGGCAGAGAAAAACAAGTTGCAAAGGAATTAGCTTATGAATTCAAGAAGTGAAGGGTACATTGGCCAAGCAACTTGGGAGACAGAGCCTGTGTCCATACAGACAAGAGATGAGATGGGTGCTGGAAAGGCAATCTAGCCACTTGCAACACTCAGTGAATACCGGCATGCCTCATTTAATTGCACTTCACAAATATTGAATTTTTTACAAATTGAAGGTTTGTGGCAACCCTGAGTCAAAGCAAGTCTATCTGTGCCATTTTTCCAATAGCATTTGCTCACTTCATGTCTCTCTGTGACACGTTTTGGAAATTCTAGCAATATTTCAAACTCTTCCTTATTATCATATTTGTTTTGGTGGTCTGTGATCAGTGATCTTTGATGTTAGCACAGGGAAATCCCGATGAAGTTGGGAGGCCAAAGATAGGAATAAGGGTATATCCCCAAGTCTCTCACAGTTATCAGAAAAACGGACAGAGTCCCTGCTTGCAGAGTAGGGAAATAGTGAGTTTGTATAGAATTCTAACAAGTCTGCAGACCTAACACACCCTATATGGGATATATAATATTGTATGTCTATTAAACTCCTAGTAAGGGTCTTGTAAGAATGCCTTCTCCATATCTCAGAGAATCACAGGCGACCTTGAAAAAACAAATATGCTATCCAAAAATATCCATGAATATATTTACTGGGGTTAATTCATAAAAAATGTGAATGGCCAGGCTTGCTACATAAAAGATATAAATACATATAGAACTTGTCAGTTTGAACCACCTTCACTTCTCTGCTTTAACACCATTCTTAAAATAGTCCTGTGTGAAAGGTAGGGCAGATATCATTAATATCCCCATTTTATAAGTAAGGAAATTAAGGCTTATAGAAGTTAAATGATGCACTCCAGGTTGCATGCTAAGTGACAGAACTGGGACCAAGCCCCAGGGCTGGTGCCACACTGCCGAGGAAGGCCTGGAAGGAAGCATAATGACTTGTAATTGAAACGTCTACCGGGAGTGCGATGAGCTCGCGTGGGTAACGGCTGCCCCGGCTAGGGCTGGGCCGGCATCAGGCCAAGAGCAGCCTGTTTCCCAAGCATTCCTTCACTTGTTCAAGAGATCATGAAAATTAAATTGGGCTATAACCAGACCTTAATTCCCCACCCTTGATGTGAGGAGCCATATTTGTCTCATTAGCCTAAGTCATAAACTCCAGCAGGAGGGAGAAAAGGAGGCAGAGGATAAAAGGGAGGGAGACAAAGGGAGACGGCTGTACAAAGTGTGAGGGAGGAAGGTGCGAGAGGGAAGGGCTGGCACACCTTCTCGGGTTAGGTGCATCCCCCACCTGGCATAAGCATAATTACATTTTAAGTTTATGTTGCTGTTTGTAGTTTTCTAAACAAGTGTGTGCGCTCTCTCATTTGGTCCTCATTATCTTTCTGAGAGGCAGACAGGGGAGAGAGAACCAGTCATTTTACCAGAGAAGGGATGAGGCTCTGAGAAACTGAGAGACTTATCGAGTGGGTGGCAGACCAAGGGCCAGTGAAACCCTTGTTTTTTGGACTCCTACTCGGTCAACAGCAGGCCATTGTCAAAATCCCCTTGAGCCATGCAGGGGCAGAGGGTAGAGCTCCAGCACTCTTTTGAACATATCGTGCTGCCTCTCTTGTACCTTTCAAAATACAGAAATATATCAAACGAGGATTTTTATTTCTACATAGCAGTCAGGGTTGCGTACAAAATTTTATTACCAAATACTTAAAAAGCCAATGGAATGTCCCTCTTCTTCAGCTATACTGGAATATGAATCAATCACCTATTGCTTAAGTTAGTGGATCAAGAGTAGAAACTTAGAATTATTTTTGTTTAGTTTACAGAGATCTATGCAATAATGGTGTGGATTAGAGAAACTTGATCTAAATCAAGCATGGAAGTCTTGACTTCAAATTACATCTCTCGGATGCTTGCCTTCCATATAAAAGAAATATGGCAATTGACTGTCTCCAAAGAATCAGAGAGCCAGAAGAGATACACTTTCGGAAAAGCAATGAGGTCCTGTACAATGATGTAGGCTGTCAAATCAGGGAAGCTGGGTTCAAATTCAGTCTCTACCACTTAGTGTAACATGGATAAGTAGAATTGGGGTTCAAATAGATCCAGGTTCAAATCCTAGCCCTACAACTTTAGGAAAATTATACTGAACCCCTCAAGACTTCAAATTCCGCCATCTGTAAAGTGGGGATAACTATGTTTGACTTGAGGGATATGCTTAACAAATGGTAACTATTATTATTAAGAAATATCTATTCTTCAATGGAAATACATTTTATTGTATCTTTTGCCTAAATGGGACTTAAACAGCCCAGCTGTACCATGTAAGGTTTTTTCCAACAGAAACACTGATTAGGAGGAACCAAGATGGCGGAGTAGGACGTGCTCTCATTCCCTCTAGTGAGAACAACAGAATCACAACAAGATGCTGGACAATCATCAACAGGAAGACATTGGAACTCACCAAAAAAGATACCCCACATCCAAACACAAAGGAGAAGTCACAGTGAGACAGTAGGAGGGGTGCAATCACAGTAAAATCAAATCCCGTAACTCGTGGGTGGGTGACTCACAGACTGAAGAACACTTATACCACAGAAGTCCACCCACTGGAGTGAAGGTTCTGAGCCCCACATCAGGCTTCCCAACCTGGGGGTCCGGCAACAGGAGGAGGAATTCCTAGAGAATCAGACTTTGAAGCCTAGTGGGAACTGATTGCAGGATTTCAACAGGACTGGGGGAAACAGAGACTCCACTCTTGGAGGGCACACACAAAGTAGTGTGCGCATTGGGACCCAGGGGAAGGAGCAGGGACCCCAGGGGAGACTGAAGCAGACCTACCTGCTAGTGTTGAAGGGTCTCCTGCCGAGGCGGGGGGGTGGGGGGTGGGGGGGGGAGTTGTGGCTCACCGTGAGGACAAGGACACTGGCAGCAGAAGTTCTGGGAAGTATGCCTTGGCGTGAGCCCTCCCAGAGTCTGTCATTAGCCCCATAAAAGAGCCCAGGTAGGCTCCGGTGTTGGGTTGCCTCAGGCCAAACAACCAACTGGGAGGGAATTCAGCCCCACCCATCAACAGTCAAGTGGATTAAAGTTTTACTGAGCTCTGCCTACCAGAAGAACAGTCAGCTCTACCCACCACCAGTCCCTCCCAACAAGCCTCTTAGATACGCCCACCCACCAGAGGGCAGATAGCAGAAGCAAGAAGAACTACAATCCTGCAGCCTGTGGAACAAAAACCACATTCACAGAAAGACAGACAAGATGAAAAGGCAGAGGGCTATATACCAGAAGAAGGAACAAGATAAAACCCCAGAAAAACAACTAAATGAAGTGGAGATAGGCAACCTTCCAGAAAAACGATTCAGAATAAGGATAGTGAGGATGATCCAGGACCTCGGAAAAAGAATGGAGGCAAAGATCGAGAAGATGCAAGAAATGTTTAACAATACAAGAAACGTTTAACAAAGACTTAGAAGAATTAAAGAACAAACAAAAAGAGACGAACAATACAATAACTGAAATGAAAACTACTAGAAGGAATCAATAGCAGAATAAATGAGGCAGAAGAACCGATAAGTGACCTGGAAGACAGAATGGTGGAATTCACTGCAGCAGAACAGAATAAAGAAAAAAGAATGAAAAGAATTGAAGACAGCCTAAGAGACCTCTGGGACAACATTAAACACAACAACATTCGCATTATAGAAGTCCCAGAAGAAGAAGAGAGAGAGAAAGGACCAGAGAAAATACTGAAGAGATTATAGTCAATAACTTCCCTAACATGGGAAAGAAAACAGCCACCCAAGTGCAGGAAGTGCAGCGAGTCCCATACAGGATATACCCAAGGAGAAACACACTGAGAAACATAGTAATCAAATTGGCAAAAATTAAAGACAAAGAAAAATTATTGAAAGCAGAAAGGGAAAAACAAAATATAACATACAAGGGAACTCCCATAAGGTTAACAGCTGATTTCTCAGCAGAAACTATACAAGCCAGAAGGGCGTAGCATGATATACTTAAAGTGATGAAAGGGAAGAACCTACAACCAAGACTACTCTACCTGGCAAGGATCTCATTCAGATTCGATGGAGAAATCAAAAGCTTTACAGACAAGCAAAAGCTAAGAGAATTCAGCATCACAAAACCAGCTCTACAACAAATGCTAAAGGAACTTCTCTAAGTGGGAAACCCAAGAGAAGAAAAGGACCTACAAAAACAAACCCAAAACAATTAAGAAAATGGTCATAGGAACATACATATCGATAATTACCTTAAACATGAATGGATTAAATGCTCCAACTAAAAGACACAGGCTTGCTGAATGGATACAAAAACAAGACCTATATATATATATATGCTGTCTACAAGAGACCCACTTCAGACCTAGGGACACATACAGATGGAAAGTGAGGGTATGCAAAAAGATATCCCATGCAAATGGAAATCAAAAGAAAGCTGGAATAGTTATACTCGTATCAGATAAAATAGATTTTAAAATTAAGAATGTTACAAGAGACAAGGAAGGACACTATGTAATGATGAAGGGAACAATCCAAGAAGAAGATATAACAATTATAAATATATAAGCACCCAACATAGGAGCACCTCAATACATAAGGCAACTGCTAACAGCTATAAAAGAGGACATCGACAGTAACACAATAATAGTGGGGGACTTTAACACCTCATTTACACCAATGGACAGATCATCCAAAATGAAAATTAATAAGGAAACAGAAGCTATAATTGACACAATAGAACAGATAGATTTAATTGATATTTATAGGACATTCCACCCCAAAACAGCAGATTACAGTTTCTTCTCAAGTGCACACGGAACATTCTCCAGGATAGATCACATCTTGGGTCACAAATCAAGACTCAGTAAATTTAAGAAAACTGAAATCATATCCAGCATCTTTCTGAACAAAACGCTATGAGATGAAAAGTAAATTACAGGGAAAAAACCATAAAAAACACAAACACATGGAGGCTAAACAATACGTTACTAAATAACCAAGAGATCACTGAAGAAAAAAGGGAGAAAATCAAAAAATACCTAGAGACAAATGACAAGGAAAACACGACGATTCAAAACCTATGGGATGCAGCAAAACCAGTTCTAAGAGGCAAGTTTATAGCTATACAAGCCTACCTCAAGAAACAAGAAAAACCTCAAGTAAACAATCTAACCTTACACCTAAAGGAACTAGAGAAAGATAAACAACAAAACCCAAAGTTAGCAGAAGGAAAGAAATCATAAAGACCAGAGCAGAAATAAATGAAATAGAAACAAAGAAAACAATAGCAAAGATCAATAAAACTAAAAGCTGGTTCTTTGAGAAGATAAACAAAATTGATAAACCATTAGCCAGACTCATCAAGAAAAAAGAGGGAGAGGACTCAAATCAATAAAATTACAAGTGGAAAAGGAGAAGTTACAACAGACACCACAGAAATACAAAGCATCCTAAGAGACTACTACAAGTAACTCTATGCCAATAAAATGGACAACCTGGAAGAAATGGACAAATTCTTAGAAAGGTATAAACTTCCGAGACTGAACCTGGAAGAAACAGAAAATATGAACAGACCAATCACAAGGAATGAAATCGAAACTGTGATTAAAAATCTTCCAACAAACAAAAGCCCAGGGCCAGATGGCTTCACAGGTGAATTCTATCAAACATTTAGAGAAGAGCTCATACCCATCCTTCTCAAACTCTTCAAAAAATTGCTGAAGAAGGAATACTCCCAAACTCATTCTATGAGGCCATCATCACCCTGATACCAAAACCAGACAAAGATACTACAAAAATAGAAAATTACAGACCAATATCACTGATTAATATAGAGGCAAAAATCCTCAACAAAATACTAGCAAACAGAATCCAACAACACATTAAAAGGATCATACACCATGGTCAAGTGGGATTTGTCCCAGGGATGCAAGGATTCTTCAATATACGAAAATCAATCAATGTGACACACCATATTAACAAATTGAAGAAGAAAAACCATATGATCATCTCAATAGATGCAGAAAAAGGTTTTGACAAAATTCAACACACAGTTATGATAAAAACTCTCCAGAAAGTGGGCACAGAAGGAAACTACCTCAACATAATAAAGGTCATATATGACAAACCCACAGCAAACATCATTCTCAATGGTGAAAAACTGAAAGCATTTCCTCTAAGTTCAGGAATGAGACAAGAATGTCCACTCTCACCACTATTATTCAACATAGTTTTGGAAGTCCTAGCCACGGCAATCAGAGAAGAAAAAGAAATAAAAGGAATACAAATTGGAAAAGAAGAAGTAAAACTGTCACTGTTCGCAGATGACATGATACTATACATAGAGAATCCTAAAGATGCCACCAGAAAACTACCAGAGCTAATCAATGAATTTGGTAAAGTTGCAGGATACAAAATTAATGCACAGAAATCTCTTGCATTCCTACACACTAATGATGAAAAATCTGAAAGAGAAATTATGGAAACACTCCCATTTACCATTGGAACAAAAAGAATAAAATACCTAGGAATAAACCTACCTAGGGAGACAAAAGACCTGTATGCAGAAAACTCTAAGACACTGATGAAAGAAATTAAAGATGATACCAACAGATGAAGAGATACATCATGTTCCTGGATTGGAAGAATCAATATTGTGAAAATGACTATACTACCCAAAGCAATCTACAGATTCAATGCAATCCCTATCAACTTACCAATGGCACTTTTTACAGAATTAGGACAAATCATTTTAAAATTTGTATGGAGACACAAAAGACCCCGAATAGCCAAAGCAGTCTTGAAGGAAAAAAACGGACCTGGAGGAATCAGACTCCCTGACTTTAGACTATACTACAAACCTACAGTAATCAAGACAATATGGTACTGGCACAAAAACAGAAATACAGATCAATGGAACAAGACAGAAAGCCCAGAGATAAACCCACGTACCTATGGTCAACTAATCTATGACAAAGGAGGCAAAGATATACAATGGAGAAAAGACAGTCTGTTCAATAAATGGTGTTGGGAAAGCTGGACAGCTACATGTAAAAGAATGAAATTAGAACACTCCCTAACACCATACACAAAAATAAACTCAAAATGGATTTGTGACCTAAATGTAAGACCGGACACTATAAAACTCTTAGAGGAAAACATAGGAAGAACACTCTTTGACATAAATCACAGCAAGATCTTTTTTGATCCACCTCCTAGAGTAATGGAAATAAAAACAAAAATAAACAAATGGAACCTAATGAAACTTTAAAGCTTTTCCACAGCAAAGGAAACCATAAACAAGATAAAAAGACAACCCTAAGAATGGGAGAAAATATTCACAAATGAATCAACGGACAAAGGATTTATCTCCAAAATATATAAACAGCTCATGCAGCTCAATATTAAAGAAACAAACAACCCAATACAAAAATGCGCCGAAGACCTAAATAGACATTTCTCCAAAGAAGACATACAGATGGCCAAGAAGCACATGAAAAGCTGCTCAACATCACTAATTATTAAAGAAATGCAAATCAAAACTACAACGAGGTATCACCTCACACCAGTTAGAATGGGCATCATCAGAAAATCTACAAACAACAAATGCTGGAGAAGGTGTGGAGAAAAAGGAACCCTCGTGTACTGTTGATTGGAATGTAAATTGATACAGCCACTATGGAGAACAATATGGAGGTTCCTTAAAAAACTAAAAATAGAATTACCGTATGATCCAGCAATCCCACTTCTGGGCATATACCCAGAGAAAACCATAATTCAAAAAGACACGTGCACCCCAATGTTCATTGCAGCACTATTTACAATAGCCAGGTCATGGAAGCAACCTAAATGCCCATCGACAAAGAATGGATAAAGAAGTTGTGGTACATATATACAATGGAATATTACTCAGCCACAAAAAGGAACGAAATTGAGTCATTTGTTGAGACATGAATGGATCTAGAGACTGTCATACAGAGTGAAGTAAGTCAGAATGAGAAAAACAAATATTGTATATTAACGCATGTATGTGGAACCTAGAAAAATGGTACAGATGAACCGGTTTGCAGGGCAGAAGTTGAGACACAGATGTAGAGAACAAACGTATGAACACCAAGCGGGGAAAACCGTGGTGGGGTGGGGATGGTGGTGTGCTGAACTGGGCAATTGGGACTGACAATGTATACACTGATGTGTATAAAACTTATGACTAATAAGAACCTGCAGAATAAACAAACAAAAAAAACAACTAATATTAAACTTTCTTTGGGTTATTTTTAAGGAAATATGTTAATATGTTTCGGACATTACATGAAATTTCTAAAAATCTTATATGTTCTGGTATAATGTTATAAGTCATAATTCTAGTTATTACTTTAAAATGTATATCTCAGAAATAACTAAATGTCCTTGTCAATTGCATTATTATGAACTTTCATCAAATCTTTAACCATGGTCATTTTTAAGTCTTTTGTCATTCACAGACAGTTCTGGGTGTACTCTGATGCTTTTGCAATAATGTTCCTATAAAAGGGTTTCATCTTCAGGGAATTCATGGAAAAGACTCTGACAAGTACAGGTTTCTGGTAACTGACTATACTGCTGAACTGAATGTATAAGCATTTTCAGAACTCTAACGGAAAACTGATGCATTCATAAAGGTGCTAACAAAAGACCAAGATGAAAAAAAATTAATTACATGGGACTGAGTGAACTGATGAGGATGATTATAATTTTTGTGACTTTGTTTGAAAAAAAAAAGCCCCAAAAGAAAAAGAAATATTGATTGGACATCATCCTTATTTCTTATTTTTGGTATTGGTACTAATTTGATAAGTGCTTCTAAATTTGCCTACCCTGAATAATCAACATAGATTGTATTTCCGCTTCAAGTAGGTAGAGTTCACTATACACTTGACACTAGTAAACTTCTGTTGAATTGTTTTGGAAAACAACAGGAGTTTTTTATTCAAAGAGGTTTCAAGGATTCAGAAGAAAGATAAAATATTTGATAAATATCTTTTAAAAGGAATTCTTAAGGATTTAGTCCCTTTAGTTCCAAAACTTCAGTTGGAGGCAAAGTTTAAGCTTTCCATATGTAAATAGCTCTGCTATATTCTCTGAAGGTAATGCAGCATTTGCTGGGACTTTTTTGTTTGTAATGAAGAGACTGGCCCATGTTCATAATGCTGAACCTTCAAGGAAAAGTTGGTTTGTCAACACATGGTCAAGTACAATTTTGGAATCTCAAGGAAAAAAAATCTTTCAATAACTAGAGGGTAGATGACTGGCAGAATTTTCATGTATCTTTCTAAGGAAATAAATTAAATGACCTCCGGACAGAGGAAATACAAACACACTTAGGCCCCAAAGCCCCAATTCCTGGAGGAATTACAGAGAGTTAAAGAACACTAGTCTACCTCTTGACATCTGAAGCATTACACGAGGCTCTCCATCGACTGAACTAGAACTAGACTGCCAAGCGCCAAGCCTTTGACTTTGTGTCCTTTGGAAACTCAGCTCAAAGGCTACTGCCTTTGCCCCTGGAAGAATTATTTTTGGATTAGAGTAGCATAATAGTTCTATGGTCAGAGTGCCTGCATTTGAATCCCAGCCACTCGTAGCTGACATATGCAAGGCAGAATTCTAAGATATATATAATATTATACATATACAAAAAATAAACGTTTTATATAGATACACATATACAAATGCACAGGATCCTCATAACAACTCTATGAAGTAGATACTTGTATTATTCCCATTTTACAAGTGAGGAAACTGAGGCATAGAAGAGTTGAGCAAGTTGCCCAGGATCACAAAGAAAATATTGGAGCTAGAATCCAACGCAGACAACCTGGCTCCACTCTGCTCTTTCCTCGCAAGGTCAACCACTTACCAGCTGTGTGGCTTTGGGCAAGGTACTCGGCCTCTCTATGCCTCACTTGCTAAATGGAGATAATCATAGATCACTGAATGTTACAAACTTGTAGGGTTGTTAAAAAGATGAACGAAGATAACTCCTGTGTTTTTCTCAGCACAGCACCTGGCACATAGTAAATGCTCAACAAAGACTATGTATTATTTATAGTACTGTCTCCTTGGTGAGAACAGGGACTGCATTTTATTCATTTAACCATATTTGCTGATTAAGTCACTTAACCTCTCTGAGACTTCATATCTTCATCTGTAGAATGGGCTAATACGATATTAACATCACAAAGTTATTTGGGCACATAAAAGTCACTTGATGAATTAGTGGAATCTCTTTATGTAGTACCTAACACAGTCCCACATGAAAATAGGTACTGCAATAAAAACTTCTTGGTCATAGCCATCCATAATGTAAAAGTGATAATATGGCCTCCTCTTCATCACTCGGGATCTGTGAGGATAAATGAGACAATCTTTAGGAGAGAGACTGTCAGCGGAAAGATGCTTTCTAAGTCTAAGGGGTTGCCATTAATGATCATCATCATCATAATAAATTTGGTGTTGGAGAACTCATAACTCATCATGCATGACTCCTCAAGGGAAGCCTATGAAGGCCTCCTTCAATGACACAGCGGCAACTGGTGCCTGAGGCTTTGAATCTACGGAAATATGAAAGAGAAGATAGTGAAGTGACAGAGAAATCAGAAAGGCATTTGAGCTGGCCATTTTGAGAGGGTCTTCCCTTCCATGCCCTCCTGCCCCCACCCTCCACATCTCTCACACCAAATCCCCTTGGGTGGGAACACCAAAGCCAGGGTTCTGGTCTTCTACTTCTCAAGCCCGGGAACACAAACATGTCCATACACCCAGAGCCCAACAGACTCTTGGAGACACTTCCCTATAGGAAAGTCTCAGAGAACCAGACAAGTTGGACGCAGTGCTTCCTTGCGGCAGCCTGACACCAAGTTGTCTATTCTCGGAGACACAGTTTTATACCAAAGGCAAAAGACTGGCCCAGATTGGAGAGGTGAAGTTAAGACAAAACTAGCATCACATCACAATGGCCGAGAGCATACAGGTCTGGACAGGAATCCAGCTGCCCTGCTTAGACTCGTGTGGCAACCTCTCTGAGCCTGTTTCCAGTAAAACAGAAGGTATCTCTGAGGGGACTCGTAAAGATGAAAGGAAATAGAGTCCATGATGTGGCCAAGCGCAGCAAATGACGCATGTAAAGCCCTCAGGTAATGACAGCAGTCATGGTTGTAGTTACTGTGCTGCTAATATTTTGATTTCAATTGTTCAAAGGAAGACTGTGTAGCAAAGCCAGGCTAGTGTGAGGGGAAAGGAGCAGGACAGACAGCTGATCAGATGAAGGGTCTTCCCTGTATGTTCCATAATCTGGTCAAGAGTATGCTGAGTATGCGTGGGGCTACGGTGTCTTTAAAGGAATTGTGTCAGGCTGGACAAACTTCCTGAACTCAGGAGACACTGACACAGAAACCAGACACAAACACATTCACTTATAGATTCAGATTTCCATTTCTAGTAACCACGCCGTATCAAGGACACAGGAAACCAAATTAGCAATTGGAAGATGACTTGGTGAGCATGAGATCATAGAAATTGGAAGGTCCAGTGGGGTATTTATCCAGGTATGTCAAAGCTAAACAGACTCTCTCCCACAGCAGACTCCACCTCCTAAGTGATCTGAATACTTGACATTCACGTCAGGTACATGACATTTAGATACTTCTGTTTTACTGGAAACAGAGGCTCAGAGAGGTTGCCATATGAGTCCAAGCAGGGCAGCTGGATTCCTGTCCGGATCTGTATGCTCTTGGTCATTACGATACGATGCTACCACATATGGTGTCTTCTTCCAATGTACAGAGCTGAAGGCTTACTCCCCTTTGCCCCAGATCCACACAGAACACTTCCTTTGATAAAGCAAAGGTTTTAAAGTAAAATAAACCTGCTCCACCACTGACGAGCTGTGTGACTTTGGTAACATCACTCAAGCTCTCTGAACCTCAGTTTGCTGATCCATAAAGTAGTGCTGATAGCCCATTTCATAGACTGTGGTTAGCAAGAATGTACTTAGGCTTAGCAAGAATGTCCATAAATACTCAGCACAGTACTTGTATGATTATTGTTATAGCAGCTACCACTTTAATTCTATTAAACCAACTCTTCAATTTCTGTGATTCTGGTCCTAAAGACAAATCCTGAGCACACTGTCTGAATGTACAACTCACTGTCTGAATGTACAACTGTCCTGTGTCCACTTCCACACACACAAGTATAGAACATCTCACGGGCTGACCATGTCTGAAGATGGCTCAATTCACTGATTCTTCGCTGATCTGTGGATACTTCACCTTCAGAGGGTGACCTCATTACCTACTTCTGGGGACATCTAACTGTAGCTAACGTGTGCAGGGAAAAGAAGAGGAATTCTGAAGGCCCAAAGGAATGCAAAGGACTGAATATTCTGCCAACAACAAGCAGCTCTGGATCTCATAAAGTGCAATCATTTCTACTTTTCTGCCCAGAACATTTTATTCTTCCCTGAGACCAGCCCCACTCTCCAGGGACAATTTCTTCTCCTTGCTACTATTAGTCAAGCAGCCGGCATTAATGCGATGTTAGTGGGATCAGCTACAGTGATGTCACATTTCACTCCGGGCCATTCTTAATTTACTATAAATCTCAGGATAAAATGTCCCAGATAGCACTTTCCCCAGTGTCTTTGAACAGTCACTTTCTCTTTCTTTCCAAATACCCGCACAAGCCCAAGCCCTGTTCAATGAAGAAACACATTAACAGCAACCTCTCTATTCCCTCTAGGTTGCTTGCAAGTCTCCCTGTGTTTTTAATCTTCGCCAAGCTCCCAAACCAGCCGTGTTGAGTGACGTGAATACCAGGTTTCTCATTTCAGTAAGGAGATGGCTGGATTGGAGTCTGCGAAGATTAATAAAAAGAAAAAAAGTCCACACTCAGAAAAAAAACACCGGCTTGGGGGAAAAATGTAGATCACGATAAAGATTAAGAAGAAAAAAAAGGAAGATATAAAATATTCCCATTTTATCTAGAATGGTGAAAAACTACAGTACAAGTGGGGCAATGCTGACCTCCTCTTTAGTAACGCTGCTGATAAGGAACAGGGACTCAGAATGGGGAGCATATCTGTAGCTAAACATGAGGCTGGGGGCTCGAGATTCAGATCACACAGAGACAGGGGTTGTTGATTTAAGTGATGTGGGAGGATGGAGGAGGTACTGCTTAAAGCAGTAACCAATGCTGCTTATTTGGGATACAACCGAGAGAATATTATTATGGCAGAGAAAAGAAGTTATCTCTTGTGAACTGTCTTGAATTATGGGAGGAGCGAGAGAGGCGCACCACATATGACATTTAGAATTGCAATTTCTAAGCAGAGCACCATGTCTGATACATCATTTATTGCCTCTGCCTCCATCCTCCTGAAGATGCATTGATGACAGATGCGCCCCTCACTTCCCTGGGTCTCCACTTTCACGTTGATGTGGAGGACATTTATTTTCCCTTCGCAACAGAATCATATTTCTTCCCCCTCTCGGAAGGTTTAGTTCATCCCTAAATACTCAGGTCTAGGAAGCGATTTTCTTTTCTCTTTGTGCATGCTTTGCCTCTCCCTGGAGCTGAGCCCCTTTGGTTGAAAGCAAGAATCTATACAAATAAAGGGCACAGGTGAAGAGAGAGAGTTGGGTGGATGAGTGGAGGGAAGATTTCTCCAGTCATGATGGAAATTTGCACTTGACTCTTCCTGGTTTAGCTGATTTTACAGGAAGGAGAAAACAATGCACATCTGATCAGGTATCGGATCCTGCTGGCTTGGAAGGTGCACAAGGCAGTTTCGATTACCACGCAGTGTACACCTCCTTCCCGCTGAAAAGCATTCTGCATACGTGCAGATTCTGGTGGTTGCTCTTTGAAAATGAAGTTTGCACTCCATCCTCCCTGCATTTCCGGTGGAAATGAAGTGATTCCAGACACAGATGCTCCAATTTCATAGATTCAGTGAAGTTTAGAACTGGGAGGGACTGATATATCCATTTTTTTGGTAACTGGAGAAACTGAGGTCTTAGAAGGTAATTGACTCTGTCAAGATGACATATTCTCACAAGTGGCTATATATGTATATTTAAGTGTTTTCTTAGCACTCTAAAATTTTCTTTTTTTTTTTTTTTTTTTTTTTGCATGTATGCTGAGAATCTCACATTTAGCATCGGGTATTTGCCAAGACTGGGCACTGGAAGTACCATGGAGTTCTTCCTTACCATGGTCAACCTGCCTGGGGCTCTGTGAAGGTATAGGAGCAGGTGCAGCTGCCCCTGCAAACCTAACCTGCAGCCCACGTGTAGTCTTAGGGAAAATGGCTTCTCTTCTGTTCTCACTATTCCACATCCCCACAAAGATCCTCGTCACTCCCCCTCTCCTTCCTACAACTCCCCCAAAAAGCTGAGGCTTCTGAAAACAAAAGCTAGCAAAGTCTGTTGTCTGCAAGCAACTTCTGCTTTCAGCCCTGCAGCTAAACCTCTGCAGAAAACAGATCACAAGACACAATTACTATCTTAGCAAATTATTCTGCCACACTTGCCTTGTATACGCCTGCCGCTGGGGCTTTGTTTCTGCTGTGCCTTCCCACCAGGAACCTTCTTCCCCTTCTCCCCAAGCTATCCAAGCTTTGCTATCCCCCTCTATCATCCAGGAAGCCCTGCTTGACCTCCTCACAGAACGCCTAAGGCATTCCCTGTCTCTGCCAATGGCTTTATCTATTATTTCCCATCTCTGGCCTATGTGACTTTTTTCTCCAATCAGATTGTTACTTCCCTGGTGGCTCTACTGTATCCCCCAGATTACCTAATAAACCAGTCACATGCCTTCAAGGTGAGGTTTGGATTTGAATCCTGAGCAAATTATTTTTCCTCTTTGCGACATCATAATAACCTCAGAATGCAGCTGGTAGTATTTTTCCTCAATAGCTTTATTATAACTTTCTTGTTTTTCTTCTGACTATATAGATGATACATTCTCACTGTGAAAAATCCAAACACTACACAGTACCATAAAACATGTAAAGTTCACATGAATTCCACCTTCTTGATGTAAGCACCATTAACATCTTCTTGGCTACCTTTCACGTATCTTTCTGTGACTCACTACATAGGTGTGTATGTATATATATGATTTAACATTTCATATAAATGGGCTTATTTCATACATACTGGCTCTTTCTAAGTGGAGAATACTGATATGCAAAAGTGTCAAGAAACATTATTTAATTAAAAAAATACTAGTTTAATCTGAGCTTCCACAGTTTTTCCCATAGAATGTACAGAAAGCGGAAGTTGTCCCCTAGCTCATTCTCCTGTCTCTAGGCAGGACTTCACTGAAAATATTCCACTTAAGTTAGCCCAGGGCCCAAAGTATGTGGCATAGAGGACAAATGAACATTTTAATTGGAAGTTCTATACCCGACACTAAGATCAGATTTCTTCAGCCTAGAGCAGCTTTCAGACTTGGTCTGTATTCTGTTTACCAGCTGGAAGCACTGAATAGAATGGACAGAGCCTTACACCTGGAGTAAAATGGTTACCAAAGTTAAGACAAACCAGACCAGACTGATATGTATCTTCCCTGGAGATCTTACAGAAGAGACTCCAGTCTGTAGAGCCCAGGGAAGAAACTTAACTTTCTTATCTTAAATCATCCTGTTTTCATTTAAGCCTGTTTCCTCTTGTTCTACCCCTAGTGAGGGAGAACACTTATTAAGTCAGCTCTCTTCCCCCTCCTCCCCTCACCCTGGCCACACACACGTCTTTCTGCAGGCCTAATAATTTTGATTTCCCTTCCTCCCTGGGCCCTTTAATCACTTTTGTGGCTCTGCTCTGCATACCCCGACTCTCTACATCCTTTTAAGGGGGTACAAACTCTCACTCCTCCTGTCTTCAAATGAACTGAAAGAGACAAACATTTTACAACCCAGATTACTCCTTCCTGAATATGAGAAGTAAACATATCTCATCTATTAGCAATGGTGTTAAAATTTACGTTAAAAGACTGAAAGAACCAGCTCCTTTTAATAGTCCTCCTTGAAAGATAAATTTAGAGCCATGAAAAATTGTGTTTGCATGATAAGCAAATGTGCTAATAGGATTTTTCCCACTCGATGACAACATCCCACTCTCTGGGCAGTGGCAAGCGTCACATAGTTTCTCCTGTCCCGTGCAGAGAGGCTAGAGTCTGCATGTGAGTCAATCCATCATCACCCATTTGCGCCACCCGAAGTATGACTAATAGATTATAAATGTTTCCTCTTCTGTTGACTAATTGGCTGGAATATGATACCTCCTATGACACACAGTAGACACGTAAGTTGTGACCACCTCCTAGCAGGTGTGTGTTGGCAATAGAGACACTGATCAGCCAGATGGCCGTGACTGTCAGCGGCCTCATGGAAGAGCCCAGATATCCAGGGCCAGGACCTTGAGTTTCTCATGCTATCCTATTTTCTACAAGGCATTTATCACTATTTGAAATTAAATGATTTATTTACTTATTGCCTGTCACTTCCACTAGATGGTAAAAGAGGCCCTTTGCTCATCACTAAAATGAACTCCCTCACCTCCTTCCAGTCTCTCCCCTGCCCCTCACTTCCTCAGTGAGAAATACATTAAACTGCAAAGTCTCCTACATACACTATCTCTGGCATTCCTGATCCCTTACCTTGATTTCCTTCTCTGTTTTTGTTAAACTGCTTCTTTCATCTCCTAACATATTATGTAATTAACCATGATAAATATCGTTTGTTTATCTCCCCCACCCCTGTGAGAATGAAAGGTCCATGGGGGCTGAAATCATTGTCTGAAACCTGGAAGAATAACTGGATCATAGCAGGTGTTCAATAAATATTTATCAAATGAATGAAAATAAATCATTCACTTTATTCTTAGCTCCTGTAATAGTGTCTGGCATATGAGAGCTGCTTAATAACTGTTGAATCTATTGCTTTCCTGTGGAAGCCCCTGAGCTTACAAATATTTTCTCCAGTGTCCAAGCACTCGCCCATCTAAATGCCTTTCACTCAACGTCTCATGTCCCTAGTTAATAGCATCTGATAGGAAATAAACGAATGTCTGACAAATTAACTAACCAATTAATAAATAATTGAATCGATTGTACTCAATGCTCAATGCACAATGACTGACATCCACATCTGACACTCTTATCCGACTGCCTCTTCCCTCAACATCTGCAGCACTAAACTATCCGTTTTGTAGTTCAATTCAACAAACATTTCCTGGATACCTACTGTATTAAGTCATTATGCTAGATTCTGAGTGGGACAATCAGCAACAACAACAAACTAACAAGTGTTTGTTGAGCACTTACTTGGTGCCAGGTGCCATACTAAGTGCTTCACATGCATGACCTCATTTAATCCTCATAGTAACAATATGAGGCAGGGATTATTGTTATGCCCACCTTACAGACAAAGAGACTGAAACCTCTAGAGGTAACTTGTCCAAAGTCAGGCAGACAGTCAGCCTAGACAAAGCCTGGATCCTCACCCAGACACCATCCCCCCAGAGCTCATACTCTTAAGCTCGATGATGACCTAAAGATTGAAGAACAATCAGAAGAAATGTGTTTTCTCAAAGAAACTTGTATATATTGAAGGAGGTTAAAAAAAAAAAATTTTCAAAAGCTCTGAATCTCTCATCTTTTGGTCCCTAGTGACTACCATAGACTATAGTCCAGAGTGGGTAATGAATACATTTGGGCTAATAAAAGAATGATACTACGCAATAAAAAGAGTTAAAGCTATGAGAGAAACATGAATTCTAATTGGAGGAAACTGAGAACCACCCAGAACAACTGAAATATTTCAATCAAGAATATGTAGGATTCTAAAAGATTGAGAGGACAGCCATTCTTCGTGGAGAGTGTATTGGGCATCTACTGCCACATAACAAACGTAGTAGCTTAAAACAAAAATAAACATTTACTATCCTTATGGTTTCTGTGGGTTTGGCATTCAGGAGCAGCTCACTGGGTGATTTCAACTCGAGACCTCTCCTGAGGTTGCCATTAAGATGTTGGCTGGGGCTGCAGTCATTTGAAGACTTGACTGGTAAGAAGATTCTCTTTCAAGGTGAGAAACACATGGCTGGAAAGTTGGAGCTAGTTGTTGGTGGAGGCCTCAGTTTCTCCCCACAAGGGCCTCTCCACAGGCTGCTTGAGTGTCTTCAGCAATACGGTGACAAGCTTTCCACAGAGTGAGTGATCCAAAAGAGAAAGAGAGAGATCTAGGCAGAAGCTATTTCTTGATGACCTACCCTTGAAAGTCATACAGCATCTCTTCTGCCACATTCTATTGTTAGAGGCAAGTCATTAAGTCTGACTCACATTCAAGAGAGGAAGAACTAGGCTCTACCTTTTGAAGGGAGGAGTGTCAAGAATTTGCAGACATATTTTAAAACCACTAGAGAGGCAGCGCACAGGAAAGCATAGGGAAGATTCTGGAATGACAAGTTTTCCAGTGTCCCAGTTAATGGACTTCTATAACCTGGTGACCTGTTATTTTTGCAATTTTCACATCACTCCATCTATTTCTTAAACTTTGATCCTTTGGTCTTTGTCATTTTGTGGAGAGAATCTGTCAACATTTCTTATCCAGTTTGTCCATTCCTCCACTTCATTTAAATATCATTCTATTCCATGTGCTTAGCACTAGAAACACAAAAGGGAAAAAGACACGACACTTGCTGTCAAGTACTTTGCCATCCACTTGATAATCACATATGTAGTCCACATAATAATCACATACAGGGCTTCCCTGGTGGCGCAGTGGTTGAGAGTCTGCCTGCCAATGCAGGGGACACGGGTTCGTGCCCCGGTCCGGGAAGATCCCACATGCCACCGAGCGGCTGGGGCCGTGAGCCATGGTCGCTGAGCCTGCGCGTCCGGAGCCTGTTCTCCGCAACGGGAGAGGCCACAACAGTGAGAGGCCCGCGTACCGCAAAATAATAATAAAATAATAATAATCACATACAATATGCCAAGGGCCATAATAGAGGTATGTACAAAGTGCATGGTAACATAGATGAGATGGTTTTCTTGTGAGAGTGACCTTGTTGCCCTGCTAAGGAGTTTGGACCTCATCTTCTCTGCAATAAAGGTTTTTAAGCAGGTATTTGCCAAGATTCAGATCTGTAATTTAGAAAGACGATTTTGAGGGCAGTAGAGAGGATGGAGTTGGCGGAGGTTATGTGAGCAATGGCATGTGGAATGGAAAGGATAAAATATAATTGAGAGGTGTTTATTAGAATTGACAGGGCCTAGTGATTGATTACACATGCAGAAAAAAAGATTGGGAATAACTTCTAGATTTCTGGAAGGCATGTGATGATCTCATTAACTAAGATAGGAAATACAGGAAGAGGATCCAGGTGTTTTATGGGGAAAAGAATGAAATAACTTCAGTTTTAGCCATATTGAGTTTGCAATGCCTTTAGTTACATTGTTGAAAGATGTACCACATAGGTGATAAGAAATGTGCAACCCAAATTCCAAGAGAGAAGTCCCAGCTGGAAACATAAAACTTCGGAAATACTGGCACTCAGCATAACTGTGCTAGTTAAACTCATGGTACTGAAGGAGATCATCTAAAGAGATTACAACGTAGAAAAGGCAGCCAAGAATGGGACCTTTGGGGATACCAACATATAAAGGGTAGTGGAGAAAGAAGAGACATTAAAATCAGTGAAAAGGAGAATCTAAAAGAGGAGGAAGACTTTTAAGAGATTTCAGGGTCATGAAACACACAGGAGAGATTTTCAAGGAGAGAGAACCAACAGAGGCAAAAAAAAAAAAAAAAAAATGCGGAGACATTAAATTAGAGGCAGACTGAAAGTTACACTTCACATTTGTCAATTAGGAGATTATTAATCACATAAATGTTTCAGTAAGGTGATGTAGGATGGAATCCAGCTGCAGTAACTTAAGGGGTGAAAGAGAGGTGAGGGAGTGAATACAAAGGTAGACCACATTCACGACGAGTTTCAAAGTGAAGAACCGCAAAGAGATTGAGTGCTACTATTATGAGGTGAGAAAGTGAAGCAGGATCCATGTAATTCCATCCCATTAGGGTTGTGCTTTCAGGATTCTTTTTTATTCTCAACCGAGTCTCAAAAAATCTCCTTTTGGTTTTTGCAACTGCTTCTACCAGATAATGTTATCAAAATGAAGACGATTTAAAGGGGCAAGGAGAAGACCTAGAACAAACACAGGATGTCAACTTCAAGACAGAATGCCAGTAACCGAGAGAATCTGGATTTATCAGCCTGCCCATTACATTCAATGGAACAAATCCCCTCTCAATTCTCAGAGGGATTAGGTGGTCAAAAATTCATAGCATTTTTCAAGGTAAGTGCAGGTCAACTAATTATTAATGAAGGCAACCAAAAAAGAGGGAAGTATGTGTTTATTTGATTTATGAAAACCTTCCCTTTCCTCTAAGGACAGAGCATGTGCCTATGAATATAAAAATCTTAGATTCATAATAGTTTTCATCTAAGCGATATTTTCATCATTTATCAAGACATACATAAGGAGAATCAGAATCTAAACATACATTTCCACACTGGTAGACTGAAGGACAAAGCTTGGAGATCCAAAAGGTAGAGGAGTGCCATCGAACGACTATAATTAGTTCTCTGGTGGGTAAATCTGGGCATCTTAGCAGAGTTCACCAATCAATCTCAGTTATCAGAAAGAACACAGAAACAGAGGCAAACTCTAAAGAATATAAGACCCAGTTTAAAGAGGTCTTACCAAGCAAGAGTCAATTCTTTCTCTCTCAGTGAAAATAATATAAAAGTGTATAGGAAGCATGAAAAATAGAAGAGAATACTGCCCATAATCTCAATACTTCAGCATTATAATTGTTGTAGTTGGGTGCTTTTTTTTTTTTTTTTTTTGGCAGTACGCGGGCCTCTCACCGTTGCGGAGCACAGGCTCCGGACGCGCAGGCCCAGTGGCCATGGCTCACGGGCCCAGCCGCTCCGTGGCATGTGGGATCTTCCCGGACCAGGGCACGAACCCGTGTCCCCTGCATCGGCAGGCGGACTCTCAACCACTGCGCCACCAGGGAAGCCCTGGGTGCTTCTTTTTAATAGCAATAGAAATAACAATAATTGATTACAATCCTTTATTTCACAAACATTTACCAAGCATTTATCTTGTGCCAGAGACTGTGTTAGGTGCTGGCAAACAAAGCAAACCTCTCCCTGGCCTTACGTACCTCATATTCTAAAGGGAAAGCAGACACTGAACGACTAAATATATACTTACTGGACAACAACTGGGATTGACAACATGAAAAAGGTCCTTAAAGGCATTATAAGGACCTGTGTCCTTTACCATCTGAATAAAACAACTCAAGCTCCTTTGTGCATTAGGCTGAAAATCCTGCCTCTGCATGAATATTCCCAAGAAGTCCTGGGGCAGGTGCTTACAAGTCATGGTTGTCTCCTACCAGCCCAAGTTTCCTCTATATCCCCTTGGGCCTCCTCATCAGCTGTCCTAACGCTACTCCAGCTCTCTCTGGTTGATTTCGCAGTAACGACAAGAGGGGTGCTTTATTCTCCAAGGCAGCATTTATAGTACAAGGCTAGCTAAATTAGACACTAATATGGATCTATTAAAAATTTTACAATGAATGAAGAGAAGGAAGGAGAAAGAGGAAAATTAAAACACTAAGCATTGGGTATCAGACATGTTTGCATCAGCTACACAGCCACACACCTTGTCAAAGGAATCTCCTGCTGGAACCCTCCTCTTTCATTAGTCTTTCATCTCCTGCCATCTTCCTAGGATCCGTGTTTACTCAGAACCAGGTTCTTCTTTCCATCTCCTCTCCTCTTCCCAACGCCAAGACTCCTTACAAACTCCTGATCAGAGATGTACTCTGATGAAGCCAAATGTGACTCCACAGCAGAAGAGCTTCTAACCCTCATTTTATTATAATACAGAAAAGCTTAGCATCCTTAATCAACACTTCATCATATCATCTCACATCATCTTAACTTCACAGCAAAGTTCCATTAATATGTCTTCTAAGTAAAATACCAGGTTTCTCCTTAAGAATAATTCCTCACCAACCTTAGAATGTAGAAGGGGTTCCAGTTGTTTTATTGTTGTTGTTTAATAGCAATTTTTCCTTTCAGCTACAACAATTCATCAGTGGGGAAAAATGAGCTCTTTGCAAACTGGGGAGCACAAATTTAAAAGATCATTCTAATCTAAACCCTGGGCAAAGATTTAAGCATAAAAATTCCCAACCCAGAGTTATATTTCATTGTGGAAAAAAGTGGAAGCAATCTAAATGTCCAACAATAGAGAAATGACTGAAAAATGTATGGTGAAATCATCTGATGAAATATTATATAGCCATTCAAACGGTGTTCCTTTAGACTTCTGGCAATAAAGGAAAATGCATGTTATAATATTAAGTCAAAAATGCAGGATTCTGAATTTAATAGAGAACTTAATACCAGATATTCAAAATGTTTGTATTTCTAGGTCCTGAGAAAGCGGAAAAGTAACTAGTGTGACTGGTTCTCTCTCAGCCCCCAAAGATCAGTCACACTAACAGTAAATACGGGAGAGGAAAGCAAACATCTGGGAACTACCTAATACTGTGAGAGCTCCCTGAAGAGCCTGAAGGATGTAGTAATCCCAGGAAGGAAGGAAGTGGGAGTATACTGACATATTATATTAGATGCTCCAGGTATAGCAGAAGATGAATTGAAAGATAGCTTTTACATTCTGCTCCTGACTCACTCTAATATTGTCTTGAAAGGATAATGGCTGACCATTACCCCTGTGAGATAAAAACCATGGTGTCAGCAGGACAATAACAAGGAAGACTCAAAGCCCTGTCGGGGTGAAGGGCCAGAGAAAAAAGGTAGAGGTGGATCAGCAGCTTTCACCACTCTGACCTAAGGACTGATGGATTATAATCCAGGACAATGGCTTTCAAAATATTTGATTTGGGTCCACAGTAAAGAATACATGTTTTTCCCCGTACATATCTTTGTGTGCATTAGAGATATAGATACAGAGAGAGCGATAGAGCTGAAACAAAAGTTTCACTAAACAGTACTTATATTTATCAACTGTGAGGTACTCTGATATTTTCCGCTATATTCAATTCTACTTCATTTTTAAAACAGTGGCTGTACTCTACTAAACATTTACCTTGAAAACCACTTGTCTGAGATCAACTCTACTCAGTGCTATTTCTGCCAGATAGTTCAGAGAAGAATCCCTAACCAGAGATGTTGCCTGGTAGAGTAGCGGCAAAAAAAGGACAGTCAACAATTTCTCTCTCCTCTTTCCTATGTTCACCTGGAAGAATGTAACATAGAGGTTGAGTACTGGCCTCCTGCCCAATATACATCAGTAGATGGTAGTTAATGATCCAAAGAAAAAATAAGTAGGCAGTTAAGGTAAACAATGACTATTTAAAAAAAACAAGCAAACTGAGCATCATATGCCACAGGAAGCATAATTATAGGAACATAAATATTTTACGTTAAGCATAATAAATATTTTCAAAAGAATAAGGGAAGATATTGATTAAATGAAACAGAAATAAGAGTTCACAAAAAGAACCAAATGAAATATTAACTATGAAAAATATAACAGTTAAAGAATGTATGTAAATGAAATAAATTATAAAGTGGATGTTGTTAATGAATGAATTAGTGAGCTGTAAGATATGAGTAAGGAGCTCTTCCAAGGGCAGCAAAGAATTATAATGACATAAAAAAATATGAAAGAAAAGCTAAGTCACATGGAGATGAGAACTGGAAACACTAACTTCCAGATAATAGAAGTCCCAGAAAGATATGGGAAAAAATAAGGGAAGAAATAAAGAAGATAATAACTTTCAGACTGCAAACAAAAAAAAAGATGAAGAAGATGAAACATGTTTAACCTAAAGGCTCAACACAGTGCCACTCAGAATATAGAAAAACCCTCACTGATACATATCAAAACAAATTTTAGACCAAAGAGAATATTAGATACATTAATAAACTTTTTTTAAAAAATTCCAAAAAGGGGCTGCAGATAACCTGCAGAAGACAAAGAATCATAACTTCACACTTCTCCAGAGCAAGCACTGGATGCAAGAAGGCAGTGGTTATTTTCTTATCATGGGAAGAAAAAATTTTGACCAAACTTTGTCCAGCCAAATGATCATTTAAAGGTGAAGGTGCAGAAGTTAGCTTCTGGCCATGACAGAGTAACAGGAACAAGATTTACCCTCTCAACTTAAACTAAAAAACTAGAGAAAATATATGAAACGTGAGTTTTCAAACATTGGAAAACAATAAAATAGATATACCTCCAAACAGACTAACCAGCAAGAGAGAAAGAGAAAAAAGAATTTTCAACATCAGGAATGATGAGGATACATCACTACAAATCCTACAGATATTAAAAGGATAATAAGCAAAATACTGAGAACAGATTATGCCAGTAAATATGACACCTTAGATGAAATAGTAAAATACCTTGAAAGACACAAACTACCAAACCTCACTCTCTATTTATTAAAAAGTCTTTACTTTGCCTTTGTTTTTTAACAATATTTTCATTGGGTTTAGAAACCTAAGTTGACAATTTTTTCTTTCATTACTGTTGAATGGTGTCACCTCCAAAAAGATATGTTGAAGTCCTAACCTTCAGTGCCTGTTAATGCGATGTTATTTGGAAATAGGGTCTTTGCAAAGATAATCAAGCCATTACAGTGGATCCTAATGCATCATGACTGATGTCCTCAAAAGAAGGAGAATATGTCATGTAAAGACAGAGACACAAGAGGAAAAAGCAATGTGATGCCGGAGGCAGAAATTGAAGTGCTATAGCCTCAAGCCAAGGATTGCCAAAGATCACTAACAAAGCAACAGAAGCTAGAAAGAGACAAGGAAGGATTCTCCCCTACAGGTCTCAGGGGATCCTGCCAACACCTAGATTTTGGACTTTTAGCCTACAAAACTATGAGACAATAAATTTCCATTGTTTAAACCACTCAACTTGTGGTACTTTGCTACATCTGTCCTAGGAAACTAATTCAAATCTATTAAGATGCTGCTCCACTGTCTTCTTGTTTGCATTCTTTCCAACGAGAAATCTGCTGTCACTCTCATTTTTTTCCCTCTGTATATATGTGTCCTTCTTCTCTTGTTGTTCTTAAAATTTTATCTTTATAACTGATTTTGACTAATTTGATTATTATGTTCATTGGTGTAGTTTTCTTCATTCCTTGTACTTCAAGTTTATGGAACTTTTTGGATCTGAACATCTTGCTTAGATCAAGACAAAATCTGGTCTTGCTTTCGTGGTTTGTTGGGCAGGCCAGAACCAATGCTTAGTCTAGAGATACTTATTCTCTACCACTGAGGCAAGAGCCTTCTGTGTAGTCTACCCAATGCCCCAGGGATCTTGAGTCCTCCCCATTTGTGTTTTCATGTCCTTTTCTACCAACACTATCATCTGTGTCATTTCTGGGTTGTTTCCTATTGACTGATTTTTCTCTTCTTTATGAATAGTATTTTTCTGCTTCTTTGCATACCTGGTAATTTTTTAATCGAATATCAGACATTCTGAATTTTTGTTAAGTCCTGGATATTTTTGTAATATTACAAATATTTTTGAGCTTTTCTCTGGGATGCAGTTAAGTCTTTGGAAAGAGTGTGATATTTTTGAGGTTTTATTTTAAGTTTTGAGAAGTAACAGCAGAGCAACCTTTAGTTGAGGGCTAATTATACTCCACGATTGAAGCAATACCCCTCTGAGTTCTCTACTTCCTGTTCATGAATCATGAGGATTTTTTCCACTGGACTTGTGGAAGCACAAACTATTCCTGGTCTTGGCTGAGCTCTAGAGATTATTCCCTCTAATCTAGTATTCTCAGCTGGAGGCAATCCCCCACCACCTCAGGGAACATCTGGCAATATCTGAAAACAGTTTTGGTTTTCACAACTGGGAAAAGGTACTGCTACTGTTTAGTGATTAGACACCACAGATGCTACTAAATATCCTACAATACACAGGACAATCCCCACCACCACCACCACCCACACACAGCAAATTATTTGGACTAAGACTTTAATAGTACCAAGGTTGAAAAATCCTATTCAAATACCTTTAGATGATTTTCTCCAAGTTTTGGGACAGGAAAATCTTCAAATAGATGAAACCAAAGAAATCTAGAATGTATAAAATCTCTCAAAATATAAAGACACAATAGGTAACAAAAAGAGATGTCATACTCTTGTGAAACAAAGAGTAGAGCAATAAGATCTAACAATCATGAACCTATATGGATCTAACAGCATAGTTTCAAACTATATAATGCAACAACTAATAGAGGGAAGCAGATAAATTGGTAATTGTGGTGGAAAATTTGGGAGACTGTAATACATGCCTTCAAAAGCTGGTAGATCAAAAAGCCAAAAAGTAATCAGGTATACTGAAGACATAAATAATTCAAAAGTTTATATTATTAGATACATAGAGATCTTTTCACATTATAAAGGATATCCTTTCTTTTCAAACATATGGTCAACATTTACAGATTAACCATGTTCTGGGCTACCAAAAAAAAAAAAGTCAATAAATTCCATATAATTAATACCATAGAGACCAATAGCAAAAAAAAAAAAATTGAAATCAATACAAAATATACAAAATTCCACATCACCCCGATCACCACTGCCTCTACTGCTTTCAGGATCCATAGACTAAAGGGGAAAGGGATTTTCAAAAATTGAGAAAAAAGATAAAACAATGTATTCCTCCTAGAGAACAGTTAGGGAATTTACATCTTCCCCTCTTGAATTGCCACTGTAGTTTGTCTCATGGTGACCTGTACACATTCACCTGTTTTCTGCCTGCACATAGTGTTTTTTGTCCAGAGAACTTCTCTGTGTCATGATTCAACACATTTCTGCTTGAATCATATGCACTTCCCTCTTGTGACCTCACATGCTACATGGCAGACTTTGTCCCTCTAACTTTACCCATTTTTGCAGAAGCCTGCATCTAGAAGCTTGCATGCTCCTATTTGTCTTGTCTGCCCTTTATCCCACCACGTTCCTGTTTTCCTCATGCACCCTTGGAGCCTGGCATGTGAAGTGGACCTGATTCAAAGACCATCTGAGGCCCTAGAGAGTGGCAACCAACTAATATTCAAACTGCCAAGGACGTAAAACCTATAGTTATAGATACGATGATCATAAAATTTGTTAGCCAAACCAAGACACTTCCAGATGAGATGCCAGGATTGCAGAAATAATCCAGGATGTTCCTAAGAGACTGGAAACCTTCCTAATCACTCTAGTTAGAGAAATGGTGGCTGGAAAGCTTCTGCGGATGGCATTTGATTTCTCCTTAAAGAATTTTTGCAAACTTGAAGGAAATTTCCTGGCTAAATTTCTTTCATAATTTGATAATTTAAATAAGAATGACTAAACTACAAATCCCCAGTCCAGACTAGATCTATTATTGAGGTTCTGTCAGAAGATTTTGATTAAATAAAGATGTGATCTCTCTGAATCTGATTTTCACAGCCTTTAGATATTCTGTTATAAAACAGGATGATGATGTTTATGAGGAAAACTTAAGGAGTTTTTTTTTTTTTTTTGGATCAATAACTAGTGTTAAGACAATGCTGAGAGATGATAGAAACAAAGGATTTGTATCTTCTCCCAGAGAGGCCTTCAAAGAAAGAAACGATCGCATCATTAACCAGTATATCCAAGGATGGCAAGAATGAGAGAGCTACCTGACAAAGCAGTTCCACAGGCTCGGGGAAGACTTCCAGAATCAACCAGTTCAAGCGAGACCTAAACTCTGATGGTAAAACCTACGAGACTTCAAGCTTTCTAGGAAATATTAATGCCGTATACTAGTCTCAGCCATGCCCAACCTTTTGCTCCCTGGATCCAACTGGTAATGTTATAGTCTCTGGGCCTCCCTGTACCCCCTCAGAGCGTCAGGGTTCCTATTATGTGCTGAACTTTGCAGCTCATGCCACCATAATTTCTGCTGCATCTGAAGCTGTCACCTCCTACAAAGATGCCTTTAAAGTTAGTAGCGCATATCCCACTATACAGCATTTCTGGCTACCTCCACTTGAAGATTATGTGCAGGGACAGAAGGGAGAAATGTCCCCACAGGAGCTGTAGGAAATTAGAAACTAAATGTTTCTCCTATTTATCCAAATCTTACCCTCAAACACAGCTTAGAAGTCTGAGAGAATGCAGCTGGAGATCGGCAACTCTGGGCCTCCACCAAGACTGGAGCTTCTGAAGTCTCTCCCTCCAAAGTAGATGGGGTTGGGGCAAGAGCTACAACTTTATGTCCCCAGAAAGGAAGCTCCCCAGAGGTGGTCATTTTTGCTACTACCTGTTAGACCAGAAAAAAACAGATTCATGGATTCACTGATTCATTCATGGATTATGAGCACATGGTTTGAAAACTTCCTCACTGTCTTACAGTTATAAATACTAAAACCACAAGTTTCTTTTGCAAATATTTCTTAATAAGATCAAGAGGTCAATTATTTCTTTTCAAAAAAACTGGCATTTCACAGTTATCAGAATCAATTTTCTAAATTTTTTTGTGAGTAGCCTAGGCAACGGTAACCTTCTTCCACTTATGTTTTCTGGTTTGAGGTTTATTTTGACTTGTTTATATTTTGTGTATCCAATGTACATACCAAATGTCCTAAGTATAAAACTTGTCTCAATTACAAAATAAAGGCTTCATTCAAAAAATCCCATATATCTGAAAGTTAACAATATAGTATTAAATAGCCCTTGAGTTTGAAGGATATTAGAATAGAAATTAGAAATACTTAGAACTGAATGCAATGAAATATAATATGCCAATATCTACATTACACAGCCAAAGAAGTATTTATAAGTATATGGGTTGAGATATATTTTATCAGCAAAGACAAAATAATTTAAGGGAAAAAAGCTAAGATTTTAGGGCAAGAAGTTGGATAAAAAAGTCCCAAGAGAACATGTATTCCAAGAAACACAAAGGCAGTTAAATAATAAAAGATAAGTACATAACTCAATAAAATAGACAAGAAAAGAAGAGGAGGAAATGAGTTTAACAAAACTAAATCTGGTTCTTTGAAAAAACTTAATAAGGTAGTCCTTTAGCCAGACTGAGCAAAACAGGGAGAGGAGGATACAAATAATTAAATATAGAATTTAAAAGAATAACTACAGATACAAAAAAAAAACTATATAAAATAATATTATGAACAACTGTCCTTTAAGTCATTTGAAATCTAGACTAAATGAATACATTCCTGCAAAAAAAATTATAAAATGTTAAAATTGGTACAAGAAGAAATAGAATAGTTGACCAGACCAATAAGCATAAAGATGTTAAAATAACAGGGAAGTTAAAAAGACGTCTCCACTGGAAAAATCTCTAGGCCCACAAAGCTGTTTTGTTGACTCCTACCAAATTTTCAAGGAACAGATAATCCCTATTTTATATAAATTGTTCTAGAAAATAGGAAAAGTGAGAAAACTTTAGATTATTTTATAAGACTAGTGTCATGTTGCCCCCAAATAAAATAAATTTGGTGCCATAATCAAAGTTAGCATTTAGACAGAGCTTACTATGTGCCAGGTATTCTAAGTGTTTTCTCTATTTTAACTCATTTATTCATAAATACAAATTATAAGTTAGGTATCATAAACATTAATTCCATTTTACAGATGGGGAAAACGAAACCAGAAAGAAGAAATCTGCTTCCTCAGATTACACATCTAGTAAGTGGCCAAGCTGGAATTGAAATCTAGGCAGTCTGGTTCCAGAGTCTGCATTCTTAAGCTTTATACCATACTTGTCCTAAAGAAAGAACTTAGAGGCCAAATTGATTTGATAGATGCAAAAATATTAGGTAACAACATCTAATAGTATATATAAAACAAAATACATCATGATCAGGTAAGGTGTATCTCAAGAATGCAAAGATGGTTCAATAACCAAAAATATTCCAAGGAAATGCAACACATTAATAGTGAGAAAACTAAATGAGAAAAATCCTAGATACAGCAAAAACTATAAAGTTTATCTGCTATTTATGACAAAACTCCTAGCAAACCAGGGATTGAAGGGAACTTCATTAAAATGGAAAATATTATATCTGAAAATTCACTATATATATTTCTCTTATTAGAGAACGTTTAAGTACATAAACAAGACAAAGACGGTTTTTACCATTTACCATAATACTAGGTCATGCCCAATACAGTAAGAAAAAAAATAACAGATGTGAAGACTGTAAGGAAAGAAATAATACTTAAGATCCATGTAAATGGAGAGAAAACTCATCATATTAGATGATAATAGTTTATATCATAAAATTATTAATTTCTCCCAAAATTAACCTAAAAATTAAATCTTATACTATATTTCATTTAGGTCTTTAAGGAACTCAATTCATTCCAAAATTTATATGGAAGAAAAAATGCTTATGATTAGTTAAGTCAGGTTTGAAAAAGTTGAGTAAAGAAAGAGTGGAGACCTCTACTCAATATTCTGTAATAACCTATATGAGAAAAGAATGTAAAAAAGAATGAATATATATATATGTATAACTGAATCACTTTGCTGTACACCTGAAACTAACACAACATTGTAAATCAACTATACTCCAATAAAATTAACAAATAAAGAGTGGAGACTTGTTTTCCAAATATTAAGATCTGTACAAACCCATTGCAATAGAATCAATATGTAACAAGAACAAACAAATCAGTGGAGGAGAGTAGACGGTTCTGAAACAGATCCATGAATTTACAGTAACCTGATATATAATAAAGGTAGCACTACAGAGCACTACAGAAAAGGCTGATTCTTTATAGATGGTATTAGAAATAACTGGCCCAGTACGAACAGCAACTAAACCTAGACCCTTACTTTACACCATACACAACATTGGTTGCAGATGGATTAAAAATGTAGATGAGAAAGACAACAATGAGGTTGATATAAAATAATGTAGGAGAATATCTATATCCCCAGGGTAGGGAAGAACTTCTAAAACAAAACTCTGAAAGCTTAATCCATAAGGCAAAAAAATGATAGATTTATTACACAAAAATTATGAACATCCATTTCATGGAGAACACCTTTGATAATGTTAGCAGACAACTGACAGATGGAAGAAACTATTTTCATTATCTAAAAACAACAAGAGACTAATATCTAGAATTCACAGGATATGCAAGGAATTCCTAAAATCAATAATGAAAGAACAGGAAATCTAGCCAGAAAATGGGACAAAGATATAAACTAGTAATACACAGAAGAGGAATTTCAACAGGCTAACAAACATATGAAAACATGCTTACACTCATTTGTATTTATAGGAATGCATATTAAAACAACAATGAGGGATATGAAAAAAGGGGAAATCACTACAGATCCCATGGGTATTAAAAGGATCATAAGGGAATGCTGTGAACAGTACTAGGCCTATAAATTTGATAACCTAGATGAAATAGACCAATTCCTTGAAAAACACAATTTGCCAAAACTCACACAAGAAGAGTATGTCCTTATATCAATACATTTGTCCAAACCCATAAAATGCATGATACCAATAGTTAACCTCAAGGTAAACTATAGACTTTGAGCATTTATGACGTGTCAGTGTAGGTTCATCAGCTGTAACAAACGTACCACTTTAGTGGGGGATGTTGATAATGGGGGAGGCCATTATGTGTGTGGGCAGGAGGAATATGGGAAATCTCTGTATCTTCACTTCATTTTTGATGAGAGCCATAAAATGTTCTAAAAAACAGTCTTAATTTTTTTTAAGTTAGTCATTAAAATGACCAAAAAAACTTTCAAAAATTAGAAAGCTGGCTAGTACCAAGTATTAGAATGGATGAAGCAATACTGGACACCTCCTACAATGGTACTGGCGATGTTGACAAGTACAACCGTTCTTGTGTGCAATTTGGCAATACTTCAATTAAATGTACATATATCTTTGGGTCCAGCAATTCCACTCCTGGGTTTATATCTCATAAAAAGAATCACACAGGTATTAAAGGGAACACGTGCAAGGATATTTCATTGAGTTATTAATAGTGGTGAGTTGGAAACAATCTAGCTGTCCATCACCTTACCAAGAGATGAGTAAAATGTATTGGACGTAGAATGCTAAGCATTATTTAGAAGCTACTAGGTATATATACACAAAACAACATGGATAGATCTAAAAACACAGTACTGAGCAAAAAGTAAGAGAAAACCTTGCAAGGATCATTGATGATGTTCCATGAATTGAGGAGCACAATTAACTCAACACTTTGTACCAGAGAGCCTAAATAAATAGCCAACGGTAGATTTTAAAATATGTGTTTTGGGGACTTCCCTGGTGGTGCCATGGTTAAAAACCCGCCTGCCAATGCAGGGGATGTTGGTTCGAGCCCTGGTCCAGGAAGATCCCACATGCCACGGAGCAACTAAGCCCGCACGCCACAACTACTGAGCCTGCGCTCTAGGGCCTGCAACCCACAACTACTGAGCCCACGTGTCACAACCACTGAGCCTGCGCTCTAGAGCCCACCGCCTCCTCCACCATCGTTAATCATGTACCCGAAGGAAGAGTAGAGATAGTGAGCTGACCAGGTATCATCAGAAGCAACAGCAGACCAAGCGATAAGTTTAGCCCGCTGTGGCTGCTTCTTCCTCTCTTATTCAGCCAAAGCTTGAGCTGTTCTGATATCCTCCAGGAGTAAGGAAAGGTAAACGGAATACAGCACAGATCACCAGCCACCCAGCATCCATGCAGTCTACCAATGGGTCGTCCATCTGTCCCTCTAGTGGCACCCAGCCTATTCTTAATGGATCCCAGCCTTTAAACATCCATTTGACCTCCTTCTCCTTCAAGTCTTTTTCTTTCCATTTCTTATCCCTCAGTTCCATCTTCACTTTCTAGCTGCTCTCCAAGGCTTCACCTTTTCGAGTACCTTTTATGTGTTAAATATTGGACTCTGGTGCTGGGCTCCAGTGAATGTTGCTTAGAACCAAAGGTTAAGCAGAGAGCAACTGTATTGATTAAACATCCATTTTCTTTCCTTTTGTTTTTGTAAGAGCCCTTGACGTTGTCTCTGACTGACAACCCCACCTGTACACCTCTGGCCCCAGATTCCCCCCGGTAATGTCACTGAGAGCTACAGAGCACCTCACCCGCTCTACACAAGACACAGATCCTTCATGTACAGATTTCAAAGGAAATGTAGCTTTTGTCTCTTCTCCTTTCTTTCTCCATTCCTTAGACATATTTTATTTCCACAAGTCCCTGTTGAATGAAGAAAAGTGAAATGGGGAGAAGGGAGAGCTCTCAGCACTGACCCCTCCCTTTTATGCAAATGTCTTCAGCTAGCAAGCTTTTGAATAGGCTTTCAAGAAGGTGACAACCTTGTTAAATTAGCTTTTCCTTCTTGCCTCTCACAGTGTGAACGACCTAAAGAATCCTTCCTGCAAGACTAACAAAATTACACCCATTAAAGAGCTCGGCATGAGAGGTATGGTATGACGGTTGCTTTGCCCTGTTGTTCGTTCACGATAATGACTACATCAGCTGGCTCTGCCTCTTCCTTGCTTGTCCCTAAAAGTGTAACATTGCAAGTAATAGGGCATCACCTTGCCATCAGAGAAGAGGATAAGCCTCCCAAGTATAGAAGCCAAATGTCCAGTTACTAATATGTACCTAACAATAAATGAAGTGGTACAATTCCAAAAATTCATCTCCTTCCCTACAAAACTCCATTTACACTATCAGGTGAAGCCTATTCATAAGAATAGGGTCATGAGAATGATCATTAGAGCTGGCAGGACTGACTAGGGGGTCCAATGGTAAAAAGCACTGTTTTAGCAATTTGAACCTCTATGGGGTCCCTTCATTGGGTTTCACCCACATCCTCACCTCTGCTAGTTCACTTTAGACATTTTCAGGGAGAAAGGCTAACTTGGATCAGATTCTGCATCAGTGTCACTAGGATTTTAACTAGATGAAAGCTGGGGGACAAAGAAATGAAGTGCAAAGAGCAAACTCCTGCCTTTCTCTTCCTACACTTATCAAGACCCATTAGGAACTAACTCAAACATCCAGAAATGTGATAGAGCCAGATTCTATCAACTTGCAAGAGCAGACTCTTAAATTTTCAGGAATTCTGCAATCCAGTTGTCAATCACAGTTATTATTAAAAATTAAATTATACACAAATCAAATTATTTACAAAATAGAAACAGACTCACAGACATAGAAAACAAACTTAGGGTTACCAAAGGGGAATGGAAGGGGGGTAGGGATAAATTAGGAGCTTAGGATTAGCAGGTACAAACTACTATATATAGATAAACAACAAGGTCCTACTGTATAGCATAGGGAACTATATGCCATATCTTATAATAAACTATAATAGAAAAGAATATGAAAAAGAATACATATATATACATAACTGAATCCCTTTGTTGTACACCAGAAACTAACACAACATTGTACATTAACTGTACTTCAATAAAATAAATAATATTTTTAAAATTAAATTATATAAACTTATTATTACATGTTATATTATAAACAAAGCTAAGAAATATTCAAAACTCAACACTTCTTAACTATTTCACTACATTTTACTGTTATCTACGCTCTTATGGTTATTTAAATCTGTTGATTCTGTATGGTTGAAATACTATACAAGGGTGTGCTATCGTGCATCTGTTCTAATTCCATGTCCAGTGATATCATGTTGGTAGCTGGAAATCAACCATATTGGGAGTATTTACACCACAGTAATTGGCAAATACTACAAATCAGGGCTTGATTTATTGTTCTGTGGATTGGCTAGACTGAGGCTCAGTGATCTATGGCTCAATGGACAAATCTAGCCCTTAGCTTATTTTTGTATGGTCCACAAGCTAAAAGTGTCTCTTATACCTTTAAAGGGTTATAAAGAAGAAAGAGGAGAAGGAGGAGGAAGAGGAGAAGGGGAGAAGAAAAAGAGACAGAGACTCCCCTTCCTCTAAAGAACTCAATAATCAATATGCTTTGAGGCCTATATGGTCCCTGTTACAACTCCTCAACTCTGCCGTTGTAGCACACGGCCATCACTGGGTATGGCTATGCTTCAGTAAAATTTTATTTATAAAAGTAGGTGGTGGGTCAGATTTGACCATTGTTTGCCCACCCGTGATCTAGACTTAGGAAAGCATTCTGAGGGAATCACTTAGCTATATGAAGTTGAGAATGAAGGGTACCGTATATTTTATTATGATTTGTAAATGTGTGCTATACATCCTTCATATCAGTAAAATGTATAAAAACAATACCACACACATACATTTTTATTAGCAGTGCTATACTGCTCAAAGTCCACTTCTTCACAACATCCGTAATCCATGCTGCTCTCTTGCTTCTCAACAAACCTTTGTTGAGTGCTTACCACATGCCAGACACAAAGGATAAAAGAGTTAGAAAGACGAGGTCCATGTTCTCCAAGAGCTCACAATCCAGTGTGAGACCAACAGGTAACAGATCAATGGCACAGGACAGAGGAACAGGTGCAGAAACACAAACAACCCAAGTGCTGTAGGGCAGAGAGAATGAAGAAACCAATGTTCGCTGTTCCAGGTGATTCCATGGTGAGAAGCTGACCTCATCCACCCAGCAACCCCATGAAGTACATGTTATTGCCTCCATAGTATATATGGGCAAACTGAGATGCAGAGATTTAGTTAATATGCCCAAGGACATACAGCTGATAAGGCTGGTTTGACACCAAGGTCCTTGTTCTTTCACTCCACTCCCAATTAACCCCGTTTATAAAATACTCATATTCATACCTTGATCCAGTGCAAAATGTCTCTCCCCTACTCTTCTCGATAGGTTCCCTCTCTCTCTAGTATGTCTGCCATCTGAGTTTATTATTTCCCCAAGAAGTTAACAGTAAACGTTAATTACAAGTTTTAAAAGAACAAGTGTCAGTGCAGCTCTGAAGCTGTACCAGTAGTGCGTTGAACTGTGACCAAATTAAAACACTGGCATTAGTTACCATTAACACGTTCAGGTATTTTCTCTTTATGGCAACAGTGAGCTCTTTGAGAGCAGGAGTCAACCATTCTTTCCACAGTGTCCAGTAGAGGGCTGGTCATACAGAAACTGTGTCAAAGCACCTGAGTAATTGGGGAGGCTGCAGTAGGGTCTGCAGAGCCAAATTTCAAGCATATCACCAGCCGGACTTCCCACAGGGTAGAGTCTTTATCTCTAGAGGGACAAGGAAGCCCAAAAAGAGAAACTACCTGCATTGTGATCTGAGCTCCAGCAGGAGCCTGTTTGATGCAAAGTTGATACATTTGTCAGTTCACAGAGATATAAAGAAAATCAACATTTTCTTAAATGTATAGAGAAGAAGATTCACAATCTCCCTTGGAAATTTCTTCTAGAGCAGAGGTTCTTAAATTTTGATGTGGATCAGAGCCACCTGGGGAGCTTGTTAAAAGTATCTTTACCCAGTCCACTCCCAGATGGCCTGATTTAGCAGGTCTCCAACCAGATCTGCACACACCCCTGGTTAAGCAACTTCTAGAGTTTCTCAATTCCTACGGTGAATAATTTTTTCCATCACGCCTAACAAATTGATATGCTACAGATCCACATACTCTTTAATCTGCAATTCTGAAATCCAAAAGCTCTGAAATCTAAAGATCTTTACGTAACTCATCTAGCAGCCAAACCTGTTGTGAACTTAACTCATTTGGGGGTAAAACCGGACCTGAACTCACTAGAAACTTTTTAAAATCTCGGTTTATCTAACTTTGTGTGGATATGCGTATGCTTTGCTACAGAAACATTAATCTGATGATTACAAGGTGCCACTCCAGACCCTCTAGGGGTGTCACAAAATAGAAAATGTATGCCCCATTTTACTTCTGTCCAAGTAAATCATACACATTTGATGTGCGAAATATATCTGGTTCCAAGCATCTCAGATGGAAGACTATTGACCTCAATGAAATCCCTTGTAACTTTGGTTACTCAAGGATGGGGGATTTAGGGAGATTAAGGAAGCAAATTCACCAACATTCACACTTTGAGCAGCCTCAGTTTTCCCAAGCTATTTAATCTTCAGAAGCAAGAGGCAGAAATACAAATGCATGTGAGTGAACACGGGCTTCCTGGCCACCTGTCTTTGGAAGTCCTGTCATCTCCAGGACTACACTCCAATAACTTATTACCCTAGTCCAGGTAAGACCAACTCTTCATCCTTTTTGATGCTCAGTACAATTATCTCATAAAAACAGTCAAAACCACATCTTAAGTCCACGGGTATTTTAAAGGTTTCCATGGCTCTAAGCCGCTATTATCCAGTCCCTTTTTCCAGGGTAGACGCATTCAAGAATACCGAGAAAGTGTATAGATAATAGAATTGGGTTCCAGGGACTGAGGTATAATCAAGCCAGCAGCGTTCTCAAAAAAATATAACACAAGAAGGGCATGAGGGTCAAACCAAGAGAAGATGCCTAGATATCAGATGCTGAGTTAAGGCAAACTAATTAACATGACCTTCAAAGTCCTGCATTACCTTGTCCAATTTTCTGTCCTTTCACATCTTTACTCCATCTCTCTTAACTTTATTCAATTCACTGGAAAACTCTGCTTTTTCTTACTCCTTTTGTATATGCCATTCTTTCTGCCTGGAATACTCTTCACACCCCCTTTCCCTTTCATCTTGAGTCTTCTCTGCACTGTCCCTCACCCCAGTCCGAGTTATTCACCTCCCACTGCCCTGCACTGTCTCTACCAGAGCCCATATCCACTGCATTTTAATTGTCTGGTAACTAGTCTTCACTTCCCACCAGCCAGTGGTCACCATGAGGCTGGGAACTACACCTGTCTTCCATTATCACATTCCCAGTGCCTGACACCAGGCCCGGAAGTGTTTCCATGCTCAACAAATGTGTGCTAAAAGAATGAGTAACTGAACATATGAATGGAAAGGGGGCAAGAAACAGGAGGGAAGGCAGGGAGTGGTCAGGAACTCTTTCTGGAAACATGGCTGGCACGTGGGTGTCCTCTCTTGGTGGGTGGCCTTTGACTGGTGAGTGGTGGGTTCACTAAAGGTAGAGAGGCAAGACTTTCCTGATTACTGTGATTTTTTTCGCTACCCCTAAGTCTATTGCATATCGTTTGCCAAATTTTCTTTATCTACAAAATGGGGATTCTGAGATCCACATCACTGACTTTTTATAAGAACTAAATAAGACCATGTAGTAAATATAAATAATAAAAGCCGTATTAAAATACAGGTTCTGGGCAGTCCTTAGAGTTCACACACTTGATTGAAACTGATGTCCCGGCAAAATTACAGGTGACTACAGAGCATTAGCCTCCAGACTCATTCTTGAAAAGCAGAAATATCAAATGTTAGAGCCATGCACACCACGAATCTACCTCATGATTTTCTCCATCCCTCCAGCCCACCTCCATCAAAAATAAACCATCTCGTACATGTTTATGGTTGATGTAAACTGAAGATTAATCTGGACGAAGGAGCTATCCCAACATGAGGAAATCCTCACCTGATTAATCAAGAACTGATTATCTGGAGATGTTTGCAATGGCCAGACAGCCACAATCTCAAAGAAGAAAAATACAGAAATAGTCAAAGGAAGAGACAGACAGGTGAAGGATGAGGTAGAGGAGAAAAGGGAAAGGTGAGCAAAATGAAATCCAGAAAGATTTCATGATTGTCCATTTTTTTGTGTGAGCATACGGAGAGAAGTGCTGGACCTCTGCAACGATTAGAATGATAATAACAATCCCATATTTTTTTTTGATAGTAGATTCTTTGGGACTACAGAGACAAAAGACTTTGCACACAAATTATAATGCCAATTACTCAGAGTGATACGTTGTATAGATATGTATGAATGTTTATTAATAAATATCACATGGCCAAAATAACACACTGGGGAAAATTGTAAACAACGATCTGTTTTAAAGAAATTCATTTTCAAAACTCATAACATTCGAAATATATAAGCAGACTTAATTCCGTATGAATATCCCCATCATCTTCAGTTGCTCAACCAAGCAAAGGCATGACTGGCAGTGGAGGGCTTGAATGTAAGTCTCAGCTACTCTCCTTATTTTCTCTGCGACTTCTGGCAAGATGCCCAGCTTCTCTGGTCCTGAATTTCTACAGTTGTAAAATGGGATAATGATAACACTTACCTCACGGTAAGTGTTGTGCATAGCAAATGAAGCAATCTAATAGTTCCAAAGTGCCAGAGTTTGACAATTATTTTACAATCTGAAGTAAAATGGGAGAAGAATGTATGGATTTTTGATAAACCTATGTATTCTATAACATGCCTAGGCTTTATTTAGATATTACGTCTTTCCTCCTTTTTTGGTGGTAAAATCGTCTTTCTATTATTAAACTAAAGAGCTGGCAAAGGTCCAGATCTCTCTGTACGGTTTTAGTAAATGTCTATTGTTTTGGTTTTTGTTCTGTTTGGTTATTTTCCTCAGTTGGCAAAATAAACAGTAGACAATTCAATGTTGTTTCTGAACTGTTACTGATCTTTGAAATCCAAAAGTCAGAGTACCACTAAAATAATACGTGAATGGCAGAAGACCCTGCATGGGCCTGAGCTATGGTCACCAAAAGAATCAGTTGTGCTTGGAGACAAATAGGGACCACCAGAGGGTAGCTTATTTGCTTAAAGAACAAAGTAAACTCAGAGGAAAAAACCGTGTTGAAAGATAAGAAATAGTCCCTCAGACACAGCAGTTAATGATCAGTGGGGTCAGAAGATGATTTTAAGGTCAGTGTGTTACCTGTCCCTTGAACTTATCTTTTATAATTTATATCTCAATAACACTTATGAGGTTAATTTTATATGTGAACTTCACTGGACAGAGGGATATGCAAAAGGCTGGTAAAACATTATTTCTGGATGTGTCTGTGAGGGTGTTTCCGGAAGAGATTAGCATTTGAATCTATAGGCTGAGGAAAGAAGATCACCCTCACCAAGGCAGGTGGGCAACATTCAATCAGTTGAGAGCCCAAATAGAACAAAAAAAAGAGGAAGAGTGAATCCATCCTCTTGGCTGGAGTTGGGACATTCATCTTCTGCCCTCAGACATCTGCACTCCTGGTTCTTGGGCATTTTGACTTGGACTCAAACTTGTATCATTGGCTTCTCCAGTTCTCAGGCCTTTGAGCTTGGATTGGATCTACACCACCTGCTTTCCTGGGCCTCCAGACTGTAGATGGCACATCATGGGACTTCTCAGTCTCCATAATAGCATGAACTTATCTCTCATAATAAATCTAGCTAGCTACCTACCTACCTACCTATCTACCTACCTACCTATCTACCCTATTGGTTCTATTTCTCTGGAGAACCCTGACTAATAAAAGGCCTCACTGGGACTTTCGAGAGGACTATAATAAAACTAAAAGTGCTGTTTTCACTAAACTTCACAAGCACTGGGGTAGGGGCAAGATAGTACTGCTTTGGGCTTGAGGAATGGAGCCCCATTTGTGTCAAAACAGGGAGAGGGTTCCTCCCCACATAGATGTTCTTACCACAGAGGTACCAGAAAACAAGGTCACTAAACTTAGGCAGTGTCAGCTGTGAGAAAAAACACCAGTGACTTTGGGAACACAATGAGACTGGGCCCTCACTTTAAGCTCCTTTGACGGCAGGCACCAGTAGCCATGGCAACAGGGAGGCACCTTCACAATGCTTCTTTTCAGGCGGCAGACCTCACCAAAGTAAATCCAACCTGAAAAGGAGGAAAATGGCCAACACCAAAGCAGTAGCTATGAGGACGTGTTTGTGAGGACCTATGAAAGAGCCCCCAGGGACTCCCAGAAATACAAGGAACCAAGAGATAATAACAGCAAGGAAGTAGGGATATGATACAGAAGAGAGAGGTAGGGTCAGTACCTGAAAACTACTATTTATTACTGTAAGGTCCACTGGGGAAAGCCATGCTCACTGCAGATTTCCAGCTGTGTGACTACGGCTGAGTCCCTGAACATTTCAGAGCCCTAATTTCCTCACGTAGAAAATGGAGTAACAACAGATACTAATAACTAGTTCAGAAAATAATTTTAAGAATTAAACAGGATGACATATTTGAAAGTGTTTCTTAAATGCTAAAGTGCTACGTAAATATTAGTTTTCCTATTTAAGAGTGGGTTATTATGTGAGGTTCAGTGCTGGGGTCCCCTCAGGATTTAACCTGTAGTACGTCCGCTACAGAAATCACAGCTGAAAGCACGTCTTCAAGGAGAAAAAGTGAGGAGGGAATGATCACACTTGATTATAAAGTGGGATAGAGGAGAAAACCCACCCAGTTATAGCCAGAGGACCAATAAGCCATTAACGTAGGGTGAAATTGTGAAGGAGGGGAATATGTTGCATATATTGTGATTATATAGATATTATTTATTTCCTATAAAGCTCTGTAAGGGACAGATTATCACTCCTGTTTTATAGATCAGGCAAATGTGACTCAGAGACATGAAATGGCATAGCCAAGACCACATAGCAAATAGAAGACAAGCTAACATTTTTAACCCAGATATTTCTGGATCTAATATCAGATAGCATTGCTCTTCTTCTTTTCTTTTCTTTCTTTTTCTTTTTTGACTATACAGAGAATCCACAATCATAGCAATCGTGACCTAAATAAGATGACTAGTCACTAAGCACATTGCAGCAGGCCCCATGCCTTCTACACTTTGCAAGCCCAACCCAAATCTTTTTTCATACCCAGTAGCCAGCTTTGCCTCCCCCTAAAAGGTTCTTCCAGATAGGCTTGTACTTGAACACTTTTTAAAATGTTCTTTTGGGTGGGAAATCATTTTATTTGTTTGCATGTATCCTGAAAGCACTACAGCAAGATCACTCAGATGAAAACTAAAATCCCTTCACTGTGTGTAAACGCAACACATGTAGCCTACGTGGGAATAAAACCTTAAATTCAAAGCACATGAGCCGGCTGAGAATGAAGCAGGCAGTGAGTGAGGATGAGAACCCCGTGCAAGGAAAACCACAGGCTTGTGGTTTTCTGCTCTAGAATGCCATCATGCCAAGGGGATGATGTGGGGCGGCACTCCTGGTAGAGGCAGTGTACCATTATTCAGCCCTTTGTGAAATGCGGCATGCAGGGCAGCACATGTGGTAGTAATAGGAAAGATGCAATTCTCCTTGGCTGCTTTGCAAGCTTCACTCTTTGGATAATTTGGGGACTTTTTTTTTTTCTTCTTTTTAACTGTGAGAAGTTCTCCCAGAACTGGACTGATTATAAGATGAGGGTATGTCTTGATCTCTGCCAACAGAGAAAACTTGGCTGAATGAGATGTTTTATTTTTTAAGTTGTGTGCACTTTTGCTAGGGACAGATTTGCTCCCTTCAGATCAACCTTCTCTTCTCAGAAAACAAACTCAGATGCTGCCGTGGAAGAGTTTAAATCTTTCCTTATAGGATGAAGGACCTTCAGTGTTGTTCCGAAATAAAATCCCCAGTGTGCATCGTCAAGATGCCAGGCCGAACGTTGAAGACAATCTCATTTCTGCAATCTACAGCGCCCTGCACCGATGGGGTAACTTCCTTCCGATGAGTTAAAACCCTAAGCAGTTCATGTATTGTTTGCAGTTCATTAAATTGTGTCTGACTGCTATGGACCCTGGACACGTAGTAGCCAAAATGAAGAACCTACGACAATTTGTTTTTACCAAAGCCAAAGAGGCTTTAGAGAAGAAGCAAACCTAATACATGACTTCAGTGAAACCACGCCCATGCAAAAGAGATTCGGGGAGCATGGAGGAAAGAGGACTGAAGACAGAAAAGAGGCTTTGGTATGAGTGACTGTGCAGGTTAACCGTCACCAATTCTCTGAGCCACATCTGTAAAATAGGAATAAAGATACCTCTCTCCTAGGGTTGATGCATACCTGAAAGGACCATTGTGAAAGTTCCTGGCTTAGTCCCAGGCACAAAGTGATGCTCAGTTATTGCGGGCTTCATTCTTTCCTTTTTCATCTGCCTCACGTGGTTAATGTGAAGATTGAATGTGATTATGGGGGATGGATTGGGGTCCCATTTACATGTGGGATGTTACAAGAAGAAAAAAGAAAAGGTAAGAAACAAGGAATTTAAAGAACAAGGCCCTACCCACAGAGCCCACCAGGGTCCAGATATCTGTGACAGGTTCAAATCCCTGGTGATCTCCTCAAGGAACCATAACCATGCCTTATATGTAGGCTTATCAGAGAATTCAAGGGAAATCAATGGAAAGAATGCCAAAATCATAGACCGTACTACTCACTCAATGAACAAATATTTATTGAATACCTACCAGCCACTGTCCCTGAAGCTGAGAATAAAGCAGTGAACAAATGGTAAGTACCTGCCCAAGATAAGCTTACGTTTCAGTGGGGAAATACAGACAAAATATTTAAATGAGCACAGGAAATACTATAACGGAGAAAAACAAAGTAGAAGAGGATTGGGAAAAGTTGGGGTTTGTGATTTTTAAATAGGGTCGTCAGGAAAGCTCCCATAGAATATGTGAAGATCTGAAATAAACTGAGCCAAAAGGATATTGGAGAGAGAGATGCAAGAAGAGCCTGCAGAGACCCTAAGGCAAGAGAATGTCTGCTAAGTCCAAGAAATAGCAAGGCACCCAGTATGGCTGGAGTAGAGGAATCAAAGAGAAGAGAAGAAGAAGTAAGGTCAGACGGGGGTCAGATCATGCGTGATCTTGTGGGCCTTCATAAGGGGTTTTGCTTTCACTTGGTAAGAAGTGGGAAGTCATTGGAGGGTTTTGAGCATAGGAGTAGAATTATCTAACTTTAACAGGACCACTCTGGTTGCTGTGTTTAGGAGGATGACAAGGGCAGAAACCAGAAGATAAATCAGGAATCCATTACCATTTGCCACTGATAGGAAAGTTGGAGCATAGGAATGATTTATTTGCCTACTATTACAACACAGTCTATGGAGGAATTCGTGAAGAAGACCTGCTTTGGAATAATTCCCTAAATTGATATCATCACCTAAAACACCATCATTCAAAACACGGTGGGGAAAGGGAGGGAGCAGTGCACAAAAGTCCATCATTTCATTGCTAGGTTGCTGTTTGCCCCTGAGACATCATATATATGTTACCCAAAAGGACATAATCTATTTAACCTACCAGATCTTTTGAAATAGATACACCTTTGTAAGAGTAGAAATTTACCATCAAGTTTTTGCTATCAAGCATTGTACAATGTTTTTCATACATCACTGTAACTAAAAAGAAAAGAAAAAACAAACCATCTCCAACCATGGGGCAATCTGATCTGCTTTCCAGTTGACTAAGTTCTCAAATGTAAAAACAGAGAATGCAGGAGCCAAATTCATCACTGGGAGAAGCTTGGGCAGCCTGAATAGCGAAACTATCCCGCCGGGGAAGGAAGGATACAGGGCGAAAGACATCTTAGTTTAGAGAAATCATGTCTCAGAGAGAGCAGAACTTTTTCCAGGTTGAAAGACCTCCGGACCAATCAACATGCAGATGCATTCAGGAACGAACTTAACAGTTGGAAAGAACCTGGGAGCAGAGGACAGTCATTGTTGGGAAATCGTTTACGTAGGAATGCCCAGGAAAGGGAAAGATTCAATCATGAAGGTTCTCTGTATGGGAAGCCAAGGGAATTTCACTACTGAAGAGCATGGCGGCTCGTTGAGGGTAGTCCAATCTGAAGCTGGGGGTAAGGCTGGAGAAACTAGGAGGGAACAATTACTCGTTTCCTCCATGACTAGGAGAGCCATCAGGGAGAGCTGTCTTTTGTGGCTGAGGTTATACCATGCCAGTGGAGGACTGTGAAGCTAAACAGAGCTGACAGTTGAAGTCTGATATTCTTATCAGGCTGAACTGAATACCTCAACTCCCCCTTCATACCCAGAATTCCTTTATCTGGTCACAAAACCATTTTTAGACTACCGGTAACTGACAAAGCAAGTACAACGCTTTTCTTTCCGTGGAAGAAAGCTACCAATGAGAAGTAAAGCATAAGCATCCGTGACCCAAAGGCATTTATGGCTAAATTATAAAATCTTTGATGCAAGTGGAGCTAGAGGTGATGGTAGAAAGTTACCAACAACGGAAGGGGAGAAGTAAAATACAGGAGGGTAAAAAGATTAGATAGAGTTTACAGTTTGGGTCTATGGGTTGGAAACCTAGATCCGCCACACATTAGTTTTGTGACCTTAGATGAGTCACTGAACTTCTCTGAATAAATTTTTTCCACTCTAGAATGGTATTAGTAACTTAAAAGAGGATAGTAATTATAATATAGAAAGCTCATAGCACATAGGTTGTGCTCTATTATCTTTGATTCTTTCTTTCATCTTAGTACATATATAGAGATCTGATTATAATTTTGTCAAAGATTAAAATTACAAAATTACAAATGACTATGTAATTTGGTTAATCACCATAGCAGATTTCATCAGCAATAACTTCACTTTGGGTCCCCTATTAATTCATCTTTAAATTAACCACAAAATTTCTCACAGTTCATTCATTAATTCAATAAACATTTGTTGAATTTGCCCTATAGGCCATGTATCACACGGAATATTATGGGACATGGAAAAAACACTGTTATTGTTTCTGGTTTCTTTTTTTTATAATCCCACAGCCTATGGGTGTATAAACAAATAGTCACCACATTGTGATAATCATTACTGTAAAAGAACGTACTCTAAGAGTTCAGAAGAAGGAATGAGCAATTCTACCTAGAGAAAAATACCAGCCAACATTTATTGAGCGCTTATTACATTTAAACCAAACAATGTTTTAAATATCTTACAGATGCCAACTCATTAAGTATCACAACAACACTGTGAAATAGTTACTAGGATTATTCCCATTTTGCCTATCAGGAAACTGAAGCACAGGTAAGTCAAGTTACTTGTCCAAGGTGACAGCTATCTACTTTGTTTCAGAGTAGTTAAAACTTGAATTTGTTGTTTAAGCTAAGGAAGACACCAGGAGAGGAAAACTTGAAGGTACATGACAGAAGGAGAATAAGAAATTGAGCAACACCATAGAGAAAACAGGAAGGGTGGCTCAAAATCGGTGCCTGAAGATGATACAGGGGAACGGAGTAAGGAGATAACCTCCCCTGATACTGGGGGGAAAAAAGAAGATACATGGTAAATTCAGAGGTACACGAAAGAGAGCTGAGGACTAGACTTCCTGATGGCCTCATCTGCCTGGTAAAATGAAGGTAAAGTACACTGGTGTGAATCAGAAACCTGAGACTCATCCTCATTTCTATCCCTCCCCTCACTTCCCATGAACACCCATCGCCTGGGCCTGCTGATCCTACCTCCAAAGAGTATCTACCACAGAGCTCTGCCTCTCCATCTCCAGAGCCACCTCTACAGCCTGAGTCACAATTATCTCTAGCCTGTTCCCTGCGAGAGCTTTCCAGCTGTTTTCCCCACTTTCTCTATTAGCTCCCAATCCATTCTCCATACAATTGCCAGAAAGAGATTCCAAAAGTAAAAATTGGCTCTTTGAATACAATAAAAATCCCTTACTCCGCCAAAACTGTCTCGGATCACCTGGCCCAGCTGTCCTCTCCAGCCCAATCCTAGGCCAGTCTCTCCCCCTATCTGTAGTCCAGTCATATTGATATTCTTTCCATTTTTCAAATAAACCACGCTCCTTATTACTCAGGGTTTTCTCCATGCTACTTGCTCTCACTGAAATGCTCTTTCCTAGCTCTTTCATATATTTACGACTGTGTGAAGGACTCCTTCTCTTTCCTGAAGCCTCAGGCTAAATGCTTTCTTCTCAAAAAGGCCCTCAGTGACCAGCTTGTCTAAGAAAATCCCCTAACTACGGCCCTACAGCAGGGATTTAGCAGTTAAAACAGTGGAGTAAGGAAACTGCCTGATTTCAAGTCCCAGCTCCATCACTTGTGTGACCCCAGGCAAGAAACTTTAATTGTTCTCCAGTATAAAATGGGAATAATATAAAGTAGTTATTCAGAGGCTGGTTGTGATGATTCAATAAATTAATAATCATAAGAAACTTATGAGTCCCCGGTCCTTACAAATGCCCGGTGACATATTTATTAACATCCCAGCACCTTGTCACTTCTCTCTGATACTTTAGTTTGTAATTTTGTGTTTCACGTTAATTGTATGGTTCACCCACTATTTCATAAGCTCTAGGAGGGCAGAGAACTGGTCCATAACCCCAGTACAAAAGTGTCAGCGGCTTAATCAGTACTTGATGAATGGAGAAATGAATGCATGAGTTAATATCATGTGCAACTCAGTGTGTAGGGTCTGAGAGAGTCCAAACTGTTGTTGAGAAGAAAGCAGAACTCATTAACCATAGAGACCCAGCTAGGTAAGAATGTCTGAGAAGCCAAGAAGGGTCTGAGAGGCAGAGAGCAGAGTGGTTCCCAAGATTAAAGGCATCGTAAGAATCAGTAGGAGGCTCACTGAGGGTGAGAGTGGATCAGGTGAAAGGATAGGAAGACGTGGGAGTAAAGGAAGCATCTCAGTCTGGGGTGAAGGTGAGATCAAAAAGTAGTTATTTCTACCCCAGTGACCATGGTTACAGGACAGATGAGGGTGATCAGAGTTGAGAGGCCAAGAAAGGGAGAGGACCAGTGTACTAGAAGAGTTACTGCGAAATTGAATTCCCTGTGCATCAGGACAGAGAGGTCAGGAAGTAAAATGCCAAGCCAGGTGCTAAGGTCACTGGGAAGAGTAGAAGAAAATCCCAAAGGTCAGTTAATGACAGCAATGAAGATGGGAAAGAAATGGTCCAAGTGGTAACCTGAGTTTCTCAGAAAGAAGACTGAAGAGTGTTGACAGAAAAATCATCCAAAGCAGCAAGGAGCAGTGGAAAAATGTGCCAGCACTCCTTCTTGGTCCCATGAGTTAAAAGAAATGGGAGCATTCTGAAATAGGGAGGAGGAGTTGGATAGCCCAGAGGAATATATTAGTGAAGGGGGCAGGCAGAATGTGGAGAGCGTTTGAGTCTTGGACAGATCTGACCAAAGTCAAGGTTGAAGAGATGCAGTGATGGTGTGATGCTCAGACTCCCTGAGTTTTGCCCTCTGCTCTAAAAGGGATGGGGAACCGCAGGCTGAATTTTAACATAATCCAGATACTATTTCGGGAGGAATGTGATGCGTCCACCCCAAGGCAGAGAACCACCTTAAACTCGCTTAATCTCTCTCTCAATCTCAGTCTCTCTCCCCATTTTCCTCTGGCCCAGAGGTGACACAAATGTCCAGCTACAAACTGATTGAAGCATCCTTCCTGTAGGCCTCCCCAGCAGATACCAGGAGGGAAAGGACAGAAATTAAGTCCATATTTAGGTAGCAGAAAACACCAGAGGCTACTGACAGCATCATACCTCCCTAGGGGAAAATCTCAGGCTAGAATTTGTCTAAGCAGATGCAGGAATTTGCTGTTTTCCTCATCCTTCCTCACATGCCCTGCTTGACAGACTCTTCAGATCAGAACCAAGACTGCAGCCTGCATCAGCCATATCATGGGGAATACTTGGGTGAAATACTAGCGCTCAGCCCTCCCTCATTTTGAGCACTAGGTCAGGTGAATTACTTTAAATACATGCAAGGCCCTTCTGTTTCCATGGTAACTGCTCTAAGAACCGTAACAATGTCAATCATAGAAATGGTGAAATCATAACTTGAACCCATCTTGCTGACAAAGATATCTTGAGAAGTAGCCACTGCTCAGTGTCAGACTTCTGCCTCTCATTTGGGGGAGAATGTTTTGTTTACATCCAATCAGTTATGGGAATAAGGGGAAACGGTAGTTAGTCATTTTCCTTCTGCTCCACCAGGTCCACCTCTGTCTGTCTTTTGCTGATATGCTTGTAACTCATTTTCCCTGCTTGAAATTTACAGATGGAACAATTCGTTTTTCCACCTCCTTTTCCTGCATAGGTGTAAGCACTTGAAGACAAAGTATTGATGCTTTTCCCATGCACGTAAAAATAAAAAAGAACGGCTTGTTCATTTTCATTCCATTGTGCTCGTTCTTTTAATTTCTTAGTGCCTATTTTGATGAAACAACCTCACCATATCTGGAGATGAAGTTCTAACCTGGGGATCCTGAAATAAGACCCAGCGTCTTTCGCTGCCCTGAGAAATGGGACAAATATCTCAGTTGACAGATCCTTACAGGAAGAGAGAAGGTGAAGAGTAATTCTCATTTCCTCCTTTCCTGTTCATGCAAAAATCTACACTCTGGATTCTAAAGTGATCTCCCACAGAAGTAGTAATATCACATATTCATAACATCTAGAACCTACATGACAATTCCCACCAAAAGGGTGTTTGGGCATATTAACCTTCAAAATCTGTTGACCATTTTATTTCCTTGGTTTCATTTTTTAATATATATTTTAGGACACTCTTGCCCTGTATAATATTTTTATCTTCCTTTCTACTATGAAGAATTTCAAAGCAAGAACATTCCTGTGAGTTTATGAGAGGCTTCAGTTTGGATTCCGAATTGTTACAAAACCAATATTTATTTTACATTTTTCTTCTTAATAACATTATTTGATCCAGAGAGAACTAAAAAAAAATAAGCTATTGATGTCTAAAATTGCAGAGATAAACTGACATTGTGTTCTGAACGTGTCTTTTCATGAGAAGAATGGAATTTTTAAAAAATGTAATCAAGTTATACAGAGCCTCTCACCCTCAGGTCATCAATTCAGATTTGTCTGAGGTTGAAAGTTGCACAAAGTTGTGGTGGTCGCTGGGCTCTCAGTGCCCTCTGAGAAATGAGTTGGAGGTCCCAGACGAGGTCACTGCTTTATAGTCATCACCACATAGTGGACACCCATGGGCTCTTCGGGGAATAACCATTCCAACAGAAGCCCGTAGATCTGGCCTTAGATTCATAAGTTGGTCTTACACACCCTTATGTTAACAGGTGTATGTTCTCAAACGTTAAGCTCCACAAGAAATAGAAGTCTTTTTTTTTTAGTAACTGAAAAACCTTTACTCAGTGTCCTGCTTATGCAGGTGAGTGGTGACAATCCAAGAATGATGAAGGTGAATAAGGAGAAAAAAAGGGAGAGGAGGACAAAGAGGAGCAGGAGAATGAAAATAAACTAAATTAGAAAAAAAAGTAGGGGAGAAATAAAGATGAAAAGAGACAGAAAAAGTAAAGAATAAAAGGAGAAACAAAAAAGAAAAGAGAAAGGAAGAGGTAGGAGAAAGAAATGAAGGAGGGGGCTTCCCTGGTGGCGCAGTGGTTGAAGAGTCCGCCTGCCGATGCAGGGGACACGGGTTCGTGCCCCGGTCCGGGAAGATCCCACATGCCACAGAGCGGCTGGGCCAGTGAGCCATGGCCACTGAGCCCGCGCGTCCGGAGCCTGTGCTCTGCAACGGGAGAGGCCACAATGGTGAGAGGCCCGCGTACCCCCTCAAAAAAAAAAAAAAAAAAAAAAAGAAAGAAATGAAGGAGGAGTAGGAGATGTGAAATTCTTTCATGGCAATGAGTAGAAACCTCTCCATTCCAGTAGGGCTTTTGTCAGTTTGTTTTATATTCATTATTCTCACAACGGGGATCGTTCTTGTATAGGAATTTCACTTTTACAAAAGCCAAATTTGGCCAAAAATCCAGACTTAATAATCACCCTCCAAAGAAAGGAAGTCACTGGGGAAGATTATTTTGCATTCCAATCCCATAGGGAAAGCATTCCTTCATCTCAGATTAGAAGCCCAAGGCATGAGAAGTTGTAAGAACCCAGAGAAGGACCCATCAACTGTGTACTACAGCCCAAGGAAAGAAGTCTCACATCTATATGGGGAGAGGGAGAAGACTGGATGTTTGATTTCTCTTACCAAAGTGGACCTCTGTGGACCACACTCCCATCAAGGAAGCAGCAATTTAAAGAGCAGTTCTCGATTTGTCTGAAATTCTCCCTCTTGGCTAACTTGTTATGAATGAATTACTTCGGGGAAAAACAGTTCCTGCATTCTCTCCCTCAAGAAGTTAAAGAAGACAAAGAGATATATTTTAGGCTATGGGCAATATAAATTACAAAGAAATGAGAATCAGACAAACATGTATATACAGAAATATTCAACAATGTTCTGAATGTGACAGGAACGTAAAGTGTGGCAGGGCATGGGATTTAGCCACTGTAATGTCAATAATTCTTTCAGGAGGGAACCTTTCTTCCTTTGTCCTTATCATTGAAGGGGATTTCCACTTCCCTCCCTATAGGACAGGCCTAAGAAGTGAACCTGGAGTAAATTCTTCCAGTTTCTCTTTTAAACCATTTAACTCAGCGCAGCACTAAGTTGGCTGGTGAGAGTCTGTCATCCAATGGACCACAGTTCTACCAGAGGGTAGGTCAATGCATTCAGAGGCCACCACTGTCTGAGATGTCTCTTCTCTCCTGTTTCTTCTTGGACTTGCCTGTGTTTGGATGGACTGTGCTCTAACTGCACTTTCAGACTCCAGAGAGGATAAAGATTCCTGGGCAGAGACTCTATAGAGCATGGAGGAAGTTAACTATTTCCTAGCTTCTCCACCTGCTTGCAATAAGGGAGGTAAGTTAAGTTGCTTTCACTGGACATATGCAACCGCTCTCCATTCTAGTCGGAAAATAGGAGACCCTACACCATTCTCTAATCCAGTTGTTGTTAGAGAGTCTTGCATTTGAGAAGCGTGGAGGGAGATTTACTTGACATTTCCCTGATAAAACCGACAGTTGAATTGCCTTTTTGTTTCTCTCCCCCCATCCCCAGTAAATAATAAACGGCACCTCTTTCCTTCAACAATAAAATAATAAAAGTTGCCACTTATTCAGTACTTATTATATATCAGTTTCTGAACTACATGCTTTACACACATGCTTCTAATTTTAACAACTCTGTAGGGTAGGTGTTATTATCCTTTTTTTTTTTTTAACCTATGAGACCAAGAGAGGTTCAGTAACATGCCCAAGGCCACTCTGAACCAGGATTTAAAATTCAAGATTTTGGCTCTGATATCCTCCATTTCAATAAATAATAAATGTCTCCCAAATGTCCCTAACTATTTCTCTCAAAAACTTTCTATAGGACTTCTGATCAAACTGAAGACTCAACAGAAGTCTTTTGCCATTTCTCCCTTCCAAAACAAAATTGCAATGATACAAAGGTACAAAAAGATATAACACCCGATGACAAGACAATGGAAAAGAAGTTGACACGAACAAAATTTTGGAAACTAGAAAGCAGATGGAAAGGTAGTAACTTATTTATTAGATCCATGAAAGTTGAATCCTAAACTGATGATGAAGGCATGATAATGAAGGTATCCCAGAAACAAGCCTATGCAAGTTCAAGAACTCTAAGAGGCTCAGGAATTCACGGCTCAATGTACTTTTGAAAGTTGGGGTACCGATGGGACTGAAACAGGAGACTTAGTTGGAAGTCTGGGTCAGAATCTGAAGCTGGGGAACCTCTCTCCTCCCATCCCAGCAGAAGACTAGATGTATGCTTTATAAAGAGGTTGAACCAGAGATTATGGTCTTGGGGTCATTAAGCAGAACTGAAGTCTGATGTCAAACTGAAAGCTGGAGGGGTAAATGGAGGTCTACTTACTGAACACTAAGAACCTCAGTCTCCTTACCCAGTTCAGCAGCAGGAATGCTGGAAGCCAAGCATGCCTTCCCCAGGAAGGAGATTTGGAAGATTCATCTCTGGGGAAAGTGATCAACCCAATAAATTAAAAAGAGGTAAAGATACTCATAATTGCTTTCATCCTTGTACAACTCTGCCAGATCACTGTACAATGAAACCCACCATTTAACAAATTCTGTCCCCGCTCCCAGAATGTTCAGTTCCCTAAGTTTTTAGTGTCTTGCTCTTTGAGCAAACAGCCCCACATCACCAGATACTTGAGGGAAAGCTTCTGAGGTGAAAGAAACCAAAACAACAAAAAGTAAAAGGATCTCAGAGGAAAGAAAAATAATGCAAGAACCAGAAGAAAATATCTCCAAAAAACTGACCTCTTCACAGAAATAAGAAGGAATATTGTAAGGATAAAGCAAGAGTATGCATCTATTAAAAGAAAAGAATCAATCTACGTAAAATGAGATCTTTTGAAATTAAAATTAAGTGAGTAGAAATAAAATCAATAGACAGGTTGGAAGATAAAATTGAGAAAATCTCTTAGAAAGTATAAAATAAAGAAAAAGAGATGGAAACTAGGGGGGAAAGAGAAGGAAATCAGAGCCACACTTTGGAATTTCTAGACAAGAAAAGAGAAACCAGAGCAGAGAAGAAAATTCAGGGACATTCTTCCCTTTTCTTGAAGACTATAGCACAAGCTTGCAGTCAAATATCTCCACTGTCCTGTTCTGGAGAATCTAAGAAATCCTGACAGCGTTTCTTCATTTCATCCCATCTCCATGCCCTTCAGTTAAAATTGGCAGTGTTTCTGTGGATATAATCCTATCTCCATTTCTGGCTTCTGCTGAAGTGGCTGAATTCATGGTTCACATCCATACTAATCTCCTTATCAAATGGTTATTCAACCACACCCTTCAGAACAAACTTTCTCATTTTTTGCAATAAGAAGAGGCTGAAAATTTTCTAAATCTTCATGCTCTGTTTCCTTTCATTTAACGATTTCTTCTTCAATTCATTTTTCTCCTCTCACATTTTGTCATAGCAGTCAAGAGGACCCAGAATGTTATCTTCAACATTTTGCTTAGAAATCTTCTCAAATATCTCATTTCATTTCTCATGAACTCCACCTTCCAAAATATACTAGAACACAAGTTTTTTGCCACTTTATAACAAGGATCACCTTTTCCCTAGTTTCCAATAATGCGTTCCTCATTTCCATCTGAGACTTCACCAGAATGACCTTTAACACCTGTATTTCTACCAACATTCTGTTCATGATTATTTATGCATTCTCCAAGAAAATGGAGACTTTCTCTCCAGCTCTCCTCTTTTCTGAGTCCTCACAAGAATCACCTTTAATGACCATATTTCCACCAACAGTCCCTTTATAGCAATCTAGACTTTTTCAAGCATGCACCTCAAAACTCTTCCAGCCTCTACCCATCACCTGGTTTCAAAGCTGCTTCCACATTTTTAGGTATTTGTTACAGCAGCACCCAACTCTTGATTCCAAAATCTTAGCTTAGGCTAACATAAGTAAATACCACAGACTGTTGGATGGCTTAACCAACAGAAATTTATTTTGTCACAGTTCTTGAGACTGGAAGTCTCCAATCTGACAGAGCTGGCTTCTGGTAAGACCTCTCTTGCTGGCTGCAGATGGCCACCTTCTCACTGTGTCTTCACATGGCAGAAAGAGAGAGAGAGGGCAAGCGAGCTCTTCCTCTCCTTATAAGGTCAATGGTCCTATTGGATTAGGCCTCCACTCTTAGGAGCTCATTTAACCTTAGTTACCTCCTAAAGACTCTATCTCCAAATACACTCACATTGGGGATTAGGGCTTTAACATGAATTGCGGGGGAGGGGGCACAGTTCAGTCCATAGCAGAAGACAAAAACCTCCAAGAGGGATGTCACCAAAAAAAGAAAATGTAAAACTGATAGATTATCTGAGGAATTTGAATATAAAGGGAAGAAATATATTCAGTTGGCAAAGAGTTCAGGGATGAATTAGTGATATATGCACAGAAAACTAAACAAAAAATTTTTGGATCATTTTTAATTTCAGGAACATAAAATAAACTATATCTCCTCCTAGCCCCGAAAAGGGAAATGTAATCATAATACACTCCATGACTCAGGTGTAAATAATGTTTATTTAGTCTTAATCGTGTAAACACTGAGTCTGTTTTTAGATCTCAAGTGCAGATGGTTGAATCAATCACACTCCTCACCAGCACTGGTCTCACCACAGCCCCCCCTTATTTATGCATTCCCCTTATTTCCATTTCCCCATATACAACCACCCTGATATGACTGAAATGTATTATTTCATTTATATGAGTTCTTTTAAAATGTATATTAAATTATATGCATGTATTTTCAATTTACACAACTTTAATTTGCTCAATATCTTAGTGTTTTTCTGAACTCTTTCACTCAGCACTGTGTTTTAGGTCTATGCATATTTCTGTGTGTACATCTAACTCACTGCTTCCAACTCACAAGTATTCCTTAAAACACATCCACCATATGTAGTTATCTGGCCCCTTACTGATCAACAGCTAGATTGTCTCCAACTTCCTGCTATCACAAATGATGGGGAATTTCTGCACGATGTACATCCTGGAGTGTGACAGAGCTGCCTAAGCAGTGGCGTAGGGGGCAGAATCCTCTCCAGGACTGCTGCCCTGGTCCACACTTCCACCACTGGTACTTTGCAGTTCTTGTATTGCCACAGACCTGCCAACCCTTAGCACCATCCAGCTTTCCAATGATAGCCAATCTGGTAGGAGAGAAGTAATATTTTGACGTTTCCGTTTTTCTAATCACCAACGGGTGATCGGCTTGTTAACCACATGGGTTTTTTTTTTTCCTTTTTTAAATTAACTCTTCATACCTTTCCCCATGTTTTTACTAATTTCTTTTTTTTTTTTTTAATCTGCATTTTATTAAGGACCACCTATGATGACAATGCCAATTTTGTTTGTTTGTTTGTTTTTGCGGTACGCGGGCCTCTCACTGCTGTGGCCTCTCCCATTGCGGAGCACAGGCTCCGGATGCGCAGGCTCAGCGGCCATGGCTCACGGGCCCAGCCGCGGCATGTGGGATCTTCCCGGACCGGGGCACGAACCCACATCCCCTGCATCGGCAGGCGGACTCTCAACCACTGCGCCACCAGGGAAGCCCTTTACTAATTTCTTATCTTTTTTGATTTGCAGAAATTCCTCTACAATTTAGAACTTGGTTTCTTTTAACTTAGAAAACTAAGCAAACAAGAACACAAGACCATTAATAATTCCATGAAAACCAAAGAAAGAAAATTTAATCATATTCATTACATGACCCAGATGTAAATAATATTTTCACAGTCATAACAATGTAAACGCTGAATCTAACAAAAAATCATTACCATAAAGATGGAAGGACTAAAAGTGAGTGGAGAACTTCCCTGGTGGCGCAGGGGTTAAGAATCTGCCTGCCAATGCAGGGGACACGGGTTCAATCCCTGCTCCAGGAAGATCCCACATGCCACGGAGCAACTAAGCCCATGTGCCACAACTACTGAGCCTGTGCTCTAAAGCCCACGAGCCACAGCTACTGAAGCTTGCATGCCCTAGAGTTGGTGCGCTGCAGCTACTGAGCCCACACACCACAACCACAGAAGCCCACGCACTCTAGGACCTGCGTGCCACAACTACTGAGCCTGTGTGCCTAGAACCCATGCTCCGCAACAAAAGAAGCCACCGCAATGAGAGGCCCATGCACCACAACAAAGAGTAGCCCCTGCTCTCCACAACTAGAGAAAGCCCACACGGAGCAACAAAGACCCAACGCAGCCAAAAATTAAGAAAAAAAAAAAAGTGAGTGGAAAGAAGATGTGAAGCTGAGAGCCAAATCTCATCTTTTATGTTAGGAAGACAATAGATAATTCTTATGGGTTGAATTGTGCCCACCCCCCCAAAAAATAGTATGTTGAAGTCCTAACCCCTCGTACCTCAGAATATGACCTTATTTGAAAATAGAGTCTTTAAAAAAGTATTCAAGTAAAAAAGAGGTCATTAAGTTGTGCTCTAATCCAATATGTTGAGTGTCCTCATAGAAGGGGGGAATTTGGACACAGAGACAAACATGCACAGAGAGAATGTCATGTGAAGATGAAGGCAGAGATTGGGGGAGGTACCTTACAAGCGAAGGAACACCAAAGATGTCCAGCAATCCACCATAAATCAAAAGAGCCCTGGGACAGATGCTCCCTCATAGCCCTCAGAAGGAACCAACACTGCTGACACCTTGATCTCAGACTTCTAGCCTCAAGACTGCAGGACAATAAGTTTCTGATATTTAAGCCACAAATTTGTGGCACTTTTTTATGGCAGCCCTAGGAAGCTAATGCAATAGGTAGGAAGGTATGCAGGTAGGTTGGTAGGTAGGTAAGTAAATAAGTAAGTAAGTAAGTAAGAAATGGCAGTATATCCATGATATCCTAAACATGGAGGCAACCATAAACGTAAGTGGTAGCCTCTGGGAAGTGGGAATAGGCATAGAGTGGGAGAAGACTGCTGTTGTCCATTATAAACCATGGAAAACGACTTGATATTTAAACACTGTGTCCTTGCAACTTTTATAAACATATATCTTTAAAAAGCTATCTTGCCACGTTCTAAGCTTCTGCAGCATCTTAGGGAAGGTAAGTTCTATATTTTTACTACTTTCACAGCATCCAAGCAGATTTTGTTTTTGTTGTTCTAGTAAGAAAATGCTGGTCTTTAAGTTTCAAAGTACACCTGTATGGCTTCAAGGCCTTGCATATTATTGAACAAGTCTTGGGCTGAGGCCTAAATTCCAGCTGTCATTAATGGGCAAAAGTATTTACATTTCAGGAGTTTGGGTGGTGAGCGGCAGAGTATTACAGAAAGAGTACAAGCTTTTGAGGGAGACAGCACTGGGTCCAAGTCCAAATGCCCCTGCTTATTAAGTTCTATGGCCTGACTTGAGTCCATTTAAATCTCCGTACCTCAATTTCTTCATCTGTACAACTGGAAAATAAGACAGTACTTCATGGGAATTCTGATGGTTTTCATGAGAAACACTTAGCATAATGACAAGTTCATGATAAGCACTTGATAAATGGTAGTCATATGGTTTCGATATCCATATTAAGAAGCCTTTCCATCCTTTGCAACTCTGTCTTCAGTCACTAGTTTGAAATTCTCTCCTCTACCCCCCATCCTTCAGTCTTGAATCACATCATTAGTCAATTTTGCTGCCTGGTTATATGATAATGTAGAACAAAACCTCTAGTTTACGTCCTAGATCTGCAACCTACTTGACTTCTGGCAAGTCACTTAAAATTTTCTGAGCCTCGGGACATCCCTGGTGGTGCAGTGGTTAAGAATCCGCCTGCCAATGCAGGGGACACAGATTCGAGCCCTAGTCTGGGTAAACTCCACATGCCGTGGAGCAGCTAAGCCTGTGCACCACAACTACTGAGCCCACACGCTTAGAGCCTGTGCTCTGCAACAAGAGAAGCCACTGCAATGAGAAGCCCGTGCACCACAAGAAAGCCTGTGTGCAGCAACAAAGACCCAAGGCATCCAAAAAAAAAAAAAAAAAAGGCAAATAAGTAATTAAAAAGAAAAAAAAACTCTGAGCCTCAGATTCCTCAGCTGTAAAGTAGGTTAAAGATATCAATTGTAATGATTAAATGATCTAATGCACATGTAAGCGCCTATGGCAGGCACAGCATAGATGCTCAGTTTATGACGGCACAGGGTAAGCTGGTAGGCAGCCCCGTTTCCCGACATATAAAATTAAGTAGCATTATATAAACACAACACCCCATATTCTTTAGCTATCTTGTAGAAACGTTCTGTGAATGTTTAAGAGCCAGCTCCCCTCTTCAAGAAGATACTTGAGAGGGACTTTTCTGGTGGCGCAGTGGTTAAGAATCGCCTGCCAATGCAGGGGACACGGGTTCGAGCCCTGGTCTGGGAAGATCCCACATGCCGCGGAGCAACTAAGCCTGTGCGCCACAACTACTGAGCCTGCACTCTAGAGCCCACGAGCCACAACTACTGAAGCCCACGTGCCTAGAGCCCGTGCTCTGCAACAAGAGAAGCCACCGCAATGAGAAGACCGAGCACCGCAACGACGAGTAGCGCCCACTCGCCGCAACTAGAGAAAGCCCGCGTGCAGCAACGAAGACCCAACGCGCCAAAAATAAATAAATAAAAATAAATAAATTTTTAAAAAAAGAATATTTGAGAGATATAAGTTGTAGACATAAGGAACATTCGTGAATAGCCAACAGCTTTGCTTCATAAAATGCCAAAGAATTAGGTTCACACAATGCTCCAAGCAGAGCAGTGTCCAGGTTACTTTAATTGAATTAATTTCCAATGAAATCCAGAACTCTGCCCTATTTGACAATTCTATACAAATACAAGGTAATGTGAGCAAGCTGTAATATTTAAGAATAGTAAATAAAACTTAAAACGTAGTAAATCTTAAAACAAGCACCTTTTTGTCAGTTACAAGTACTGCCCACGTTTCAAAAACAATGCAACTTACAAAACTTCAAATGTACAAAATGTCTAAAACTTTCACCACAAAAAATTTTCTCAGACTTCCCAGTGAATTCCATCAAATAATGATCTGATTACAGAAAACTGCCTTGCACACAAAGCTCCAGGAACACAGCTCTTGCCCAAATGAGGAACACTCACAGTTAGAACAGGATTTCCCTTGCTTTGACGCCCATTATCCAAGTGAGTAGGGGCTGAGTTTAAATCACCCTGTCCCTGCCAGAACGCTCTCGTTCCCTCTCGTCCTCATCACTGCTGTGGTGTCCTGTCAGGGAGGAGATGTAGGGCTCTCTAAATAGTTGAATTCAGCAATCCTCTAAAATGCTGATGCAGCTCCCTTGGCTAAGTGAACACAATATTTCTGTGACAACTTTCCATAACCCAAGGTAGAGCTCTCTTAGGTCAGCAGAGGTGATGATGGTTTCCTGTCAACCAGGAGAGATCACTCCAGGTTGTCCTTCATAGGTGGGAAGAATGTCTTCCCTTTTTATTTATTTATTTTTTAAAAATAAAACCCACACCCAGCACAAAGCACTGAAAGGCATCATTGAAATCTGTCTTCTCTTGTGATTCTTCCATGCCGAGGTCAAAGCCCCACACCTGGGCTAGATGGCTAATCATACAACGTGGTAAGCCATTCAAGCACACGTGAATTCGTTTTGATATTGTTGTTCAGACTGAATTCATCCTCACATTGGCCCATCGTAATAATAACAAAGATACAGACGTTTCTTTTCGGTTTATAAGGCACTTTGACATACATAATGTATCGTTTATTCTTTCCAGAAATTAAGTAAGATTGTCGTCTTCGTCGTACAGATAGGGAAATAAGTTTTTAAACATAGTCCTTCTTGGCTATGATCCTCCCTAAATGCTGCACCCAGATGAATCAATGCTTTTTACATAAGCAGAGCAGAGCAAGGCCGTGTGCCTTCTGTTGGAGCACATGCAGGTCCCAGTCACTCCTGTGTCAGCCACTGAAGTGCAGTGGATGTTCTGCTCTTGCCCACAACACGTAAGCACACATCTATTTAGGAGAAAGAAAGGCAACAACCAGCAACAGAAAGCTGCCATAACCCTGAAAGCTAAGGAGATACATAGGCCTCCTATGTGAAAGAGGTTGCACTTTATGAGAAGAGATGACATTTGTTGAGCATTTACCATGTACCAGGCACTATACTTATTGCTTTCCATGTATTATCTCATTTAACTCTCAAAACAAACCAACGTGGTAGCTGCTATTATTATCCCAGTTTTTGAGGTGAAGAATATATTAGGGTTCTCCAGAGAAACAGAACCAATAGGGTATGAGACTTATTATGAACGACTGGCTCACACAATCATGCAGGCTGAGCAGTCCCATAGTCTGCCATCTGCAAACTGGAGGCCCGGGAAAGTTGGTGTTGTAGTTTCAGTCCAAACCCAAAAGCCTGAGAACCAGGAGAGCCAATGGTATCATAACCGAAGGCCCAAGAGCCAGAAGCACCAATGTCTGAGGACAGGAGAAGACAGATGTGCCAACTCAACCAACAGAGCCAACTTGCCTTTCCTCCCCTTTTTTGTCCTATTCAGGCCCACAATGGATTGGATGATGCCTACTGGCATTGGTGAGGGCTATCTTCTTCACTCAGTCTACATATTCAAAAGCGAATCTCTTCCAGAGACCCCCTCACAGACACACCCAGGAATGTTTTACCAGCTACGTGGGCATCTCTTAGCCCAGTCAAGTTGACACACAAAATTAACCATCACAAGGGAACACAGAGATTAAACTGCTTACCCAGGTAGCTGATGCCACAGCCTGGGCTCCAAATCTCTCTGCTTTACTGTTCCCATCACTGCCCGATCTGCCTTGTTTCCTCTCCTTTCAGATAGCTCTTAAGAGTTCCCTAATATCCCAGTCTAGAGTCAATGTAGCCTTAGACTTGGAAAACAGGAGCTCTCAGAGGAAATTGGGAGTATCCACCCATCACATTTGATAGTCACAAAAGAAACAGCCCGTCTCAATGCTATTGCTTGGTATTTCATTTTTATCAACCTGGCCTTTTGTAGCATGAAATATTTTTAAGATACATATGGATTCTGAGAAAATTTTGTTCTCTGCTCACACGTCTCGAAATTCACCTTCCATTTACTTTGTGATTTAAGGTCTTGAAGCTAGATGTACCTACAATGTGCTAGAGATTTAAAACTAAACAAAAGAGAGGTAACAGGCAGGAAGCAACCAAGTTCAATATAACACATCCAACATTAATGGTATGAAGCAAATGCTTTGATGACCAAGAGTAAGGAAAAAGTAATGTATTCATCGTAAATGGTAGGGCTATGACTTCATCAAGGTGGTGCTATTTGAGCTGGGTTTTAAAGGTTGTGTAGGAGTCTACCATGGACCCAAGGGGAGGAGAAGGGCATCCCAGGAATGGTCAAGGAATGACTGGAGCATAGGAGCTGCTAGTTACAGTGTTGTGAAATAAGATATCAAATGGTGGTGGGGAGACGACTGCAAAGAACCCTAATTCATGAAGATAATGAGATTTGTGTAATTCCTCATACTCTACATAGCACCTTCATCTTCATTTTCACTTGATACTTAAATTAACTCTGTAGAGTTGTTATTATTTTCCCCTCTGCAGAAAATGAGAGGTCAGGCCCAAGTCCTCACAGTTGGATCCAGAAATGTTATAGTCTTTGGCCTCTAAATCCCATACTCTTTCTAGTACTGCAGAAAAATCAGACTGCCCCACAAATAACAAATGTTGGTGAGGATGTGCAGAAAAAGGAAACCTCGTGCCCTGTGGTGGGAATGTAAATTGGTGCAGCCGCTATGCAAAACAACATGGAGTTTCCTCAAAAAACTAATAATAGAACTACCATATGACCCAGCAATTCCACTCCTGGGTCTATATCAAAGAAAATGAAAACACTCATTCACAAAGGTAACATGCACCCCGATGTTCACAGCAGTATTATTTACAGTAGCCAAGATACAGAAGCAAACTAAGTGTCCACCAACAAATGAATGGATAAAGATGATGCGATACACACACACACACACACACACACACACACACAGGAATATTACTCAGCCATAAAAAAGAATGAAATTTTGCAACAACATGGATGGACCTAGAGGGTATTATGCTTAGTGAAGTAAGTCAGAGAAAGACAAATACTCTATGTTATCATTTATAGGTGGAATCTAAAAACTAAAACAAAATGGAAACAGATTCACAGATACAGAGATCTAGTGGTTACCACTGGGGAGAAGGAAGCGAGGAGGGGCAAGACAGGGGTAGGGGATGAAGAGATACAAACTACTACGTACAAAATAAATAAGCCACAAGGATATATTGTACGGCACAAGGAATTATACCCATTATTTTATAATGGAGTATACTTTAAATGGAGTATACTCTATAAAATTATTGAAACACTGTTGTACACCTGAAACTAATATAATATCGTCAATCAACTATACTTCAATTTTTTAAAAAATCGGACCACCATGGGAAGAGCCCAGCGGAAGTTCTCTCTGAAATGTTCAAATTGAATTGTATGCCCTTAGGGTTTGGTGATCTGCAGAGCAGCCTGCCACCAGAAACCACTCCTGTTAGCCGCATCCTGAAGGTTCTCTCCGTATCCATGGTGCCTCTCTCAAAACTGTTAGCAGCTGGGAATGAGGTGATGGAATTTGATGTAGATGAGGAAAAAACCTGAAGTCAATTTCAGGCTTTCCTTCCATTGCTCCTTCATCCCCTTAATTTTTCTCATCCGAAGTTTGTTCCAGGAAGGTTTTTTATGTGTGTATTTACTTATATATATTGTCTTATTCCACAAAGAATCTGAGGCCATTCATATAACATACATAGAATGGTAAAATATTCATTTTTAAATCATAAAGAAAGAGGGAAACGGAGAGAGGAAGGGAGAGAGAGAGAAAAAAGAGAGAAAGAAAGAAAGAAAGGGAAAAGAAAGAAAGGAATTGCATTAGAATATGAGAGACAAGTCATGAGGTAAAAAAACTACGGTTAAGCTGGTGATGCGATCTCTACCAAAGCTCTGTTTGAGCTGTAATTTTTGTTCTAAGCTTCCTGGCAGACAAAGCAAGCCCGGAAACGTAACGTGTGACACAGGTCTTTTCATCCATGAGGAGGAAACATACAAACTCTTCAGCAGAAGCAAGTATTTTTTAGTAATTAACTCTAAAATAAATTTTTCTTAAGAAGTATCCTACAGGTGACTCTGAGAAATGCAGTGAATAATATCAACCTAAGTGTCCATTGACAGATGAATGGATAAAAAAGATGTGGCATGTATATACAAGGGAATATTACTCAGCCATAAAAAGAAACGAAACTGAGTTATTTGTAGTGAGGTGGATGGACCTAGAGTTTGTCATACAGAGTGAAGTAAGTCAGAAAGAGAAAAACAAATACCGTATGCTAACACATATATATGGAATCTAAGAGGAAAAAAAAAAAAAGGTCATGAAGAACCTAGGGGCAGGACAGGAATAAAGACGTAGACGTAGAGAACGGACTTGAGGACACGGGGAGTGGGAAGGGTAAGCTGGGACGAAGTGAGAGAGTGGCATGGACATATATACACTATCAAATGTAAAATAGTTAGTGGGAAGCAGCCCGCACGGCACAGGGAGATGAGCTCGGTGCTTTGTGTTCACATAGAGGGGTGGGATAGGGAGGGTGGGAGGGAGACACAAGAGGGAGGGGATATGGGGATATATGTATAGCTGATTCACTTTGTTATAAAGCAGAAACTAACACACCATTGTAAAGTAATTATACTCCAATAAAGATGTTAAAAAAAAAGGTATCCTACAAGCGACTCTGAGAAATGCAACGAATAATATCAACAATGAGATTTGTGTAGTACCTTAAATGCAACGGAGGGTTTCATCCAGCCGCCCAAGATGTCACCAAGCTATAAGTGAGCTTCTGTCTTAGTCGCTCCCATTTCTTCCTGCTGCTCAGAGAGCACGCAGCCCTGGCGCATGGGCGTGCGCGTGCGCGCGCGCGCTCTCTCTCTCTCTCTCTCTCTCTCTCTGGGAGTTCCTCCACGCCCTAGAGGGCATTTCACATAGGATGCCTGCTTTTCTCCCACTTGTTGGTAACATATTTTTCAAATTAGCACTTGGTAGCTTTGAGGGAAACCCAGACATTGTTGGGAAGAGAGTGAGAGGCCAGCTGAAAAAAACAAAAAGGAGAGGTCTGCTTTTTTCTCAGCTTGTTATAAGTTTGCAATACAAGTAAAGAAAAATAAACAGATTCTGCAACTGATATAGAAGTTCCCTGGCTTGATGTGGCACCAAAGCCTGGTCTTCCCCCAGATTCTCTGCTATTTACAAGCAGGGAGCTGTTTCTCATTGGGAAGAGGTGAGACATAGCCTCCATTCCCACCTCCTCCTTGTCTTCATTCCCACATTTCCCTGTGGATGGAGAGAGGTGGATGGACATCAGGTGAATAGATGCTCACCCTGGGAGACTCCATCCTGCGCAGGAAGCCACATGGGTTCCTGGTTTGTGAGAAATATCTGCTACTGAAGCCGCATTTTTAACTCAGGGAGATGCCTCCCTGCTCCTGTCAGAGGGAGAAAAACTCAAGCTCAGCTGATCTTCATTAGCAAATTGGATGAGCTGGGCTCCGGCTAAGGCCTTCCACCTGGCCTCTCTCCCGCTCCTTATGAGGACTGTTCCCATCGTGACTAAGGTCTAAAGAGGGGAAAGGGGCAAAAAGGAAGGTTTTCCCTGAGAAGCTGGGAATAGATCAAGAAAAGTGATTTCTTCAATTTGATTAGGGAGGCGGCATTAGGGTCCGGCAGGGTTGAGTGGTGGAGAGATTTTGTAGTCGAAGGACCCCTGCTTGAAACCCGACTCCGGCAGTTGTCAACAGTACCCTTGGGCAAGTCCTTTTACCTCTTTGAACCTGTGTCCTCCTCCATAAAACGGGGATAATCCCTTTGTAACTGTAAAAACTGGGATGCTCTTTGTGAACGTGCTTTAACTGCTTAGCACGTTGCAAATTCTAGTTGTTATTAGACAGCAGAAGATCTGGTTTCCATACCCTCCCAGATTCTCTGCTTCTAACATTTACTGGCTGGGTTGTTTTAACCAATCCCTTATCCTATCCGAGGCTCAGTAAAAATATTGTGAAAAAGGAAGTTACCGCAGAGCACAGGGCTGTTGTGAGAATCAAGTGAGACTTAACATCAGGAAGTACTTTGACAACTGTAAAATGCTAGACAAATATTAGTTGTTAATATTATTAAGCAACAGCCTAAAGGCCTGTGCTCTGGTGCCAGCTTCACATGTGTCTTCACCCTCGGCACATTCTCAGTTGGATTTATCACATTCTCCTACAAGCTGTCTTTTCCCCTGACAATTATTTAATTCCTTTCTCAATAACCAAGTTCCCTGAGTGGAGCCCCAGAATCTGTGGGGAAAATAAATCTATTCCTGTCTTTGGGGAACTTGTACCAGGCAACACAGAGAATAAATAACCAGGATAGCGGGAGGAAGATAAAGTGAAAGGGAAAGAATACGGTTGTTGAAAGGGAAGATTTGTTTCTGACGCCCAGTACTGGCTGAGTGATCCTGGGTGAGTCTCTTGGCTTCCCTGAGCTTTAGCTTCTTTTTCTGTAAAACGGGTCTGATGATAATAATAATAATACCTGCCCCAGGCACTTGTCGTGAGGATTAAATGAGAGACTGCCTACTCACAATGCTGTATAAATGCTGCCGTTATTTTAAAGGAAATGTTAATTGATGCCACTTACTGAGCATTTTCTCTGCCAGGCTGTGGGCTGAACCTCTTAAATATATCGTTACAATTAATCCTTACAACAACTTTTAAATTAGGTGTTATAATCCCTCTTATAGAAATAAGGAAATCAAAGGACAAAGAGGCAAATTACTTGGCCCAATTCTAAACAGGAGTTTCTGGAACAACCTCAGATCCATGATGCTAGTTAGTCCTCTTGATGGGTGGAGAATTATAGGGAGAATGGAATGATAGGAAAAGGAGGAAAGCAGAACCTTGGAATGTGGGACAGCATCAGAGCCACTTTCTCATGGAAACTGCCTGGTACCTTGCCTTCAAATTCCCCGAGCTACTACTCACTGAATACCCATTATGTGCAAGGCACAGTGGAGAGCGCTTAAATGGGTTATTGCAACGTCTCACACTGTGAGATGGGCATTATCTCCATTTTACAGTTGACAAGACTCAGGAAGGGCAGGAAAGTAAGTTGTGGAGAAAATTCTGGAGCCCAGGTTTGTCCGATTGCAAACAAAGCCCCATGTTCTTTCCACTACGCATTTGATTTCTTTCTATACACTGATATCGGCAATAATACAACTTCTCAGGATTCACTTATTAGCCTAAGAGTGGACTTCCAGGCTGCCTTCTGCTCACGGTAGACTTACAATAAATGTTTCCTTACTTGGCGTCCCACGGAAGCAGATCCTGAGACAAGGATTTGTGTGCAAGTAGGTTATCTGAGAATGATCCCAGGAAACACCAGCAGGGGTGGGGAGACGTGAGATAGTCACTGAAGGGTTTATTGCCAAACAAGGAGTTTGATTCCATTGGAAACTCTGGGGATGTGGTGGAAGATACACTTCAGACATCGCTCTCCTTTGAGTGAGGGAATTGGGATATTTACACACAAACTCCTGTCTGGCATTAATGTTTTGGTACTTCTGCCCTGCTGTACAGCAGAGCAGCCCAAGACACACACACACACACACACACACACACACACACACACACACACACACACACACACACACACACACACACACACACACACACAGAAAAGAAGCAAACAAAACAAAATACCTCCCAAGCAAAAGATGCAGATGCTTGAAGTCACAACATCACTGAGTAAATAAATGAACCAAGACCAAGTGAATGATATGTTGGTGGTGAGGTGCAGGAATGGGGTGTCAGGGGTAGGCAGGCTGCATAAAGGAAAGACAAAGGGTAAGGAAAGGTCAAAACATTTACCCAAGTACTGGCTTGAGGATTTATCAGGCTCTAATCCTTGTCACATGATGTCATGTACATCAAAAGACCTGACGCAGACTAGACTATTGTTCCAACTTTTCATTACCTAGCCAGTAACGGGATTATAAATCTCCACCCTTTGCCATGTAACTTGGCAGTGTCTCCTGCTTTGGGTGGGGTATACCTCCTTACGCTCTGACTCTGGGCTTAACCAAGTGACTAGGCTTCGTAAACGGGATGGCAGCAGATAAGACACAAGCAAAGACTTGAAACAGGGTTGCTTATTCGGGTTTGCCAGAACTATCATGCTTGTTGCAAAAGAAAGATGAGCTTCCCCAACCAAGCCCAGCCTAGATCAGCTAACCCCAGCCAGTCACAGACACATGAGTGAACCCAGTTCAAACACCTAACTGAGCCCAGCCTAGAACTGACTTGACCCACAGACACATGAGCTTTAAAAAATGCTAATGGTATAGTGCTGAAATTTTTCTGATTATTAAATGCTCTGAACCCAAAGATAATGGCTACAAAGATTGTATTTCTTTCTTCTGTACTAGCACCAAACATTCATTCAAGAAATTTAGTTCATCCAACATTTTATAAGTGGCAGCCTTGGGTCACCATCTGAAATTATTTATTTGTTTACTAGTCATTTATCATCCCTTCACTGAACTCTGAGTTTCAAGAAGTCAGAAACTTTGTCTTGTTCACCCATATATCCCAAGTGCCTAGCACAGTGTTTGTCATAGACTGGTTGTTTAATAAATATTTATTGACTGAATTCATACCAGCTATTATACTATATACTGTATACCTTCAAAATGACATTCTTCTAACAATTTATTAGAGAAGACAATGTATCCACACAACTGTAACTGAGTCCTCCGATCATTATATCATGGAAGCATAGAAGAGCAAATAATCAAGCAGAGAAATAATGGAAGCCTTTGCTAAAACAATGGCATGGGAGTCACTATTTGTTGACTCAGGGTGAGTAGCGATTTTCCTGATGGAGGTGAGAAAAGAAGGCATTCCAATCAGAAGGGGCAGCATGAAGAAAGGTACAGAGGTGTAAAAGAATACCTAGAGTGCCTAAAGCACAGCATGTGTGTACAGGGAAACAGTGAGTGGGGCCCAACTACAAAAAACCGTAAGTGACATATTACAAAAATTGCACTGTGTCCTCTAGGAAATGGGGAACTGTGGAAGATTTTTAATCATAAAACTTCTATAAAACAAAAATAACGGACTTCCCTGGTGGTCCAGTGGTTAAGACTCCATGCTTCCACTGCAGGGGGCACGGGTCCAATCCCTGGTCGAGGAAGTTCCACATGCCTCGCAGTGTGGCCAAAAAAAACCTATTATTATAATAAAGAAATTTAAAAACTAAAAGGAAAGGACAGAAGGGAAAAGTAAAAGGATAACAGTATGAGGTACAAGACAATTAGCTGAGATTAAAGCAGGAGTCAGGCAAAATTAGAAAGTAATAACAGAAATGATCTCTCTATTAGAAAAAGGATTGACGCTGAAAAATCAAGACACACATATGAAGGGAAACCTGAGGTCCCTAAGAACTCAAAGGAGAAGAGCAAAAAGTTCTAACTTATTAGGGAAATAAAAAACAGAAGAAAATAACAATGCAATCTAGGAATATTGGATGCTTCCAGGAATCTTGAGTAAGAAAAAAATAATCAAAGACATAACTGAAGAAAGCTTCCCAGAGCTAAAAGAAATTTTTGACTATATTTTGAATATTTGGTCTAGCAAAATCAAGAAAAACAATCCTAAACCCAGATATCTGAAATTTTTTGATTATATAGTTATTTATTTATATTTATTTATTTATTTATTTATATAAATAAATAAATTTATATTTATTTTAATAAATATAAAAATAATTTTATATTTTTTATAAAATTTATTTATATAAAATAAATTTTTATTTTATTTTTATAAAATAAAAAATAAATTTATATTTATTTATATAAAATAATTATATTTATATATAATTATTTTATAGTTATTTATTATATAGTTATTTATTTTTTGATTATATAGTTAATGGAGAAAGTCCTAAAAACATCCAGCAGAAAAAAAAAGTAGTTATCTCTAAAGGAACAAAATTCAAACTGGCCTCAGATTTTACTCTGAAACACCAAAATGTCAGATGATAATAAAGCAATGTCTATAAAGATTTGAGGGGAAATACTGTAATATGAGTATTTTTGAACCCAGGGAAACCACTCTTCATTTGAGATTCTTATGCTGTGTTGTGTGTAACTTAGGAAGTGACTCCTAATTGATCCCTTCCCACACATTTCTCTACCTCCAGTCTATCTTCCATACCCTTTGTATTGGTTCTTCTTCCTCACTAAAAACCTTTCAGAGCTATGTGATTTTAAAAAGTGTGATGATATGTTAATGATAGAATCTAGGTGGTGAGTATTGAAGTGCTCACTGTCAAATACTTCCAACTTTACTGTATGTTTGGAATTTTTATTTTTATAATTAAAAAAAAAGAAAAATATTTCAAATCATCCTAATTGTCTATGAGATAGAATCCAAATTGCCTGCAAAGAGACATGCAAACCTCCTCAATCTACCCCAACCTACCTCTTCAGTAGCATCTTCTACCCATTATTCTCACCCCATTTCCCTCTTCTAGTCACCATGAACTCCAGCTGTTCTTGAAATGCACTCTTCTTTCATGACCTTCCATTTATACTCTTCCCTTGCCTGGAATTGCCCTCTCCAAGCTTTTCTACCTGTTTATTGCTATTCATCCTTGGAGACCAGAATAAACACTATATCTCCATGAAAAGCAGTTAATTGCTCCTCTACTTCTCCCAGAATTCTTGGTTTACACTTCTCTTGTGCACACATTCACCTTGCACCATATGTGTTTGTGTTCCTATCACTTCACTCCAACATGAGTGGGCATCTTGAGAATGGTGACTGTGTCCTTCATCTCTGTCTCTAGCAAAAGCCAGAATCTTACAGAATACATGTCCATAAAGGACATGTGGTTTCTCTCCAAGGTATGTGGGGTGGGTGGGGGCCCAAAAGGAGAATTTTAACTGAGAGAGCATTAAATTTGAATTTTTCCTGCAGCAGCTGGGCTTGAGAACAGACAAAGATGAATCTGACATCTCATACAAGTTAAGTTTTACAATGATATGCAGTGAAAAATGAAAATGCAGGTCCCCTTGTTCAAAAATTATTAAGAATTTCACAATCATGACAGTGTAGCATTAAACAAAGTGCAGGACCCTTTTGAGTGTGGATCCCTGTACACCTGTAAAGGTGACACGCCCATAAACCATTACCCTGTTTACTCAAGGATATCAACCTGATTGGGGTTTCCTGAGTCTCTACCAGTTTCCTTGAGTACAAGCAGTGGTTGTCTGCCTGTCCTTGGTGAGGTACAGACAGGGAGCAGAAACACCCAAGTGGGAGGTCATCAAGTCTCTTATCTCTCCCTGCGTCATTCTGAGACTTTATGTGGTTTCAAAAACTGTTGTTAGTAAGCCACATCTGAATCTGATGTCTGGGTCCTGAGTACAGATTCCTATTCTGCCTGCAGGCTCACAGTGCTATATTGTCCATAAGTTATATTACGGTACTTGTATTGCAACACGGTAATGATGACTAGTCTATGATCAGGCCTCACTATGTATCTCCTACTTGACAAGACTTAGGAAGAACTGAGCACAGTGTCTATGAGAAGATAAGACATTTTCGTACTAGTTGGTGTTCTCATTCAAGAATACAGAACATGCAAAAAAAAAAAAAGAAAAGAATACAGAACATGCTATGTCTTTTCATTTATCCAAATATTCTTTATGACTCCTATAATTTGTTAAATAGTTCCTTCATGCTTTTTAAAATTGCTACTACTTGTATTGTTTTTGTTATAGTTGTACGTTAGATATTTTTCTCTATCATATTGCCCAATATTCTGTTTATTATATAGAGAAAATCTATTAATTTTATATATTTATCTCATATACAGATATTTTACTTAACTCATTACTTCTAGGAGTTTTTTATAGTTGATATTTTCAGGCTTTCTAGGAATATAAACATGTACAAATAGTGATGTCTTTGTGTCTTCCTTTGCAATAATCTTTTATTTCTGTTCAATGTCTTATTGTATGGCCCAGAACTTCCAGAAAAAAGTTATATAAATATATCTTGTTACTGATTTTGGTGGCAATGAGCCTAATGTTTCATTATTAAGTATCATAGTGTTTATTTTTGAATAGTTCATTTTTGCCACATTGAAAAAAATTATTCTTAGTTTCTTAATATTTATATTTTAAAATCTAGAATAGCATGTTATTAAATGCCCTTTCACTATCTACTAAAATTATCATATAGCTCTTTGTTCTTTTACCTAGAGTTATGATTTATTATATTAATCAATTTCTTTCCATCCTGGAATTAATAAAAGAACGACCTTCATTTTCCCAGAATAAGCCATACTTAGTCATTATGAATGATTCTTTTGATGTATTATTGTATTCAGTTTGCTACCATTTTATTTAGGATTTTTGTATCAATTAGTGAGAATGGCTACAGTTTTCTTTTGTATACTATAAGTATTGCATTGCTCTAAAAATTTCACAAGATCTATTCATATTGTGCATTGTTTATTTTAGAGAATTAAATGTAATATCATAGGAATTTCACCTCCATATTTTCACTCCTTTGATGAAAAAAACGAATCACTGCAAATTCCCTCCAAAGATGGAGTACTGTTTTGGATTAATTTTCTTAACAGAATGGGAGAATTCCAGGGGCTTCCATTTGTAAGCCTCTGTAAGTAAGGTAGTGGACAGTCCATAGGATTAATAATAAAGCTAGAAGACCAATCCTGTAAACCAAGGGAAGCTGGGTATACCAGACTATAGCCAGTGCCTTGCCATGGTCACTGACACTGCTATCATTGGACCCCAGGTGCCACTCCCAGCATTCCAGACTACTTATTCTAAACTGCCCCTGCTTCTTTCCTCCACTGATTCAGATTCAAAACTCTGGTACGGCTGCCTGTACAAGGCCCAGTTTCTGGGTCCAAGGAAGGCAATTATATGTCCATTTCAGTTTATATTATGGGATGTGGGTCATGCCTCGTACAAGAACTCACACAAACATATGGAAGGAGTTTGGAGGATGGGCCTCCTCCCCTACACAACAAAAAATGCTTCCTATGCACTTCTATGCAATAGAAAATGATTTACATATCTGTCCATTTTAATTCTGAAATAACTCAGCACTAAAACCATCTGGTTCCAGAGCATTTTATCAATAATTCTATAAAATATCACCTATTCCTTTCATTATTATTAGTGTGTTGTAAGTGCTTGTATTTGGTGTACCCAAAGATGAGTAAAACAAAGCCATTGCCCCAGGGAACTTATAGCCAATGCTATGTGATTATAGTTCTCCTTGTACTCTAGCATCAAGCAGAATGCCTGCACACAACTGGCTCTTAGAAGAAGTTTTGTGAGAGAATGCTTTCCAAAACGTAAAATAAAATTTAAGAGATTCATTTAAAATACTGTTGTCTTTGTTTGGGGATTCTGATTTAGTGACTACATTAAGAGTCTTCTAAAGAAATCAAACCTAGCAATTAGATAACTCGAATGGGCATTAAGAGTGATCCATGCATAGATAAATGAGACCACTAAACCTATGAAATATAGAGGAATTGGTGAAGGCAAGTGTAGGTACCAATGTCTTCCTCAAAAATGTGTAATTTGAATGTGACAGTGAAAGTTAGCTACTATTATACATAAAAGTACAATAAAAATTGCTAATCATTGTTCATGGGAGCCCCAGGAGGAATCTGGAAAACTGTAATAGTCAAAAATAAGCCAAACCATCTAATTTCACAAGCATAAGGAGTAACAACTAAAGGCAAGTCCATCCACCATTTGTCAGAGCGAACATGTTGAGATTTGGAACCTTCAAGAACTAAACCATCTAATTCAGCCAATCCTTGAGATGAAAATTATAAGTATTCTGGTAATAATAAGAATCCCTTTAGAAGTGAGCATATGTTTACAGAAGATATCATTATGGTCCTCTTTTCTTAACCAAGGATTCCTAACCCAGGCACCTGAATAAGGATGCAAGGCCCGAATTAGGCAGGAAGTGACCATTTCAGAAACCTCTGCCTAACTGTGGAGCATGGGAGTGTTTTCTTAAGACTTTCTTTTCCTGCTGCTTTTTAAACTTTTTTTTTCACTAAATGGTTCAGAAGGAAAATTACAAGATAGAATGAAAAAGAGATGAAAACTCCTAGCAAAATGATGATATGTCAGTCCTTTTAAAAGACGCTCGGAAGACTCTTTACAATGGTTCCTGTTGATTTTTAAGCAACGCAAATGTGCAAATCATTGCATTACTTTTCATCACACCAGAAAGTGTCTGCATTTTTATTTTCGTGGGGCAGGGGCAGATGAATTCCTGGAAAAGAAGCTGGCGCCATGCCACCTCTCAGAAGCTGATGCGGGTGGGAATCTAGAATCTGGGCAGGAAGGTGACTGACTACGTGTATTATGTGAGCGTTCACAAATAGCCCTTTTGACATCCATTATCTTACCATAACCCCATACGGTAAGGAATTAAGATCCCAATGTAACAAGTAAGAAAATTCAAAAAACGTAAAGGACTTTCCAAACATCAGTTCAGTGTTACAAGATTTAACATCAACATTGATGCACCGAATTGATTTGCTAACGTGATCACCCAGGCGGGTATCACCGTCCCCTAACTCTGCACTCTTTTGAAGCTCCACGAATGACCAAAGCTTCCCAGCTCAAAGGCCGCCCTTTAGTAAAAGGAAAAATAGCCACAGCTCCCACAGACAACTCCAAACCAACTCTGGGAGTTCCCTGAATGTGGACAGGAATTGTGACCTGCTTCTAATCCACAGAATACCTCAAAGGAGACGGGATGTCCACCTTGTAAGACTCCACTTCCCCAGCCAGCTCACTCCAGCTCTCCTGCTGGCTTCAAGGAAGTAAGCTGCTGTGTTGTGAATGGCCTATGGAAAGGGCCACTTGGCAGGGAACGGCAGGCGACCCCTAGGACCTTCGGGTGACCTCTAGCCAATAACCAGGGAGAAGTCAAGGCTTCCATAAACCACCAAGGAATGAATTCTGCCAGCAATCTGAATGAGCTTGGAGGTGTCTTCTTCTCCAGCCAAGCATCCGTATGATAATACACCTTGGCAGGTACCTTGACTGCACCCTCTGAGACTCTGAGTACAGGCCCCAACTCAGCCATGCCTGGACTTCTGAGCTACAGAAACTATGAGATGATCAATGTGTACTGTTTTAAGCCATTAAGTTTAGATAACTGACACAAGTGGAGCTGGGGCTGAACCCAGGTTATCTTAACACAAACCTTTATTTCTTCAGTTGCACAAGTCAGAAACAAGTTGTAGAGCTAGAACAAGCTTATAAACTGTGAATGTAAGTGAGGCAGGGGCTCAGTGGCCCCAGTGAGGTGACTGTCCCTGCGCTGAGGCAGCAACTACATCATTGACCATCTCTCCATGAGAATGAAGAAAACATGATGAACAGAATCTCATTCATCACCTCCTCCCTCTACCTACAGACACCCTGGCATCATGGAAAGAGCCATAATGCCCTCATTTTTATCACTTATTTTCTTATTTGGACTTATTTGGACATGTCACATCACCTCCCTCAGCCTACGTTTTTCTCATCTTTAAACCAGGGGACATCATAACACATTTTGCAGGGACACAGAGGGATTTAGAGCTATAATACATACATGAAACCTGTAATAATTAATAAGTGGAAGCTGTTACTATTATATCATCTGGATGACTTTCCCCATTTTACAGATGTAAAATCAGAATGACTTATCCAAAGCCATACAGCTCTTATTCATCAGTGAAACTGAGAGAAGAGGCCAGGTTATCTGATTCCAATTCCAGAGCTTTTCCTACTGCATGTCCCTTCTAATTTTTAAAAAATGTTCAAAACACAATTTAATTTATGCTAATTTGAAAAATAAATATATTCCATTCAGCTCCTTGAGGAAAAGGGCTGTTGTGTAATGAAAAGAAATATTTGAGCTGTCTCAAATCCTTTGTGGAATAGATCAGGATAGAAATGCATTTCCAGAGAAGACAGGAATCCTTGGTTTAAATAATTACACCTAAAATAACGGCCACAATTATGCAGCTCCTTAGCATCAAGTTTCTGGGTTTTGGCAGAGGCAGCTGAGTTTCCCTTGAACTTTTCCATCCTAGTTACAAAACAGGATTAATTGAATCACTATGACCGAGTTCCTCTTGCAACTCTGGGGAAGACCAGACACACGCGTAGACACGCAATACATATGTAACAGAGTGTTTAAGGCTTTATCCACAAATCACCAAGGGACCACCAAGTCTCACTGACTGGCAATAGTCAACACATTCTAATCTAACAAAAGCAACAACAAAGTCTGCTCTTCTGAAATTAGCACAACAGCAGACTTATTCGCCAAAATGAAATCTGTCTCTTGAATTCAGCACCACACTCCTCTCTTTTTCTAGCCTGTCCAGAGCACACAAGCAGGTGAGAGGTTCTGATATCTCTATGTTGCCTAAGGTAGTCAAGCAAAGCATCAGATAGGGATTCGGCCTGGATCTCCTTTCAGGTCCCATACAGCCCTGGGAGCCCAGGATTCAAATGCGTATTTTGCTGTTCCAAGATATAAACCATGTGAGTCCATGGAGAAAACTGGATTGATTACAAAACGCACAGGTTCTACTGAAGTGCTGCCGTTTTGAATCGCACAGCTAGAGAAGTTTGCTGAAGGCACTTATGGACCAGGTCAACCACAGCTCCACAGGCACTTCTAGTTACCACCTTACGAAGGAAGGGCAAGAAGGAAGAGCTATCAAACCAGGGAGAAATAGAGGTGATGTTTAAGGACAAGCTAATAGCATTTCAAGGTTTAAAGTCATCTGGAAATAGGAAGCCAGCCCATTAAATTATAAACATTAGATGAAACAGCAACAAACACTAAGAAAAAATACCCATAAATATTAACTAAGATAATACCTTAATTAGCAGTAAATTGCATCATTAGAATATACTCCCAGTAGAGAAATGGTAAGGGAAACCATCAGATCTCCTGGGAAAGCTTACACAGAACTGGAGATAGAGGAAAAGAAAAGGAAAAAAAGATACGGAACAATTATGCAGCATCTGTTTCTTACACATCAGCGGGGGGCACTTTTCCCTAAATCGGTTGAACAGTCAGTGATGTGAAAGATGAGAACTCATTAGGCAGCCTGCAGACAGCACCTGAAATGGTTTGTCAAACAGTCGTGCCTCTGAAAATCAACAAGGAACCAGGAGGGGAGGCTTCTTTTTTAGCGGGAAAGGCAAAAGCAATCTAGAGCCCGAGACAGGCTACTGAGCTTTCAACAGGCTCATTATGCTCAGCTCTGCCTAAAAATGACAAAGACACAGAATGCCAGAGTGGGAAACAAAACTTAAGGCAGCAACGAGGAAGGAAATATTTATTGGATATTTATCACAAATATTGAATATTTATTAATACAAATATTTACTGAATGCCTACTAGGTGCCCCATACTGAATATCATCTCTTTTCCTTCCCAGCAGTCCAAGAAGGTGGTATTCATTCCACATTTAGAGATAATGAAACTAAGGCTCACAAAGGAGAATTTGCTCAAAGTCACATGGGACTGGATTCAAAGGCAGATATGTCCAACGTTATAACCAGATCTCTTGAACAGAGCAAGGCTGCTTTCTAGAGAGTACAAAACTTTAAGGCTAATGTCCATTAATGAAAGAGCTTGAGAAAAAGTTTTCAGGAGATCAGCAAGGACAATAATTGTAGACCTGTGAATTAAGAGCTGATTGTGGATTCAGTTTACGCTTCTCGCAAGTCAGGAAGCCTGGAGGATCCACAGCCCAACTGAGACAGGCTGGGACCTGGGTCCCTTTGCTGCAGTGCTGCAATGCTTTCCCCTGGACACACCTCTCCTTGAGCAACAAAATAGAAAGAAACTGTGTGGGACTAAAAATAATTGTATGCATGCACAGGTGGGGCAAATTCTGGACCCAAAAGATACAAAGAGACCAAAAAAACCCAGCTGCCACTTTTGAAGAGCCTGGGGCAAAAACAGGGTGTCAGGAGCAAAAGCAGGGTACTGCGCATGCCCCCTGCACACAACACCACCTAAGGGGTGGGCAAAACACCTAAGCCACCCCTCGGGCCTGACCCCTGGACACACCCCTACCCTCACCCCATATAAGGAATAATCTTGCCCCCCTCAGGGAGTGAGCAAGGGAACCTATTGTTTGTTCTGGGCTCCCTGCTGCTGCAACAGGCGCCCCAATAAAGTCTTGCCTGAATTTCTTGTCTGGCCTCTGGTCAATTTCTACTGATTGGGAAAGGCCAAGAACCCTGGTCAACCAGGAGGGAAGGAAGAAAAGTAAGCCTTTGCGGGCAGTATCTTTCTGTGTCTTCCTTTCTCTGCAGTAGGAACCTTGCTGATGCACGGGTGGATCCAAATATTCTTCAGTAGGTGATCCCCATGCCTACAAGTATCCCTGCTTACAAGGACAACACTACCGACGTCCTTCAGGCCAGGAGCCCAGTTCCTCAGACTGTGTGAATTGCCTACTAGGGGATTTCGGACTCTCTCTCCTCTTTGCCTAGAAAAGGCTGAAAGTAAGTAACACTGCTTGAGCAAGGTAACTCTCAGATGCCCTTTTGACCCTGATTTTATAATTCAGCGTCCAGTCAGGAAGAGGACTTTTATTTAACACATATTTAATGAGCCCCCCCTACGTGCTGAGAGTAAGTTTCTTTCACTCATCCATTGGAAGTCAGTCTCAGAGAAACCCACAGAGCCCCTCAGGTCATCTTACCCAACTCCCACTGGGAAAAGAAGCCCACCCTTGAACTCAAGTCAACAGATTTCTCCCACAGTCAAATGCCATGGAAAATTCCAAGCAGCAGAAGGCATGGCCTGTTCTCCAGGAGACTTACGAGGCTGCAGCGTGTAAATGCAGGACCACTTGCACATTTGTGAAAGAAGCCCTATCAGCTCAGTTTCTGCCTTCCCTATAGCGTTTCCACTATCAGCACCTCCACTGATGCAATGGCTTCCCTGGGGTTCCAGGACAACAAAGAGGAGAGCAAAGACTAGTCTGGTTCATGGACTCTTCATAATTTTTATTGGTTTCATTATCCTCCTCAGCCTGATAGCAGCAGGTCATGTCTGCCCTCCCACCTGGATGCAAGGAGCAGCTGTAGCAAAGGTTTACAGAAGTTAAAACCCCCTCCCCACCACACTGCACCGTGAGGACAAAATTTTTCCCTTATCCTCCTTCAGCATCATAACAGTCGTGCATGATAAAGGTACATTCTTAGGAGAAACAGGAAGAACACTGAGAGCCCTTTGCAGAGATGTCTGTCCTCAGTGGGACCCTCTAGGGATCTTAGCCTCTTTTAAATGACATCCTTTCAAGACCCCCCCCCGAAAAGTCCCAAACTAAATTAAATTAGTAAATATATGCTAAGTGTTTAGAACTGTGTTTAGTCCATTGTAAACACCGTCAGTGTTTGTCATTATTATTACTTTTTTTTTTTCCTTCCCATCACAATCATTGCTCGTCACAGGCTATAAGAGGGGTTTCTGGCTTGGTTTCCCTCCTGAGCCCAGATCCTTGCCCAAAATCTCAGCCCATCTGACACGGCCCTGACATGGCAAAGCTCTTGCTGGCTCCCTTTCCCAGTAAAGTGCAACTTGTTCTCTTTATTCTCAGCCCAGCATGGAGTTCTGCCATGAACCACACACAACACACTCTGATATCAAGAATCACCCTTCATTGGACCCACTCAGCTTCTCAGCTCTCTAGTTTTGACTCGTGTAGCTAAAACAAACCCCATGCGGCGGGCCACCCGCTGCCACCCAGAGGCATGTGTGTGAAGGTAACAGGTCTCAGGGCTCTGACCAAGCTGAGAATATTTTTTCAAAGGTCATATATACAGCCAGAAAGAGTCTGGGTCATATCAGTGAGGAAACTCCAGAGAAGCAGCGTTAGGTCTCTGCTATAAGGTTACACTGAAGAAACAAATAGGCAGATAACAAGGAAGTCAGAAACCAGGAATCCTGGGGACCCGTCAGGAAGGTACAAAATGACCTAAAGCAGTTTGGGCCAAAGACGATGAACGCCATCTCCCTAAGGACAGAGATTTTGTTTCTTTTGTTCCATGCTATGATCCTGTGCTTGGAAAACCCTCCAGTATTCATTGAATGAAGAAATGGATGAATCATCAGGATGTAGTGGTCCCCTTTCATATGGTGCTGGCTAATGGCATGGCAAGACTGGGAGAAGCACAGGCCTCAAAATGCAAAGAATTTGAAGAACTAGACACTGATCCCCCAAGGATCAACCCTAAATATTCCTCTAGCCTGTACCATGAGCTGCGGGCTTGCCGCTCCAGTTCCGTGGTTTGGGGTCCCTCCCTGCTGTTTGAGCCCCTGTACTTCCCCCCATCCAAGCACTTATTACCCTGCAGTGTATTCTTCCTCTTTTCTATCTTCCCTACTGAACAGGACACACCACCCGGCACATAATAAAAACTCACGAATGTTGTTAAGTGACCCTGCCCTGAGGATTTACCCACAGAGATGAATGGGCAAAAAAAAGAGAATAATACAATTTGCTGTTTGGGGCCTTATTTCTCCTGGAAATCAGGGCAAGACTGGGGTTTCTGCTTTTACCTAAAGGTAACAGGATAAATTGAGAACCAACAGGACAATATTCAAGAGAGGTTGACTCTAGAGTGACCCAGATGGCAAGCGTGCTTAAAACTGAATTTAAAAACTTAAAATAATAACAAGGATAATAATGACTGACATAAAGAGAGGAGGTGGGGTTATTAATCTATGAGGAGCTGGACCTGAATCGGCAGAGTAATGTGTCCACCACGAGAGCTGACGTGACCCTCAGCTGCACAGACACACGTGCACCCAGAAGAAGGGGAAAACAGCCCTGTCCCTCTCTGCACTCGTCAGGCCACACCTTGAGTGTGAGTGGTGGCTGCTCTCAGCTCTGGACCCTACACCGTAAGAAGAGAATAGAAAACTCAGACGTGTTCAGTTGAAAGCATCCATAAGATAAGAAGACTCAAACTCATGGCACGAGAGGACCTGTCAAAGAAACCAACTGGCTTGGAGGTGACTGGAAGTGATCAGTATCAAAAGGCCTGTTAGACTAGAAACTGAGGCTCAAGGATGTTCAGTTCCTGGATCCAAATCACAATGACTTGGTGGTAGAGCTGAGAATCACACTCTAGTCTTACCGTTCTAAATCCGAAAATCATTATGCTTGAAATGGACAGGACTTGATGTCTTAGAAAAAGCCCTTTGGGTCTCAAGTCCCCAACAATATGAGGATGAAGCTACCTCACTTCAGCCAGTGGTGCCTGGCAGCTTTCGGCGTTGTACGTACATTAAGCAGAGGAAGGGAAATCGGAATGCCCTTAGCAACTTGGGTACACTTTCTCACAGGGCCAGCAAGCGGACACCTACTTACAGTGACATATATGTATTTTAGCCATCCTAGTCCGAAATATGCAATAATGGAGATTGGATCATAGTGACAGTTCTCAAAGTCTGATCAGGGTGATGGCTGGAACCTCTGTATTCATTCAACAAATAGTTTTGAGCACCTCCTCAAACCAAGCACCATGTGCAGTGCCGAGTACACAGTGGCTAACAAAATAGCAGTGTAGTGGAAGAGACAAGCATTAATCAATAAACCACAAATAAATTGTATATAATGAACAACCATGATAAATATAATGAAGGCAAGTAACTGGATTTTATAAGAGAAAATAACAGGAGGGTGGGGGTTATTAAACAGTGTAAGCTCTACGTTACCCCCCCACACCCCCGTGTTGTTCTCTCTGGGAAAAGCTGTGTTTTAGAACCAGGCTTGCCCTAAGGCCAAAATTGAGGACTTGCAAGTTCAGGCATACCTCCAGAGAACACTCTGGAGCTTCAACGAAAAAGTCCATCGTAGGTCAAACAGAGAGGGCGATGAGCATTGCCATAAAGGAGAGACACTCTCTGAGAATGTGTTACCACCTGGGAATAAGAAATACAAGAGGAACCCTCTTAGCTCTGCTAAGTTAGTTGAAAGGTAAAAGGAAGCAGGAAGTAGGCAGGAAGAGATACAGCACATGAGCAGTAAGTAATCCTCAACACATGACATCACCCACTAGTCACGGTAGTAGCAGAAATGACACATGTCCACACAAACACTTGTACGTGGATGTTCATAGAAGCTTCATTCATAATGTCCCAGCACTGAAAACAACCATAATGTTCATCAACAGGTGAATGGATAAAGAAATTGTGGTATATTTGTGAAATGGAATAGTAGTCAACAGTAGGAAGGAATGCACTACTGATATCCACAAGGATACTGATGAATCTCACAGACATTATGTAAAGTGAAAGAAACGAGGCACAAAAGAAGAACCCACATTATATAATTCCATTCACATGAAACACTAGCCAGACAACTAATCAGCAGTGATATAAGTCAAGTCAGCATCTTCCTGGGGTGGGGGACAGGGAGGGGAGACAGGAGGCAGAGATTAACTGAAAAGAGAGAGACATTAAGAGAACCGTCGGAGGAGATGGAAATGTTCTGTGTCTTCACTGGGGTGGGAGTTTCATGGGTCAGTAGCCTGTACACTAGAATGCATAAATTTTATTGGATGCAAATTACGCCTCAATGAAGTGGATTTTTTTTTAATTTCCTCATTCTTTCAGTCCAGTGCAATATTCTTTCAGAAAATGAAACAAGTTCCTTAGAGGGAAGGAGGCTGACAAAATTATAGTGCTATATCTGAAATCACTCTACCGTCCTGGCATTTAATTAATGGGGGGTGAATGCCAACCCTCACCAGTGTCCAGTCCGCTGCCTGAGACACTGAGGACATCCTTTTCTCCCCCGACAGGTAGCAGCCAGCCTCAGCACCTACGGTGACCGTTTCTTTCAGGAGGCCTGCCAACCTGTAGAAAAGGCAAAGCTATGAGCACAGTAAAAATATTGCCACATTGCCAGGCCAGAACGCCCCAGGTGATCACTGAGACTAGAGGACCCCTTTGGGGAAACTGCATTATAAGGCCAAGGCCTCTGCCTGTGAAACCCTTTGCTTTAATTACATAGCAAATGTCGTGGAGGACATTGTTCACTACTTCATCCTGTCCCCAGTACAGGGAGACACGAGAGAAATTCTTCTCTGGTCTCAGTCCCAGGGTTAACTGTGCTAAGTTGTCTGTCACTTACGAATACTAATGCGTACTAATACGATTCCTCTTTTGGAACCATCTGCTCAGAAGTTAAATATGTGCCCCACATCTAGAAAGCATGCACAAATTTAAGGCACACATTTTAGCCATTAACCTCACCCAGGTTTCACATTTATTTCCCTGCCATTCTTTTCCTTTCGCTTTAATTTCCTCAATTACACTTTTTAATAAACTTTATTTTCTAGAGCAGTTTTAGGTTCACAGCAAAACTAAGCAGAAAGCAGAGGATGCCTATACACTCCCTTCCCCGGCTCACGCACAATCTCCCCCATCAGAAGCATCACTCGCCAGACTGCTACTGTTATCCTCTGTGAACCTACACTGACACCAGTTGACCTCAGTATCACTCAAAATCCACAGTTTTGCCTTGGGGTTCACTCTTAGCGTCGTATATTGGACGAGTGTGGATAAATGTGTAATGCCACGTATCCCCCATTATAGTATCATACAGAATAGTTTCAGTGACCTGTGCTCCACTTGTGTTCCATCTTTTAGTCCCTTCCCCCAGTCCCAGCCCTTAGTAACCACTGACATTTTTACTGTGCTCATAGTTTTGCCTTTTCCAGAATGTCATGTGGTTGGAGTCATACAGTATGTAGCCTTTCTGGTTGGCTTCTTTCACTTAGTGATAGGCATTTAAGGCCCTTTCATGGCCTGATAGCGCATTTCTTTTTAGCACTGAATAATATTTCATTGCCTGGGCGTACCACAGTTTAGCCGTTCACCTACTGAAGGATGTCTTGGTTGCTTCCGAGTTTTGGAAATTATGAATAAAGCTGCTATCTGTGTGCATGTTTTTTGTGGACGTGAGGTTTCAACTCCTTTTGGTAAATACCAAGGAGTGCAATTGCTGGACTGTATGGTAAGAGACTATTCAGTTTTGTAAGAAATCTCCAAACTGTCTTCTAAAAGGACTGTACCATTTTGCATTCCCACCAGCAATAAACGAGAGTTCCTGTTGCTCTACGTCTTATCCAGCTTTTGATGTTGTCAGTCGTTTGGATTTTAGCCATTCTAATGGGTGTGTAGTGGTATCACATCGTTGTTTTTATTTGCATTCCCCTAATGACATGTGATGCTCAGCATCTTTTCATACAGTGTTTGCCGTCTGTGTAGCTTCTCTGGTGAGGTGTCTGTTCAGATCGCTTGCCCATTTTTTAATTGGGTTGTTTTAGTTTTAAGAGTTCTTTGTATATTTTTGGCTAACAGTCTTTTAATGATATGTCTTTTGCATATATTTTCTCCCAATCTGTGGCTTGTCTTCTCATTCTCAATTACTTTATAGAAATCTTTTTGTAGAGTATATTTTTAAAAGTCACCCTGATCCTTTTGGGGACAAATTAGTATATTGATAGTTTTTACACAGATTTTAAATATGAAGAGAATAGTGAAGGTTGTACCGGGGCGATGTTTTCTTTCTCTTGTTGTCTATCTTTTGCTGCTTTGTTTTGGCTCACTTACTGACTGCAAAGGCTTCAACAAATCCCTTCCTCTTTCAGGGCCTCAGTTTCTTCTTCTGCAGGATGCAAGAGCTGAATTAGACGATGCCTGGGGTTCCTTAACTATCTCACACTATACACCCTGCCGGCACAGCCAGTGGAGGGCAGAACTCCAACTCATACCATAGCAACAGAGAGGCCCACACCCTAAGCAATCTGAAAAATGGATTTAACATGCTGACATAAGGTGAGATGCCTAGTGACTCTCTCCAATCTTCACTAACATCTCTTTGAAGAGATACACCAAAATTGGGTATTATTTGATATACTACTTGGAGAAGGATCTGGGATAGAAATCTCTCCAGTGCTGAACCGTTGACTGATAAAGTGGAAGAAACACCAATACTCTGGGTTAAAAATGAATGTAGGGGAGATTGGAAAAATGGAAGTGAAAATGCTTTATAAATCTAAACCTGGAAATGCTTTGGGAAAAAAGCAAATGAATAAGAAGAGGCATTTCAAGCCCATGGAATCCTAGCACCTCTGGGTGCTCTCGTAGCCATGAGCACCACTTCAATGATGGTAAAGAGTCCTTGGAACCTCAAACTTTTTCCTGTGATTCCCATCCCTTACCATTATTAAACTAATAGTTTTGGGTTTCTTTTTTTTTTTTTTTTTTACAGATGAAGAAACTGAGGTTTAGAGAGATTAAATGATCCACCTAAGACTACACAAGAAGTGACAGAAAGGAGCTGAGGTTCCAAGTCTTCCACCTTCAGGTCCAGGATTCTTTCCACCCCACATTCCGACCCCGCTGCGATTGGCTCAATTTCATCACTTTCCTGGGCAAATCTCTCCCTTCCTATGTCCATTGCCATTCTTCCTCTTCAGTCCCAGCTGCTGACCAATTTTATAGGGCTTTATGGACACATTTCAGATGATTCTAAGCCAGGAGAGAGGATTAATATCACAGATGTTGGGTGAAGAACTGAAAACAATCCTAACAGGTTGGAATGCAGAGCAGAAACCAATATGATGAAATTTTACGGGTTTAACATAAAAACTTGAACAAGGTATGCCTCGACGCAGCTGGGCGCTGCTTTGTGTCTCCACATTTCATGTTGGTTCCCTGCCTAGAATGCCTTCCACCCTAGCCTACCTACCCAGAATCTGCTCTTCATCCTGCAAATCCCACCCGAATTATCTTCTCCTCTTGGAAGCCTTACCTGGGACATCCAGGCAGAATTGTCAAATCTTTCTTTGGTGTCACAACTATACCTAGAACACTTCTATTGATGCATTGACCTCAGAGTACTGTGTAATTGTGTGTATATGTCTGTTTCCTCTCTGGAAGCCAAAAGTCAATCGAATCATCGCAAGAATCCTGTGCACATCGTCATTATTTGTTTACATGTCTGCAAACTCCTGGAGAGCAGGATCTGGGTCTCATTCATGCCGTATCCCCAGCCAGCACCAGACCAAAGCATATAAACTTTGATGCCAGCCGGTATGCTAGTGAACAAGACAGACAAAGGTCCTATCCCTGCAGTCTTATATTGTGGTAGAGGGAAGTCGATAACACACAACAAGTCAAAGCAAAAGAACAGCAACATTTCAGATAGTGGCAAGTGCTATGAAAAAATAAACAGGATTATTAGAAAGGAACCAACTGAGGGCTATCTTAGTCAGGTCAAGACAGGGCTTTGAAATTTGAGCTAAGGTTTGAATGATGCATAGGAACGAGCCGTGGGAAGATCTGGGGAAAGACCATTGCGGTCAGAAGAGCAGCGGGGTCAAATAAATCCCTGAGCCATGAAGAAGCAGAGCACATTCGAGGGGCAGAATCAAGCTATGTATTAAGTTTAGAATCATACTTCAATCTTCCATGGGGGCAGGAGTAAAGGACTAGCATTAGAAGGGCATGACTAATATGTCTTGAACGCCTTCCAGATCCCTGGAACTCTACATACGTGATCTCATATCATCCACACAACCAGAGAGTAGACTATCCCCATTCTACAGGCAAGGAAACTGAGGCCCAGAGCTAGGAGGTGTGGCAGAAGGCAGATCTGGCTGACCCCTGCCCTGGCTTTTCCCATCACACCACCCTGTCACCCTGCACCAGCTGCCTCCTGATATGGTAGAAAAAATGAAAGAAGAGACAACTCAGGTTTATGCCGGGTAAAAAGCAGTCAGTACCACAGAGGTGTGCAGACCAAAAGCTGTCTGCTTTTGGTATTTCAGGACATGAATGAGCAGAACCCATCTCTCCTGTCCCTGCCCCTCTGTCATTGCCGCGGCATACCACCGGCACCCAGACAAGTCCTTCAAATACATTTTCTGAGTGTTGTGGTAAAGCTTCAGTTTGAAAAGAAACCTGGCTGTGAGAGCTGAGCTGCAGATAATTCCCTGAGCTCTCTCCCCCTAATTACGGTGCACGCAGACAGCCAGAGAAACAAAGACTTGGGCCTTCTGTTGATTCAATGTCGTCTCATCTGATGTCTAGGTATTTATTTTAATTCAGGACTTGGTTCCTTTAAAGGAAAAATCAAAGAGTCCCTGAAGAGATTCTCCTGCTAAGATTTCAATCTCCATTTCCTCCAAAAGGGATGTCAAAGGCAGAAACCCCGGGGTCCTTGTGACAGTCCACTTTGGGTTTCTAATTTTGACAAGGAAACCATAATCTGGTGGTCTAAGCCCTGACAAAGAATGCAAGGAGAAAAAAATGAAAATCAAATTGAGGAATCGATCAAAAAACAAAAATGGGGCCTGAGCACAATGACATTCAGAGAAATAAAATCTCCTGAGGTTCTCAGCTAATAAGAGCAGCTGGTGAAGACCACCAAAGACAAGAGAGTGAGAAAGGGCTTCCAGTGAGAGAAAGCAGAGTGGCTTCTGAGGGACAATGGGGCAGAAATTAGCATTCCAATGAGCCAGTACAAAGGGACCCTGGCCAAGCCTGGGAAGGAGGCCCCTCTCGTCCTGGACCCTTCTTAAGGTCCATTTGTATCTCTCTGCAGCCTCCCCGCAAAATAGGCTGGCTTCCTACATGTTATCTTCTTGTGTATTTTTTAATAGAAGTGTGTTTGGGGGCTTCATTTAGCTAAAAATAAATCGCTCCTCTGCTTGGTATTTGGGCAGAACATGGCCCAGACATCCAAACACACACTTGTTGTCAGAACTTTGCTGTCTCCATTTCCCATTCTTTTAATAAAAGTTTCGATTCCACTGAGCGTTCTTCCACTCGTAAGCTCCAAACATTTCAAACAGCACAAAAGATAGGACAAGATGAAAGGAAAAGTATCCACAAATAGACAGCTAGACAACTAGTTAGCAGCTGTCTGCTTTTCTTCGGGGGTTTTTAAAATTTTTTTTTCTGCAGGGGGGAAAAGTGTATTTTTCATTCTTGAAGGAGGCTGACGACAGTCTCTCTCTCTCTCTCTCTCTCTCTCTCTCTCTCTCTCTCTCTCTCTCTCACTGGCCCTTTTCCAAGCCTGTTTAGTGTTAGAAGGAGAAAAACACTTACCATGTCATATGTAACCCTGACCTTTAGAACGCATTGTCCTTCTGGGGCAACGTGTGGAGAGCTGCAGCGTTTAAGTGGAATTGCTCATTCTCCATCTTTTATAGTCCAGTGTTTGCAATTTAATGAGGTTTTGGTGTTCCATCAAGTAAGGGCATTTCTTTAACAAAAGGAACCCCGAAGGCTGGGTTTTGATTTAAAGACCTGCCCTGGCTTCGTGGAGCTGCTTTCAATCTATTTCGGACCCAGATCAAGTGAGGTTTAATTTGAACTTACTCCTCTTCCCCGCTGACAGTCCTGGCAAGGGCCTGATTCTTTAATTCCTGATTTTAATTGCAGCTGCACTGCAAGCGTCTGCCCTCTTTTGTCTCCCCTCATTGCCTGAGCACACCTTAACTCGTGAGATGAGGGTTCGGCAGCATGAGGACACACATTTGGAGCGTAGCTGAGAACACCGCCTCCCTTGGGGCTGGTCCAGACCCATTCTCAGCGCTGCAGGTGATGCTGCAGGAGGGGAAGACAGTCAACGAGAGCTTCTCTGCCAGAGTTCCTTCAGGCTGGAAAGTTCCTTCAGGGCACCTTTGCTCACACCTCGCTCTGTAACACTGCACTGGCATCCCCTCCTGCCTGGCAAACACTGCCACGGGGCCCTGTCACTCACCTGGCCGGACCAGCTTCATCCCCTACCCCTCATTCTCATGAGCAGCAATGTCATCCTTGTCTAGGAAGGGTTGTCGGCCCAGAGGGTCTGTCGACTACCTCTCAGATGTATCCACACCCTCTTTCCCAGCCTCTGATGGTGCCTGGGTGTAGGCCTTCTTCATTCCTAACTGATGTTACAGCCTGAAGTCTCATTTCCCTCTAATTCATCCTCCATGCTAAAGCATGAAAGTGTGTTGGGTTTTATTATTATTATTACTATTCTGATCACCTTCATCACCATCCCCCAGTGATTCTCACCTGCCTCAGCATACAGTCCCGAGCTGGCCTGGGCTCTAGGGCCCCTCAGCATCTCATCTCTGCCCACCTCCACAGCCTCTTCTCCCATCACTCACCCCCAAGCTCAACACTAGGCACATCACTTACCAACTCTCAGGTGTCCATGACTTTCTTCAAGCTGACCTCTCGCCCAGTGTCCTTGCCCCACCCCAACCTGGCCAGCATCTCTGCCCACTACGTGAAAGCTTTCCCTGCCCCTGGTTTTGGTTAAGGGTCACCTCTCTCCTGCCCCACAGCACTGCTGTCGGCCACTCGGTGGCACTAAGACTCGTTCCCCCTTCCTCAACCTTCTGCATCCTAGCCAGACAGGAAACAACTCACTTACCTCTCTCCCCTCAGCCTAGCCCAGGATGAGCCATCAGTAAATAAAAACTGATGGGTGGATTAACTAATTCATTAAACATCTAAGAAACAAGTCAGAGGATTCTGCAGTCCTGGCAGCCACGGTAGGAAAAGAGGCCAAGAGGTCTTTCATGAAATCTCCCCTAGGTCAGCTTGTCTGTCTAAGGCTGACTTTCCATAGGATGGAGGGATGGCATGTAAGATGCTGGGTGGGGAAAACATCTTGTCCCGGCCCTGTAGGCACCTCCTGGGCAGAGACACCTCAGTGCCACGGTTAGCCCTTCATATCCTGGAGCGGCAGCAGAACAAGACATGGACTGAAGTCCAAAGGTGTGAAGCCTCTGCCACTTACTTGCTTTGGACGCTGTGGAAGTCACATGACCTGTCTACGCCTTCACCTGTTAATTAGGATAATACCACCCGTCCTGCCTGTTTCCTAATCTGGGCACGAGGATAACATCACATGTAAGAGCACTCTGCCAACCAAGGGTGACAAGCTATCGTCCTTATTTGACTTTTTCAAGGGTCTACCGTCTGGTCAGCTCAGCAATTGCGCCTAAAGTCTTTAAAAGTCGAATCCCTAGAAACATTCTCCCATTAAAATCTTGAACATATATTTACAAGCAAGTAGGATACAAGACACACCTATGTGGTACAAAATAATATTTTGGAGGAGCAATCAGTGTGTTTTTCCTTCATGACTGATTTTCTTCACTGCTCCTCCAAGGACGTCTGCGTCCTCATATGTGAGTCACCTAATGCTTGGAGGTAAGGGGGACACCAAGGAACCAGAAAACCAAGAGGCCATATTCTTAGATATTGAGTTCAACACCACTGGTCCAGGTGTAAGATGGAAAGACCTAGAGCATACTCTCAGAGTGGGTTCTTCTTGCCACTAGACTGGACTAAAGACTCGGGTTGAGAGAGGAAAAGAGGGGGAGACCCCATGGACAGAAACAGAGTGAGATGGAATGACCCCTGGCATCTGCCTGAGCAGGTGCCATCCATCACCACGGTCAACCTGGGAGCTGAGTCGAAGCCTGGCTCCCTCACTGTCATCCGCTGATGACAACCAGTCAATAGCAACCCTCACTTCACCCAGGAGAGGAGGTGTTCATCTCATCTCTGTCGCAAGAGTTTGCCCAGTTCCTCATCCAACCCACTCCATGTCAAAAATGGTCCAGGGCACTTGAAGGGCCCCCTCTACACGCAAACACACACACACACACACACATACACACACATAACACACACGTGCACTAAGTAGAAAATAGTGCCCTGCAGACACAGGTGTTGGGATTGGGGGTGGGGGGTATCCCCACACTTGTCCAAGGTGAGACTAGATGGAGCCAGCATAAGGTCTCCCACCAAGCTAGCACTGGGACACACACACACACGCACACACACGCACACACACACAACTCCATCTGCTCCCCTTACAAGTGTATAAAGTACCCCTCAGAAACTAAACAGATAAGTCAAAGGTAAACTTTCAGGGAGAAAAAAACTCAGCCTCTTAACAAATACAATAGAATATTTACTCTGAAGAGCTGACTTAGAATAATATCAGGGTCTTACCTGAAGTAGTTACTATAATCAAATTTCTCTCTGTGTGCGTCATCCTTCCTCATCAAGTGTCTGGCGCATTTTGCTCACATCAAGGAGCGCTCCTGCAGCCAGACGATGCCGGGTACAGAAGGGTTAAACACTGACACCCACTGAGTTGGTAGGGGAGGGAGGGATGTTGGATGGTGTTACACAGTCTCTGAGCATCCGTGTTTCTGCCCAAGAAGGGATCTGTTTTTTATTTATTCTTACTCCGATCTTTCTGGCAAGAAGCAAGCAGGATTAAACCCCTCTGCCATCTCTGTAGCAAGGGCTGAGCACAGTAACGGCTGACCGAAGCCTGAAGCATAAGGATGAGGAAAAGGCAGAGGGGGCAGAATCCTGCAAATAAATGAACAGCCCAAGCCCTAAGGGAGTAGCGAAAAAGTGGGCTCACAGCCAACGCATGTTGGAGGATACAAACGTCACTCGTTCATTTGACCATACATTTTTAGGTACCCTTATGCTCCGGGTATACTGCACTGTGGGAACGGCAGTCACACCATCAACAGAGCTGCTGCCCTCGTGGAGGTTACTATCGACTACAAGAGAAACAATCACCAAGGCAATAACAATACTGTGGAAGGGAAAAGCTATGGTAGGGAAAGCAGGCTTCCCTGGAGGGTCCCTGTCATGGAAATACCCTGGAGAGGGACAGGAAAGGTACTGTCAGAAGTAACTTTTAAGCTGAGACCTAAAGGATGAGTAAGAGTTTTCCAGGTAAAGAGGAGGTGATGAGTGAATCAAGCAGTTGGAACGATCAGAGTTCTGACGCTACAGGACCAAGAGAAAAAGCAAACCCACGGATATATTTTGTGCGGCCCACAGTTTTGTGGATTTGACCTTGTTGCTGTTATTGCTGTTGCTGTTCATTACTGGCCAACAATGAAGGTTTCACATGAACATTCAGATTTCTGATTCCTCTTGAAATTCCCTCATAGTGAAGATCGGCTGGAATTGAGTAGTGATTGGCCCCTTTAAACAGGGCCCGATTTGCCCCAGTGCCCACCACTCCTTCTTGTGCCCCTAGCAGTGAGGCTTAGGTCAGTTGCCATTCATCATGGAGCTTGTGATGTTGTCTTTCTAATAGGAGAGTTCAAGAAAAAGCAAAATGTTTCTTACATCCATGTTTCTACCAAAATGGACAAGATAGGATAGAGCAAGGAAACCGTGCATCACCCGGCTCTCTGCCCTCAGTAGTATGGTTGGCCCAGCCCGGTTCACATTTGAATATTGAGACCCTGGTCTAGGTCTACATGAGGGTAGGAACCATGTCTTCTTCACCTCTGTGGATTCGGTGCCACGCACAGTGCCTGGCACTTAGTAGAGGAGAAATAAATGTTTTTTGAATGAATTAAAAATGTGTACAATGGCTACAATGCAAGAAAGAGCGTAGTATTTTTTCAGGGAGTTGGGGGGAAAAAATCAGGATGAAGGTAAAGGAGGAGCCTGACAGAGGGTGGAGAGGTGGGCAGAGGCCATCACAGGAAGGTCTGACCAGAACTTTCTAGAGTTTAGTCTTTATCCTAAGGGCAATGGGAACTTTGTGAAGAATTTTAAGCAGAGGAGTGAACTTGACTAGCTTGGTGGTAGGAAAGATCTCTCAGCAGCATCGCAAAAGATGGGTCAGAAGAGAACACATTAGAGTCTGGTCTAAGGAGATATCACAATGGTCAAGGTGATCAACGATGAAGGCCTGAACGAACAGTGATGGGGGGATGGTGGTAAAGAGTTTTTAGGTGACAGAATCACCGGGATTGGGTAACAGTTTGAGGGTAGAGAGAGGAGGGAAAGGGTCTGACTTAGGTCTTGGGGGTGGAACCATCCAGTACTGGAAACAAACAGGGCTCCCATGAATCCACTGAATCAGAATTAATCCATATTCCCTGGTCTCTTCTTTTAGTTTTCAATCTCTTGCCTTTCTAGAGGTTCAGCTACTGTTTCAGTGAGGCCTTGCCGGATAAAATACAGAACGCCCAGTTAAACTTGAATTTCAGAAAAACAGTAATTTCTTTTTTTTAATCTAAGTATGTCCCATGAAACATCTGGGCATCCTGTATTTTTATTTGCTAAATCTGACGACCCTAGTTTCAGCCCACATCTTCACTCAGGGATCCCCGCTGTGACCCTCCCCATGGCCCAGAGTGGGAATTTGAGGAAGCGTTATTTCCCTGAAGAGCAGGAGTCTGCAAACGCTGTTCTAGATTGCTCCTCTCTTGGCAAATACATGGGGTCGTTTTTCTGTAATGTTTTCCTGTGGCTCATCAAGTTTCGGCATAAGGAAACTACCGCCATCCTCCACCAGAGTCGTATCTGAAAGAACCCAGGGATTAGCCATAAAGCAGAGCTAATGAAACAAGATCACAGACACAAAGAGGGGCAGGAGAAGAGAAAGGGCAAATATGAGAAGAGGAAGAGGGGCAGGACAAAGGAAACCACCTCCATCATGGTTCAGACCCGAGACTCCAAGTCCTCGGGGAGTCTTACCATGTACACACATGGGCGACGGAATTACTATTTTATTCCTCAATATTCATAGTTTTCCCAATTTTCAAAAGTGCTACATTGACTGTGTGCTACTTTTGAATCAGATTTTTAAAACTCAGTGAACGTCATTTTTAAATGGAAAAGTAGACAGGCTATTTGAAATTTTTGCCATGGAAGTTTTAGGATTTATCCTCAGACCTTTGATAGCAGTTAGCGCCCTTTGAGTTCATGGGGCGGATGCATTTGTAGCAAAATCGGTGGAAGAGACAAGGCTGTCTGATGACTCTGCATAAACGGTCACAAGCCAGAAACACCTGAATTTAGGAGTGCCACTTACTGATGAAGAAGCTACTGGTCCAAAAATGTCTAAACTGTTAGAAGAACCCTATCCACATGCCACATCTTTTTAGCAGAACCTTTACAATCTGATGCCATCGTGCACCCAAAGTGTCGACCCAGAAAGGAAAAAGATAAAATGATATGTTTTCTTTGGTACAATGCCAATTTGCATATTTTTTTAACCCACACGTGAATTCCACTTGGTGCAAACTCTTCTCTCTAGGCGGGAGGGGGAAAGAGGTAATCATGACAAATTATCCTTTTTCCAAGTTATCATCATCTTGCTCTGTCTCTGTCAAATTGTTCCTCCAACACAGCAGCCTGCAAGCCCGGCTCACCCTCCCCCCTCGCATGCTATTTATACCTTTTGGATCAAACCAGCACTTTTGCATATCTCAGCCATTTCAGGGGCTGAGATGAACTGCACTGCTTTCAGTCTTTTCCATCAGAGTTGCTCGTGGTCACGTCCCTGAATATCTTTAAGGACAATGCATTCCACAATCACTTCAATCTAAATCTGTCCATAATTATGATAGAAGGGGATAGGCTAAGTTTCACCCAGGAAGGAAGGATTCATTTTTCAAGCCCACGTGTTGCTTCCACAGTATCTATCTGTAAGCAGTAACACAACCTTGACCTGCAATCCTACAAAGAGGTGGGTGTGAGCTTCTTTTTTTTTTCAATTCTCCCAAGGAAACGAATCCCTGTTTCTCCTAAGAAAAGACGGTCCTTTTTCTTCTTAAGCCATTTTCTTTCACAGCTGTTTGTTAGGTCTTGGTTTCTTTTGTTCCAGTGGGGACTCATGGAAAAGAAACACAGTATCCAAGGTGGTGGAGGACTAAGGAGAGGGGTAAAGGACTGGAAGAAAAGCAAAGGGAAGAGTGTTGCAAAGAAGAGAGAGAGGAGATGGATGGGAAGTAGGAAGTTAAAGAGATGATGATGCTTTGTCTTGGAACAATCAGCTCAGCAGGACATTGCAGCTGGTTCTTTCCAACTATTTTTTTCTGGATGCAAAGTAAGCGGGGCGCCTGCAGAATTTTTAAGCCTCCCCATGATGGTTGACAAGCTTCCCTTAGCACAGTCTCCTTTCTTACGCTGAGACTCCCCCCTTTCTTTAGTCAGCATCCCAGGAGTTTATGTCCAAAGTATTTAAAATTATGAGATGTGGTTATATTCAAAACAAATTATTGATGCTCCAAAATCAGGAGGCTTAAACATGAAAACAATACTTTTGTAAAACTTAGAGTAAAGGATGAGAAATTGAAGGAGAGGAGAAAAAATTTTTAAGAACTCTAAGTCCACTTTTTCCAACCCACTAGGAGTCCACACATTTGGAAAATTCAAGGAAGCTTATGGTGTTTACTGGAACCTTGTTGGACACTAGACAGTAAATTAGGCTGTGTTTCACCCATCTTCCCACTCAGGTTTAGGAAAATCTATAGGAAGGAGCTTCACGCTGGCCAGAGTTTCCCTTAACCCTCAAACAAGGAATGCAGTGAGTAGACAGCCTGAACCTCCATGACCTCAAAGGAAAAATTAGCTTTTCCACTTAATTTCTACCTGATGTGGGAGAGCGAAAAGAATACAAGATGTGGAATCAGGGGACCTGGATCAAGTCCTGGCCATTTAGGGATATGGATTAAGTCTCAGTTTTCTTGCCCTTAAAATCAGAATAATAACTAAAAATCTATCAGCATCATTAAGTGGATGGATTTACATATGGATGTAAAACACACCAGGTAAATGGGAAAGCTCTCGGTGTGTTGGATATGGCCACCTTGTGTCCTGGCTCAAGGGGAGGGTCAGCCCCCATATCATCCTCATTGTTTGACTGTGGCATTTGCTTCCAAAAAAATCAGCCTCAGGATTTCAGGGTTCTCCTTGCATGGCCCTGTAATCAACCTTTCTCTGCTCCAAAAAAAACAAAAAGAAAAGAAAAGAAACACTGCCTCAGAGATTTCTGTTTACCCTTTGAGTGTATTCAAGCTCTTTAAAAGGGCAAAGTGAAAGTTAAAGAGATGACTCTTCCCTCCATGATTAAAATATGTCTCTAGACCAAAACGCTCACATCTAAAACGAAATTTGAAGTGTTTCCTGCAGGTTTCTTACAATGGGAACATGGTGGTTTAAGAAGCAGAAAGGAAAACAGGACAGAAACAAATTAACGTGCCCTAATAATAATAAGAGAAGACTTATAAACCCTTTTCCATGTTAGGAAGTAACTCACTTAACCCTCACTCTAGCCCTATGAGGTATGTACCATTAAAACCCCACTGTACAGATGAGGAAATTGAGGCCCAAGGCATGAGAATGACATACGCCCAGAGTCTCATAGCTAGTAAATGACAGTGTGGCGGAATTCTGGTTCATTTGAGCATGCAGTCTAGAATCAGTGGGGGTAAAGTGTTGGCAATGCAGGTGACAGACATGTCGTTCAGTGTTTCTACTTTGCCTTCAGGATAAAGTTCAAGCCCTTTAGCAATACCCATGAGGCTCTCCATGGGCTGGCCTTGGACGACCCCGCCACCTTCATATCTATCCTGCCATGTCCTCACATACTCCAGCCACACTCACCTCTCTGCAGCTCCTTTAGGTGTCATGCCTTGCTCTTCACTCTTTCCTTTTTTGTTTTCACTGGAGTGTAGTTGCTTTACAATATTGTGTTAGTTTCTTGCTGTACAGCAAAGTGAATCAGTTACACGTATACATATATCCCCTCTTTTTTAGACCTCCTTCTCATTGTCACCACAGAGCGTTGAATAGAGTTCCCTGGGCTACACAGTAGGCTCTCATTAGTTATCTATTTTATACATAGTAGTGTATGTATGTCAATCCCTATCTCCCAATTCACTCCCTTCCCCCCTTGGTGTCCATAAGTTTTTCCTCTACATCGTGTCTCTATTTCTGCTTTGAAAATAAGTTCATCCGTACCATTTTTCTAGATTCCACATATAAGCGATATTTTACAATATTCGTTTTTCTCTTTCTTACTTCACTCTGTATGACAGTCTCTAGGTCCATCCATGTCTCTGCAGATGGCACTATTTCATTCCTTTTTATGGCTGCGTAATATTCCATTGTATATATGTACCACATCTTCTTTATCCATTCCTCTGTTGACAGACATTTAGGTTGCCTCCATCCTGGCTATTATAACTTTTCACTCTTTCTTAATCCACATATATACTTTCCATAACCACTCCTTGTCTACACACTGCAGCTTACGCATCTGGGAAACCTCAACTCAACCAAACCCACTTAGTTCCATCTACTCCTCCTTCCCATCCTTCTTGCCCCTCACAGTATGCCTAATGCACATCCACTGTATCCACTGGTAAATAAAACACAGGACCAAGTTCCCTGACTGATTCCACAACTAGACCCTGACTTCCTTGAAGAGAGACAGCATCTTCTAACGGAATATGTCTACAAGGTATTAGTTGCCAATTAATATTGTGGACTGAATGAACGACCAGGAACACAAAAGAGCAGAAAAAAATAATCAATAATAATGCTTATACGCCACAGAAGTGGGTATCTTCAGCATTTTAAAAACATGTTCACAAATTTTCTTGTTTCACCCTCAGAGGGTTTTATAAAGTCAAATGTTTTGCCATAAAAATACAGATTTTCAAATTATTTCCCCCCCCCCAAACGAAAAAAGATCTACATAATTTCTGCGTCAATTTGTACAAATTCCCTACTTTAAAATCTCCATGTTTTCCTTACCTCTCCTTTCTTCCTCTCGTCCATAATAAGCTTCATTTGGGCCACATTTTTACACATTTATAGGTTTGTCTGATGTCCTAGAGAGTTCGTATCTTCCACTTAGGGGCCTTTGTTCTTCTTCCCCTTTCTTTCTAATAAAATTCCACAAGCTCTCTTTGTGACACTAACTAGCCACTCTTTTTTCTTTCTGCCTCATAATTAGTCCTCTGGCTCTAAAGCCCTTTGCTATGGGGCATGAAGAAGCCAGGAACTTTCTGTCTTTCACCAGCAGTCTGAAATGCATAATATTCTGATAACTATCTCTTTTGTTCCTATTCTGTTCTTTTCTGCACCCTCTCACAGTTTAGCCTCCTTAGCTTCTATTCACTGATTTTTCAGACGGTTCTCTGAGGATCAGTGGGAACGCCTGAGAAGCCCAGCAGGGGGCATAGAGGGGGCAGCAGGCAGGGCGCCCCTCCCCCAACCTCCAAGCAAAACCACTGCATCTGGCACTTACTGGGCTTTGGCTAAACCACCAGGTGAAGAAAGCATTCTGAGTCTGAAGCTTCAGGCAGTATGAAAGTCACTGCTCCACCCGCTGGACTGTGTTGGAGACTTCCTCTGCTCTTAATTTTTATAAAACAACACTTGCCTCTGTTTTCTTTTTGGGCTCTAGTCTTCTTTTCCTCAGCATTCCCAACGTACATGCAGTACCTAACCTTTGGAGTTGGCCTGGACTCCACCCTTTTTCTCATCCTAAATCACCCAGAATTCCTGGTTCTACCTCAGAAAAGATCCTTACATCTGGCTCCTCTTCAATATTCCCCCTGCCTTGTTTTGGCTTGGAGTTCATCATCTCTCAAGAAAGCTCTTATACCTTACAGTCTTCCACTGGGTCTCTCTCCTTCTCTCTCCCTCAAGAATAACCTTCCTGGACTTCCCTGGTGGCACAGTGGTTAAGAATCTGCCTGCCAAGGCAGGGGACATGGATTCGAGCCCTGGTCCGGGAAGATCCCACATTGCCGCCGAGTGACTAAGCCTGTGCGCCACAACTACTGAGCCCGTGGGCCACAACTACTGAAGCCCATGCACCTAAAGCCCATGCTCCACAACAAGAGAAGCCACCGCAATAAGAAGCCTGTGCACCGCTAAGAAGAGCAGTCCCCACTCGCCGCAACTAGAGAAAGCCCGCGCACAGCAACAAAGACCCAACACAGCCAAAAATTAAAAAATAAATAAATTTATACCAAAAAAAACGAAAAAAGAATAAGCTTCCTAACACACAAGTGTCCCCAAGGTACTCTGTCCCCTGCATCTCCAGTTCTTCACTCCCATGCATGCTATCTCTATCAACTCAAATCAACCCAAATGCAGAGCTGAACCCTCTTCGAGGTCCTTCCAATGACAACCAATGAGCAAGGTCACCTTGACTGAAGTTTTTTGGAGAAGATGGAGGAGGAGACTGACAATTTCCTCCCCATGCAAAGCATGTAAGAATTCAGATTAAATTCTTGTCTCCTCCATGTCTCTTCTGGACCAGGCCACCCCTAGGGCTTTCTCTCCCTGAACTTTCCCCTAAGCAGTGCCTAATGTTTCTGGCTTCTCCCCCCTGTAACCACAGATACACCTCTAAACTTCTCATTCCTCCTACAGGTGTAGAGCTTAGGCGTGAGACTCCATGGGACCAGGCAGATCCAACTAGACTCCCAATTCTTCCCCTTGCTCTGTGACCTTAGATAAGTTATTTTATCTCTCAGAGCCTCGTTTTTCTTTTTTCCATCTGTGAAATGGGATGATAATATTCCTCTCGACAAGGTTTATATAAGGATTAGGGATAATCCATGTAAATCATAGAACACAAAATAGCCACCTAATAAATGGAACTAAAAATAATGTGGTGTTATTGCTCCTCCTGCTCCCACATCTCCATCACGTGTGCTCTAAGGAAACAAGTTCCTCATCCGTGAATCTTGTTCTATGACCGTGGAGGTTACTCTGCTATAGGTTGTCATTGTTGCCTGACTGAGCCCTAAGAAAAGGCCTTCCCTCTCTGGATGTAACATCAAGATATAGAAATGGCTGTAGCTATTCTCCTGAAAGGTGTGTGGTAGAAGGTGTCCCCTCTGTGACAGGGAAGAGAAGCTAGGGAGGGAGGGAGCCCTCTGGGAGCCTCAAGGTAGCAATATGGAACTGAAAGTTCTAGATTCACAACATCCTACCTTTACTCTCGACCACACAAGGTCAGCACAACTAACACCTGCATTATTCAAGGGTCAACTTGCTGTTTCAGCCTAGGTATCCTTGGACATCATCGAAGATGGAGTTCAGGAAGGTGGCACTGCTCTTCAGATTGGTGCCAGGAGAGCTTCAGGCTCTCTGATAACAGCTGAGCCCCCAGCTGTGCTTTAACTAGCATTGTTTTTAGTTGTCTGGGACCAGTTCCCTCTCTATGCCCTTCAGTGACTGCTCTGAACCTCACCACTCGCTTCAGGTCCCCCATGTCTTCCCTGTATCCCTCTCCCTTAGATGATCTCACAGAAAATTATTTCACAGACAAAACAGGTGACCCAGCCTGGATTCCCTTATCCCCTGCCCTCTATACCAACAACCATCCTATACCATGTTATCCTGACCTTCTGCCTCCAATATCCAAGGAAGAAATGTTCCTCCGTCTGCTCTAAGCACAGTCCTCTCTATTGTTCTTGTCTTATCCTTTCCCATCAATTGTCCTTTAAATTTGGATGATCCAAATCCTCCCTCTCTACTGAATCCTTCCCCCACCCCTGAGAAACGTGAACAAGTGTCTCCTAACCTTAATGTCCTCTCCCATTTCTATACCCTTATCTAGCAGCTACTCCCCTCATTTCCCTCTTTTTAAAGCCAAGTATCTAGAAAGTTGTCCACTTTCAGTGTATTTGGACTCCATCATTCACTTCTCAATTCAACCCCCAAATGCTCTCACCAAGAATACCTGTGAGCTCCACATCACACAACCCAGTGAACACTCTTTAATCTTCACCCCGTGACCCCTCACCTCTTGCCTCAGCACTATCACTAGCTCCATTATCTATTTATTTTACTTTTATAGTAAATTATTAATAATAGTAGGCAACTACAGAGCAGGAATTATAGTTGAAATTTCTCTAGATCTTAAACATATAAAGAAACAAGTAATCTATTCTACTCAGACAAGAGTAGGTTTTCTTGTATTCACCTATCAAAGATACCAGACCTGAAATCTGTAAGAGCCATCGAGACTCACCATAACCACTGTCAGAAGGATCGTTTTACAAAGGTTACACTGACATTTGAAATATATCCAAATTGTGTTAGTAATTAAAACAATAACAATAATAGTATTCATGATGCACTTTAGAGTTTATAAAACACTTGTGTTTTACTCGTGATGATACTGAGTCTCAGAGAGGTTAAGTAATTTGCCTAATGCTCCACAGTCCAATAAGCCAGGGATGCCGAGGTCAGACTTGGGTAAACTAGATCTCCTAGTTTCCCATGGAATTAGTAAGAAAATTTCTGAAACACATATATAAATGCATAGACAAACCAATGCATGTGATAAATAAAACTGAAACCCTCCATGCTACATAGCTCATGAAAATGATTAGTGTCTGTAAGTAAAATCTTCATTGCTTTAGAAGGAAAAACCAGAGAAATGTGGCCCGAGGCAAACAGCGGTATCTGAAAACTCACTGAGTCCAACTCTGCAGTCAGGAAGTTTACTCCCAGGCAGATGACAAACAAGGTTTCACTCTCCAAAGTCACAGCGGCCAAGTGGACACCGGGAGAACAGGATACACACACACACACACAGACACCCAGGGAAGCCACCCACCAAACCTTCAGGCCCTAATTGTACAAGCACACCAATCAAAGGAAGTACCTTCTGGAGGTATTTCCTGCCTTTTATTTCACCAATACACCACTGTGTAAAATTACAGCATTCATGATATTCCTAACCCTATGAGTCCAAAAGCTCACGAGAGGGTGGGAACCTCTCAGCTGCCACCTTTCGTAAACTGATGAGGTCTACGGTGACAAGGGGGTGTACTGGAAGCTGCAGCTAAGAGGAACATTCAAAGGAAGACACTTGCTGACTTCCCCTTGATCCATGGGCAGATTTGAGGAGTTTTGCACTGGGAATATAGCATCTACTCTGTCACTTTAATCAAGAATCTCACTTTTTGATTTCCTAAACCATTATAGTCACATCCTAACTGGAATCTGAGCCCCTAATCTCAGTGCTCTCCAATCCATCTCTTAAATGATAACCAGAGTGATCTTAGTAAAATGCCAATCTGACTATGTCCCACCTCTTCATGTATATTAAAACAAACAAACAAAAAAACAAAAAAACACCTCCAATACATCACAGCTGCCTTCAGGATAGAGGCTGAATCCCTCAGTGCTGAATCTAAAGTTCCTCACCCTTTGGCCCCATTCCGTGTCTTACCCTCAATCCCACATTTTGCCATGCCAGGTTAATTTCAGGCCATATTCCCATGGGTACGATATTATCTCATGCCCCATGCTTATATTGAAGCCAGACTTTTTGCTTGAAATGCCCTTTCCCTTTGTCCGTTAGGCAAACTCTTACAATGCTCCAAAGCTTCAGCTCAAATGCCACCGGGTCTAGACCACTCCACCTCCAACCCCAAGAAAATTAACTGCTGTCTGCAACGTGCTCCTACAGCCCCCAGGCTGACCTTCATTCTGCATTATCCTCCCTATGTTACAACTGCCTCTTTTTTAACCTGTTACTCCAACTAAACTGTGGTGAAAGGGATGGTGTCTTACACACCTGTACCTTCCCGGTTTTGTGAGGAATACAGAATGGATGTTCAGTGCAGGTCTGCTGAAAAAAGTCCACGGAGCATTTATGGAACTTCCTAAGTACACTGTAAAATGTATTGGAAAATGCATGTGTAATGTATAGGGATCTCTTTCCAACTATGTTAATACCAGGAGAACAAATCACTGGAGTGGTAAAGTGATCTCACTTGTCTGCTTCCAAACATTGGCCTAGAGACCACATCCAACCTCGGAGAAAGTTTCTACTAGGTCACAATAAAATAAGAATAAAGTAACATAGTGAGATTTTCTACAATTATTCCTTTCCTCCTAATGTTTTTGGTGTTAAGAGACCTTTATTTTAGTGAGATAAGTGAAGCAGTAGTAAACAGCAGTTTTGTTCAGATTTCGCTTATTTGTTTATGCCTTTACTTGGCAATCTAAAAAGAAGCAAGTCAATATTGGTCTTTGTAACAGTCAGGGTCTCAGCAGGAAACAGAATTCACACCAGATGGTTCAAATAAGGAGACTTTAATGAAGGGACCACTCACAGAGCTGGGAGAGCTGGGAGAATAAACAATGGGGGTGAGAGGCCCAGAAGGGTCAAGGGGAGGAGACAGTGTCACGGGAGCCTGGTGGGAGCTAGAGCCCTGGAAACAAGGCCACCCAGCAGAAGCCATAGCTTTGAGTGGACATCACTACTCCTGACATGCAGAACTGAAGCAACGTTTCTCTCTGGTCACCCCTCAGTCTTCTGCCAGGGACTCCCATTGGCCACACCCAACTGGAAGCCAGCCAGCAAAGGTGGTCAAAGGGCAGAGCCCATTAGGGTCACCCTCCTGGGCACAGAGAAGGTCAGAGTTGGGCACAGAATGGATTGGGGGAAGGAGAGAAATTAGTAATAACCTGCATTGTTCCCCTCCATTTTTAAAAAAATTTTATTGAAGTATAGTTGATTAACAATGTTGTGTTAAGTTCTGCTGTACAGCAAAGTGATTCGGTTATACATATATATTCTTTTTCATATTCCTTTCCATTATGGTTCATCACAGGGTATTGAATACAGTTCCCTGTGCTATACGGTAGGACCTTGTTGTTTATCCATTCTATATATAATAGTTTGCATCTGCTAATCCCAAACTCCCAATCCATCCCTCCCCACCCCCCTCCCCCTTGACAACCACAAGTTTATTCTCTATGTCTGTGAGTCTGTTTCTGTTTTGTAGATAAGTTCATTTGTGTCGTAGTTTAGATTCCACATTTAAGTGATATCATATGGCATTTGTCTTTCTCTTTCTGACCTACTTTGCTTAGTATGATAATCTCTAGGTCCATCCATGTTGCTGCAAACGGCATTATTTCATTCTTTTTTGTGGCTAACATTCCATTGTATATATGTATCACATCTTCTGCATCCATTCATCTGTCGATGAACATTTAGGTTGCTTCCACATCTTGGCTACTGTGAATAGTGCTGCTATGAACAGAGGGGTTCATGTATCCATTCCCTTCAATTTTTTAACTAGTCCATGAAAACTAAATCTTGGCCATCCCTGATCTAGTGGCCTGAGCACCCAAAAGAAAAACAGATTCCTGGATTCTAGATTAATCCCTTCTAGTTATTAGCTGGATGACCTAAGCAAATTCGTTAACCTGTCTGGATGACATTTTCTTCATCTGTAAAGTGGGAGTAATAATCCCTGTCCTACCAAGCTCCAAGGTTGCTGCAAGAGAGATCGTTGTCAAAAGAGGCAACGCATATGAAAGGGCTTAAAAGCTGCAAAGTCCTGTACGGTTGAATTTAACCAGCTCTTACTTAGGCCCTACTGTGGGCCAGACTCTGTTCTAAGGCCTTAACAAATAACATTCCCAGCCATCCTTCCTGCAGGTTTTCTCCGTATATGGTGGGGCGTATCTTTTCCTCACAGGAGCAGAAAATGTTAAAGGATGAACGTTGGCCTCATCTTTACCATCAGTGTTATAACAGGAATCAACTTCATTTACTCTGAAACAAGAATGCTAAGCTAACCTTATACACCATGTTAAGAGCTTTCGAGGTAACTTGATACTTTTATTAAAAATAAGATTGACTAATGAGTGAATAAAGAAAACATGGTATATATACATCACACACACACACACACACACACATACACACACACACTCAATAGAACATTATTCAGCCTTTAAAAAGAAGGAAACCTGCCATTTGTGACCACATGGATGAGCCCGGAGGACATTATGCTAAGTGAAACAAGCCAAACACAGGAAGACAAATATTGCATGATCTCACTTATATGTGGAATATTTTTTTAAACAGCCAAACTGCAGTTGCCAGGGGCTGGGAGGAGTGTCCACGGGAGTTATTATTTAAGGGGTTCAGAGTTTCAGTTTTACAAGATGAAAAGAGTTCTGGAGATGGATGGTCATGATGGCTGCATAACAAAATGATGACGCTTAACATGACTGAACTGTGCACTTAGAAATGGCCACAGTAAGTTGTATGTTATATGTATTTTACCACAACATAAAAATAAATTATAAAAATAAACAAAATAAGACTTCATTTACCTTGTTTTCATGTATTTCACTACTTGAGGAAAATAAGAACTAGTGGCAGACTGTGGACATTTAGTACTGCCATTATTGTTATTACTGTTGTATTAGTCAACCGAAACTGAGACTCTGTGATGGCCTAGGGCTAAACACAGAACATTCTCCTGGGAACATAACCCATTTTTATGGCATTCCTTCAGTTTGTTTTTCCAAACACTCCAAAATGAATAATAACAATAATCATGGATACCATAATTGTTTCCATCAACAACCAGTAACCCACGTGTTCCATAACCCATTCTCTGCTTTGCCAGTTGGCTGACCATGACCACCTACATTTTGCCCTATGAGACACGCTACAAGAGTGGGTTGCTCCAAGCCTGCTCTGAACACCCTTCCTTGTGCCTGAAGCCCCCATAAAACATGACCACAAATCATCACAGACAGAATTTCCAGGGAAGTTTTGGAGGCCATGACTGAAGGTCAAAGTCTTTTGAATTTAGTGACATATTGTCATTAGAGACTTTCTTTCATCCTAGAGATGCACAGGTCTCAAGCAGCAGTAGGGTAGCAGAAGAAGACAGGCACTGAAGCCAGAGATTGGAAATCAAATCCCCACTCCCCCACTCACTAGGTGTGAGACTTTGGGGAAGTCACTTAATGTGTCTGGGCCTCAATAAAGTAGCAAAATAATTTCTGCCTCAAGGGATTGTTGTAGAAATCAGTGAGATGGTGTGAATAAAGATGGTCTGGTGCCTTGCACGTAGCAGGTGCTCACTAAATGAGTATGATGAGTAGAGATCAGACTTGGGGTTGCCAAGGGGGAGGGAGGGAGGGAGGGTGTGGGGGAGAGGGATGGACTGGGAGTTTCGGGTTGGTAGATGCAAACTATTACATTTAGAATGGATAAGTAACAAGGTCCTACTGTATAGCACAGGGAACTATATTCAATCTCCTGGGATAAACCGTAATGGAAAAGAATATTAAAAAAAGAATGTCTCTACGTGTATAACCAAGTCACTTTGCTGCACAGCAGAGATTGACACAACTTTGTAAATCAACTATACTTCAATTAAAAAATAAGTATGAAGAGGAGGAGGAGGAAGAAAGCCTATGATGTCCCTAAACCGAAGGGGTGGCTGAGGATGAAAACATCTCAAGTGGATGAGTCTAAGACTTGGCTTTCTCATCAGACAGGAATCAATGTTGATCAGTGCTCCTTAGCTGTAGCAGAGCTACTCCTTGTCCGCCAGGCACACCTCTTTCTTTCTGAGAACAGCACTCCCCTTTCTAATAAGTATGGTGCCTCTCCTTTCTCCAGCCAACTACTCAAGGGAGTTGGCCAGTCATACTTCCCATCACACTACAGGCCACACAAGGGAACACATGACCCAGCCTGGCTAATCAAAGTCCTTCCCCAGGATTTCCCAAATTGCAACTAAGATGAGAGAGTCTTTTCTACCCTGGAGTCCAAGCTAAAAAAATATGGCCTAGGACTTGCCCGTGCCCTGGAATACATAAAGATAATTTAGACCTGCCTTCAAAGCAATATGACCTCTACAGAAAGTATCTGAAAGTGTTTGGTACCCTAGTTGCCCTGAAAACTTCAGCTGTTTGCTTACCTGTTTCTCTTCCAGTAGCCCAGGAGCTCCTCAAAATTGTGGATCTCATTTTATCTACATTTACCACATGCTAAGGGCTCAATGAATGTTTGCTGAAATAAAATTAAATAAACATCTGGAATGGATAAAGAAGATGTGGCACACATATACAATGGAATATTACTCAGCCATAAAAAGAAACGAAATTGAGTTATTTGTAGTGAGGTGGATGGACCTAGAGTCTGTCATACAGAGTGAAGACAGAAAGAGAAAAACAAATACCGTATCCTAACACATATATATAGAATCTAAACAAAACAATGGTTCTGAAGAACCTAGGGGCAAGATGGGAATAAAGACACAGACCTACTAGAGAATGGACTTGAGGACACGGGGAGGGGGAAGGGTAAGCTGGGACAAAGTGAAAGAGTGGCATGGACATATACACACTACCAAATGTAAAATAGATAGCTAGTGGAAAGCAACCGCATAGCACAGGGAGATCAGCTCAGTGCTTTGTGTCCACCTAGAGGGGTGGGATAGGGAGGGTGGGAGGGAGATGCAAGAGGGAGGAGATATGCGGATATGTGTATATGTATAGCTGATTCACTTTGTTATAAACTAACACACCATTGTAAAGTAATTATACTCCAATAAAGATGTTAAAAAAAATTAAATAAACATCTGGAACAAAAGAAAACTATGAAACATGTAATATAAAACTCACACACTCTTCACAGACACAGGATGGTTTGATTTAGCGTTACCCCCCCCACACACTTAACTGAGTCTAAAACATGTGGAAATCACACTATTTACCCGCAGAATAGTTACACTACGCCCCTCCCCCAAAGGGCTCAATGAGTGTATAAACCAATAAAAGGGCATTTTTATTTTTTCCTCTTCTCCTTTGTAAGAGTGTCTCCTGGCTTGGAAGGGAGAAGGAAGATAAACAGCAGTGTCTGAGCGCTTTTGAAGCTGGGCTATCAACAAAGGATCTTCTAAATCAATTCACCACCAGAAACGGAATGCAGGCGCTTCTCGGAAATGTCTCACAAAGAAGCACAGAGAAAGGCTCTCTGAAGGCGGAAGCAGGACATGTTTCCATCCTGGAGATGGAAATTGAGGACGGCGGGAAAGCCTGTGCCCCCAAACCTTTCCCAGGGTCCGCAGTGCCTTGTAGCTCCGTGGCCATTTCAACGCAAACCATGCAAAAAGGGTCAGAGAGCTTTCTCCAGGCCACACGGGTGAGTTGCCATTCCACGCATGAAAGTCAGATTTCCCAGGTCCCCTCCCCTGGACTCCCTACCCGTTCTGCCAGCACCAGGCCCACCGCGCAGTTAACGCCAGCAGAGGCACAAGAAGCCTTGAGAGGCACCAAGTTGAGCATCTGCCAGCACCATCTGCAGATTCCACAGACCGAGGGGACAGAGGCAGCCTCACACCCCACTGAATCTAAAGAGTGGGGCTGTCAGAGGGAGACTGACAACGTCAGCTGGCTCTCCCCAGGGCCAGTGCCTAAGGGGGCGGCTCAGTGTATCCACTAAGCTTTTCAGATCCAAAAATATGATTCTGCCCATGTACCTTGAGCAGATCAAGCTCTTAAGAACTCATGTTCTGGGACTTCCCTGGTGGCGCAGTGGATAAGAATCCACCTGCCAATGCAGGGGACACAGGTTTGAGCCCTGATCCGGGAAGATCCCGCACGTCGCGGAGCAGCTAAGCTCGTGTGCCACAACTACTGAGCCTGCGCTCTAGAGCCCGCGAGCCACAACTCCTGAGCCGGGTGCTGCAACTACTGAAGCCCGCGCGCCTAGAGCCTGTGCTCTGCAACAAGAGAAGCCACCACAGTGAGAAGTCCGCCCACCATGATGAAGAGTAGCCCCCGCTCGCCGCAACCAGAGAAAGCTCGCACGCAGCAACGAAGACCCAACGCAGCCAAAACTTTAATTAATTAATTAATTAAAAAAAAAAAAACCTCATATTCCACCTAATCTCATGAGACTGATGTACAAAGCAAAATGGCTTTTTTTTTTTTTCCAGTGGCCTATTTTTAGGGCAGTTTTAGGTTCACAGCAAAATTGAGTGGAAAAAAATGGCTATTTTTAAATTTATAACTGGGATCGATAAACATGCTTTGAGTTTCTACTATGAGTCATGTGCTATTTGGAAATGTAGCAAATATGATTGCACTGCCCTGACACCAAGTTGCTCACAGTGGGTGAAAGGGAAGATAAACAGATGATTACAAGACAGGGTAATAAGCATTAAGACAAAGGTGAGCAGACAATGTTACAGTAACACAGAAGACAGGCTCCTAGAGCATGCTGAGGGATCAGGGAAGTTATCGGGGAGACGAAATGCCTGTGTTGGGTTCTGAAGAATGCATAGGAGTTTTCCAGGTGAGTGAGCAGCCCATGGGACACTCATTGATGCCTGGTGTCGTTATGAACACCACTTGCCCAAGCTCAAGGCCAAAGGAACTTTAACAAAAAGTCCCTGCGTTTACCTTCTCTGAGTCCAGGAAGTCCTCCACATCCTTCTTTAAAGTTCTGCCCCTTAGGCGCTTGGGATTAACATAGACACACTACTATATATAAAATAGATAACCAACAAGGACCTACTGTACGGCACAGGGAACTCTACTCAATATTCTGTAAGAAGCTATACGGGAAAAGAATCTGAAAAAGAATGACTATATGTTATTCATATGAATCACTCTGTTGTACACTTGAAACTAACACAACACTGTAAACCAACTAAACTCCAATAAAATTTTAAATATATATATAAAATAAAGTTCTGCCCTAATTTTTTACTTTCTTCCTTTTTCTCCTGTTTCCATTGTAAATTCAACCTCTTTTCAGCCCTCTCAGATCGATGACCCATTGGATGGTTTCCAAACTTTGATTCAGTTTCTGCCTCATATGCTGCCTCTCTTGTCACCCCTTTCTGCCCTACCCACTGGAACATTTGGATGTGCTGTGCTACATCTCAGGGCAATATGCCCGAGTTCCAGGCTTCACGACCTTCGCTAGCCTAGCAACGGGGAGACTGGACCATTGCAGGCAGTGGGAGCAATGCGTAATGTCAAAATAGCCTCTATCAAGAGTCCTCTGCTCACCCAGACTCCCCAGTCAGGTATAATCAGATGCCTAGAGGACACCAGCTCCAAGCCCACAGAATTTAAGATCCTAAGAGTGAGTTCTCCAGCTCATAGCCAAAGCCCCACGAAGTATAACATCATCCCAAACAGGAAGGTCACAGGAGACAGCATTCTCAACACACTTAAGGATGCACGCTGATCTTAATTCAATGTGAACGTCTCTAATGATCATTAACTGAACAGATCTCAGGACCGTCCCTCAAGCTCTTTTCTTATGAAGACAGCCAAGCTCAGCCATTCTGCACCGAGTTGCGTGTAACTGTTCCCCTCAGAAGGGGACCGTTTTACAAATTTTGAGGACCTCCTACCATCATGTCCTACACCCCCTTCAACACAATTAAAATGAGGCATTTTACCAACAATCTCTGGAGCTTCCTCCCATTCCTTCTCATTTTCCCAGAGTGAGGTCCTTTCTCAAAGCCAGCCTTTGCCTCAGCCCACCCTTACGCCCATCTGTAAACACAAACTGACTTGTTCCATGAGCTAGAGGCTTCTTTCTCCTTATGGACCGTGAGCTCCAAAGGGGCAGGAACCACATCTTCAGACTTCTTGTGTGTGCTGTGCAATGTGGGGAGAGTCACTTAGCCTCTCTGTAAAACTGGGGGAAATAATAGAACCAACCTCAGAAGGTCCCAGAGAACATTACATGAAATGATGTACAGAAAAGCCTCAGCATGGCGTATAATAAGTATTCAAAACATGTTTGCTATTATTATTAATATTATAATTAATTATCTCTGGATGTTAGATCCTTCATCAATTAAATAGTAAAAAAGCAGTTACCCCACTGGGTTATAGTAAATAAATGAGATGATGCGTGTAAGGACCTAGTATGGTGCCTGGCACACACTAGGCTTTTTATCAATGGAGGCGATTAATACCAATGCCCTGAGTAATTGCTTCTTGGCTTGAACTCTGAAAGAAGTGACTCTATACTTTGAAGTAGAAGATCTGAAACAAAGCATCAATCTTTTATTTCATGAAAATTCACTCCACAGAATACTCAGGGGCAGAGGGGGAGATAGAAAGCGACGCCCTGTAAGTTGAATCAGTCTCTTTCTTTGACTCAATAGACGTTAATGAGCACTTACTAAGCGTCAAGGTGTAACATGGTGATGTGATATATTTCTTTGTGGCAACAGCGTGAAATATCAAACTCCTTTTCTCTCCAGCTTATTTCTCACCCAGATTATCAAAGGCTAGATCCAGTGAGGACTTTACAGGGTGGTACAGACGTGGGTAAAAGTACCAGAAGAAGTGGCATCCTAAGATAAAAACCAAGTTGGGGAGGAGAAACTAGAAGCGGGTATGTTAGTTTCCTAGTGCTGTCATAACAAATTACCACAAGCTGGGTGACTTAAAACAACAGAACGCATTCCCTCCTAGTTCTCAAGGATAGAAGTCCAAAATCAAGGTATGAGGAGGGCCATGTTCCCTCTGAAGGCATTAGGGGAGAATCTTTCCTTGGTTCTCCAAGCTTCTGGGAGCTGCGGTGGGGTCCCTGGGCTTGTGGAAGCATCACTCCAACCTCTGCCTCCATCTTCACATGGTTTTCTTCCCTGTGTGTCCTCTCTTCGTCCCATAAGGACATCAGTCACTGGATTTAGGTCCCACCCTAATCCAATATACCCTCATCTTAACTAATTACATATGCAAAGACCCTGTTTCCAAATAAAGTCAGATTCACAGGTACCAGGGTAATGTTAGGACTTGAACATATCTTTGGGCGGCGCAATTCAACTCATGACAGAGGGTGTCTTCAAAGTTAAGCAGAAAAATAAAAGAAGATACAAATTTTAAAAATAAAATAAACAAAGCTAAATCAGAGTGTGGTGATTTGGGGAGCAGACTTTGGCACCTGGTCCTACCCCTCCCTTCCTGTCCCCCTCTCCACGCACAGAGAGGGGGCTTGATCTGGGTCCTCTGAATTTGGGTGCTGCCAAGAGGCGTGAGGCGGGGCTTTGGTCCATGAGGTGAGGACACCCTTTTCTCTAGAATTTCTGGGGGCTCTCAGAGGATGTCTACCGTAGCCCACCCCCTGGGTTCTGAGAATTTTGAAGTCAGGGCACAGGGAACACTGCTGGAGAGCCTACTGGAAAGTCAGGTATTCATCTGTCTATCTTTCCCTCCGTTCATCCAGCCACCTATTCATTTACAGCACAGAGGCTCTGGGAGACAGGCTTCCTGTGTGGAACCCTGACTCCATGACTTACTGTTGTGTGACTTAAACAAAGCACTTAATTCCTTAAGTCTCAATTTCCCCCTTCTGTAAAATAGAAATAATAATAGTGATGACCTCATAGGCTTGCTTTGTGGGAAAAAACGATCCCTGCGTATCGTGCCTGGCACAGAATGAGCATCACCACATGTTAGCTGCTACCACGAGGAAGGTGACAATAGTGATGATAGACTGTAGGAAACCTGCACAAAGGTGGGGGATAGAGATGTATAAAGCAAACTGCACATGGAGTGCACCAGGCGATACAGTCAGAGCCAGCCCTGAATGATCTGGGCGAGGGCTGTTTCTTCTGCTATGGGGCTATGCGAAGGTCTGTCGGGTTCGCAAAGGGAAGAAGTTATGCTGCCACATCCCTTCCAGCTCCCAGTTTACGTGGGTCACCGGCACACCTGCAGTTACATCTTGAAGGGACCTGGGGAGCCCTCATTTCAGCAGCCTTTTTTTTTTACCATCCTTCCCCAGGTTTGTTCCCTCAGTCACTTGTCAATGTGTCACTTCCCTTCAACCTTCCCTCTAATGCATTTGCTAAAAAACAATTTCTAAACTCTCCTTGTTACCAGAAGAGATGCTGAGACAGAAAGGAGAGAAAGCTGGAAAAGCTATAGACTCTCTTGCATTTCCCTTTCTTGATGCTCTGCCTTTGACTGACATCAGGGCCTGTTTATAAATCTTTAACGTGAGCCAGTGATCGTTTTCCAAAACCTCCACCTGCAGACCAGAATCAACCTCGGAACTGATTACAGTGGATTTGTTTGGGTTGCACCTTCTCGGGAGTTTTAATGAGCGACTTTTCAAGGGTTGCCCCTGGGAGGAGGCATGTCAGGAGAGGGAGAGTGAGTGGGAATAATGGCTTCCCAGACCCCCGCACCCACGCCCACTTTCCTGTTTGGATTATTTCCTTCTTCCTGCTACTTTTTGAAGCTACCAATTCACTCTCATCTCCATCCTCTGCCCAGGCCAAGTACTGTTTCTCCTCATGCCAAGTGACAGCATTAAGGAAGAGCAGTGGGAAGAAAGACAGACTGAAAATCCTTAAGTGAGTTTTGACAATTACGTTTTCTCAAATTACCAGAACGTCAAGATACTGTGCACATGGAAAAAAATACAGAAAAGCAAATTATTTCTATAGAAGATCAATGCACGTTGATGTATACACGTCTGATGACCCCTCGTGTCTCATCGGAAACCACTGATGACATCAGATGCTAAATTATTAAAGTAACAGAAACTCAAGGTGGCCACAGCCCTTGCCAATGACTGAGGACAAACACCTGCATCTCTAATAAGATACATCCTCAGGCATCAGGCCTTGAACCTGCTGAGCTCTCAGCAGCCTATCCTGCTCAGCGAGGCCTCTGCAGCTTGAAGGTGACAGAGTCTACAACTGCAAGGGCAGGGTCACCTCCAGCGGTCACCCTGGTCCCTCCAATTGGCTGAGCTCACACGTGGCCTCTTTCCGTGGAGACCAGAAACTACATGGATCTTTCCACTTGGTCACACCCCGGGGATGGAGCCTGCAACACAAACGTGCTCGGAGCCATGCCAGCCAGACAAATTAACTAACAGGCAGGGAGAGCAAAGGCCACGGCCACCTGCGCGGGCAACCTGCCATTAGGCAGGCTCCTGACACATCGAGCAGAGGGACCATGTCACGAGGGGCAGGCCCGTGTGCCCAGTCAGGCCCGAATCTACCCTGTCAGCCCACAGCCTGGGCATGGCTTCTGCTCCCACCAGCTTAAGCACAGCTTGAGGAATTCCAGGCACCTTCGTCACTGCCGGGAGTAACTGAGCAACAGCCTCTCAGCAGGCTGAATCGCGATGTGCTCCTGCGGAAATTATATACTTTTAACCTCTAAAACAATACAATTGGAAGGTGAATGTATTTTTCCTTAATAGTTACAGGGCCTCTTAGTTCCTCCAAAGATGTGGGGTGGGAGGTTATTTTGCTGCCCCTCCATTCTATATTTAAAGAGATGCCTACAATGAATTCACCTCCGAACGTAAGCTTTGGCAGAGGAGTATTGAGAATGCCTCTCAAAGTCATGTTTCTGGAAAGGATTGCATTTCTAATTAATCCAGTTTTGCAGCCAAAGTATATCTCCCCACCATGATCCCCCTATACTAATTGTTTTTTTAATAACAACAGATTCCTCTCAGACACCAAGACTGGAAAAGTTATACTTGTCTTTGACTCACTACTCTCCTTCATGCCTCATATCATCTCATTCAATCAATCCATCACTGAGCTAGTCAAGGACCCTGTATTAGGGCTCTCCACAGAAACAAAATCAATAGGATACATCATATATATATATATATATATATATAAATATAAATAATTATCATATGTGTGTATATATATATAGAGAGAGAGAGACAGAGAGACAGACAGAGGCAGAGAGACAGAGACAGAGACAGAGGCAGAGACAGACAGAGAAACAGAGAGACTTATTATGAGGAATTAGCTCATGTGATTATGGATGCGAGAAATTCTGAAATTTGCCATCTGCAAGCTAGAGACCGACCCAAGAAAGCCCATGGTGTAGGTTCCAGTCCAAGTCTGAAGGCCTGAGATCCAGGAGGGCCGGTGGTCCGAAGGCAGAAGACTGACGTTCCAGCTCAACTGGTCAAGCAGAGAGAGAATTCCCCCCTTCTCTGCCGTGTTGGTTCTATTCAGGCCCTCAGTGGACTGGATGATGCCCACCCACATTGGGGAGGGCAATCTGAACTGGGTCCACAGATTCAAATGCTAATCTTCTATAAACACCCTCACAGACACATCCAGAAATAATGTTTAACTAGATATTTAGGCATCTGATGGCCCAATTAAGTTGACACTTAAAATTAACCATCACACATTCAATCTGACTTATTTCCCATTGAAATGGCTCTAATGTCCATTCCTATCCAGTTCCAATAACCCTACAGTAAGCAAGACTCTTCCATCCTCATCCTGGGATGACTGTGTCAATTCCAATTAAACCTCCCGGATTCCAGCAGCTCTTCCATATTATGCATTCCTGAACACAGGATCATCCTCTTTCCATGCTGCTATTGCCAGATCACCCCTCTGCTCAAAACTCTCCAATGCCTTTTATCCTACCACAACACTCAGAGCCGACATTCTCTCCATCACCTTCAAGGCTGTCCTACAAGCAAGCCCCACCCTGCCTGTCCCACTGCAATCTTGCTAATCCCCAGCATGTACTCACCCACTGCAGCCAAACCAATGCTTTCTGGGCCCACAAACACACCAAATTCGTTCATAGCTTAGACCTCATACCTTTGCTCATACTATTCCCATCATTTGGAATTCTCTTTCATCGTCTCCCATTGTGACTCAAGTCTAACCATCCTCCAAAGTCCAACTCCTTAATGAAGACTTTCTTGATTACTTCATGCCCTTCTGCTCTCCCATAAGTACATACGCTCTATGGCAAACAAGGTGCCTCATTACGGACTGTTTGTAACCAGGTCACTGTCACATGTTCTTTCATAAAGTGTCCCAATTTTTCAAAATTGCAAGAATTTGGATGTCACCAGTCATCTGTATCATTTGGGGACAAATTTTAGAACAAATTAGCAAAATAGGCAGCTTTTGCAGACTTGGAAAGAAATTGAAAGATGTCATGATGCCAACCTGAGCTCAGCAAGAACAAGTCACATCAGACGACTTATTTCCTTCTGTTTGGAAATCTTACAAAGGTAAAATGGAATAAATGCAATGCTTCTGCATTGCATTAAGTATTTAACAAAGTCTCTCCATACCACAAATTCAAGAGCAATAATAAGCTTGATGAACTTTCTAGATAATCCAATGACCACACCTAAAGGATGCCAATCATCGCATAGTTGCCACCTCACAAAGAGAGCTCCACTAGTGTGCTCACAGGCCCATCCTTAGGACATTTTTGTTAATGGCAGGATCGTAATAATTATAGTACTCTGATAAAAATATATAACTTGGATAAAAAAATAATATTAAATGACAAAATAAAGTTATAACATTTTCTGAACTAGTTATAACATTTTCTGAACGAGTGTTGGAAAAACAGCCAACACTGGCAATAAGGCACAAGATAGAGACAAATTTAAGGTGCTTTACCCGGGTTCATTCATCCAACATGACAGGTAGGGAATCTCTGTCACTGAAGGTTTTCTAATAGAAGCTGTTTTTTTCATTCTTAAAATATTATACAGAATATTCAGTATCCAGGAGAGGGTTGAACTATACGATGTCAAAAAACCCTTCTAACTTCAAGATTGTAATATTTTATGATTCTATATATCCCTATCTTGCACTGCAAGTAAATTATAAATCTATTGGCATGCACATCATGGCGTAATGAAAAGAATATGGAATTTGGAGTCAATTAGACACGGGTTCAGTTCTTCCACTGACTAGGCGGATAACTTCCAAGTCTGTTCCTTTATCTACAAACTAGAAATTGTGTAAGATGTAAGAGTTGACTCAGATAATGCTCCACGCAAATGGCCTTGTCCAGTGCCTGGCATAGAGTGGGTGCTAAATAAATGTTCATTATAAATCTTTTTCTATATCCTACACAGCTAACAGAATATTAGGAACATAGTAGGATCTCAGTAAGAAATCATTTAGTTCTTTGATTTTGAGGGATAGCATGGAGAGGTTACTTGCTCATCGGAAAAGCTTTCAAGACAGAAAAGGAGAAAAGCGTGCCAGGTAGGAGGAAAGGCATGGAGGTGACAATGAGCAGAACGTGGCTTGCTGAGGATGGTGAGGTCTCTGACCCACTGGGATTGGAGGCTGGCGACAAGGCTGGATGAGTAGAATGAACCAGATAGTATGAAACTTGAGGTACCACTCAGCCAAATGATAAGAAACGGATGGCTTGCGATGCTCACACAATAACCCGGGCCTCACACCCTCTCTTTGGCCTATGTTAAGAACATTAAACAATGATTGGAATCCAGAATTTTTCTCATTGTCTGAGAGCAATGGCATGCCAACTAGAGTTCACAAAAGGTGCCTCTTCGAGCATCAACCGAACAATTTCATTCTCATTTTTCTGGTTTTCTTTCAATAACCAAGGTTTACTACCTTGAACCAGGGTGCCCTACTGTGCCCATGCAGCCTCTAGCTGGCAGAGGGTTTGAAGGCCTATTTTACCAGTTCTATTTTAACAGGAATAGGAGTGGGTGTAAAACATAACATTTCCAGTTGACGTTCACTAACAAGCCTCTAGTAGAGTCATTTTAGAGATTGAAGAAAGGATCATTTGGACACCTGAATTTGAAGATAATTTATAGATTACTTACAGAGACTTTACAGTTATTTATCTCTCAGACAGCTGTGAGAATAGACAGAAGTCATGCAGGAGGTAGGCAGCCCGTAGAATGGGGAAAAACATTAAATCTGAAAGTGCCTGATACAGCAATTAATATTTCAACCTTCCTTGCACAAGAAAGAACAATATAAGATTACAGAGATGTTGGACTCCATGAATATGTGAAATAAGATTTGTGAGGGAATGGGGGAAAGGGGAAATGGGAAAGGAGAGGGACCCCCTAAATATGTATTATAAACCTAACCCCTCGGGCATTAATGGGCTATTTTTAAGTGTTAAAAATATCATTGAAACTAAAAAATGTTGTTTTTTAGTTACTGTTTTTCAGTAGCACAGTTCTAGCACATTCTTAAGCAACATTATGGAAGAGAAGCATTGCATAGGCAAGCTTCTTAAGAGAAGAGGTTTTCTCTCTTTTTTTTTTTAACCTCATCAGTAAGTGTTTGGTAGCCATGCTTCTGTGGGGCTAGCAGACCACACCCTTTCACTCACTAAACCCTACCCCACTACCAGTGCACACACACTCTTATAAATATACAAGAATGAAGACACATGGTCAAGTCCTGAAGGGATTTTACCATCAGTTTAGGGGTCGGAAACAAACAGACAAAAGCTGTAAAAATGTCTTATGCATTTACCTCTCTGGCCATCACTTGAGGTGCTTCTAGAGTTCCAGAAACAAAGACTCTAGGAGAGCTGGAGAAGTCAAAGGAAGCTTCAAGAGAAAATGCTAAGGCATCTGGGCTTGTGAGGTAGATGGCAAAGGAGGACAGGTCTACAGAGAAATGAAGAAACTGTGTGTTTGGCCAAAGGAAAAAGGTAATATAGAGAAACTCAGTGGACTTTTAGCACTCTATACAAGCTTTCTCAGAAACTCTATTCCACCTTCCATTTCTAGCTGGTAGACCACACACAACACCTCTCCAACTATGGGCTCATACTGATATATTGATATGATAGAAAAAATTTTTTCTTGATCAAACCAAATACAAGAAAGTGAGCCAGCTGTCACAGAAATATTGAGGAATTCCTGCAAATTGTACAGCTGTTAGGATAAGATCAATAAAGGATAAGAGCTGGGAAAATCACAGCCCAAAGACAAACAATCAAAGTAGTCCTTCTTAAGGGTGCAACATAGCCTGAATGAGCAGAGGGTGCATCATCAGGGCAATAAACTAGAAAACTGTAATAGGAACCACAGTGTTAATCATACCTTTGCTCTGTCCCCAGGCTTACAGAGCTTGAGACTGGCAACAGAATGTTATGCCCCCAGGATAAACTAGGAATAATGGGGATGCGACTGGGAAACGGAGTTAGTATAGGAAACAGGGCCTGAGTGAGTTTGAAAAAAATCACTGTCTACTTCCACATTAGACAAGGTGGAAAGAGGTATTGGAGGTCTTAGTCCCATTTAGGTGCAAAATAATTTAAAGTTCTCTAGCCCTGGAGTAAAGTTCTGTTACTCTGGAGACTGTGGGAACATGCACCTTCCTTGCTTATGGGCCCCATGGGAGAAATCTGTCCACACATTTATTACTTTTACAGGAGCCCTAAGTAAGACATCCCAATCAAGAGAGAAGCCTCTTGAGGACACAGACTTTTAAAACCTGCAGAGAAAACTGCATATACGGTACCCATATGAATCAAACCACTCCTCCATTTATAATCAGGATCACAAGACATCTGAGAAAATCAATTTTCATTCAAAGGATGAACCCAATATAACCCCAAAAGAAATAGAAATGATTAAAGAAAATGAAAATAGTCTTAAAATATTCTAATATTTAAAATTAGAATGAAAATATCTTTAGAGATATTTTAGTGGATGTTGAATATACATCAAAATTAATTAGTGATTATAACTGGAGGTTTGTACCTCTTTAAAAAAAACTAAACTAAATCAAAAATTAATTAACTAATGAAGTGTAATTGTTGCTGTGATATAAGAGCAATCAGAATATAAGAAAAATGCCTGGAAATTAATTAATTATGATTACCAAAATATTTTAAAAAGCAATGTATGGAATAAATAATTACAATGGATAAGGTTAAAGGCTGGATAGACAAAGAAAATTTCCCATTAAAAAGAGCAAATATTAAAAGAGATAGAAAATACGAGATTACAGAAGACAGAGCCAGGAAGTCAGTGTATATCTAATATGACCCCTAGAAGCAAAAATTGAGACAATAGAGAGAAGAAAATAATCAAAGAAATAATGCGGATAAGGGGGAGAGAGGAAGTCCCAGAGGTAAATAAAAAGATAACTCTTTATAATGAAAAGACCTACAAAGATAAAAGCAAAGTGAATAGAAACAGAACACATCTAAACAAATTTTGGTGAAATCTCAGAACTCCAAAGGCAAAGACAAAAATCCTAAAAATCATGCTAGGGAAGGGAGGTTACCTACAAAGTAACAAGATCAGAATGACAGCATATGTCTCAATAGCAATTCCTTCAAAGTTCTCAGGGAAATGTTTGAAATTAGAAATCTATACCCAACCAAACTATCCACCAAAAGTGAAATCAAAATAAAGACATTCTCAGACATACAAAGATATTTGAATGCTACCCTTTAAACTCCATATGAAAAAAAAAGTTCGGGTGAAGTGCTCCAGTAAAACAAAAATGCAATACAAGAAGAAAACAAAATAAGAGAAATACGTGAATAAAAATTATAGCTAAGCATGACCCAGGAGGAAAGAGAATGCCAAAGAAATCAAGAGAGAAATCCCTGGGCCCTGTGACCCAACATCTCTTGTGAGTAACTTATGATTACTTTCCTTCTCTTTGGATCCAGTCCCCTCACTTGGTTGAGTTCTATCATTCTTTGCTTAATATTTAGAATAAACCTGTGAAAAATCACTACTAAATACAATTAGAGTGACAGAGAGTAAATGCTGTAAAATTTGACAACATAAAAATAAATATAACAGGGGCTTCCCTGGTGGCACAATGGTTGAGAATCTGCCTGCCAATGCAGGGGACATGGATTCGAGCCCTGGTCTGGGAAGATCCCACATGCCGCGGAGCAACTAGGCCCGTGAGCCACAATTACTGAGCCTGCGCGTCTGGAGCTTGTGCTCCGCAACAAGAGAGGCCGCGATAGTGAGAGGCCCGCGCACCGCGATGAAGAGTGGCCCCCGCTTGCCACAACTAGACAAAGCCCTCTAACAGAAATGAAGACCAAAAATATAAATAAATAAATAAATTTAAAATAAATAAATATAACAAAAATCAGGAGCAGAGGAGAGTTGTAGACATAAATGTAAGTGGAGTGTATAGTGGGAATATTCCATAGATAATGACTATATATAAATCAACAAACAGAGAAGGGAGAATTTGTAAAGGCATAAAGTTGACCATTAGAATTACTGTGTCTCAGGAGGTAGAGAAGGAAAGGAAGATGGACAATGCTGAAAATGACCAATATTTCAACTTCCATAACAGGGTGTCAAAATACACCCTCAAATTCTGATATACCAAAAACATAAAGTTCTTTTATTTAGAATTTCAATTGTAGCCACTGAAAAAACTAAAAGCAGAAACTTTAATTTCAGAGGAATGAAATGGGGATATGGGAGGACATTGACAAGACAGATACTTTTCATTTTAGATCATGTGTAGTTTGAATGATTTGTTTTCTATTTGCCATATGTAGGTTTTACTTTTCATTTTAAAATTCATCTTTAAAAATTTTAAGAAAAAATAAGTTATATTCTCCCAGTTTATCAAACAATGAGTGGTACCCCCAAGGTGAGCTGGGTCATTTTTAGTATTAGGAATTTGTTATGGCAGCTAAGGCTAAGAAAAAGGACTTGGGATCCAGGATTTGAAGTTTAAAAATTCTTGACATGAGATACACAACAGGGCCAGACTAAAAAGGCACGTATGCTTTTAATTAACACAGAAAAATCATTAATTTATTCATGGATTTATTCACTCCCTCATGCCCCATTTATTCCCTCTGACTCATTTCCCCACTTATAAATCATTCATTCTCTCATTTATTCATTCATTCAGTGAATACTCAGAAAATATAAGGCAGGCTGTCTGGCTTCAAGGAGTTTAAAAATATACTTGGAGGTAAAGCAATAACTTAACACATTATCCCCTAAAAGCACAGCTCATGCTGAGGAGAGAGATCTCATGAGTAAAGGCTCATGAATGGGGTAACAAATGTACTGGGTCTTGAAGAATGAATAAGCTCCGACTCAGACGAAGGAATTTGTGCTCGCTTCATTTTAAACATTTGCAAACTTTTGTTTTAAAGTTTCACACCACCCCTTGAGACACTGAGGGGAGAGACGGTGAGTAAGCCTTCTCCAAACCAGCGATCAGTCCACTGATCCAAAATAGAGCAGGCAGCTAGTCCACATAAAACAAACAAACAAACAAAAACAAGATTTCCTTCAACCATGGAGAAAGTTCCATTACCCACTGGAATCATTGTTTAAGCTGGGCTCTGAGTAGGATGACCAACCATCCCAGTTTTTCCAGTTTTAGCACTGAAAGTCCTGTGCCCCAAGCAACCCCCCACTCTTAGGTGAACTGGGACAACTGGTCATCCTTGAGATAGCACTAAGTTTCCAACATGCTCACAGGCTTACTTCATCTGATTCATACAATAAACTACTGAGATTCAAGAAGCTGGTATCCCCACTTTCCAGAAGGTAAAACTGAGGCACCAAGAGGTCCAATGACTGCTAAAGCTCACATACATAAAGAAAGTGGCAGGGCCAGGATTCAATCCCAGAACTGTCTGCTTTGATCTAGAGCCACCTCCAATGACCCCACTACATGCCCTGTACTTCTAGGCATAGATGGGCACAAAAACAAAGGTAGTGGAGCAGGCATCCTGGGAATTCAGGCTCTCTGTGCACAGTGACTGAAAAGAGAACAGCCAACCTTGAGTTTATTGATGCCCTGCTCCAACCCAATGAGCCAGGCAGCCCAATTATGAGGAGAAAGATGAAGTAACAACTACATGGTGTATTCAAGGTCTCATGGAACGGTTTGCAGGTTATGATGAAATTTCCATTTAATTACATAGGAGATTATAGATATAGATGTAGATACAGATACACATATAGGTACACAGTCACTATAGACTTTTAACAAAACCCTTGCAATTCCTTACCGAGGATACTAAAGATTATTTACATATCGAGTACAAAGTAGAAACTTCTGAGGCCCCTTCCAACCCTGGAAGATGACACTTTTCAGACTCGGAAGAAATGACCCCTATTCCTAGAAAAATCTTTGAATAACGTGCCCTTCTAGGGTTTCGTTTGGTTTGGTTTTTTGTTTTTTTATGCACAGTCTATAAAAGAGAGAGAAAAACATGCCGAGACACACAGTAATCAAATTGGCAAAAATTAAAGACAGAGAGATTATTGAAAGCAGCAAGGGAAAAACGACAAATAACATACAAGGGAACTCCCATAAGGTTAACAGCTGATTTCTCAGCAGAGACTCTACAAGCCAGAAGGGAGTGGCATGATATACTTAAAGTGATGAAAGGAAAGAACCTACAGCCAAGATTACTCTACCCAGCAAGGATCTCATTCAGATTCGATGGAGAAATCAAAAGCTTTACAGACAAGCAAAAGATAAAGAGAATTCAGCACCACCAAACCACCTCTACAACAAATGCTAAAGGAACTTCTCTAAGTGGGAAACACAAGAGAAGAAAAGGAACTACAAAAACTAACCCAAAACAATTAAGAAAATGGTCATAGGAACATACATATCGATAATTACCTTAAACATGAATGGATCATATGCTCCAGCCAAAAGACACAGGCTTGCTGAATGGATACAAAAACAAGACCTATATATATATGCTGTCTACAAGAGACCCACTTCAGACCTAGGGACACATACAGACTGAAAGTGAGGGGATGGAAACAGATATTCCATGAAAATGGAAATCAAAAGAAAGCTGGAGTAACAATACTCATATCACATAAAACAGACTTTAAAATAAAGAATGTTGCAAGAGACAGGAAGGACACTACATAATGATCAAGCAATCAATCCAAGAAGAAGATAGAACAATTATAAATATATATGCACCCAACATGGTAGCACCTCAATACATAAGGCAACTGCTAACAGCTCTAAAAGAGGAAATCGACATTAACACAATAATAGTGGGGGACTTTAACACCTCACTTACACCAATGGACAGATCATCTAAACAGAAAATTAATAAGGAAACATAAGCTTTAAATGACACAACAGACCAGATAGATTTCATTGATATTTATAGGGCATTCCATCCAAAAACAGCAGATTACACTTTCTTCTCAAGTGTGCATGGAACATTCTCCAGGATAGATCACATCTTGGGGCACAAATCAAGCCTCAGTAAATTTAAGAAAATTGAAATCATATCAAGCATCTTTTCTAACCACAATACTATGAGATTAGAAATCAATTACAGGGAAAAGAAACGTAAAAACACAAACACATGGAGGCTAAATAATACATTACTAAATAACCAAGCGATCACTGAAGAAATCAAAGAGGAAATCAAAAAACACCTAGAGACAAATGACAATGAAAACACAACGATCCAAAACCTATGGGATGTGGCAAAAACAGTTCTAACAGGGAAGATTATAGCCACACAAGCCTACCTCAAGAAATAAGAAAAATCTCAAATAAGCAATCTAACCTTACACCTAAAGGAACTAGAGAAAGAAGAACAAACAAAACCCAGAGTTAACAGAAGGAAAGAAATCATAAAGATCAGAGCAAAAATAAATGAAATAGAAACAAAGAAAACAATAGCAAAGATCAATAAAACTAAAAGCTGGTTCTTTCAGAAGATAAAAAAATTGACAAACCATTAGCCAGACTCATCAAGAAAAGGAGGGAGAGGACTCAAATCAATAAATTTAGAAATGAAAAAGGAGAAGTTACAACAGACACCGCAGAAATACAAAGCATCCGAAGAGACTACTACAAGCAACCTTATGCCAATAAAATGGACAACCTGGAAGAAATGGACAAATTCTTAGAAAGGTATAATCTTCCAAGACTGAACCAGGAAGAAATAGAAAATATGAACAGACCAATCAAAAGTAATGACATTGAAACTGTGATTAAAAATCTTCCAACAAACAAAAGCCCAGGAACAGATGGCTTCACAGGTGAATTCTATCAAACATTTAGAGAAGAGCTACACCCATCCTTCTCAAACTCTTCCGAAAAATTGCAGAGGAAGGAACACTCCCAAACTCATTCTATGAGGCCACCATCACCTTGATACGAAAACCAGACAAAGATACTACAAAAAAAGAAAATTACAGACCAATATCACTGATGAATATAGATGCAAAAATCCTCAACAAAATACTACCAAACAGAACCCAACAACACATTAAAAGGATCATACACCATGATCTAGTTGGATTGATCCCAGGGATGAAAGGATTCTTCAATATATGCAAATTAACCAATGTGATACACCATATTAACAAATTGAAGAAGAAAAACCATATGATCATCTCAATAGATGCAGGAAAAGCTCTTGACAAAACTCAACACCCATTTATGATAAAAACTCTCTAGAAAGTGGGCATAGAGCGAACCTACCTCAACATAATAAAGGCCATACATGACAAACCCACAGCAAACATCATTCTCAATGGTGAAAAAGAGAAAGCATTTCCTCTAAGATCAGGAACGAGACAAGGATGTCCACTCTCACCACTATTATTCAACATAGTTTTGGAAGTCTTAGCCATGGCAATCAGAGAAGAAAAAAGAATAAAAGTAATGCAAATTGGAAAAGAAGAAGTAAAACTGTCACTGCTTGCAGATGACATGATACTATACATAGAGAGTGCTAAAGATGCCACCAGAAAACTACTAGAGCTAATCAATGAATTTGGTAAAGTTGCAGGTTACAAAATTAATGCACAGAAATCTCTTGCATTCCTATACACTGATGATGAAAAATCTGAAAGAGAAGTTAAGGAAACACTCCATTTACCATTGCAACAAAAAGAATAAAATACCTAGGAATAAACCTACCTAGGGAGACAAAAGACCTGTATGCAGAAAACTCTAAGACACTGATGAAAGAAATTAAAGATGATACCGACAGATGGAGAGATATACTATGTTCTTGGATTGGAAGAATCAATATTGTGAAAATGACTATACTAGCCAAAGCAGTCTACAGATTCAATGCAATCCCTAACAAATTACCAATGACATTTTTTATGGAACTAGAAGAAAAAATCTTAAAATTTGTATGGAGACACAAAAGACCCCGAAAAGCCACAGCAGTCTTGAGGGAAAAAAACGGACCTGGAGGAATCAGACTCCCTGACTTCAGAGTATACTACAAAGCTACAGTAATAAAGACAATATGGTACTGGCACAAAAACAGAAACATAAATCAATGGAACAAGATAGAAAGTCCAGAGATCAACCCACGCACCTATGGTCAACTAATCTATGACAAAGGAGGGAAGGATATACAATGGAGAAAAGACAGTCTCTTCGATAAGTGGTGCTGGGAAAACTGGACAGCTACATGTAAAAGAATAAAGTTAGATCACTCCCTAACACCATACACAAAAATAAATTCAAAATGGATTAGAGACCTAAATGTAAGAGCAGACACTATAAAACTCTTAGAGGAAAACATAGGAAGAACACTCTTTGCCATAAATCACAGCAAGATCCTTTTTGACTCACCTCCTAGAGAAATGGAAATAAAAACAAAAATAAACAAATGGGACCTAATGAAACTTCAAAGCTTTTGCACAGCAAAGGAAAACATAAACAAGACGAAAAGACAACCCTCAGAATGGGAGAAAATATTTGCAAATGAATCAACAGACAAAGGATTAATCTCCAAAATATATAAACAGCTCATGCAGCTCAATATTAAAGAAACAGACAACCCAATCCAAAAATGGGCAGAAGACCTAAATAGACATTTCTCCAAAGAAGACATACAGATGGCCAAGAAGCACATGAAAAGCTGCTCACCATCACTAATTATTAGAGAAATGCAAATCAAAACTACAATGAGGTATCACCTCACACCAGTTAGAATGGGCATCATCAGAAAATCTACAAACGACAAATGCTGTAGAGGGTGTGGAGAAAAGGGAACCCTCTTGCACTGTTGGTAGGAATGTAAATTGATACAGCCACAATGGAGAACAGTATGGAGGTTCCTTAAAAAACTAAAAATAGAATTACCATATGACCCAGCAATCCCACTACTGGGCATATACCCAGAGAAAACCATAATTCAAAAAGACACATGCACCTAATGTTCACTGCAGCACTATTTACAATAGCCAGGACATGGAAGCAACCTAAATGCCCATCGACAGACGAATGGATAAAGAAGATGTGGTACATATATACAATGGAATATTATTCAGCCATAAAAAGGAATGAAATTGGGTCATTTGTTGAGACGTGGATGGATCTAGAGACTGTCATACAGAGTGCAGTAAGTCAGAAAGAGAAAAACAAATATCATATATTAACGCATATATGTGGAACCTAGAAAAATGGTACAGATGAACCAGTTTGCAGGGCAGAAATTGAGACACAGATGTAGAGAACAAACGTATGGACACCATGGGGGGAATGTGGCGGGGGGGGGGGGGGTGGCGGTGGTGGGATGAATTGGGAGATTGGGACTGATATATATATACACTAATATGTATAAAATAGATAACTAGTAAGAACCTGCTGTATAAAAAAATAAATAAAATTCAAAACTTCAATTAAAAAAGAGAGAGAGAAAGAGCTGGGAGAGAATGAAGCAAGAGGGAAATATGGGAGTGACAGACATAATGAAAGGCGGAAAGAAAGGAAGGGAAGAATAAAAAAGGAGAGCTAGACCTGCCTGTTGAGAAACAAGAACAGATAAATGAAGAACGACAGCACGGGAAGTCCTGGAGAGTCAATTAATTAGTTATTGCCCATTTCCTTGAGAGACCGCTAACAAATCTGTCCTTGTCAGTGACAGGAAATCCTTCTGAATTCTTTGTAGAAAGATATTAATGGCAGCGGTGCTTCAGCACCCCTACACGGTGACACGGGGAAGTGGTAGGAGTTTCCGGAGGTCATCCCAGCGGCCAGCCTGGGTACACAAGCCACCCCTCTGCCTTGCACACAAAGAGTACTTCCCCAGCCACAGACTGCCCACCCTCTCTCCTTGACTGGTACATCAGGAAGCTGACATTTAATACCCTAAGGATATAGATGTTTGAAAGCTGGTTATTGTAACAAAGGAAGCCATCCAAACTCTGCGAGACCAAATGGATCAGATAAAGCTGACACAGAGATAAATCTGTTTTACATCCATTCTTGCACAAGTTTTGCTAATCTATGTAGTTATAGCTTTCCCACTGAAGAGAAAGAAATAACCCACCACATGTCGGCAAGTCCACATTACATTCCTATTTTTAATCTCCGAGGTATAACATTTTAGGCAAAGACCATTTTTATGCTGACTTTTGCGTGAACTTCATTAACATAGGATGACACAGGAAGAAAATGAGAAAGGAGGATAAGAGAGGGAGGGAGGGGAAAAAAAAGAGAGAAGGAGAGAGGATTTCTTCCTGAATGGCTGTAGAAATGCGGACTATTTTTTTTAAATGAATGAATTCTGCCCCATCATTGACACAGGATCCCTTCTCTCCAGTCAGTCAGACACCTACTCTTCATTAGCCAGTATTTATGCGCCAGATTGGACTTTCATATGGGAGCCTGGAGACGAATGGTACAGATGGCAGGAAAGCTCTCATGAGATTGATAACGATGAAGAAAGATGCCACATTAAGTCAGAAGGTGCCACTGTTAACATCCCAGCTCAAAGGAGAATATTTCTAGCGAGCACTCCCCTCCAAGGACTGCTTTTCTTCTGGCTTCAAGTAAAATTCACTCCCCTCCCCAGAAGCTCTCCGCCCCACCGAATTGTTGGCGAGTGAGCGATACATTCGCTTTAGTCTCTTTTGTGTGTCAACTGATTTTGCCTCAGACACTTAACCTTTGCTTTCCAAAGGTGGTGGAGATCTTAGCAGTGAAAGGGGGCTGGGGGGAGAAGGGAGGGAGGGGGAAGGCATTTTAGTCCGCGTTTCCTTCAACAAAGGCACCACTATAAGAAGTTCTGTAAGGGAAATCTGAATGGTATTTATTGTTTCCATTCGGGCCCTCATTGCATCTGTTGTCTTTCAGAGACAGACACAGTGTTCATAAAACCAGGGCCCTCAAAAACCTTGGAGAAAGGGTAATCGCCAGGGTGTAGGATTGAGGTTTAATGGGAAAGTCAACACCACTGGAAGATCACAGTGCCAGGCATTTGTTGCTGGGATGGAAGAGAGCCTTCTAACAACCCATTGTCAAAGGAGGCACCATGATTCATTTGGACCTTCAGCTGCTGGCTAAGCCAGTTGGCTCCTCACTCAAAGAAAACACAGGTCCTCATCCATGAAGTTTGAGCCTTTCCACTGCAAAGGTTTAAAAAATCCACTTTTCAGAAAAAAAACAACAACGACATCTCGTCCCAATTTTTCATCTCCAAGGTCCTAGTCACCGATTTTATTTTGCCAGAAACGTATCTTTGGCATCAAAGCTGGGAATGAGTTTTCTGGTTCCTCCAGACATCCCATCCTCCCTGGATGGCAAGCCAACACCAGACCAGGAAAGGAGAGTGGGGAGGAGTTCTCTAGCCTGCAGCGCAATCAGATCGGGGAAGTTTCTCCCTTGTTCAGAGTCACCCAGCAACCCAACCAACAGAGAGAATGGGATGTAATGGGACTTGCAAACTTAGCAAGTTCAGGAAATTGGGCAGCTCTTGCCCAACCTGAGTGATATATTACCAGAGTCCGTTCTAGAAAATGCAGGCTGGGAAACAAAGGGAGGCCACACCAAGGGCCCCAGTGCAGCAATCACAAATTCGCGTTGGTGTGTAAGCATTTAATTAGTTTCCCGGATTTACAGGAACTCCAGTCAATTTAAGACACTCTAGGCAGCTCCTTCCAGACTCCACCAACCCTCCTGGAAGCTTGGACCTAGAATGCCTACCTCCCGGGAAGGGCATTTGGAGAGTCTTAATTGAAGGGAATTCCTATTTTTATTTCTATTTGATGTACCACCAGCATTTCCTCCTGTACAAAAATACACAGAGGGGCAACTAGTCCAAATAACTGGTTTAAATCTGTAAATTACAGCACTGCTTCAAGGAACTTTTAAGGTCGTTTTGTGTCTACAGAAAAGTTAGATGGCATCATAAAATTTTTAGAGCTAATGGAATCTTTATACAGTGGTCGCAACTGAACTGATGAGATGGGTTTGAGGCACTACCCTTCTCCCCCTTTCTTTTGACCGTCCTGGAGTCCTAAGACAGAATTACCGCTCTGGAAGCCTTCATGCCATGACTACACAAAACACCTCCCTCCACCCAGGTCTCAGAACCTAGGTCTTCATTTCACTCCCCTCCACCAAGAGAAGAGGGGTTGCTAAATATGGTTAATTTTCTGAGTTCGTTGCACTTCTGCCCTGGAGTCTAATCCTCTTTTACATCTCCTGTGTGTATTTCTTCTTGGTCTTCGGTGACCTTCTCATACCATTTCATTAAATGCCCTCCGCCTCGGTAAATTACAGTACTTTGAAGCCTTGGAGTTTAGCATATAAAAAAGCAAGAGCCTCTGTATACTGCCCTGGGATAAGGTGTGATGAAAACCCCATACAAGCTGAACTGTACTTCCTAATCAAATGGGTGTAACAGATGGCTGCTGGAGCGAACCATCACAATGGAAATATCTGCAGTTCTCATGGTAACAGAATCTGCCAGGTCTGAGGGATTTGCTGTTTTTCAGGACATCTGAGCTGCAATCTCTTTCCAGCTGTCTAGCAGTCTCCGTCTCGCTCTCTCTCACTCTCTCAGCATGATGGAGATAGAGTTGAAAGGTGGAGCCCGATTTTGCATTCCAGCTGTGATTAAAGACACAGGCACACATCCTGGGAGATAATGCTCCGCATATTCATCACGCTATCTAGAACCTCTTTAGGTACTGGGACATGACTGTCATGCAATTACAATATGCCTGCTTCAGGAGCAAGGGGGGGGCGGGGTTGGGATGAAGAAGATCAGAGAACAACAGAGAGGGAGAATATGAGGAATTAAGATGCATGGGATATACCTTGCAATAAAGATATGGAGTGATATTAAGACTAGCAGTTGTTTCCACTTCGTGGCAGCATGTCATGATGACTTAACGTACCAGGATAAAACATCTGGCCCGGGGGAAAAAAATACATGATGTCGAACTTCCAAATCATAGACTTTGTGGAAGAAAAACAACAGATAAGCAACCGTGTACCTTACCAATAAGTGAAAGCATGTGGAAGATTTCCTTACGCTCTGCAATCAGAAAGGAGATCCACCTCATAAGGTGGAGGTTAGTGTATAGACACTGAGCTTTCATTATAAATCGAAGGTTTGGGTTTAAAACCACAGGACTACATTAGAAATGGGTTTTTTATTATTTTTTCCCTCATGCTATTCATAACCTTCTGATTTTACAGCAGTGCTCGGAAAGGGGGGAAATAATCAGTCACAATTCTATTTTATTAAAGTCTTTTCCTCCAAATCCCTATCGATTTAAAGAAATAAGGAAAAGTATACTGTCTTCTTTGCTATAGTACCTGCTAGCTCACACACACACACACACACACACACACACACACACACACACACAGGGTTGATTCACAGCTGCCTGGTCCCTTGGGTATTTGAGCTTGAAGATCAGACAACATATAAGAATTCAGCCATGACTCAAAATGGAAACAAAGAAGACCATTCTTAGCAAAGCCTGCAATGTGAAATGAAAAACTACAGGCTGGAGGCTGGAGCCCCCTAGCACACTTCCCCACCCCATTGTCCTTGAGGGCACTACTGTTAAATACATATGACAGCCAAAGAGATGAGGAGAATAGTTTCCAGAAAGCAATGATTGGATCTCCCTTTTCATGAGGTAGAATAGGCAGGACTATGTAAGCCTCTAAGCAGCACTTGAGAACAGGTCCTGTAAGGCAGCATTGTCTCCCCCTCATATGGCGCCTGAAGAACATATTATATTATATAACCTTTCTCCAAGCCCGCCCTGCTCTGCCTGAAACCCTCTTCCTTTAGAAGCCTGCTAATAACAACTTGTGGATGACAATCTCCATCTTAACAAGCCGGATTAGTTAGTTTAAAGCAATGGACTGAGGCCATTTTGCAGATGCTAATCAAAAAAGAAAAAGGAAAAAAATTAGAAAAGACCCATGTGTCTCCATCTCTTGTAAGTACAATATAGATAAAGAGGAGGGTGTCCCAGGGCCACATCTGTGAGCTGACCCCTAAGGCGCACAAAGGTCTTCAGGGCTGTGGGGTTAGAAAAGGAGGGAAGAGGGTTTGTATCAGGCCAGTAGCAGACAACAGAGGCTCTGAAAGGGCAGTGATCGGGGAACCGTCTGAAGCTTTTTTTCTTGGAAACTGTTCTTTCGTTGTCTTCTACGGGGGCTTTGCTTTTTGACAAACACTTCCCAGCTCCTAGCTCAGGGCCTGGCACTGAGTAGGGGTACACATTAAATGTTTGCTGGATGGAGGGATGGGGGATGGAGGAATAGAGGTATAAGAAAAGACTCCCAAATGTCAAAATGTCAAAGACAAACAAATCGCATCAGTATATATTTGTCCTCTCTTTCCTCTCCACACCAAGAACATAAAATTGTATGAAACGCCCTAGTCAGCACATTTGGAAAGATACTCTGTGTCTTCAGAGATCAATGGCCGGACTATTAACATTCAACCACAACGAGCACTTTTAAAACATACACACAAAAAGGAATGCTACTCAGCTGATGCTTCAGACTTAGAATATCACAGAACGTTTAAGCCCATTAACAAAAAAATAATCTGTCATTTCATCAGCTTCTCTGCCAGGTTGCCTTTTTCTACACCACAACTAGGAGACTGACTCATGAAGGAAGGAATGTTTAGTTTCCTTTAAAATAGTCTGAGAATAACATAATATACACTCTGTTACATATGGGATCTGAGTGTGTAATCAGGGTGAGAGGAAAAAAAACAAATTGTGAGGGAGAACACTAGCTCTCACATTCCAGAGAGTGCAACACATGCGCACGCGCTCTCTCTCACACTCACTCACACACACACACACACACACACACACACACACACACACAGCTTCCACTAGCTTCTTGAATTTTAACTGCCGTTCAGAGTACATGTTTCTGTTTTAGGAATTCTCTAAGCCAAATGTTTGCTGGAATGCTAACCTCCTCAGAAGCCCAGGACGTCCTGCCAAGATCATCAGTTAGAAGACACCCAACTGCCCTACAAGTTAGAAGAGGGTAAGTTTGAGAACTGGAATTATTCTTTAAGAGTAAAACATAAAAGATGCCTCTCTGGGCAAGACTCATCTCTAACCCTCATCACAAAGAATATTTTTGTACAAGAAGGTTGTAGTCAACCTCAAAAAGATCCCACTATAACTCCAAAATGTTCCTTCTACAATTTATAGATATTTCTAATCCAAAAAATTAAGCCCTTTATATATATTCAGCTCATATCACCTCTCAGTCACAGAGATTTTTCTGTTTTACTGCCAAAGGATTGTCTCACTGTCTCATTTTCTCACATCTCTGTCACAAAGAGTGGAGGAAGGGAATTTTGTGGTATTGCTACTTCCAATAAGTTTTAGGATCAAGTTTGTTTCAGGCCTCGCCTACTTCCCTGGAGTGTTCAAAGCCCTGGTAGGACAGCCCTGTTCTTTCAGAGGACCATCTCTGTTACCAGCCTTCTCTGGAGTACATCCTCCATAACTGAACTGGAATATTTTGTTGCAATTGAGTTCAATGAGCCTAAGTAGGAAACTACTACACACGACACCCTGCAAAGCACTCGCGGCCGGGGGCGGGGGGTAGACTACAAAAATGAATCAGCACCTTCTTGTTCAAGGAGTTCACAATCGAGCTGGGACAGTTAAGACCAGATTACTAATGGTTACGACATCCAGCCAGACAGCATAACGCCACAAAAAGAAGCATAATCCAAGTACCCAAGCAGAGTCAAAGGAGGGTTTATAAAAGGCTCTTTGCAAAAATGGAAAGTTTGATGAGGCTTGAAGAGTCATATGTAAGATTTCAACAGACTGGGGCATGGACAAGGATATTCCAAATGCAGGAAAACACACGAGCACTGATGCAGAAAAATGCTGTGGCTAGTTTCGGCACACTGAAGGGACTTGCTTGTCTGAGAAGGCAGAAGTACAGGGAAATTTAGGGCTTCCCTGGTGGCGCAGTGGTTGAGAGTTCACCTGCCGATGCAGGGGACACGGGTTCGTGCCCCGGTCCGGGAAGATCCCACATGCCGCGGAGCGGCTGGGCCCGTGAGCCATGGCCGCTGAGCCTGTGCGTCCTGAGCCTGTGCTCTGGGATGGGAGAGGCTGCAACAGTGAGAGGCCCGCGTACCGCAAGAAACAAAAAACAAAAACAACAACAACCAAAAAAAAGTACAGGGAAATTTAGATGGAAGTCATATTAGAGGAGGTGGTATGTGATCCCAGGAGCATTTGGGAGCCAATGACCTTCACTAGGCTCACAAAACACCTTGCTTTGTGAGAAGGCCAAGAATGCTCCAAGCAAGGAACACTCCCAAGGGTCTGTTATGAACAGGAAATCCGGGCGGGGGGCACTCAGTTTGCATAAAGCACCCCAATTTTCATGAAGCATACTCTCTGAAAGTATGAACCTTTAACAGTCAAAAACAGCACGTTGTAAAACCTGTCCCTTCTGGATGTCTTTGGAAATAACTAAACCTTTCTATTTCAGTATTTGGCATCGTGACAAGACCTAAGAGGAACTAGAGAGATAATTAATAAGGGCATGAGGGGAAAGTGCAATTAAAAACGGCAAAGACTACTCCATAAATAAGTGCTTCATACTGAGAAAGATTATTACTGCGATCTCCAGCTTCAAACCTGAAATCAAGTCACTATGAATGGATAATGTGAGCATTATTAGGGGGAAAAAAGGCATTATGGTTCCTAGCCTCTAAATTACAGCAGAAAGAAGATTTTATTCTGACCTCACCTTTCTGTCAGTTTAAATCAACAAAATAATCACAGCTTAGTCCCAGTTGGCATTACTCTCCATTACCTCAAGTTTTAATGTTGTACACCTTCAGGTTCTTAACCAGAAGAGGAAGTTAGATCGAGAATGCCTCTAGAAGAGGCTTTTCCAGGGAACTTAAAAAAAAAAAAAGTTTCCTAGGAAACGAGGAAGGCAAACTCCCTTTATCTGAATAAGTGTCTTTGTCAGAAATAAAAACTAGCTGGAGCAAATCTGAACGCTCAAGCCCCACCAGGCCTGGAGATGTCTGAACCTCTGGCCCAGTTTACAGAGGCTGCTTAAAGACATTTCCCATCTAAAAAAGCAGTCCACGTGTCTGTCACTCCTAGGAGAACTTTTGGCTTCTGCCTTGTTGAATGGAATGGTTCAAAACTGAATCATTTCCTGCAATTTAATTTCAGAGCTGAATGCAAAGTATAAGAAGATAAGGTCACAAGGACATAGATCTTTCTCCAGAAAGCGATCACGCTACCTGGGCTGCTGAAAGTGGCGATTTAATTGGACACAGTAGGTTTTGCTATTGTTGCAACGTGGAGATACATTATGTTAAAAACGGCCAATGACAAGTAGGGCCATCAGCGGCACAGCGGTCAGAAAAAAAGTTGACTTCCAATTATTGTTTGAGATGGAAACAACTGCTTATGCCAATTTCAGATGGTTGTGAGTAGCTTCATTATTTCATAACTGTCATCATCCTTGTCATCCTGCCTTATATTTGTCTAGTAATCTTAAAAAAGGACAACGTCTAGAGAGGAAAACTATCGGCCACGCTCTTTTGACCTTGGGTTAAGGCGGCCCACTGAAATGAAAACAGGATGAACAACTCTTGACTATCACTTCTACTCAAAATAGTGGAGTCACCTTCCTTGTAGTCAGGGGTTGGCAAATTACACCCACAGTCCAAATCTAGATCACTGCCTGTATTTGTAAATAAAGCTTTATTGGAACCCAGCCACGCCCATTCACTGATGTATCAATGTCACCTATGGCTGCATCGGCAGTATAATGACAAAGTTCAGTACTTAATGACAGCACCCTGCGGCCTACAAAGCTTGAAGTATTTACTAGCTGGCCCCTCGCTTTGCCAACCCCTGCTTTAAAGCATCATCATCCCTTCCATCTGCAGAGAGCAGGGCTGTTGGAGGGTTCTAGAGCACTTCGTTTGATAACACCTTTCCTATACATAAAGATGGAGACAAGTGCAGGGACCAGAGACATCTCAGACCAGTTTCACCTCTCCGTGGGAGATTCGGACTTGGCACCACCCTCATCATGGGACACTTGGGGTAAGAATGCCACTTTACGTGTGAGAGTGAGGGCCAGTACTCCTGGTTTTCATCAGGAATGAGAGAGGCACTGGGCCTGACCCATAGACTGGGGTGGTGCATCGTGAAATGACAGCGAGGTTTGTTAAACTTGGAAATTGCTTATTAAACCACCATGTATTAATACATTTATAACTGTACATATTCTCATCCATCTAAAGTGGAAATATGTAAATGGAGAAACATAAAAGTTGAGAACACAGGGCTTCCCTGGTGGTGCAGTGGTTAAGAATCCACCTGCCAATGCAGTAGACACAGGTTCAAGCCCTGGTCCAGGAAGATCCCACATGCCACGGAGCAACTAGGCCCGTGTGCCACAACTACTGAAGCTCACGCGCCTAGAGCCCATGCTCCACAACAAGAGAAGCCACCGCAATGAGAAGCCCGCACACCGCAACAAAGAGTAGCCCTCGCTCAGGGCAAGTAGAGAAAGCCGCGTGCAGCAACGAAGACCCAACGCAGTCAAAAAAAATAAAGAAGTTGAGAACATAAACCTGATTGGACTGTTGGAAATTGCAGCAGCAGGATGATACACTAGAAATAATTTAGAGTTTAAGCTACAGAGTTTAAACTCAAACCTGAGTTCAAATCCAGACCCCCATTAGCTCTCTATCTTTGAGCTCACCCTCTCTGAGCTTCAATTTCTTCATCTTCGAAATAGAAGTGTTAATAGATAACACTTCTCAGCATTGTTGTAAGAATAGAACGCGATAATTCCTGAATAATGTCTCGCACAGCACAGTAAATGCTCAAGAAGTGGCAAAGGTAATGACTATTACAGTATTTGGCTTCAATTAAGAAGGCAGGAAAGTTCCTAAGAAAGGCTTATTTAAATGTTCTTAGTAAATAGGACTAATACTCCCCAAATGACATAGTTCTGTACTCAACTTGCTCTGAATATTATGCTTAAAAATATTACAGCTTGTCTTTTCACATTGCTTCTACTCTCAAAGCTTCTTCAAATGAACTCAACATCGCTGTGTGTGAAGTATGGCATAAGGTTCATTATCTGCCCATTTAACAGATGAAGAAATTAACGTTATACCTATATTCCTAGAGTTACTGAGTTAAGCTGAGACCCTGTCTCTTCTCCTCATGGCCCAGAGCACTTAGTACTACCCTGGACTTTACGTAATGGTCTTTTAAAAGTCAACTCTAACATCCTGGGGAAGGGAGAGTCCCAATTAGAAAGCTACAGTGGAAGGAATGAGAGCAAGGGCAAAAGATGCTGGGGAAGAAAACAGGAATCTAACAGAAGGATGACGTTTCAGGGTGCATACAAATGCGGTGTGCCTTTAAAAAGGACCATGTCTATACCTCTATATTGCTTACTACCTGAAGCTAAGCCAGAGGGATGTACATAGTGAGATTTTTGTCTCATTTCAGGAAGGATACAGGATAAAGATTCTGTGCCAGTAATCTTCCTTGGATTAATGGTTTCTCTTTTATCTGCTGTATTTCTGCTCAGATGTCTCTTCTCTGAATGAGTCAGAGGAATGCAAATGCTGGGCGCAGTCCGCCTGAAATATTTAAATCCAGTTTTGCAATGTTTTGCAGGTTTGGAGGGAAAAATTATACACACACACACACACACACACACACACACACACACACACACGATGGAGGGATGGCAGATGAGAATTACAGATATATCAGCCAGCAATACAAAAATGTGGTATTGCAATTTGACAACAAACTCATTTTTCTTTTTCCATTTCTTTGTTTCTCCAGATCAATGTTTAGATGCTTGATGTGAGTGGAAGGAATCTGCAACATTCTTTTGTGAGACTCAAAATCCCATCAAGAATGTATCTGACTACATGGAAAACTGATTTTATTTTGGCTCCCAAATGACAAGACTTCATTATGCAATGAGTACCTCCCCGGTGAAAGCGTTCTCTACACACTGATAGAGAGAAGGGTGGACAGTTGGACATGACTTGTGTGCATCTTCTTGATCCCTCCTTTTATTGATACACTCTGAACTCTTTATTCTCACGTTCCGTCATAGACTTGCAGGCAATGTCTCACTATTGTGACTAAGAGGGCTTCCTCTAAAAGGAAACTCGAAGGGCATTAATATTCAAATCCTCTGGCTGGGTCTGCAGTGGCCTGACGGAGCTTGCACAGAGCTTCTGTGCTGCCAGGGAACAAATCTTGGAAAATACAGCTGAGTAAATTGGGATTTAGCATCGACCCCATGTGCAATACTTAACATGAAACACTCATAATGAAAGGTCTCCTCCAAAGGCTTTTATTGCTGCCAGAAAGAGTTTCTACCATGTGAACCCAAGGACAGAGGGAGGCTTTCTTATTTTCCTTTCCACCTCATGTGAAAGAATAATCTCATGCCTTCAGGACAAAGGCTTCTTTAAACAACAAAGTGAAATGCTTTCAACATCCATGAACATCTCCCAACATCAATGAGATTGCTATTCACAGATGAAAAGTGGGGGGGGAACATTGGGCATGAACAATTGGTCACTACAGCATTACCCTCGAAAACCAGAAAGCCAGAATTTGAAATGTGAAACACCTCCCACTCCTAGTAAATTAGGATTGATGAGTTCCCAGGGACGTTCAACTTCCTTTGACTTTACTTGAGTGATTTATAACCCTTCTCCATGCCATGGTTTCTGCACTTTCTCCAAGCATGTACCTGAACTAAGGCTGGGAAAGGCTTGGCACAAGGGCACGAAATCATACTTCTTTTTCTCAAAACGGTTTCATAAATCGGTCAGCGGAATTCATTTCAACATTCACCAAGCACCTAGAATGTGCAGGTGCTACACTAGGTCCTGGGCCACAGAGATCAGCACAACCGGGCCCTTGCCCTCAGAGAGAAAAAAAAACAAATTGTTTTAAGTCACTCGAGTGGAGGCTTAAAGATACTGTATGAACCGTTGGAGACAAGGACAAAAGCAAAAGAGGCCTGGTGAGGCCCCAGTCTCTAGACAAGCAAATAAATACACCTATACCTCCAGGAAGACAAAAATATGTTGACTTTGCCAAATTAGATTTGTTGGGCTTCTACTACCCATGCTCCCTATTGATCAAGAATTGATTTATGTCACCCAAGGGTCTACTTTAGAAGTTGACACGTTGTGAGAATGGTCAGACTTCAGTCTCTCCAAGCGATATGTTTGTGGCCCTGGCCTCTGCCCAGCAGTCAACTCTTCAGTTCATTCCCTCCTCAGAAAACCACTGAAAGAATCCAATTCTCTGAGGTCTCTGGCAGCTGCAGACATGATACGGGTCCTCTGTGGACCTCACTGAGCCCATCAGTAGACTATCAATTGTAGGGTCTAAATGAGATGAGAGAAGCAGGGCAAGGACCCTTTCTCAAAGAGGTTCAGCAAAGTCTTTTCCTCGCGGGGAGCTACATGTTGCCTGGTACAAAAGTGCAAACCACACTGTGAAACAACTAGCAATTTATATTCCCTTGGAAGGACGCCAAGTGTTTCTGTCATCCTATGTGTGTTCTCCAGAAGTGAATGATGATCAAGGTACATATTAGATACCTCTAATAAATAAATAAATAAATAAATAAATACACACACACACGTATATATGTATATATATAATGAATATACTATATATATATTAGAATAGAATATGTGGATATAGTTACTATGTATTAGAATAGAATATATGAATATATTTGAATATTTTTATACATATATACATACACACACTAAAATCCCAATTTCACTCATTCCAAATTACCCACAGTGTCCTCTTAGAGACCCAAAAGTAGTTCACCAAAATGCCTTTGCTCTCTTGACAGCAGAATTCAAACCATCATCTGTGCTACAGAGAGAGAGATTTTATATCCAAAGACACATCTCAGCCCACCAAATTAACCTTCTCTGGCTAAGGGAGCATGTTGCTGAGAAGGGTTTTTACAGGGCTCCTTTAAACGAGATGGAAGCTAATTTACTCTCTTAAATGATACGGAGGCCCTGGGTGGCACAATGTGAAAAATGACTTAAGTCCACTCATGCATCAGACAGGATAATTCTGGCAAAGTTGGTGCTGACAGCATTAAAAAACAATGATGGAAGAGTCTGGCCTTGTTGTTGTCATTTTAATTGTCACTGGGAGTGACGAAAAATGCATTTCCCGCTCCTGCATCCTTACCACTCAGCTTTGTAATGCCTTAGCTGGGCCCGTGTCACTTGAAAGTGTGATTTAAAAAAAAAAAAAAGGAAAAGAAGTATGTGTGTGAACACATGAGAGATAGTGGAAGTGAGAAGAGAGAGAGAGAGACAGAGACAGAAAGAGAGAGAGAAAGGGACAAGAGAGCACTTGGATCAGAGAGAGATAATGAGACAAAGAGAAAAAAAATGATAACCAAACAAGGATTATTTCAGATGACTCTTCCTGAATATCAAACACCGAGTGCTGTTAGTAATCTCATGGAAAAGGCAAGTTTTTGCAAATCAAGGAACCTGCAGTGTTTCCAAGATCCACTCTGAGTTTTCGGGCAAGACAGCCCAGCATTTCTTGTTAAAAGCTTAAGGGCTCAATTTATGCTAAGCATTCAAGGAAATGTCTCATCCAAACAGGATATCGTTTTTCATATTAAAGAAGCAAACCGATCTCAGAGCATAAATGTTATTATTCACAGTCGCAAAGCAACATGACATTTACTTTCTCTTTCTTCATAGGGAGGGAAGGAGGAGTCTCTCCCTTCTTTGGGGCCAGAAGAGGGCTCAGAAATCCTGTTTCTACTCCTGAAAGAAATACATTTATTTCTCCCAACCCCCGTAGGTGAGTCCACAAACTTCCTCCACAGCACTGATTGCTTTGATGGGTCAGTGTACAGTATGTGCATGTTGCTTTTCAACGTATGTTTAGGGGAAAGAATCAAAGCTAATTTCAGTGTGTGAAAAGCTAGCAGATTCCATTAGTGACTGTGACTTCCCTTCAACGTGATAAGGCTGACTGGATGCAGGTTCTCAGAACTGAATGTCCAAATGGGAACTTACGATGTAGAACTTCAGTTTTATCTACCATAGGCTTCAACACACATACAAAGGGAGAAAAACATATTTTTCTCCCTAGCAGAAATGTTAAAGTTAACCCAGAGAACCACTTGTGCATGTTTTCCTCATCCCTCACCTCCCCCGCCCACCCAGCCCACATCATTTTTTCCTCTTCAAACAGGTGAGGGTGGAGAAGGGGGTCACTGCGATCATATCTGGTTTTCACATTGATGGATCTGAAGGAATGCACATTGCATGAACTCACAATGCCTCTTGTATAGACGACCACAGCAAATCCCGGAAGCAATTCAGATGGGACTAGACCACAGCCTGAATCTCTGAATTGTCCTTATAACATCTATATCGGGTAGTATTCTTAATTATCTTGGTCCCAAAGCCCACGAAGTCATTTCTCATCTTTATGGAGAGCAAGCCCAACTAGAGCTTTGAAAAAGATTTGGTCAGTGATACTTCATGGTTGTCATTACATTCAAGATGCACCTGATCCATAAATGTACATAAACAGACGACTCATGTGGCCAAAGGAAAAGAAAAATGGCATGCGCTGCTAAGTTCTATCAGGATGGAGCACAGTTTACAAGAAAGTTTGCTATAAAACAGCATGTGGTGTTTCCACCTATAAAACTGGGTGGTCTCCATTTAATGATATGTGATTGTATTTTCAAGACAAGATTTACATTACTCCAAATATGAAGAGTTCATAGCTGGGCCCACCAGTTTCACATATTAAAAAAAAAAAAAAAAAAAAACAAGCTGGGATTCATGCCAGTTTAACATGATCTCAGGCAGAGTAATAATACCCTTCCCTGTTCCAGGTCCAGGAGGAGAAAAACAGAGTCCCTGAGAGTGATACTGGAGCCCCTCCTTGTTTGATTTGGCCACAAATTCCTCTGCAGCTATAGTTTGCTGTGTGTTCAGGCACGAGATGCTATGGGCAGTGGAAGACATGAAGACACAGAGTGAAGCAAAAGATAACCAATGTTTACTGAGTGCTTACTATGTGCCAGGCACGACTGATTATCTCTTTCAATCCTCGGAGTTACCCTATGAGGTAAATATCCCAATACCCACTTTACAAATGATATAATGGAAGCACTAAGTCTTACTCACAATCTTATAGCTGGGAGATTGTGGAGCTGAGAATAAACTCAGACCCCATCCCATGTGATTCCAAAGCCTATGTTCCAGAAGACTCTAGAGCAATGGTTTTCAAACTGTGACCCGGTATTTTAGGTGTTCCTCGAATGTCTGATTTGAATTTTTAAATATCTTTTGAAATATCTTAAAACTATGATTAAAAGATAAAACAAGCGGTACATTCAAGTATTATATACTCAATGATAACCTTTTGGAGACTACCAGGATATTAACTCGTTTAATCGCTAGCTGACGTTACGATAGAACATGTTTATATAATTTAACATTTAAAGTACACATATACTACTAAAATGATACTTTCATCAATTTCATATATTGAATTTGCATAGAATTTGTATAGGCTAAAAAAAACAGTTTTGAAAATTCCAGCTCTAGGGTATGCGTTCTCAAGGAGGGGATGGTAATATAACTCCCAAGGGGATAAAACTTGGTTCTTGAGGGCCCAAAATCTTAGCTACTGCAATCATTTTCCCCGCCTTCCCAAGGGTCACAGTACATAAACAAACATCCAATATCTTTGCGGTATTAAAATTTCATGGGGGGAAGGGGACTAGGAAAAAAGTCTCAAAAGTGCTTTATGGGGCTTCCCTGGTGGCGCAAGTGGTTGTGAGTCCACCTGCCAATGCAGGGGACACGGGTTTGTGCCCCGGTCCGGGAGGATCCCACATGCCGCGGAGCGGCTGGGCCCGTGAGCCATGGCCGCTGAGCCTGCGCGTCCGGAGACTGTGCTCCGCAGCGGGAGGGGCCACAACAGTGAGAGGCCCGTACCGCAAAAAAAAAAAAAAAAAAAAAAAAAGTGGAGGAGATAATGAAGAAAAAGTTGAGAAATATTGCTCTATGGTATTAAGAATTGCAGAGAATCTGCAACAGAAAAGAGGAAGCGCTTAGTCCTCATTCAGCTTGAGCAGCCTACTTAACTCGAATTGTTACTGTGGGGAGCTCTCCTTGGAGAATAAGCCTGGCTTGTCTGCAACCTGGGGGTTTGCTCTCCATAAAAGGCTTTTATGAGCAACAATCTCTCTGCTTCTGAGAGGAGACTTGGCAACTTGAGCCAGCCCCCTCATTTTGCAGAAGGAAAAACTGAGGTCCAGAGAAGCAAAAGGCTTGCCGGAGGACATCGTACTGTCTGTAGCAGTCTGAACTCAAACTCAGAACAGCACCCTGCATGGGGTAGGCGCCCAAATGGTGTTTTGTCATACAAATAAGGGAAGGGAAAAATGACTTTAATAAAGAGATTTCATTGGAAACATCAGGTACAAGAATTTTTGAAACCAACTGTATGCAGACTGCCTGTTCCACATCACCTACTGGTGGGGGGAAAAGAGGAAAAAAAAAAAAAATTGAATCTCACCACCTAAATTTACCCGGTGGCTGGAGACCTCAAGGAGAAATGTCCCACCTCTCAGCCCCAGCTGAAGTGGAACAGTGTCAGGAGCCAATGCAAGTGAGTTCTTCCTCTAGCTGACCCAACCACACATCTTTCCTTGGTTTGTTTGTTTTCTTTTTTTTAAAGCTCTTACAGTGCTCCTAGGGTAGAGCCATCTGCTGAAGCGGGATGAACAGGTAGCTTTAAAATGGTGATAGCTCTGGGAAATGATAATCACTAGGTCATAGAAAGTGGCACTGCAGTGTATAAATAAGGTAAGTAAAAGTGCTGAGGACGGCATGTTTGCTTTAATAAAATGTGGTTTCCCTCTGTGTGGAGAATGCCTTTCTTGAATGCCTGGGGAGAGAGGCTGAACTACAGACCAGAAACACGCAGACGGTTCCAGAATCTGGCAATGAGGGTGGGATCAGAGGGGAGAGGGATGAAATATGACTTATTGAGACACAAAAGGAAAGGAGTTGGACCAGAGCCTTTGTGTTGAATTGCTGAAGCAATGGAATGAGATCAGAACTTCCAGGTCTGATTCCAATGCTCCCTTTGGTAGAGGCAATAACGCTGCAGTAAAAAGAGCAAGGGCTTGGGTTACAGCACAGCTCTCCCCTAACTCTGTGACCTTGGGAAACTCAATCTCTCTGAATCTTGATTTTCTCTTATATGAGAAGGGGATAATTTCTCACAGGGTTATCGTAAGGTTTAAGTTAGAGATTTTATGCAAAGCACCAACCATGATACCGATATACCTTTGGCATTTAATAAATAAATAGTAGTAATGATGATGAGGATGTAGATGTCTGAGGTGATGCTAGTGGTGATGATGATGATAATGATCATGATGAACCACAGGCCTTTTCTAGAAAGTAGCTGTACATACGCACTGAGTCCCGAAGGTCACAAGTAGCTTAGAAGTTACCATGCCCTGTGAGATACGCCATTGGAAAATATAACTCACAGAGCAAGAATTCCCTTTGCGAAGCATTTCAATGAGCAAGAATTAAGTCTTGAAAACATGAGCAGCTCCTGAATTTTTGCAAATATATCATCTTACTTGGGCTTTCTGCAAATGCAAAGCGTTTTCACTGATATTCTCTCATTTTATCCCCATACCAGCAATGTGAGGTTGCCGGGGCAAGTACAAGATACCCATTTAACAGATGAGAAAACCCGAGGCCTCAGGAGGTTTTAGTCATTTAGTTACTAGCTCAGTGTTGCACAGAGAGGTGGCACTTAGACCAAAAGCCTGGTTGTCTTCTTCCTGTCCCCATGGTACACTGAGCCAACTACTTAAACATTTCCACCTGGCAACAAGCATGGAACTCACACAGGTCAGGTGCAGTTGAGCCCTTTCTGCTCTCCGCATCCTAATGTGTAGTCATCTATCCTCCACCTGACGCTTTCCATCTGAGTCAGCACGGCACTCTCCTTAGTCATCTACTTACTTCTGTGTCCTCCACTCCTGACCCAAAGTAGAAAATCCAGGAGAGACTCATGAAAGAATCTTTCCCTTTGGAAACCAATAAAGTGAGATGTCTATCAATCCTGGCACATAAATGGCATCATCTGACCATGTGTGATGGCTAGAGAAGCAAGCCTGAGAAAGCTCTGGAAGGCTTTGCTATACCCCAGTGGACAGAAGAGAGCTGACTTCGGTCTGCAAGGTATCATCCCTTGCTGGGCTACTCTCTTTCCCTCAAATGCAACTCTGATCTTATAAATGATGTATCCTCCTCAAAGCAATCCTGTGATGAAGATGAGGCAGTGTCCTTTCTTCAATCGGGAAAATTGAAGAATCACAAATAGGGCATCATATGCAGAAACACACAACTTCTTACTTGGAAAACTATGTCTTACAACACAGATTGCCTCACTCCAGCCCCATGTTCTTTGAACTATACCAAAGTATATTATCGCCTGCATCAATTGGAAATCTTTTGATGGCAAGAGCAGAAAATCCAATCCAAATCTTCTTAGGAAAAAGGTGAATTTTTTCTTCTCTCTCTCTCCCTCTTTTTTGTCTTTTTGTTTGTTTCAATAACTAAATAGTTCAGGGCTAAGCCTGGTTTCAGATCTCAGGTTAAAGTCTGAGTTAGCCCCCTCCACATAGTGTGGTGCCCTAACAGCTACAAGTTCTCTTCCCATCGAAGAGGCAGTTCCATTCCTCAAATCCCCACGGCACCATCCTCCCTGGGAATTGTCTCTGCAGTCCCATAGGCTGGTCACCTCCACTAGGATTGGACTAGCTTAAGTCGTGTCCGTCCCTGAACCAACCGTAAGAGGCAGAAGGAAGGGATACTTTGGTTAGTTTAGGCTAATCAGAGCCCACCACTCGAGTCAGGGGTGAGGTCAATCGCACTGAGTCCACATGAATGACTGGTGGAAAGGTACTTTCTTAAAGGAAATTCAAGGTGCTCTTATCACGAAAGAGACTTAACAAAATCTGGGCAGAAACCCCACAATGACATCCAATCCTTTATTCTACAAATACCCTTTGAATTCCTATTGTGTGCCAATTTCAGGGAAGAGGTAAATTTTAATAAAGGAAAAACCAATGGCTAAGCAGAATTCAGTCTAGCGTATCTGGACCCAATCTTCAGCCGCTTCTCCATTTTAGCCTCTAACTCACCCAAAATGCTCTTCCATCCAGAGCCTGAGCCAGGCTGTTGAAAGGCACAGCAGAGAGGTGAGTTCAAATTGTTTTCTATTTGCAAGGCAACTAGAATCCTAGAATCATGTCGTATACAACAGGAAGGGCAGTTACAGTGTACCAGTTAAGAGCACAGATTCTAGAGTCTGATTGCTTGTGTTTGAACCTTGAGTCAGCCACTCCCTAACTGTATGACCTTGCAAGTTGTTTGACCTATCTGGACTTCAGGTTCTTCATCTGTAAAATGGGGATAATTATCGTCACCTAAGGATATTTGGAGATCCCAAATGAATACAGAGGTCAGCTAACTTTTTCTACAAAGGGCCAGATAGTAAACATTGTAGGCATTGTGGCCCATGTAGTCCTGTGTCAACCACTCTACTCTGCTGTTACCGTGTGAAAACAGCAATGATGATACATGAACAAATGGGCATGACTGTGTCAGTATAACTCTATTTACAAAAACAGGTAGTACCTAGAATCACCTGACACCAAGCAAGAGCTCAATAAAAGCTCAACAGACTTACAGCAAATAACATTGAACTGTTTACTATTCTCTTTCACACACTGTCACTCTCTCTCAATGGACTCTACCCACCGTTCCTTGACTATGCTGATTGTAGATTTATTATTTCTCATATGTATGCATTAGTTGCTTATCTTTATTTATTGACTTAGTAACATAGAAGATCAAGAAAACTCTCCACTCCTCTCACTGAATGACTCATCACATGTTTAAATTGTCTTGTCCCTGTGACTTAAAGAGGAAACATTCAGCAAAAACCTTGGCATGTTGCACGTGACCCAGTGCTGGGGTGAGTTATAGCAAGTAAAGAATAATAACTGTTATTATTTGCTGTAAATAAGCTCTCAGCCTCATTAGTGAAAGCTCACTTGCAGACATTCACTCCCATCAAAATGATTCCTTATGTTACAAGTCACCCCTCAAGTTTCCTCTTCTACAGCCTCACTCCAGGTCCAGAAATCACTGCTCAGACTTCACGGTGCTCAGCCACGCTGAGACGTCTCAAGAGACACAAAAACAATACCGGAGTTAAAAAGGAGAGATGACAAGGAAACTCATTCAGGAGCCTTCACTTATAAACAGCAAGGAATCCCCAAATTCAGACTCAGATCCCTGTCTGTGAAAAGGCTTTTTAGCTAATCCAAATAAATAACACTGCTGTTTATTGATGAGACAGAGACAATGACTTAAAACTTGATAAATTATAAAATGCCTCCCCCCCTTAGTACCTCTGCTGGCAGCCTAACTCACTTTATTTTATACCAAGGCATCTTTCCCTTAATTCAGCATCTTCCCCCAAATTTGTCTGATAAAAGAAAAACTCTACATCTCACTTGTACATTTTGTTAGGATGGCTGCAACGCCCAGTCAATACGCGCCAATCTATATGCACGTTACCCAGAATGCCAAGTGACAACTCGGGGAAAAACAAGAAGGAAAAGAAAAGCTGATGATTCTCTGCCTATTGGCACAAAAACACACTGCCATACTTTATGTCTTTCAAGAAAAAGGTACATAGGTGAGCCCATTTATGACCCATGATTTTGTTACCAGGAAAGGAATCAGTGGAGGTGGAAATAGTCCACATATTTGGGCAAAACTATACCAACATCATTCAGAATAAAGAAGCTCCCATCCGCTGTACTGCCCTGTACAGACCTAGACAAATACCCCAAGGCACTTAGTGTAGTTAGTCGGAAATATACCAAGGCCAAGATTAAGTTTGTAAAGCGTGAAACGCCACAGATTCATTGGTCATGCTGCTGGTGCAGCCTACAGCCAGTCAACATAGGAGGTGCACACTCAATTAGCCACAAAACCCATAGCCCTTCTCTGCACTTTTTCTGCAAGAAGAGCTCCTGGCATCTTCCAAATACATACAGCCTCTCCCGTCCGCCCACTTCCCCAGGACTAGGGTTGAGATTTTAGTGGAAGCTGCTAAGACATCACAAAAGTCCCAATAGCCTAGAGAAAATTGCGTGGGTTTTAAAGTAAGATAGGGTCAAGTATGCTTTTCAGTGCTGCCCTTACTAACTGTAGGACTCTGGGCAAGTTACGACTCTTGTTTCTTCACCTGTAAAATAGTGATAATGATAGCTACCTTCCAGTATAGCTGTAAGAATTAGAGAAATGCTTGTTAAGTATTTAACGTACATTAAGGATTCAATAGATAATCTTTTTCTGGAAATACAAGTTATATGGGCCTGAAGTGTAATTCCTCCAGCCTTGCTGTCTGCTCCTCCCGACGTTGGCACATCTTTTGGTCATCTCAGGAACCACAGGAAAGGCCAGGATCCAAAAGACATAAGAAGAAGAAAGAGAAGGACAAATAAAAGGAGAAGAGAGGGAGAATCAACAGCAGCAACTGATAATTACAGTGCTTACAGAGTACCAGGAATTGTTCTAAGCTGTTCATATTTATTAACTCGTTTCGTATTCACAGCAACCCTGTAGGGTGGTACCATAATTATCCCCATTGTACAGATCAGAGAAATGAGACACGGAGCAAGGAGTATGTGATTTGCTCGAGGCTACACGGCTAGTAAGTGCCAGAGCCAGGATGCAAACCCGGACAGAATGGCTCCAGGGTGTGCACTAGTGACTATGGCTCTAGGACCCAAAGAAGCAAATGGAACCTACCCAACGAAAGACATCAGAGAGCTTTAAGCCGTAGGCACTCCTTTTTTTCCCAGAGGCACCAGGATGTAATTTTGAATATAAAACAGGTATCCAAAGGGCTTAAAAATACTCTGACATGAAGAATTCAGAAAGGGCTGTGTTGGTACATCCACTAGTTCAAAAAGGTGTCCAAGTAAGCTTGTGCATGCTGCCACCTGTGTCTTTTCAGACCAACCGATTCCAAACCATTGGGGAAAGTGAGGAAGCTTAGCAGCACATTGGTTCTTGCCTTTCCTTCCATGTCCTCTTTTGTCTTTAAAATCAATTAGACATATGGTTGAGTGTTCTTATTGCTTGAGTGGTACCTTTGAATACTGAAGATGTATGGAAGTGACAGGTGAAGGCACCCTCATTGTCTAATCCTTGAGGGTGGAAATATAGGCAGACACACTGGCCAAAACCAAGAGGGAGACTTGATTCAGATGTCAGGTCCTCCAAGGTTCCCTCCCAGAGAGGATTTGTTGTTGATGTTACAGGTGTAAGAGGTGGAAAGCAAGCATATTTCCATGTGTTCAACAATCTCCCAAACTAAAAAGCCCCACAGAATTTAAATACACTCTAAGGTTCACAACTACAACCAAAATATTAGCTTCTGTCCCATTTCTATGGTACAAATAATATGGATTTAAAAAGCACGAAGAGATTGAGAAGGGGAAACTCCAGAGGTGGCACAAAAGAAATGTCCCACAGCTGGGGACAGCCAGGGAAACCTACAGGAGTTAACTATTAAGGTTCAACTCTCCCTGCCCAGGAATAAGAATAGAATGATGGAATAGTGTTAGCTACAGTGTGGGAAAAACCAGGATACATGCCTTCCTACTGCAGTACTGATGGGAATTACTCAGGAAGGGGGTTTGAAGGAGGGAAAGGGGTTCTATTAAATGACAGAAGGACCAGAATCAGCCTGGTTATTCTCCTCTTAACTCTGCATGCTCCCATGCCCTCTGTGGTCTTCAAAAGTTCAAAGTGGACTCTCAGGACATCAGTGAGTCAAAGTTTGATACCTGGGATTCTTGTGTATCTCCAAATTCATCTCAGAACTATAAGATTGCCCCAGGTTAAAGGTTTTGGTAATGTCACTGAGGCATCTCTACAGCTTCAATATGACCAAGAGCTGTGAAAGCCATGATAAGCAAACCAGCCACCTAGCAGTTTAGATTCCAAGCAGTTCAAAGCCAATTGCTAAGGGCAGACTAAGAAAGGAGGCTTATTTATGTGGATGAAGTGCTAACCACTTTCTTCTCTCCCTCTCCCTCTCCCTCTCCCTCTCCCTCTCCCTCCCCTCCCTTTTCTACTTCCTCCCTCTCTTTCTCCCTCTCTCTCCACTTGCTCTAGGAGGAGTCATGTCGTCAGCAGCCCTTTAGAGGCCCATGTGGCAAAGAACAGAAGCCTCCTGCCAAATGCCTCCTGCCAACACTGAGTGAGCTTAGAAATAGATTTTCCAGCCCCAGTCAAGTCTGTACCACTGCAGCCTTGTCTGACAACTTGATTCCAACCCCACAGGAGACTCTGAGCCAGAGCCATCCATCTAAGTAGCTCCCAAATTCCTGACCCTCAGAATTTGTGAGAGATAATAAATGTTTCTGGTTTTAAGTTACTAAGTGTTCGGGTAATTTGTTATACAACAATAGATAACGAATACAAATACTTGCTTAAGTTCTATAGCTGAAATTATAGTGCTATCTCTGTTTCCCAAACCTATGTCCTTGCCATTGCCCCACTCTGCCAAGTCTATAGCAGTTCTGCACTCCATAATTAATGGCTTCTGTTACGGTTTTGAAAGAAAGAGAAATCCAGTCAAGCTGACTCAAGTAAAGTAGGGATTAATGAAGGAAGTACTAAGCAAATCATAGACCAAGGATAGAAACCAAAGTACAGAGTTTTGCTTTTAACAAGAAGGAGTGAGTGTCTAATGACTTATCCTCCCATAAATAACATTTATAAATGCTGGAAGGAAAAAATAAACCCTAGAGGGCTCCAGGAGCTCAAAAAAAGCAGGTATACTTTGGAAGGCAGTCAAAACTTGTAGCAAGAAACCAACATGAAGTGAATTCCAGTTTTGTCAGGTATGTTCTGAAGGCAGCTAGAATCATGGCCAAGGTAGCATGTCTGAAATTTAAACAACAACAACAACATCACAAAAGTCTGCTATTATTCTGGCTAGAAGAACCTGAATAAAAGCCTGAAAAGAAGCTGAAAAGAAAAGCCCAGGGAAACTAGACAACCAATGAGTGAGGGGAGAAGAAAGCCAGGAAAGAAGAATACTAAATTTTGTGCTTAAATTCAGCCTATGTCTCTGCCTGACCCCTGAACCACATATTAGTGGGTCAAAAGGAAATCAGCTAGCAGTTAAGGCTTAAAGAACTGATCTCAGGCCTGAAATTCCACTCACCATAGGCATTACAGTTTTCAGTTTAAGTCAAACCAAGTTAGTTGCCTGCTAAGATAAAACATCAACACTCTTTAGAGCAATATAACAAAATCCAGAGTCTCTAAAAGATAACATTCACAATGTCCAGGATATAATGTAAAAATACACAACATATGACTCAGTCTAAAAGGAGAATGTAAATAATAGATGCCAACCTCAAGATGGTTCCTATTTTGGTTTATGAGAAAAGTATTTTATAATAGCTATTATAAGTACATTCAGTGAGGTCAAGGAAAATACACTCATAACGAATGATAGAGACTTCAGCAGAGAAATAGAAAATATAAAAATGTAACAAATGGAAATTTTCGAACTAAAAAAATAGAACATCTGAAATTTAAAATTCAATTGATGGGCCTAATGGCAAAACAAAGATGAAAGGCAAAAGTGAATTTGAAAATGGTTCAATAGAAATCCCACAATTGGATTGAGAGATGAAAAAAATTGAAAAGAATTAACAAAATCTCAGGGACTTGTGAAATAACTTCAAAATGCCTCATTGAGAGAGAGAATGGGGCAGGAAAAAAATTTTGAAGGAGAAAAGTACCAGAAACCACCTTAAATTTTTTGAACGATATAAATTCATAGATTCAGGAAGCTCAAAAAATTTCAAACAAGATTAATTTGAAGAAACCCATCCCTCAATATATTATAGTCAAACTGTTGACCAGCAGAGATAAAGAGAAAATTTTGAAAGCAATCAGAGAAAAACACTGCATGATATATATGCGAACAAGAGAGAAATTATCATAGGCTTTTCACCAGAAACCATGGAGGCTAGGAAACAGTGGAACATCCTTAAGTGTTAAAGAGCTAGCTGCCAACACAGAATTTCAAATTCATCAAAATATCCTTCAAGAATAAAAGTGAAATAAAGACAGTTTCAGATCATGAAACACCAGGAAATTTGTCACCACCAGAGTTGTACTAAAAGTACACCACAAAAAAAATTTTTTAATAAATAAATAAAAGTACATCAGATTGAGAAAAATGATATCAAAGGGAATCTTAGACTTTCAGGAATGACTGAAGAGTATCATATATAAATGATAAATATATGGGTAAATGTAAAATACCTTTTATTTTTATTTCTGTACTTGTGACTATTCACAGCAAAAAGTATAACACTGTCTTGTGAGCTTTACAATGTAGGTAGGTATAATACATATAACAACTATAACTTAAAGTATGGTAAGATGGAGGGTAAATGGACCTATACATTACAATATTTCTTCTTTTTATTATTTAATACTACATAGGCTGTGAAAAGTTAAGAATGGATAGAGCAAACTTAAAAAAAATGAACAGGAGTATAACTTTAAACCAGTAAGTATACTAAAATGGAAATTAAAATATTAAAATAATTTAAATTGTGCTGAAACAACTAATTATGCCTAAGTGGGGAAAAGAACATTGACCCTTACCTTACACCATAAACAAAAACTAATCAAAATTGTCCATACACCTAAATGTGATGCAAACAAAAGAAAAAGAAGACAATATGTGCAGCCCTGGGGTTAGGAATAGTTTCTGAGATAGAACGCAAAAACCACAAACTGTTACAAGAAACTGGCACATTGGATCTCATCAAAATGTCAAACTTCTGCTCACCAACAGGCATCTTTAAGAATATGAAAAGATAAGCCACAAAATGGGAGAAAATATTTGCAATCTGATAAAGGACTAGTATTTGAAATACGTAAAGAACTATAACAATGCAATAATAAGAAGAAAATGACAAAATTAAACTGTGGATAAAAGACTTGAATAGACACTTCACAAAAGAATATAAACAAATACACACATGGGGGAAAAAATTGCTCAAGTCACAAGTAATCAGGGAAATCCAAATTAAAACCAGTAAGTATTATCCAGTTTCTGGAGGCAATAATGACAGAGGTGGAAGCTACGGCATCAGTGTTTGGCTAAGACAGCTGGGAATGTCCCCGGATCAGTTCTGTGGTGTGATTTTGACAAGATTCTGGCCATGTCACCTCCAGGTCCAATTCTCCAGTGCACACCCTCCATCCCAGCAATTCCATAAACTACCCGGTATCTCTTTAATAAATTGTTTTCTACTTAAATCAGCCAAAGTCAGGTTCTTTTACATCAAACTAAGAACGCTGACTGATTCAAACAGCTGCTTTCTGAAAATTATTTATATAGAAGACTAAAGAAGTGTAGAAAACATCCATCTTAGTTTTCAATTAGATTGAAGAAATTAAGGATACCATTAGGCAAATAAAAGTTGAGAATATCAGGTGTTAGGTGCAATAAAGAAAAAAACAGGTGAATGAAATACAGGCAGAAACATAAAAATACACTGGCTGGGAGGAGAAGGAAACTGAAAATGAAATAACAGAACTAAAATCTACATTAGAATCAGAAAATATAATGGTATATACTGTAGAAAATCAAATTCATGGCATAAAAACAAATTTGAAAAGTAAAGGACAGAGAAGAGAGGAAAATATAAATTAAAAACAATAAAACACCTTTTTTAAAATCACCATTTTGCTTTATTAATTCCTTCCTAGCCCTTATTGCAATCTATGATGACTTGTTGGTTTATCACCTCTCTCTGCCTACTAAAGAGTCAACTCCTTGAGGGCACTGTCTGTCTTTTTTTTTTTTTTTTTTTTTTTTTTGCAGTATGCGGGCCTCTCCCGTTGTGGAGCACAGGCTCTGGATGCGCAGGCTCAGCGGCCATGGCTCACGGGCCCAGCCGCTCCGCGGCATGTGGGATCTTCCCGGACCAGGGCACGAACCCGTGTCCTCTGCATCGGCAGGCGGACTCCCAACCACTGCGCCACCAGGGAAGCCCCCTGTCTGTCTTTTTACAATTGTGTCCTTAGCACCAAACCCAATGTCTGGCATGCAGCTGTACCCAGTGAATGTTTATTCAATAAGTAAATTAACAGATTTTTTTTCCCATTATTTATTTATTAATAAACACTTGTAATGCTAATTGCCTGGCATAGTTCTAAGTGCTATACAAACGTCAACACATCATTCTAAGACCAACTTAACTGAAGTCTATTTTCATCACCAGTTTACAGACTAAGAAACTATGACACAGATTCATGAAATAACTAACCAGGGTCATCCAGCTGGTAAATAATAGAATCAGGGTTTAAGCTGAGGCATTCTGATTCCAGTCTGTACACTCTTCAGCACTGTACTTTCAATCCAATATATCAACATGTGATCCTTTTTCAGCAACTTCATCTGTGATCTCTTGTTATTTCAAGAAAACGTTAGAGACCACAAATGAGTCATGCTATTTGGTACAGACCAGTAATGAGCAATTTTTTAAAAATGTATTAATAGTTACCTTTTTAACACTTCATTTGTTGTATTTGTGTTGTGTGTGTGCTTCACTTATTTTTTACTTTTTAATAAACTTATTTTAGAACAGCTTCGAATTTAGAGAAAATTGTGAAGATATACCACACACCACTAATATGGCAAATTTGATACAACTGGTTACTACTGATACATTATTATTAACTAAAGTTCATACTTCAGTCACATTTCCTCAGTTTTCTTTAATGGCGTTTTCCTTTTCCAGGGTCCCATGCAGGACACTACACTACATTTAATCATCATGTCTCCTTAGTCTCCTCTTGGCCATGACAGTTTCTCGGGCTTTCCTTGTTTTTGATGACTTTGACAGTTTTCAGAAGTACTGGTCAGGTATTTTGTAAAATGTCCTTCTACTGGGATCTGCCTAATGAATGATTATACTGGGTTTATGGGTTTAGAATAACATTTATTTTTAATGATTACGCTCAAGACTGACAAAGGTGCATTAAGAGAAGCATTCTCATATTGTGAGAGTAAAAATTGCTACACCTTTCCTAGAAAAAATTTTAATAATATGATGATCTTTAATGCAACAAAGTGATTTCATTTCTAAGACTCCTAAAAAAAATTATCAGAGATGAAGGCAAGGACTGAGCTATCTTCTGTTCCACATGTAAGAGGAACTGGATGAATACATCTATGTAAGACACATAACTAGGAAAAAAAATCTAGAGGAAGTTCTTCAAAGCGTTCACAATGCTTTTCTATGGGTAGTATATTATCTTTTAAAAATTCTTTTCTATATTTTTAAAATTTCCTACAATGAACACATATTACATTTATTATTAGAGAAAACAATGTGACTTTTTTTTTTTTTTTTTTGCGGTACGCGGGCCTCTCACTGTTGTGGCCTCTCCCGTTGCGGAGCACAGGCTCCGGACGCGCAGGCTCAGCGGCCATGGCTCACGGGCCCAGCCACTCCGCGGCATGTGGGATCTTCCCGGACCGGGGCACGAACCCGTGTCCCCTGCATTGGCAGGCGGACTCTCAACCACTGCACCACCAGGGAAGCCCACAATGTGACTTTTTTAAAGAAAGTCACATAAATGCATTTTAACTCTGATTACCCTCTGTAGGCCAGGGTACAGGATGGTGCTAAGAATCTGATTTAAACCCTCCGCAGGACACACAGGCCAGAGGTCTTTGTACCAGAGTTTCTATTTAATAGTTGACATTAGGACTCTCTCCTCTCTACATCTGTGACCTGGCTCATGGAATCCTTGCGTTGTTATATCCATGGTTCTTTCTTTACCCCCAACAGAATCAAGCCCAGGATCCTCACCCTGACAATTCTCCTAATATTTGGTCCACCAGAACTGCCCCAATCTCAGATTCCACTACTTTCCTTGTGGTTGTTTGTCTGTTGAATTTTCTGAGGACCAAGTTGTATCTAATTCATCTTTTCACCTTCTGCACCTAAGTCCTCACTATGTTGAATTAAATTTTTTAAAGTAATTGTCCAGGGACTCCCCTGGTAGTCCAACAGTTAAGACTCTGCGCTCCCAATGCAGGGGGCCCAGGTTCGATCCCTGGTCGGGGAACTAGGCCCCGCATGCCTACCGCAACTAAAAGAGCCTTCATGCCTCAACTAAAGTATCTCACATGCCACAACAAAGATCCCAAGTGCCGCAACTAAGACCTGGTGCAGCCAAATAAATAAATAATTTTTTTAAAAAGCTAATTGTCCAATATAATCAGACTACTTTTTTTCACTATTGCCCTGAACATGCCCCACTCACATCTGCCTCTGCACCTGTCTTTGTACCATTGCCCCTGCCTAGTCTAGCTCTCTGGCCTTCACTTCCCATTCACATCTTTGCCAGCCCTTCAGGTTCCAGCTAACTCTGTGTCCCTCCATTAACTTTCCCCTCCTAATCTGGCTAGTCCCTGCTTCTGATTTCCTAAGGCTCTATTTGTAAATGGTTACACAGTATCTTACAGTGTCCTCCATTAATATCAAGTCTACCTGAGTCTCAGCCAGCATCAATTAGTGGAAAGTCCTAGAGTTTTAAAAAAGAGAGACACCTAGAGGTGCAAACCAACATTGCTACTGCCATCTGGGATATCCCAGTCAAGTTATTTGTGCTCTTTGAGCCTGTTTACCATCTGCAAAATGGGGATAATAGCTCAAAGGGACTGTGCAGCAAAGATCAAAAGAAATAATACGCAAAAAAAAAGAAGTCAAAAGAAAAATAACCTTTATTACTATTGTTACCATTGTTAAATCTTTTCTCCCCCAAAGAGTTCATAGTTTTCTGCTACCAAGGCACTACTCTGTATCTTCCAAGGCATCTCACCCAATATTTCCCATAGAGCACACCGACTTGAAAGTCAGAAGACATGCCTTATTTACTATATGACCTTGAACAAACTCACTTGAACTCTGAGTTTCCCTGTCTGATAAATAAGAATCATATTACCATATCTCCCCTCTTATTTCACACTATTATTGGAGACAACAAATAGATGATGATGTACAGTACTTCATAATCTATAAAGCACCTGCAACCTGTAAAATGTGACTGTTAGCCTTAGTTATCATCAAATATTCGCAATACATAGGTATTGACTTCAATTACTCTTAGCCTCTTCTCAAATTTTTCTTAGTACATTCTACCCCCTTCGTCTTCCCATGAGAAATTTTTAAAAGGTTCCTTCCCTGAACTATACACATACCAGATCTGACCTATCAGACCCAACGTCAGACACTAGCTTCCTTCTCTCTTATGGGCACCACGGTTCACAAAACTGATCATGTTCACCTCTGTACCTTGGCTACTAGGAACCCAGATTCCAACATGCCCACCTCTAGCAACTATACAGGACTTCTAAGCATGCATTCTTACACTAACTGTGCCCCTGGCTTCATCTTTTTCTAGTATTTTGATTTTCCCCATACTTTCCATTTTCTCTTTTACCTTGTTACTTGTAACTCTAAAAGCCACCCCTCCCAAATTCCTTCTGACGTGAAAAAGAACAAAAACCTGCAATCAAAGCTCCATTCAGTTGCTAAAGACATTGCCCTCTTTTCTTATTGCAGGGTGCTATGATTCCATAGCAACTGTGACAATCTCCATGGTCATTCATCAGCTCAGGGCCAACAGGAATGGCTGTGGTAGACTGTTCACAAAAACTGACACAATGGTTTCCTTCCCTGTGTGAATGCAACTTTGCAATGTGACTCTGCAGAGAGTCTCATCAAAAGGTGGAAGCTATTTCACTATTCCTTGAATCTGGGTGGGTTTTGCTACTTGTTTGAATAAATAGAATGCAGCAGAAGTTACAACAGTTCTGAGATTCAAGAGAACTTGAGAAGTTCCCCCCTCTCTCTTGGAATCCCATCCAGCCATCAAGTGAACAAGCCAGGTTATCCTGCTGGATAATGAAAGACATGAGACCTAGTTGCTCCCATTTCCCACACCAACTCCCCAAAAGACAGCCATCTAGCTAACTGGAAGTTGATGCAAGACGAAGGCCATCCAATACCAGAAGAACCACTCGGCTGAGCCTAGCCCCAGCTGCTGATCCACAGAATCATAATCTAAATATATGTTTGATGTTTTAAATCCCCATATTTTAGGAGAATTTGTAAACAGTGAAAGCTAACTGAAACAGCAGGAATATTCACAGGGCTGGAAAACGATAATTCAGCCAAAGGAAAATAATCATTTGACAGTTGTGAATACTATGTAGATATGGAGCATAATCAGAATCTTTTTAGGACCATTAGTAAGTTGGAGATTAGAGGACTAGAGATTTATTAAGACACATTGTCTCCTTTTTTTTTTTTTTTTTGAGCAAGTTACTTAGCCTATCTGACCTTCAGTGTTCTAACCTTTAAAATGGTTTTAATAAAACTCATCCCACGGCATTGCTCTGTATGTAAAGCACAAAGCACAGTGCAGACACATATTAGACGCACAATAAACAGCAGCTAGTTGGAAAAATATCTGACTTTGCTGTTCAGACCATATTTTTTCTGCTAGAATCCTATTGACAGCTTATTATTGAGAATTCTTGAATTTTCTACTACTCTAATGAGTCCTTTTTATTGAGAGTATCTAGAACTCAGGAAACTTTCTTTTTTATTGTATGTAAGCCACCAAATTAAAAAAGCACAGAATGTGAAAAAAGAAGAAAAAGAAATAGAATGTACCTTAGTATAAACCTCTAGTCTCAAAACTACTAATTTTCAAGACTGCAAAGAACAAAGCTCCTCATTTTGCAAATGATGAGAATGAGGCTCAGTGAGTAAGTGGAAACTCTAGAAATAAACCCAGGTTTCCTAACTCCAAGTCCACTTCTCTTGCCACAGTTCAGAACATTACTATCTTTACCACAGGAAACTTTACAAATAGTTGACCATGGTAATAGCAAAAAGTATATATATTTAGGGACTTCTCTGGTGGTGCAGTGGTTAAGAATCCTCCTGCCAATGCAGGGAACATGGGTTCGAGCCCCGGTCCGGGAAGACCCCACATCCCTCAGAGCAACTAAGCCCGTGCGCCACAATCACTGAGCCTGCGCTCTAGAGCCCACGAGCCACAACTACTGAGCCCATGTGACACAACTACTGAAGCCCGTGCACCTAGAGCCCGTGCTCCGCAGCAAGAGAAGCCACCACAATGAGAACTCCACACACTGCAATGAAGAGTAGCCCCTGCTCACCACAACTACAGAAAGCCTGCGAGCAGCAACGAAGACCCAACACAGCCAAAATAAATAAATAATTTTTCTTTTAAAGTATGTATATTTATACATACACACACACATATCTCCTGGAGGAAACATTCCTAAGTCATTTGTCATTTCTCATCCATCCTTTTGGCCAGAAATCTGGATTACCTTTTGCCACTGCCATATCATCAGGCCGGCTTCACTCAAGACCCACTTATTGTCTGCAAATGTTGCTATAATTAAATCCAAGTGGCCGCTGTGAGTTCATCACGTACCCTCTCCAGCCATTAGTCAGATTTCCAGGGCTGCAGTTCTTTCTAAAGAGATCACTCACTCTTCTCTTTCCCCTTGGCTATCCCAGCAGGTTTTTGTTTCCTTTTCTTGGGCAAGGAACTTGTAAGCCAAACTCATTTTCAGGCAACGGGCCAACCTTCGCATTTATCCCAGTGACCTTAGAGCAGCCAGAGAGCCTCTCACCAGCATCGCTGCTGAGCTGGGGGTGGCGGTGGTGGAGAGGAATGATGGGAGAGCTCTGAAGCAGTGTCTGTGAGAGCAGAGGACTGGGGGCTGTTTCTAATAGACAGCAAGACTGCCTTCATCATCACCATTGACATCAGAATCAGAACCCCCTGGTATTTATGTAGCACAAGACCATACTTCAGCTCTCTGGATGCTTCCGTTAATCCTTCCAGCTAGGGAAAAGGAAACTGTAGAACGTTTGAGCTGGATGGGATCATCAGAATCACTGGATCCAAACTCCTCCCCTTACAAATGAGGAATCTGAGACCCCCATGAGGGAACGTGACCAGCCCACGGTCATTTAGTGAGTGAATGACAGACTGAGTCTAGACTCAGGCCTCTCTCCCACCTGAATCTCAGTTCAGGAAGCATCTCACTCTTTGCTCCTAGGATCCCAGAAGACTAATAAGCAACTGTAAAGGAATATATCTTGAGGCTCTCCTCTAAGAAACCACACTGCCACCGTTTCTAGTCAACATGACTCACCAGGGGTTGACCTTACTTCCCAGTTCCAGGGAGAAGCACATGGCCCAGACCTGGCTATTTCAGAACACACCCTCCTTGTGGCCACAGTTACTGGTTCAGGGATAATTATACAACCTAAATAGGACCAAGGAGAATCATCCGCAGGATTTTTGCTAGAGCTTTTTGAAAAGAATCTATGTTCTCCGGGATTGTAAGTTGTAAGGACTATAAAAGCCTTGAGTTGCCAGAGGCCGTCTTTGCCACTAACTCAAAAAAGCCTTCCTTAGAATAAATCCAACACAGTAACATTACTTGAGCTCCTGGGTTCAACCATGTCTGAAGACCTAGACTTTTTCAAGTACGGGTCAATATATTTTACCTTTTTCTGTAAAGACCTTTGTCTGAGTTGTGTTGTCACTTGTAAGCAAATGAATCCTGACTAACACACCAACTTTTCTCCATTAGTTTCAATCATGAATGAAATCTGAAGCCTCCTTTGGTGCAACACAGCTTTTAATATGATCACTGACAGCATGAGCACCCCTTCCCCTACCCGCTTACACACCTGTACCCAACAGACGCACTAAATGGAATTGCTCCCTGAGTCTCCCATAGTACTAATCACATTAATGAATTACTACTAGGCACTACTTTTTGCATTATTGCTGACTATGCTGCCATTAAATTCTTTCAAATTCCCATCCGGAAAAAATAAACATAAATGGAGCAAGTGGGCTTTTAGGACTCTGGTTTACCTAATAGAAAATGGCCCCATTGTGAGAGAGTAATAAGCATCAGTGCACCGTCCAATTGTCTTGGTACACAGCTACCTCCCAGCCAAAGGGTATCAATGATGGGCATTCAGACGGGACAACCCGTTTAAAACAAAGCCTGCTACAGGGAACTCTGCTCAATATTCTCTAAGAACCTAAATGGGGAAAGAAGTTGAAAAAGAATGGAGATAGATAGATAGATAGATAGATAGATAGATAGATAGATGTATAACTGAATCACTTTGCTGTGCACCTGAAACTAACACAACATTGTAAATCAACTATAGTCCAATATAATATAAAATATTTTTAAAAGCCTGCTAAAAAGTCATGACAGCATTTTTTTTATTCACTATAAAGAGCTTCTCTGAAGAAAGCAAAATGATATTAGTAAAACCACCTTGGCAGTCACATCACCTTGGCCCTTTCCAAAAGCCCTATCTTCTAGGTGATGGAAAAGATTCTCAGAGAAAGTTAATAAAGGTGCTTTAAGAGTCTTCTTATGCGGCTTCCCTGGTGGCGCAGTGGTTAAAAATCCGCCTGCCATTGCAGGGGACACGGGTTTGAGCCCTGGTCCGGGAAGATCCCACATGCCGCAGAGCAACTAAGCCCACACGCCACAACTACTGAGCCTGCATGCCTGGAGCCTGTGCTCCGCAACAAGAGAAGCCACCGCAAGGAGAAGCCCGTGCACCGCAACGAAGAGTAGCCCTGCTTGCCGCAACTAGAGAAAGCCCACGCACAGCAACGGAGACCCAACAAAGCCAAATAAATAAATAACTCTATTTTTTTTAAAAAAGTCACCTTATGTTTGCCACATACTGTGGTGTGGAAAGTGAAATTGCAACCAAACAAAATAACAATTATAAAAGTAATAATAATAATTAGAATTGCTGGTACAGAAACAGAACTGTGTGTTGAAGAGACAAAGCTCCCAGTGCCGGCATACCACTTTTTTAATGAAAGCCTTACTAACAGCTGTGATTTGTGGACACTAAGAAAGAAGAAGCTTGGCTATCAAAGCAAATCACGCAAAGAAGGCAAAGAAGCTGTCCTTCCTATTATAAACATACCTGTTTCCCTGTGTACAGTGTGGTATCAAATGCTAGTAAGTCCAAGGATTATTGTTCCAGTTTTGTATTAGAGCCAAAATTATGCTGGATGGGACAGATGGATAGATAGATAGATAAATAGATAGATAGGGAGGGAGGGAGAAAAAGAAAGAAAAAGAGAGAGAGAGGTACTGCTTCTTAGTTCATTTCAGACCGAGATGATGCTCAGCCTTTTGCCATCACCTCTCTGAGAAAATTGGGCATGGGATGGGTTCTAGTAAAAAATATATATCCCTAACTTAAGGCACATAGAATCTTTATCCTCAAAATGCATTGCATGCAAACAAGCAGAAGAATTTTATTATCAGGACACAGACGCATGTTGGAGGAAAATGAAGGCGTGAACAAGAGAGTACACAGATCATTCAGGAGTCTGAGTAGAAGATCCACATTTGTTTTAGGCTAACTGTCCTCTGTTCAACTTCAGTCACGGACCGTTCATTATTTAAATAAATATTTATTAAGTGCCTACTGTGCCTCCGTACTGGGCTAAGTGAGCACACAGTGTGAACAACAGGCATGGCCCCTGTGGTCCTCACGATGCTTACAGTCTAAAGGAGAAAATAGGTATTAATAAGTAAACTTTAATCAGTATTATTCCAGTCGTCTATTACTGCAAAACAAGCTACTCCAAAGTGTAATGGCTTAAAGCATCAACCACTGTATTATATCTCACAATACTGAGGGTCAGGAATTCAGGCAGGGTTCAACTAGGCAGTATATTCCACATGGTATCAATGGAGGTCACATGACAGTATTCAACAGGCACATATGGTACAGTCTGCAGGGTCCAAAGCAGTTCACTCACACGTCAGATGCCTTGGCAGGAATGGCTGGAAAACTGGGCTCAGCTAGGACAGTTGACCAAGTGCCTCTATGGGGACCCTCTGGCCTGGCAGTGTCAGAGTAACCAGGCATCTTTCTTAGTGACTTGTGGCTCCCAGAAAGTGCTCCAAGAGACAGGAAACAGAAGCTCCCAGTTTATTAAGGTCTGAGTCTAGAAACTCTCACATCATAATGTCTGCCATGTCCTACTGGCCTCATTGTCAGGGAACCTGCCCAGATTCAACAAAAGGACACATGATCCCACCTCTTCCTGATGGAAGAAGAAAGAATCTGCAGCTGTAGTTAATCTACCACAAATATATAATTCACAATCGTGAAAAATACTGTGAAGGATGAGAACAGGGTGTCACGAAGGCGACTGAAGGGGGAAACCTAATTTAGATTGGGTGAGCCAGCAGCTCTGGGCCCTCGCCAGCTCTGAAGGAAAAGTAGGTATAAGCTCTAAAGGGAAGCCCATATTCATCACACAACAAATACATCCCATCTTCAACATTATCTTCCCCCTCCCACCCCAAAAACGAAAGCTATCTTTACATGCGGTAAAAAAAATTCAGTAGGGTGCTTCGTGTTTCTCTAACTCCCTGGAAGACAGGCACATGTTTCAAAACTACTGAATTCCTTCTATTCTCTGAGGAGTGAAATCAATTATATCCCTGAGAATCTGTTTGATGATACGGAACAGCAAATTCCACTCTAAACTCAAACACAACATCTGTAATAGTACAACAAAATAATAAGCAATCGAGTAGAAAACTTTGTTACTAAATATGAATGTTTGGAAAGAACAATCTGTGATCTTAACACAGAGAACATCAGATGCTTCGAAACTGCCGTAATTCGCATTTACTTTCTGTAATGCAAGTAAATACTTTAACTTAAAATTTCCAGGTGTGCGTATTTATTATAAAAATTACATAGCTGGTATAGGTTAAGTGTGCATCTATATATAAATATCTAACTATATACGTAATACAATTCATCTGTATACTCAGCTTTCATTCACACATTAAGCATCTACTTTGTACCAGGACGTTTCCTTACACCATCTTTTTTTTTAATTGAAGTGTAGTTGACTTGCAATGTTTCAGGTGTACAGAAAAGTGATTCAGATATATATAAACATTTTTTCAAGTCCTTTTCCATTACAGGTTGTTACAAGATACTGAATATAGTTCCCTGTGCTAGATAGTAGAACCTCGTCGTTTATCTATTTTATAGAGAGTAGTGTATATCTGTTAATCCCAAATTTCTAATTTATCCCTCCACCTGTCCCTTTCCCCTTTGGTAACCATACGTTTGTTTTCTATGTCTGTGGGTCTATTTCTGTGTTGTAAATAAGTTCATTTGTATCATTTTTTTAGATTCCACATAAAAGTGATATCATACGGTATTTGTACTTCTCTGTCTGACTCACTTTATTTAGTATGATAATCTATAAGTTCATCCACGTTGCTGCAAATGGCATTATTTCATTCTTTTTTAGGGCTGAGTAGTATTCCATTGTGTATATAAACATACCACATTATACCATCTTAACATAAAAAATCTGCCAAGAGGGCTTCCCTGGTGGCGCAGTGGTTGAGAGTCCGCCTGCCGATGCAGGGGACGCGGGTTCGTGCCCCGGTCCAGGAAGATCCCACATGCCGCGGAGCGACTGGGCCCGTGAGCCATGGCCGCTGAGCCTGCGCATCCGGAGCCTGTGCTCCGCAACGGGAGAGGCCACAACAGTGAGAGGCCCGCGTACCACAAAAAAAAAAAAAAAAAAAAAAAATCTGCCAAGAGTAGAATTCCTTACATGATTGAGTCTCCTCTTCTTGCCTACACTGCCACTGCCCTAGTTCAAGACTGCATCAGTCTCACCTGAACTACCAGGACAACCTTCCTCTAGCCTGTTCTCTCTATAATATAGTCTCAGATGGCCCCTCAGACGGATCTTTCTAGGTGTCAGAACAGGATGACATCTACACTCCAAAGTTGTACATGGAGGGCCCTTCACAGTCAGGATGAATGGCTCTCTCCAGCCTCTTTCCTACTGCGCCCGACACTCCGTGTGTCCCATGGTTCTGTGGTTTTGCCCACACTGTCTCCCCCATTTTACTGGCTTATCCTTCAAGTCTCATTTCAAAATTTGCCTCCTCTAAGGAACTTTCTCTCCCCTGTTCCCAAAGACTCCTGTTCTCAGCTCTGCAACAGCCTGAATCACAGTGTATTTAATTGTCCACTAACCTGTCTGTCCCCGACCTGCACCCTAGCCTGATCTCTCAAGGGCAGTGCTGCATCTTCTTCACTTTTTTATCTTCAGCGAGCAGCAGAGCCTGGCCCAATGTCACCGTTCTATAAACACTGTTGAATAACTTCTGTTTCAACCCCAAATAACTTTATAGAAGGTTGATTTGCTGGCTCAAGAAAAATTTAGCTTTCCTGAAGTACTCAAAAGCCATACCAACAGGCATATAAAGAAAAATACACACTTCTTAAAGTTCACATCAATGCTTTAATTTTTTTCCCGCTTAAGCAGAGGATTCGTCTCCACAATTATTTGTCTCCACATGGACAGCTGATGCAATTTGCCTAATTTTATTTTTCAAGTTACGAAGCTCAGTTGCTGGGACTTTGTTTGCCAGATCTAACCCCACACACTTGATCTACCACGGTGGCTTTTCAAACAGTCCCTGAAAACGGCTCCTTCTGTGGAGTTCAGGGTTCTCTGTGACACCAGAAACTGACCAACGACCTGAGAGAGGAGTAGAGATCACAAAGAGCACTCCAGAACACTGCCCCTTCCTAACACTGAGGCTTCAAGCAAGTTACTCAATCTCTCTCTGTGCCTCAGTGTCCCCATCTGGAAAATGGGAATAGTGTGGAAATAATAACTGCCTCACAGCGTTTGGTGAGGCAATGAATGTAGAGCACTTAGCACAGCAAACAGCACCCATCTTGCTCTCTCCCTCCATCCCCAGATAAACACTGCAGGAGAAAGCAGGTTCCCACAAGCAGGAGACACAGGACAGGTAGCCAACCCAGTGCAGATCCAGTTCACATGCAGGAACTCTCTCTGGCCTCAAGCCGCCTTTACAGACCAGGATTCCCGGTGTGGACCTCAAGCTCTTGAGACGATGAGGTTGAGACACCACAGACACTAGATACTATTAATACCTGTTTCTCTGTGCTTGTTCAGCCAGGTTGAGGTGTTACAAAACACAATGTTTCTCCCCATCTTTGCAATGGCCGCCAGCAATAAATCCCATCTGCCTCTCTTGTGCAATGCTGCCCGGAAGGATCCCTTCTCCCTGGACATCATCACCTGACACCCCCCGTTAACACCACCCAAGAGTCTCCAACAGAGGGAAAACACTGGGTCCACCTAAATAAACTGCAGGCTGCGTCTCAACATGACGACTTAGTTAAAACCAAGTTGCTTCTATTAAGCTTGCTTCAGGGGGACAGTAGTAGCAAAATTGGAAACAATCCGGGGTCAGGGCTCAGAGAGGATTTAAAGATCACCTGGAGAAGGATAATGACTTGCTTAAGGTCATACAGCAAATTAATGGCTGCAATGGGATTACAGACCAGGGTTCTTAGGGTCAACTCCAATTTTTTTGCCCAGTGACACTGAAAAGATGATGGATTATTGAATAGACTTCGTGATTTGGGGTAGGGAGGGGTTTTAAGAGCAGAAGGACCACTCAAGTATGGATTAATTTCTGCATCAAAGGTTTGTTGAGTGCCTACCATGGGTCAGGAACTGAGGTAACAGCAAAGCATGTGATAGATGGGTTCCTGGTCGTATGTGACATAGTTTGAGCTGAGTGAGTAGCAGGGAAGGATAACAAACAAGTAAGTAAATACACCAAATATGTTAGTGAGAAGCACCATGAAGAAAGCAAGCAAGGCACTGTGATGGCAAAGAACATGGTGGAGGGAGCTTCTTTAATAGGGTGGTGAAAGAAGTTCTCACAGAGGAACTGGCCATTAAACCAAGACCTGAAGGGCACGACTCCAGTCATATGAAGAGCCAGGAGAAGAATATTCTAAGGAGAGAAAAAGAGCAAGAAGCAGGAAAGAGCTTGCTCTTTTCCAGAAATCGTCAAATGTGTATATGGGGGAGTGGAGCTTGGAGAGCAAAGCAGAGAGTGCAGGAGATGAGAGGAGAGAGAAAGGCTGGGGCCAGATTCCACCAGCTCTTACAAGCTAAGGTAAAAAATTCAAATGTTATTCTAGGTACAGTAGGAAATCTGCAGAGTTCCAAACAGAGAAGAGACATGTTTTATCTTAATTTCTTGGAAGATGGTCTGGCTGCTCTGAATGATGACGACAGGGGAGCAAGCATGGAAGCAGGGAGCCACCCAGGAACCACGGACGGGGTCAGATGAGAGATGCTGGTGTCCGGGGCTCTGGTGATGACTGCAGTGACAACAGAAAGAAATACATGCACTTGTGGTCAGTTTAGGAGTACAACTGAGAGGATTTGTCAATGGATTCAATTTAACCGGAAGGGAGAATCAGATAATTTACCTAGCTTTGTCACTTACGAAACTGGCTGGCCATGTTGGAATTTAGAGAAATTCTAAAGACCTAGAAGGATTCTGAGGTGATGAGTAACAAACCCTGGTTTAGTCCAGGCAATCTGAAGTCTGAGCAAGTTGGCAGACCTCTGTAGGCCTTGGTTTTCTTATATGTAAAAAAAATGGGATAATAATACCTACATTGTCCAGTGATCAAAGGGATTTAATGAGTACAGTACCTGGCACATATGGGCCTTGATAAATAATTAGTTTCACTCTTCCTAACAGTAACAAACCTCATTTGGGATCAGGTACAGTCTTGTGAAGACTTTTTTTTTTTAATTTAGTCCACTTTAAAGCACAGAGCTTTTTAATATTCTAAGTAAATCTTTCCTAATACAAATTAGTTAGGTACATCACTGTTTTATCATTAGGAGAAAAACATAAAGCCTTTTAGGAGATCTACTTTCACTTCTTTGGAATTGTTTCTGACTCTCAAAGTTAATCTGTTTGGTTTTATTGTGATTTAGTCTAGATAAAGTCTTAAAATTCTTAAATTTGTTGCTTCATAAGTAGGTCAACTTGATTAAGCGAACTAAGGAGCAACCGTGCATTTCTCAACCACCCATCATGATAAGTTTCTATTCTGGGTCCTCCAAACAATATTTGCAGAGCTGCTCCGTTAACAGACAGGAAAATAATGCTCCATTTGTGGATTCCTGGGGAGAAGTCACTTAGGAGGCAGAATGGAGCTCAAGAGGGTAGGTATTACAACTTGCATCCACTTAGCCCACTGGGAAATTAGGCATCTTTTCCACACCAAACTCTGGAAGGGCAAGAAGCAGCTCTGGGGCTTCAGCTAAGACTCTAAGACAATGGGGAAGAGTCCTGCTTCTCATCCTGTTACAAAGGCTTTCAATGTTGAGACACAGAGATTGACTATTTAAAGCACAATAATCACTGTCACACTATCACCTAAGATTTTCTCCCAACACATATAAATATGTATGCGAAACATGCAGAAACTTCTATACAAAGTCTCTGCCCTGTGATTTTGTTGGCCTGTTTGCTGGAATAGCCAAATTTATATAAAAAGAGAGGATAATTACTGTGATTTCTGGCCTAACACATTCACTGGAGAATCACAATTACACCTTAGGGAGAAAAATTATTTTTCCCTCAAGATAAGTGATTTGGAGGCGATCATAAGGGTTTGTTTCAGCTTTCCTTGGATATCAATTTCTTATTCAATTTTCCTAAATAAAGGCGGAGAATATGCATACAATTTCTTGGGAAGTATGTAGTACAATACAGGGTGTACCCAGAAAATCTTCATCTACGTATTTGCTATTCTACTGAGCATTCCTATGAAAAAGAGGAATACTCAACGGCTGATAACCAAAGAACTTGCTATTCTAAGAAAAGGTGGCAATAGAATATGTTTCTAAGGCTAAATATCTCCTCTCACAGTGGCTGTCATTTAAATTCCTGCCTAGCAAAGGGATTTTTATGGAAGGTTAATGCCTCCTATAACATTTATCCTGGATGGTGGAGCTTTTCGCATAATTTTCTGGGTTTTATTCCTGCAGTGTTATAGAACCTTATCTTCCCTCTAATAGCTTGCCAGTAAAGAGTCAGTGCATATAAAGGCAGTCGTTATTTCTTAGCTCAAGCCCTGATTTAATGAAATTCCAAATCTCTAGTAAAAGGAGGTTTGGGGTTAAGCCATGAAGAAAGGAGGGCAGGCTGAAGGCAAGCTGGCATGGCCCTGCCTGGGACTGGGCTGTCGAAGGTTACTCAGGACACACAGCTCTGGCCAGTGGAGGTCACCTGAGGCTGCAAAAAAGACCGTAAGTCGGGCCAGTGTGCTATGTCGAGGGCGGCGATCACTCTTTTTTAGAAGGGTCTTCAGATGGAGGAAGTGTTTTCAAATACTGCCCATTTGCATTTGAACTTCTTTGCCTTTCCATCATTTTCCTAATTCCCCTTCACAGTTTTGCCATTTACTAGAGACCCTGACACTTCAGTAAAACATTTCCTTCCCAGTTACCTATCCACCTTCCTTCCTTCCTTCCTTCCAACACTGATAATGACAGTGGCAGACTGTATTTTCCAAAAATGGCCACAGAAATATCTGTGGGTCCACTTGCCCTGCTGGAACCTTGCCACGTCCCATCAAGAGGCAGAGTCTATTTCACCTCCCCTTGATACAGGACTCTGTGACTACCTTGTTGAATAAGATGCATGAAATGCGTGGTGCGTGACTTCCTGGGGCGAGGCAATGAGAAGCAGTGTGGCTCTCGGCTGGTTCTAGCCTTTAGAACCCAGCCGCCACGCCGTGAGGAAGGCAGAACCAATCCACACAGCGAGACAATGTGGAAAGGCCGCGTGGAGAGGTTTGAGGCATCTAGTTGACAGCCGACCTCAACCAGCAGGTCTTCGAATAAGCAAGTCTTTGGTTCTATCCAGCCTTTAGCCTTCAAGTCTTCCAGCTGAGGCTGCACATGTCGTGGAGCAGAGATAAGCCAACTCCACTCTGCCCTGTCCGAATTCCTGACCCATGGAATTGTGAGCCTATTAAGGGGTTGTTTTATGCCATTTTGAGGTAACTCGTTTCACAGCGATAGTGACTGGAACGCTGATACACCATAACCGTATCTTTTGTAAGCAATCACAAATATTTGCTGCAAAGACCTCTTGCTCTCTAGCAAAGTCTCCAGGTACACGCCAGCTGGTCCCCTCAGCCAATCCTTAGCCACCGAGTATTCAAGGGCGGCCGTGAGACAATGGAAAGGGTAAGGCCATTGGAGACCCTAGACGTGGGGTCTCTCCTATAACCTCTCTGAGTGTCACTATTTCACCTATAAAACAAGGATAATAATGTCTACCTCAGGAAACAAGGCATGTGAAGATCTTACACACAGTAGGACCTCAATAAATCTATTGCCACGAATTGAGAATTCTTCCCAGGAAGTCTGTACATTTGAGCTGGGCTACTGCCTGAGGCTCAGGTGCTACTGGCCACTGCGAGGCAATATCCATTCCCCATCATACCCTTCTGCACTTGGGTTACAGATTCCCACACATTCTTTGTATCCATAAATCCACACAGAAGAGGAACCTCATGGAAGGATGAAAATAAGACTCTGAATCTCTTGCCCCCTTCTTATTGATGTTCAAGGATTAAAAACATTTTTCTCTGATAGTTTAGGGTGGCAGCAAAGTGGGAAAATAAGAGAGACTCCTGAAAGGGAATTCATTGTAAGGGAAACAGAGTCCAAATTGGTAAACCAGACACAATACTAGGTTAAAAAGAATAATTCTAGGCACTTATAGTATATTGAATCCCCACAGACCCACCCAAGCTGGAGCCAGAAGTAGGTTTTAGGAAAAATAGTTGCACGTGGGTATCAAGACCAATGCTCCTGAAGAGTTGTACCACCTGGAGCCCAGGTGGCTTTGTTCTGGAACCGTGCTCTTCCATGTAGTAGCCACTAGCCACATGTGGTTACTGAGCACTTGAAAGGTGGTCTAGTCCAACTTCAGATGTGCTGTAAGCATAAAATATACACCAGGTTTTAAGACTTCATATGATAAAAAAATCATGTGAATTATTTCATTAATAATTTTATATGTTTTATAGGTTCAAATAATAGACATACTGGGTTAAATAACACATATTATGGAAATTAATTTCGGACTTCCCTGGTGGCACAGTGGTTAACAATCCGCCTGCCAAGGCAGGGGACACGGGTTCGAGCCCTGGTCTGGGAAGATCCCACATGCGTGGAGCAATGAAGCCCGTGCACCACAACTACTGAGCCCATGTGCCACAGCTTCTGAAGCCCGCGCGCCTAGAGCCCGTGCTCCACAAGAGAAGCCACTGCAATGAGAAGCCCGTGCACTGCAACAAAGAGCAGCCCCCACTCGCCGCAACTAGAGAAAGTCCACGGGCAGCAACGAAGACCCAACGCAGCCAAAAATAAATAAATAAAGGTATTTTTTTAAAAAAGAAATTAACTTCATCTAATTTCTTTATATATATTTTAATATGGCGGCTAGAAAATGTAAAATTATACATGTGGCTCACAATATATTTCTCTTGGACAGTGCCACACTAAAATGTCTCTAAGAAAAAGAGCATCAGAAAACCAGGTTGCCTCAGTCCTAAAGGATACATGCACCCCAGTGTTCACTGCACCACTGTTTACAATAGCCAAGACATGGAAGCAACCTAAATGTCCATCAACAGATGAATGGATAAAGAACATGTGGTACATATATACAATGGAATATTGCTCAGCCATTTAAAAGAATGAAATAATGCCATTTGCAGCTACATGGATGGACCTAGAGATTGTCATACTGAGTGAAGTTAAGTCAGACAGAGAAAGACAAATATCGTATGATATGCCTTATATGCAAAATCTTAAAAAAAAAATGATACAAATAAACTTACAAAACAGAAACAGCCTCACACTCTTACAGAACAAACTTACGGTTACCAGCAGGGAGGGGTGGGGGAGAGGGACAGTTAGGGAGTTTGGGATTGTACACACCGATATATTTAAAATGGATAACCAACAAGGACCTACTGTATAGCACAGGGAACTCTGCTCATTATTATGTAACAACCTAAATGGGAAAAGAATTTTAAAAAGAATAGATACATGTGTATGTATAACTGAATCACTTTGCTGTACCCCTGAAACTAACACAACATTGTTAATCACCCATACTCTGATATAAAATAAAAAGTTTAAAACTAAAAAGAGCATCAGAAAATCAGGTTGGCTTGAGCAGATCTGCAGACATATACTTGCAATGGATAACAAGCAAGTCCTGGGAGTCTTGGGGCCCTGGAGGAGCTTTGTCAGATACTCCTGTGGAGAAGTGCCAAGGCTGGGGCCCAGCTCTTGTCAACAGCTGCCCTCCTCCACCAGCCACGTGCTAGAGGCATCTGGGGCACAGGCAGGGCAGCCGGGAGGGGCACAGGCAGGGCAGCCGGGAGAGCCACGGCTGAGGAACTGCACCTTGAGGAATGCACCCTAGTCTCTGCTCTCCCTTTGCAGGCAGGGGATAGAAGGTGAGCGTCAAGGGGAACCATTGATTCATGAACCTGGGAATTCTCAAGAATACTGAGAAAAAGGAAACCTCTATAAAGGCAAGAATTCTAGCTAATAGACTGAGCCGGGTTCCAAACCATGGTAACTTGGGTATAAAGTCACAAAGCGTTATTTATAGTCCTAGATTATCAGAGCCTCCTCATTCTGGTTCCATTTATGTTTCCCTTCCACTTATGTATTCATCTCACGTAACAGTAATAATAATAGTTTCTATTGAATGGTTCTGCTAGACATTTGGTGTATATGTTGAATCATCACCCAATCCCTAGAACGTAGGCATTATCATCCACTTCTTACAGAAAATAAAATGGAGGCGGCTTAGAGATGTTAAATCCTGCTCAAATTCTAGTAAATGGCAGAACGTGAATTCACACTCAGACCCACCTCATTCCAAATCTCATAGTCTTCAGTTTTTAGAACCAAAGAATTCTAACCGGGCTTCCCTGGTGGCGCAGTGGTTGAGAGTCCGCCTGCCGATGCAGGGGACGCGGGTTCGTGCCCTGGTCCGGGAAGATCCCACATGCCCGAGGAGCGGCTGCGCCCGTGAGCCATGGCCGCTAAGCCTGCGCGTCCGGAGCCTGTGCTCCGCAACGGGAGAGGTCACAACAGGGAGAGGCCCGTGTACCACAAAAAAAAAAAAAAAAAAGAATTCTAACCAACAAAAGAAACGTATTACAATTTCGTTGCATTGATTAAATATGTATTTAAACTTGTGTATGTATTCCTTTGCAAAGGTTATGATGCTAAAATAGATGATGCCATAGGCAGAAAGCTGAATAGGTTTCCACTTTAAATACTGACGTCTTTGACCCTCAGTTTCCTCTTCTGTAATAGTGGTATCTACATTCCAGGACAACAAGAGAGTGATGGCTTCATTTGTTTCTGAGCCTGCCGTGTCTTGTTTCCTCACTAGATTCTATGACCCTTGGACACAACGTCTTATCAAGCTAAAATAGACTTTCAGTTATTCAAAAGTCATGTAGCAGACACAGTTTTGTCTTACATAGTTTAGTCTTTTTATGAAGGCAGCAGAGATCACTTTTAAACTGGGCATGAGATAATCAGATTTGCATTTTAAAAGGATCCCCTGTGGGGTACTCTCACACACACTGGTGGGAGTGTAAATTGATACAATCCTTTTGGAAAGCAATTTGACAAAGTGTACTAAGAGCTCTAAAATGTTTGACACGGTAATATCACTTTTGCGACTACTCGGAGGAAGTAATCCTAAAACTAGAAAAAGCTTTATGCACAAAGCACCTATTGTAGCATGATTCATAATGGCAGAAAAATGGCAAAGACCTCGCTCCCCAACAGTGGGGGAATGGTCATGCAAGGTGCAGCACTCCCACTGGGTGACACATTACTCAGCCATCTAAATTAGATTCATGACAAGCTACCAATAACATCAGAAATGATGATTTACCAGTGTTAATATTAGCAACACATGTGTGGTAGATTCTAAAAATGGCCACAGATTCTTCTCCCGCCTATATCCATACCCTTACTAAGAATGGCCACAAGTTCCTCTGCTGCTTATATCCACGCCCTTACAAAACGATGCTGCAGTTCCTCTGTCAAGAGGTAGAATCTATTTCTCCACCTCTTGAGTGTGGATTGACCCTGTGGCTTGCTTCGGCCAATAGAAATATTAGTAAGCTGCAACCAGAAGCTTGATAAAGCACCTATGCATTGGCACTTGCCTCTTGCTGCAGTTGGATGCCTTCCATCACCGTGTGAAGAAGCCCAAGGATAACCAGCTGGATGATGAGACAGACAGGGACCCAATCCCTCTTGTGGCCTCATGTGTCAGCCAGCCAATCCCAGAAGCAGAGCCATCTAGCTAAGTGGCAGCAAAACACAGATGCATGACTGAAGCCAGCCAAGACTAGTGAAAGAACTGCATAGCTGAGCCCAGCCCAAATCACTCCTCCAGAGAATTATGAATGAAATCAATGTTACTGTTTTAAACTACTAAATTTTGAGGCCATTTGTTACATATCAGAAGTTCACTGATGCAATGCTGATAATGTTTGAGACTAGGTGTTAGGTACACAGGATGAGTGGGTAGGTTCATTATAATACTGTCTTTGCTTTGTGACTATTTCATACTTTCCATAATAAAAGAAGTTTTAATACATATATTCATTTGGGCTAAAGGACAAATAAATGTTAAGTAAAGGATTTAATTTAAATATATTGATACATGTATACAGCTTGGTCACAACTATACAAAAGAAATTTTCCATAGAAAAATATCAGTACTAGAAAAAAAAATATCTTTGGTTGCCTCTAGGTGCTGATACCATGGATTTTTTTTAACTTGCATGTACTTTCCAAAGTATCTATAATGAGCCCAATTTACTTTATTCTGAAAATAAATATTTACAATTTTATTCATTTTATTTCACTTTCACCCCCCAATAATTTTTTTTTTCCGTAGAATATGTGGAAAGCTGATTGGAGGGGTAAGAAACTAAAGGCAGAGAAAATTAAAATAGTCTAGGGGGAAATCAATAAGGGTTCAAAATTGAGGTAGCAACAATATAGAAAGAAAGAAGGGATAGACGGTGAGTTAAGAAGGAAGGGGGATAGATAATGAAAGGGATATTGAATGTCCATAACGTTGGACATTGCCTTGCACTGGAAGGACATTTAACCTGGAACAATGGATGGGCTTCAGAGACACCCACAAACTCAACCTAAAAACACACCCAAATTTGGGTTTAAGTGTGCAAATGCATCTCTCAAGTAGAAAACCCACAGATTTCATCAGATTCTCAAATGTGACTATGATCCCAAAAACTGAAGACCCATGAAGGCTCATTTCCCTGTAGACAGGGAAGAATTTAGTTTTGTTTTTCAACCCTATTCAAATTTGACCAGCCATAAGACAACCTGAACAGGACATTGAAATCATCAGAACACCATCTGGGACTCTGGTCCCCAGAGCATGATCTAAGTGCAAGATGGCTCAGGTGATGTCAACAATTTTGAGCCATGACTCATCATATGTACTTTCCTAGTGTCCCTTAGGAGCTGTTTCTGCTGGGTTCCAGTCTGGAGAAAGGCAAATCCTTGTGGACAGTCCTGCAGGGTATAAGAGCCATGGGTCTAACTCTGACTTCCAAGAGGCACATACAAAACCAGTTTTTCCAAATCTTAGCCTCAGGCAGAGCCCAGCACAGCCTGGTCCCTGCCCCACCTCCAACTTCCACTCTCTTCCTTTTTCTTGTTCTTCTCCACCTTGGCCTACTCTAAATTCCCAGAAATCTGTGCTTCTTCCCACCATAGGAACTTTGCATATGCCGTTCCCTGGAGTCTATTCCATTCTCCTTCAACTAGTGAACTTATCCTTCAGATCTTAACCTTAATCACTACTTCCCAGGCTGAGGAAATCCTCCTGATATATGCTCTCAGAGCACTAAGCACAACTGAAATGTTATATTTCTTTTTGTGATTATTGAATTAACATCTACCTACCCACCATAATAATTATAATAAAAGCCAACATCATTTGAATGTTCACTATGTGCCAGGCACTATAGGAATCTCTTGACATGTATTCATTTATTCTACTAGTACAACAATCCTATGAGGAAAATGAGGTACAGAAGAGAAACAACTGCACTAAGATTCTCTAGCAAGTAAGAGGTGGTATTGGGATATAATCCCAGGCAGCCTGCAGCTGGAACGGCTCCATGTCTGTTCTCACCGACTGTATCCCATGTCCAGCACAAGGTCTAGAAATTAATAGGAACTCCAGTAGCATTGACCAAATTGACGTGTCTTGCCCAGCCTGAAGCTGCTTTCACACATGAAATCCAGACTTGGGGACAACCTTACAAATCACCTTCACTAACTTGAACAGAAGAAGAATGGGAGACCCAAAGAGGGAATGTGGTTTTCTCAAGGTCACACAGAACCAGGACCAGAAGCCAGATCTCCCTACACAGCCCAGTGCTCTTCCCACTTCACTAAATGAACACTTAAAATTAAAAATAGTAAGTATGTAATACTTAATAAATATTTTTAAACCAATAAAGAGGCATTACACTCCCTTCCCCTCTCCTAACTTTGCTACGGAATCAGATGGAAAGAAAGATGGGTGGGTAAGGAAAGAAAACTATTTCTTCAGAAATGTGTGTTTGGAGAAAAGCACAAGGATTATAGAAAATTGCTATTCATGTAAATTGCTCCTTAAAAAATGATTTTCTTTTTTTTTTTTCAATTTACTAGTGTTAAGCATTTTTTAACTCAAAATAACCTTGATTTAGCAAGTCTGTGTCTTCAACTTACAATTAGTTCAACGTGGTCGTCTGTCATCAATTTTGTTTGTTAGTTCAATGGCAACCGAGCTTGTGCTGATACTGATTTATGCAGAGTTGCACCGTAATGGGGGTTCTGGGGGCCTGCAGTGAGCAGCCTGGCCATCAGAAGACCCTCATCATGGCTGGGGAGGCACTTTGAATGTCTCTTTAGTTTGAATAGGGGAGGTGTGGGGATTGGGGAAAAGGATAGTGGGCTTTGAACTGTTTCTAGATCCTCTCTTCTGTTCTTACAAAGACTTGAGTTGTAAGTCAAGTACAGTTGTTTTTAATTCCTCAAATAATTGGGTTGCCACCTGAATGCTATCCAGCTGCTGACCCAGCCATCCAACTACAGTATCCTCAACTCACTTTTATATTAAGGAGAAGATCTCCAGCTAAGATGGAAATCCAAAGATTCCCATGTTCTAGATTCAGAGCTGTGTTGCTTTAGAATGTTTTAGTAAATCTTTCCACAATGGCTTCCCAATGTTTTTCTTTCCCTCTGGGTACATAGTTTCATTTTAGCTTAGGGGAGAAGGCTTAAAAACATTTTTTTTCCTATCTGGCTCTGAATATCAGCCCCCAATTTGGCCAACTTCTGACCACAGAGATACTTAAAAAATCATTTCAAATATCTTATCAGGTTTCAGCCTGGACACACAATAAATATTCCTGCCAGTACTGAATAACTCCATAGACACCTAAGAGTATGCAATAGATCTTACCCTCTCGAGATCCAGAGCCAGTCTCAAAGATAACCCAAAGAAAGAGACACTTGCCCTAAGAGCTGGCTATAGTCAGTAGGAATAGGAACCCTGCTGCAAATAGGGTGCAGCCCACATTTCTGTCCAGCCTTATTTTGGGGGCCCCCAACCTGATGGTTGCCAACCACGTTATTAGGACGTGACATGAGACAAACAAGAGGCTGTATCCATCCCTGGGAGAGAAACACTGGATCAATACCCAGTGTTCTTTTCCTGCCAATCAGAATTTAGAAAGGAAGGAACAACCTGACATTTTACCTTGACCAGGCACCACAGATAGAGATCTAGGAGAGCCAACTTTAGTAAGAATTCTCACCCTTTGCTGTTTTCCCGGGATGCTGTCTAGAGGCTCCAGAGTGAGTGGGGTATCCCAGCGGGTCGTATCCTGGTCACCAGAAACCATAAAGAAGGAAAAATAATTTTCAGTCTGCAGTTTATAGTGAGTACCTGGCTGAGACCCCTTTTTCTCTAGGGCACCTCCTAAATGGATAAGCTTATCTAGGTTAAAAGTTCTCCACTGCGGCCACCGTAATTCAAGATGATCTCTGGTAAGGTTAACCTACTTGTTCAACCTCAAAATAAACTTTTATTCACCTGAGGCCTCACGCTGGCCCCAGTCCAGCATAAGTCAGACCCCGGACTCGCACCACGGACTCGGACCAATTTCTACATTGGACCCAGTCCAACACCGGCCAGGTTCCAGACCCAGTCTGGAAAAAGAAATGCTCAAATGAAGTCTGAAAGCTGTGGACCTGGGATCCAGGACCGGAGAGGGACTCACCCACCACCTCCTGAAGACACAGGAAGGCAGCCACCTGGAGGGGCTATAATAGTACCCGCACCTGGTTGCTTGTTGCTCCCGGGGGCTCTCGGGGGCCTCCTTCGGTTCCTCTTCTGACACCAGCACCGTTAAAAGATAAACTGCAGGGCTTCCCTGGTGGCGCAGTGGTTGGGGGGGGTCCGCCTGCCGACGCAGGGGGCGCCGGTTCGTGCCCCGGTCCGGGAGGATCCCACGTGCCGCGGAGCGGCTGGGCCCGTGAGCCATGGCCGCTGGGCCTGCGCGTCCGGAGCCTGTGCTCCGCAGCGGGAGAGGCCACGGCGGTGAGAGGCCCGCGTACCGCAAAAAAAAAAAAAAAAAACACATAAATTGCAGCATACTGAAAAATTTAAGAGTTTACTTCAGTAAAAATTGATCCCAATCAGGCAGCACCAAACCCCACCAATGGGAACTGGGGAGAGACTTTCCTAGAGAAGACGCAGACGCAAAGTAAGGAAATTATTGATTGGCTGGAGCTTAGGGCCTGGCTGGCCTTTGTGATTGGTTGTCCTCGGTGTTTTGATTTCGTGGCTCCGAGGCATTTACAGGCTTAGATTTTGGTTTGCTGATGTAGGCACCGTGGTATCCGAGCTGCCTCAGTCTCATGTTCTCCTTGCTTAATTAATTTAACACTGTTAAGAAGACACTGATCTCTACTTTACTAAAGCCCAAAGAGGAAGAGGGATTTGCCCCAGGGCACACAGCAAGCCGGAGATTGCCTGATTCAGAGTCAGAACTCACTCCATGAGAAATTCAACTCCAGAGTGTCAACAACACGATCACCTTTCAGAAGCTGGGAGGCTAATGCAGAGGGTCACGGGGACCTGCCAGTGAGCTGCGGAGAGTCCAGGTCAGAGGCTGAGTTAGCCCCAAGGGCAGCTGCCTCCCCAGGACCCGGGAGGACCACTGCGAGCGCCCTGCACGAAGGCCCCAAGTCCTTCGCTCTGACATTGCCTTTCCCACCAGCAATGACATCGAAGCTCAGCCCTGGCTTATTTTAATACTCTGGATTTTTTAAATGCCTTCTCCCTGAAAAGAGCTATGGAAAAAGTTCACCTTGTGCTCTTTGGAAAGTCTCCCTCTGCACCCAGAATAGATGCCTTCGTGGATCCCTGCCGCCAACAAAGCCCACTGTCTCCTAATAGAAGAAGGCAACAATGATAAGGTCTCTTCAAAATGTTCCAAAGGGAAATGACACATGTTTTGAGAAGAGCATTGGTAAGCAGGAATGGGTCCAGAGGAACTCGCCAAACTGAGACAAAGGGCAGTGTTTGGCATGGAACAGAAAAAAAGGAAAGCTGGGAGGCAGGTTGAGGGACAGGAAGGCTGCCTCAAATGCTGGAAGGGCTAGTGTGTGCAGGATTGGCAAGGTGGATTCCAAGTGTCCCCAAGGGACAGAAAATAACAATTGGGGCTGCTGCTGATGGGACAGCCTGGGCCGAGGGGTGCAGGAGTTAAGAACACACACTCTTAAATCCTTCCTCTGCAACACACAAAGCCTCAGTTCCCCCATCTGTAAAGAGGTGACGCAATTAGTTCTCTTAAGGGTGTTGTGAGCATTAAATAAGATCATGACTCTTCAGGGTGTATCACAAGCCTGACACATAGTAAGTCCTCCCTATAATGTCACTGCTGTTGGTGCCAAAATCTCGGCCTCTCTGCACCAGCGCAGAATCAAATCTCAGAGACAGAGTTTTAGGTGAAGTAGAAGAGATTTTTTGCTTTGCCAGGCAAAGGGGGACACAGTGGGCTCCTGCCCTTGAAAACTATGTGCCCCAACCCGGGAGGATTCAGTGGAGAGTGTTATAGTAATAGTTCAAGGATGGAGTTGTTGATGAGATTCGGGTGTGTGCAGGGCTTGCACTCCCTTGATCTGGTCTCAGGTGGTTGGTCTTCTAATCTTGATGAGCTTCTCTGGTCCCTTTAATCTGGCTTCAGGTGGTTTCTTGCCTGTTCCCTTCTTGATTAGCAACTGTTCGAATCTGCCCTTTGGAACTCAGCGAGGGTCATGGAGACTGGAGTCTTGCCTACAAGAAACGGGGAACAAAAAGGCTTCCGTGCCCAGAAGCCCCATGGGGTCCTTCTCGGTTTCACCGTCCTTGCTGTTTAGAGGAACTGAGTTCTTTGTCCTCAGAGGTATTCAAGCAGCAACTGATGACCAATGAGCTGCAAAGCTATGTTGGGAAAGAGACTCATGCTTTAGACAAAGGGTAGGATTAGGTGACCTTAAATTTCCTTCCATTCTTGGCTTTCAAATTCTTTGTCTCATTGAAACGGAGGTTAATGTGAAGTCCTCTACTGGATTACCCTTGCGGGCTCCAGCTTTGGGGCTTTTGTTTTTCCACCTTTGTACTTTCAAATCCTTGCTGTGGAGCAGATTCTGGAGAGTCTCCGAGGGCACAACCCAGGAAGGAAAGCTTCTTTTGCCTGGAGGATGCATTCCTGGAATTCCCAAGATTCCAGTCCCTTTTCCTCCTCACATTGTAAACATTAGGTTCTGGTGGGGAGGACAGAAAGGTCACTCTCCAAACTGCAGTTGCTCCCAGGCTCTGATCTGAATAATTCAACTCATCCTCTGTGAGAGCTCCAGTTGGGCTGATCTCAAGCCCGTTTGACAAGGACAGTGCTGATTTAGGCTAACAGGAGGTCATTGTTTGAGCAGGAGAATGACCTCTTCACTTCTTGGTGAGCAAAACCAGGTATGAGAACATAAAACAAATCCAAGGGACTCACTGCAGTGGAACCAGAGGCAGCCTTCCCCAAATTCCCTTCTTAGCAAGACCAAGCCCTAGAGGAGAAGGAGGCATTTATTGGGGATTGCTACAAATTCAGCTTTGCTGCCACTGCCTTTATAACCACAACGTAAAGTAACTCGCACAACACACTGAAGATAAGCTCTTTAAAGAAAATAGAAAAGCATTAGCTTGGCAATTCACCCAAACCTCATCATGCACCATAGACATTTTTGAAGTTTAACAAAGAAAAGCACATCATTAAAGAATACTGCTCTATCACCATTCTTATGCAAATCCTTCCAGATAGTTGGGTGGAAAATTCCATCTAACACGCAGCAAGAAATGAATGTTGCAGGGTGGAAATTTCAGCTATACTGAGTGCATCTATCACTTGTATAATCCAAACTACTGTATGTGCCCTGACTACAGAATTAGTATTGATCCATTCACCATGTAAACATCAAGTACTTCCTATTATTACTTGAAATAGCATGCTATCACAATTTCTATTTCCTCCTTCTATCTTAAATAGAAGTATTGCACATTAGCCCCTTCCTTCATGTACTTTTTTGCACAGCTATCTAACTACAGTGTTCGGTGTGGTGCTGAGTTTCTTGCAGACATCTGCAGTATTAGCTTTAAAGCACTTTATTTTCAAGTCATCTCTGATGGAAGACAATACAACTTTCATTTACCCAGAAACCTGTTACCAGAGCTTCTCTCAGAAACAGGCACATTCTCTCTCTCATCATCATCATCATCATCCTTTGTTTGATACTCATCCCCCTGCTGAGACCACCTTGATCGTGATGCACCTCCAGCACCACCACCCCCAAGAGGACAGGACCCCCCCCAGGTTTCTCCCTGAGGTTGTGAAACATATATTTGCCAAAGCTGAGAACGGTGTTTAATTTCAAGATAACTTGCTATGAAAGCTCAACACTCGACTTTGTTGCGCCGTTCAGATGTCTGAATGCATGAAGACACATTACTTTGGAGAATCAGTTCTAATGTCTGAGTACCTAAAAGCATCGCAAGGGGTGAGCCTTCTCCTCCCTTTCCTGCGTTGCCCAGCATAACAGCAGGAGGAAATTTGGACTGGGTTCCAGACCTGGAGGGTCAATTTTAGCTCAAATAGCTTGGAGGCACCTATGGCATAATTCATGTTCTCTGCTGCCTGTGGCATTGCCTGGGTACCACACACATCCTGACCGAGTGCACGGTGCTTCTCGTTACCCTCACATGCTCCGAAAGACACTCACTGTGTGTGACTTAACTAGATTTCCAGTGTCTTCCGAGCCCAGCAGCCGCTCCAGTCAGAACACATACAATCTCATTTCTGTCGATGGGAATCTATACATTGCAACCTTAACCTATAACAGAACCAACTCTCACAGACGCCCGTAATACCCCTTGAGCGCAACCCAAGTTGCACAGCCCCATTGTTCTCTTTAACCAACATGTGGAACCTGCACATTCTCACTGAAAAAACGAAAGCCGGGGCTTTGTTTCACAGAGAAAAAATATCCGGAACCAGCTGAGCACTATTTAGCCACCATCCTCATGTCCAAACCCCTTTCAACCAATCGAAAAAATAATAATAATTAACTAATTCATTGCAATTCTTCTTAATAAATGGCCGCTTTGTTGCCAAACTAGACTAATGCAAACTCAAACAGATAAAATTCTGAAATTGGATAGTGTGTGTTCAATAAATATTCAAAGAGAGAGTGAGGGCATTATAAAGGAACCATACATGTAATTCTCTGCCTCCAATAAATTTCCAACTTTATTTCCTTTTTCTTTTTTTTTTTGACTTTATTTCTTGACACCAACCATTCAGTCTCTTAAATGCCCAGTTGTGTTCACAGCAAAAACGTTCTATTTGCCTCCTGACCAAGTGCCCCTTCCAGAAGCGGAACCAGATTTAAGACATGCACATATGTACTGTCTTTCTTATGTATTTGAATAATCAGTTGAAGTGAACTGAAGAAAACCTCAAAAGAGTGGATCAGATTGTTCTAACAATAATAGTGCTAATGTTTTGGAAAAATTGAATTAATTAATTAATTAACTGATTAAAATAAAGGCAGTATCATAGCAACCACTCTGGATTGCCTCCTCATTCCTCCCTCCTTCTTAATGATACCCTCCCTGATTTTGACCAGGTAACCACCACTCAAGAGAAGGCGACCCTCTCCCCAGCTCAGGTTCAGTCAATTAGTGAACAGGTAGTAATTGATTGAACTTACCTTGACAGCGACTGGTCCAGGAGCAGGCTTGTGCTTCAGTTCTGACAAACTGACATGAGTCAGGCAGGGGCCTTCGGGAAAAGGTTTCCTCACTCTTGAAAAGAGATTTGATGAGTTCGCCAGTAGTAAAAACATTGTTCAGTGTTGGATCTGCACATGACCCCTGAACCCCAGTAGCCGTACTGGGCAAGATGCAACAATCTTGACCCTTGTTAAGCTGCTGACTTAACCAACCCCGAAGTAGCCCTACCTTGAACTTCCTTTTTTTTTTTTTTTTTTGCAGTACGCGGGCCACTCACTGTTGTGGCCTCTCCCGTTGCGGAGCACAGGCTCCGGACGCGCAGGCCCAGCGGCCATGGCTCACGGGCCCAGCCGCTCCGCGGCATGTGGGATCTTCCCGGACCGGGGCACAAACCCGTGTCCCCTGCATCGGCAGGCGGACTCTCAACCACTGCGCCACCAGGGAAGCCCTGGACTTCCTATTTTAAAAGAGATAGGAATTCCCGGCACTACAGTCCAAAGCATCCTAACTTCTGCAGGTAACTATCAGTCCTGATAAATTGATTGAGAAATGACCCTCCACTCACTTCCTGTCTTGCTATTCCCTTGCCCCAGATGAACTTCTGGGTTGAAATGGGAACATTCATCTATTCAAGCAGACACGGACTGATGTTATCTAAAAATAAGAGAGACAAATGAATCTTACCACTCAGTACCTTCACCAAGAAAGAATAACTCCACTATGGCCTATGAACCGAAATCTGCCCTGTACGCGCCCATGAGCACGCGGCCAGCGTGCTACTGCAGAACTTCAAGACGGCCTCATAGAAAGAGGGGAGGGAGCGATTAGAATATAAAAAGGATGCGCTCTGTGAAGCCCCTGGAGTTTCACGGCTTTTAGGAAATAAAAACCTCCCTGTATAGGAGCCGCTTCCAAGGTTGCTTAAACACAGAAACCACTGCTTTCATCAGAGGGAACCTCATGCAGAAGTACTTCAGGTTGAAGAGGGACAGGAGCCGCTACTCCGCCCACGCAGTCCACACCCACTGACAGCTCCTGAGTCATTTCCACCGAATCCCTAGGATGCCCTGGAGTAGTTTTAGAAATGACCATCTAAACAAGGCTGAGGGGCCAGGCCATGTTTTGGGCAATAGAGCTTTTTAAGTAACACGAAGTCCTAAAAGTTTAAACGAACCAACAAAAGTGCTTTTGTTTACCGGAAAACATGCAGATCGGTGATGAAGTACCCCAGCAATACAGGAGAAACAGCAACGCAAGGCCAGTGAAAGATTCTTCCTCACCTCTAGGTCAGGATTCAACTGTGGTCCCCCAGAATGGGATCACCTGAGAATCCTGGCTGAAAAGGGGAAAAACTACCTAAATATAGGTTGATACTGCTGCAGGAAAACATCAGAGAAATTTGGTCTCCACAGGAATTGCAGTGTTCTCCTCCATCAAAAAGGTGGGGTTAGGGCTTCCCTGGTGGCGCAGTGGTTGAGAGTCCGCCTGCCGATGCAGGGGACACGGGTTCGTGCCCCGGTCCGGGAAGATCCCACATGCCGCGGAGCAGCTGGGCCCGTGAACCATGGCCACTGAGCCTGCGTGTCCGGAGCCTGTGCTCCGCAATGGGAGAGGCCACAGAAGTGAGAGGCCCGCGTACCGCAAAAAAAAGTTAAAAGGTGGGGTTATACCATAACCAATATTAAAAGACTAAAGACGGCCTGGTTGAAAATGTTTGCAATTTAGAAATCAGCTTAAAGAGACAACTCAACATAAAAAATGAGGAAAGAATAGGGACAGACAATTCATAGAAGAAATACAGGTGACCAAGGAATATATGAAAAGATTCTCGGCTTTACTCCTAATTAGGGAAGTGCAAAATAAAACAATGAAACACCACTCTCAGCACTAGATGTTTGCAAAAATGCTAAAGACATAATATCCGGGGTTGCAAATAAAGTAGAGAAATGGGCCCTCTCACACATTTCACGGAGTGTGAATTGGAACACAGTTTTGGAGGACAATTTGGCAATGTCTATCAACTTAAAATGCAATTCTATTTTAGGAGTCTGTCCTACAGATATATTTGCACATGGCTGCAAAGATATAGCTACAGAGATATTCACTACAACATTGTTTGTAATTGCAAACACACAGGAACCAATGTAAATGTCTATCAATAAGGACCAGATTAAATATATTCTGGTATAGGCATAAAATAGAATGGTGAGCAAACATTAAAAAACAATGAGGTAAGCTGGGACAACGTGAGAGAGTGGCACTGACATATATACACTACCAAACGTAAAATAGGTAGCTACTGGGAAACAGCCGCATAGCACAGGGAGATCAGCTCGGTGCTTTGTGACCACCTAGAGGGGTGCAATAGGGAGGGTGGGAGGGAAATGCAAGAGGGAGGGGATATGGGGATATATGTCTACATATAGCTGATTCACTTTGTTATATAGCAGAAACTAACAGAACATTGTAAAGAAATTATACTCCAATGAAGATGTTAAAAAAAGAAAATGAGGTAGATATAGGTGCTGTTACAGGAGCATCTGCAATGTAAAAAATGAATAAAGGAAAGCACATCTTCCAAAAACATTTTTAATAAAAGATAATATGTATATATCCTCTTTTTAATATACCTAGTACAATGCCAGAAATATAGTAAATACTCAATAAATATTGGAAGAATAAGTGACTTGTAAATATTTGCTAGAAGAGTGAACTACTGGTGAATAAGTGAATGTGTATGTAAACGTGAAAAATTTATGCGAAAATATGCAAGGTTAACTCAGTGTTATGGGAGGGAGAATCACCTTTCATTTAATATCTTTCTATAGATTGTTTTTAAATGATTACAGGTATACATGCTATTTTCACAGTAACAGAAAAAGTTAAGGATCCACCTCTGTTTTTTTAAAAAGATGTTAATAGCTTAAACAATCTTGAAAGATAAAGGAAAGACAAAGAGAGAATATTTGCAACATACTTAACAAAGTTAACTCCACAAAACATAAAGAGCATTACTAATCAATAAGATAGAGATAAACAGCCAGAAAAAGTAATAGTAAATAGCCAAATGATATGTGGCCAACAGTGGTAATCATCTACCTGTTGTCTATTACAAGCAGAACTATATTAGGGAGAGGGGCCAGCACTGTGTTTATCACCCAAAAGAAAAGTGGAAATGACAAAAAAGCATGTGAAAAGATATTCAAGCTCACCTAATCAGGGAAAAACAAACCGAAACAAAATAAAACACTTGATTTTTGCTCATAACATAGGCCAAAAAGAAGAACAAGATTTCTATGATCCAGTGTTGACAAGGGCTTGGAAGAAGGCATTCTTTGATAAAGTCGGTGGGAGTGTAAATTGGTACAGTAGTTTGGGCAGTGATTTGACATACCTATCAAATTTTAAAATACATCACCTTGGACCTAGAAATCCCACTTCTAAAAATGTGTCCCACGGAATCCCTTCCACAGTTACATAAGGATGAATGTACAAGAATGTTCACTAGAGCCTTGCTCATTAGCAACAATCTGTAAACAATTTTATTTATCTATCAGCGGAGATGTGAACAAGAACATGAGTCACGATCTCTGCCCTGATAGAGCCTGCATTCAGTCAGGGGCAGAGGAGACACGATAAACAAGGAAACAAACAAGCACGATGCCTTCCAATAACGTGAGTACCATAAAGGAAATAAAACAAGGTGATGGGCTAGAGTGTGTTTGGGGGTGTAGAGAGGGTCAGAGCAGAAGGGAAACTATTGTACACGGAGCCATAGGAGATGCCTCCCAGGAGGCTGACACTAAGCTAAGATCAGAATGATGACAAAGAACTAGCCCAGCAAATGCAAGCCCTGAGACGCACAACAGGAGGGAGATGAAGGGTAATGAATAAGGAGGCGAAAGGGACACAGTGAGATTGGAGAGGAGGACCACAGCCCGATATCATTTAGTCCTTGAACCTCAGCCTCAGAGGAAGAGTCTGGGAAGCCACTGGGGTATAAGCAAGGAGTGACATGACCAGGTTTACCAGTTTTAAAAGATCTCTCTGGCTGCTGGGTGAAGAACAAATTGTAGGAAATGACAATGGGAGGATGAAGAGCAGTTAGGAGGTCCTAGCGAGGTGTACTGGTGGCTTAGACCAGGTTGCTGACAGTGGAGAGTGTGACAGGTGTCCAGACAGGGGCATGTTTTGGAGGTAGAGCCTATAGGATTTGCTAGCAGACTGGAGCTGGGGTCCTACAGGGAAGCAGGAATCAAGGATGTCTCCCAGCCTCGGGGCCTGAACAGCTGGGTGGGATGGTGGTGTTATTTACAAAGAGGAGAAAGAAGTTTAGTGGAGAAAGTCCAAGTCCATTTTGGCCTTGTTAAGCTCGCATGTCCTATGACAGGGGTCCCCAACCCCCGGGCTGTGGACCAGTACCGGTCCGCAGCCTGTTAGTAACCGGGCCACGGGGCAGGAGATGAGCGCCAGGCGAGACAGCAAAGCTTCATCTGCCGCCCCGCATCACTCCCCATCGCTCACATTACCGCCTGAACCATCGCTCGCGTTACCGCCTGAACCATCCCCCGCAACCCCGTCCGTGGAAAAACTGTCTTCCACAAAACCTGTCCCTGGTACCAAAAACGTTGGGGACCGCTGTCCTATGAGACAGGCAAGCAGAGATGAAGTTGGAAATTAACATATATATTTGCAGTTGCACAGAGAAAAATCTGGGAGGTTATCCACCTAACCGATAAAGGGATTCTCTCCAGAAAGTGGAATTGGGGGTGGGGGAGGGTAGATGAAGAGGAAAGAAGCTGCTTCTACATTTGACTTTATATACATCAATGAGGTTTGAAATTGTTACAATGAATATGTATTACCTTTGAAATTTAAATAAATGAATACAAATAAAAGACTGACTGAGGGATTTTCCAATTTTTCCACAGAGCTGCTCCTTCAAACAAAATCTTATCCAGAATGTTCGTCCCACTGTCATCATTCAGGCCTCAGCTCACATATCACCTCCTTGGAGAGGCCATCCTTCACCACAGGATCTCAGGTAGCTCCACCCGTCCTTCCCCCAAGCCCAACTATTGAACACCCTATTTTATTGACAGCACTTATAACCCCAAATTGACTTGTCTGTTTGTTTACTTGTCTTCCCTACTAGAATATAATGGTCAAGAGAGCAGGGAGGGTGAATGTCTTGTTCTCCAAATATCTGTAGAATCTAGAGCAGTTGCATACAGTAGGCACTCAATAAATACTCCCTTGATTAAAAATGAACTCCAAGTTGTCCTCAGGATAAAAAGCTGAGCTGCTTCAATTGAACTGAAGCCAGGGGTCCAGAGTCCTGTCACTGTCACTCTCCACTCCCTTCCCCCAACCACTGACTGCCCTAGGGTACCTCCAGGGCCTGGCAGGAAACAATGTGAAACGCAGATAGTCTGCAAGGGCCTGACCTGAGCCCTTCTTCTCAGGAAGCCTACTTCCCCCAGGTTCTAGCCAACACGACCAGAGTTGATCAGGTCCAGACTGAGCTTTAAGCTCTACCTATCTCTTTCCACATCACCTTCACCATCCGTACTGCGCCACCCAGGCAGCGTCCATTCCCTCTCCACCGCTCCTGCTCAGGGAGTCACCAGCAAGTGCCAGCCCCGGCCCAGCCCTGTACTGGGCACAGTGGGTCCAGAGACAAGCACACTGGGGCCCTATCCTGCAGAAGCAGCATGTGGAAGGTAAGCCAGGCCAGAGTCGATTCCAGCAGAGACCCTGGCATTCTGGTGGCTCTCACTGGCACATGTCAAGTCCAACTGGGTCCCTAGCTCTTTCTCGAGGCTTCCTGATTGTCCTGAGGCCGCACACTCAGGACTGGCTCTCTGTGCACGCAGTTGCTGCCTTCATGAGATACAGATGATGCTACGGCCCACTTCCAAGAAAGGGAACCAACATCTGTCTGCCTTGCTCGGCTTCAATGCCACTTCAAGAAGGGGTTAGCAGCCATCTCTGGGCATTGTTTTCTGCCCCTTCTGTGGCCTAGAGGGAGCAGCCCTTGTCCTCAGACCACACCCCTCCCCAGCCTCTGCCCAGGCCAGGGGGCTTGCCTATGAGCCTGCTGTCTGCCTAGGTCCAGGGCTAGCATCTCTCAGCAAGAGCCCAACACAGAACCAGGAGTGTGGCAGGTATTCAGCAACCCTACAGAAAGGTAAGCCCCTGCCACGGGTCAGAATCATCTTCCTGGGCCCAAAGTCTCCTTTGGCCTCTGCTTCTGTGTGGGCTGAGGGTAGAAGCTAGGGCTAAAGCCGGGAGGGACCAGAGCAGGGAGGAGGGCCCTTGCAGTCCTCACCACAGTGATTCAGGAAGGAGAAGGCCCGACAAACTCTGCGGGGCAGGGGGGCCCTTCCCCAGAGCCCAGCGCGTGGTGCTCAGGGGCCCCCTGCTGGCAGCTGGGGGCATGTGTGACTGGGGGGCAGGGCTGCTCAGGCCCAGGACGGCTCCGTCCTGCAGGGACACACACACACACAGAGGCACCCCAGTCCATCGTGTGCACAGCCCCTGCACCCACACAGGAATCTACATCCCACATGTAGCCCAAGCAAGGATGTGCATACACAGAGAGCCATGCATGCACAGACGTGTACCTGCAGACCTGAGCCCCAGCGTGCAAGCAGAGACGGAACACATTCACGCGTGTGCTCCTAAGCAGGTACCTGCACACCTCCACAGGCACACAGGTGCACGCACACAGGTGTGCATACACGTGAGCGTGGCCCGTGACTGAGCTCCCCCTCCCCCGTGGCCCCTTTTGCAACTCCCTCCCTCCCTCCCAGCCATCACCTGGGGAAAGACGCTGGCTGGCATGACTTCTGCCCCTCTGCTCTGCTGCTCTCAGCGGGCAGGCAGTGCTCACTCCATGGTTTAGGTACCCCGGGGCCCCCTCAGGAGCTCAGCTCCACCGCAGCACAGGATTCCCCTGCCTGCACACAGCCTCTCCTCACCTGTGGCCTGTGGGTCTGGACAGCAAGTACGTGGTGGCAGAGGTGTGCCTCCCCGGCAAAGACTCAAGGGCGGCAGTAATCTCCGTATGGAGGGCGGCTGCCTACTGGGTCCCATCATGAGGTAGGCAACAGCAGGCCGGGGATGGGGTCTAGAAGGTGGGAGCTGAGGCTCTTGAACTCTCCGAGAAGCTGAGGCTGTAGGCAGACATCCCTGAGGCTGGGCCAGGGTTCGGGGGGATCCAGGGCTGACAGAGCCTCAGAAACCCAGGTTCAAGGAGGAGGAAGGAAACAAATGTTCACTGAGTGCCTGCTGTACGCAGACACGGTCCCCACGTCGTCTGGCTCCATCCTTACTTCCCCAGAGGCGAGGAGCGTTACTAGTCTTCACAGGTCCCCGCATAACAAGGCATCACCAAGGCCCATTCTTTTCCTTCCTAAATATCCCTCAGATTGTTTTCACTGATGCAGCAACAAGTCCAGGCTTCCCTTAGCTCTTGCCTGAGCCAGAAGCACAGCCTCCTAACTGGGCCCCTTCCCCACTCTGTCCCATCCAGCCTGCTTCCATATGTCAGAATGACCGGTTTTCAACAACATGCAGTTAAATTCTCTTAATGGCTTCGATGACTTCTTGTTCTAAGGACTGAGACCAAAATCTTAATCTCTGCTTTGCACCCTCACCTACCTGTCCAGTCTCACTGATCACTTCTCACCCCTGATTTCCTCCATTCCACACGGTTGTTGTCAATTTCTCCAGCGCCCCGTGCTTCCTCCCACCTCAGGGGCTTTGCACGTGCTCTTCCCTCCCCTGCCCCATTCCCATCCCCTGGCCTGATAAACTCCTTCTTCAAACAGCAATTCCTCCTGGACGCCTCTTTGCCCCCTGATCCTCTCTCCCTGTTAAACACTCATAACTCCCTGCAGTGTCCCATCATAACACACAGCAGTGCTGGTAATTACCTGTCTGTGCTTTTATGTGGTTTCCCTCCATCTGCTCCATCCCCTGGGCTCCCAGCTCTGTGACGATAGAGACCTTGCCTCTTACTTACTCTTTGAGGCTCACATTCCTAGAAAGTGTACATCCTGAAGATGTTGTATTCAAAACAGGCCCCTCTGCCTCCAAACACCATCCCCTAATTCAACAAGTCTCTCTGTGTCCCAGACGGCAGTGCCAGGAAGAAGGACTAGTCCCTTCTGGATCCCGGGACTCGACCTTCTAGGTGAGTCTCTGCTTTGAATGATCCAATCCAGCCCATCCTTCCACTAGCCCCGGCGCTCAGCAGGCCAGACTGTGCACTTATTTCTACCTGGGCAAGCCACCTGCTCTATTACCTTTCTTTTTATTTATTTATTTATTTAATTTATTTACTTTTGGCTGCATTGGGTCTTCTTTGCTGCACACGGGCTTTCTCTAGTTGCGGTGAGCGGGGGCTACTCTTCGTTGCAGTGCGCAGGCTTCTTATTGCAGTGGCTTCTCTTATTGCGGAGCACGGGCTCTAGGTGCACGGGCTTCAGTAGTTGCAGCACACAGGCTCAGTAGTTGTGGCTCGCGGGCTCTAGAGCGCAGGCTCAGTAGTTGTGGCACACGGGTTTAGTTTCTCCACGGCATGTGGCATCTTCCCAGACCAGGGCTCGAACCCGCGTCCCCTGCATTGGCAGGCGGATTCTTAACCACTGCGCCACCAGGGAAGTCCACTATTACCCTTCTTGAGCAAAATAATAACTGTCTGACTGGCAAAAGGCAGTGCTTACCTGCAATCTCTGGTTGGTGGATAAATGAAACTAAACCCAGTAATTGATGAGAAAGACCAGCAGACACATCGTCTTGGGAAGGCAGGGGGAAGCTTTCTAATCATGAGGCCAAGAGCATACACAATGAAGAAAACAGCGACCAAGTAAAAATGTTCAACTTCTGTACATCTTTTTAGATATTCACCATCCAAAGGACAAACCAGGCTTTTGGAGCTCCTGAGGGCTTGTGGTTGGAGAACTCTGAAGTAAACAAGCCTCCTTCACAGGGATTCACACAATTCATGGGGGCCCTTATTCAAAAACGATTACGAATTTCAAGACAGGGACAGCGGAGAATTAAGCCAACCTCAGGGCCTTTCTAAACTGGGCAACTACAAGGTCACCCACCCACGAAGCTGGCCCTGCTCCTTCACACTGGAATTTCCCACACACAAGTCAGTTCTGGAAACATTCATTCACCAAACACCCCACCCAAGCCCAGCCCTTACAAAGCTTAGAGTCCAGTGATGGAAGAGCAATCAGTGCATAGCTGAGAAGATAACTGGGTGTATCTCTACTCCCCTGAGGCCATGCAAGATGCACGGTCTCCGTTCCAGATCCCAGAATCTCAGGGACACACAGTGAGGTGTCAAGGCGCACGTGACCTGGGGATGGTCTCGCGCACAGTGCCCTGTAAATTACTTCACTCACACTCTGCAAAATCCTGGGTGCATTTTGGAGGAAGAAGTTAAAGAAAATCTGGCTGAAGAGAGCTAGCCCTGGTGCTACAAGGAGATGAGGGTCTTTGGAGAGACAGGTGTCCCCTGTGAGGTGCTCTGCAGTCCCATGCCAGCACACTACCCTCCTTTAACAGGAAGTGTGAGTGAGGCAAAGTTGCCTCCTTTAATATCACCCAAGACAACTCTGCCTCCCCGTGCAAACTGGGGTGAGAAATTTGAGGGCTTCCTTTCCTGGAGCCCTGAGCTGCAATGTTTTTGCCAAAGAAGGGCCAGAGGAGAGATCAAGGCAACCTTCAACTCCCCACATATAATAAAAATAATAGTCCCCATTTGTTGGTGAACCACTATGCTGAACCAAGCCCTGCGTTGGGAGCTTTCACATTTAACATGAGTTCCCTAAGGTATGTCTTATCCCTGTCTTGAAACTCTAGGAATCTTGATGGGTTTTGTTTTCGTTTTAATTTAACACTCATACAGCACTCACCATGTACCAGGCACTGTCCTAAAATCTTTACAGATAATAACTCATTAAATCCACACAGTCACCCTATAAAGTAGGTACTATGACGGTCACTCCCATGTTACTAATGGGGAAACTGAGACCAGAGGGTGAAGTTACTTGCTCAATGTCACATAGACAGTAATTGGCAGAACAAGGATTCAGACCCAGACAGACTGCTCCAGCATCCGTGTCTTTAACTGTTGTTTGTGTTACTTCTCCAGACTCAAAAAGCAGACAGAATAGAGTGTCAGCTTACCTCAAGGAGAAGCCCGCGCAGCGCAACAAAAAGTAGCCCCTGCTCACCGCAACTAGAGAAAGCCCACGCACAGCAATGAAGACACAACACAGGCAAAACTAAATTAATTAATTAATTAATTAATTTTAAAAAATAAGTAAAACCAACAAGGAAAGTATATTTATTTTTTAAAAAATTAACCAAAAAAAAAAGTCTACAAACATTAAATGCTGAAGAGGGTGTGGAGAAAGGGAAATTTCCTACATTGTTGGTGGGAATGTAAATTGGTACAACCATTATGGGGAACAGTATGGAGGTTCCTTAATAAACTGAAAATACAACTACCATATGATCCAGCAATCCTACTCCTGGGCATATACCCAGAGAAAACCATAATTTGAAAAAATACACACACGCCAATGTTCATTGCAGCACTATTTACAATAGCCAAGACATGGAAGCAACCTAAATGTCCATCGACAGAGGAATGGATAAAGAAGATATGGTATATATATACAATGGAATATTACTCAGCCATAAAAAAGAACGAAATAATGCCATTTGCAGTCACATGGGTGGACCTAGAGATTATTATACTAAGTGATGTAAGTCAGACAGAGAAAGACAAATATCACATGATATCACTTATATGTGGAAGCTAAAAAAGAAGATACAAATGAACTTATTTACAAAACAGAAACAGACTCACAGACTTCGAAAACAAACTTACAGTTCCCAAAGGGGAAAGGTAGGGGGAGAGATAAATTAGGAGTTTGGGATTAACATATACACACTACTGTATATAAAATAGATAATCAACGAGGATCTACTGTATAGTAGTACCAGGAGCGCTACTCAATATTCTGTAAAAACCTATGTGGGAAAAGAATCTGAAAAAGAATGGATACATGTATATGTATAACTGAACCACTTTGCTGTACACCTGAAACTAACACAACATTCTAAATCAACTATACTCCAATACAAAATAAAAATTAAATTAAAAAAAGAAAACCACATGTCTCAATCCTGACCCCCAGAACATGTGAGCACATCCTTTATTGGAAAAAGGGTCTTTGCAGATGTAATTAAGTTATGGATTTCAAGCTGAGACTATCCTGGGTTATCTGGGTGGGCTCTAAATCCAATGACGAGTGGCAGGCAAAGACTCAGAGAGAAGAAGCAGAGATTTGAGGTATGCCGCCACAGCCTAGGAAGCCCTGGAGCCACAAGAAGCAGGCAGCAGCAAGGAGGATTCCCCACCAGAAACACCCGAGGGAGTGTGACCCTGCCAACACCTTGATTTCGGACTTCTAGTTCCTGAAACTGTAAGAGAATACATTTCTGTTGCTTTAAGCCAGGAAGTGCATGGTAATTTGTTATGGTAGCCCTAGGAAACTAACTAATACACTGTCCCTGGGGAGAGAAAAGAAAGAAACCCCAGGAGGAGGCTGCATTAGTTTGCTTGAGCTGCCATAACAAAATACCACAGACTGAGTGGCTTAAACAGTAAACGTTTATTTCTCACAGTTCTGGAGGCTAGAAGTCCATGATCAAGGTGCCAGCAGATTCGCTTTCTGGTGAGGACTCTCTTCCTGGCCTGTAGACACCCGCCGCCACTGGGTCCTCGCATGGCCTCTCCTCTGTGCTTACACACAGAGAACTCTGGTGTGTCTTCCTCTTCTCATAAGGACACCAGTTCTATCAGATTACAGCCCACCTTTCTGGCCTCATTTAGCCTTCATTACCTCCATATAGGCCCTCTCTCAAAATACAGTCACATTGGGGGTTGGAGCTTCAACGTATGAATTTGGGGCGAACACAATTCAGTCCATAACAGAGGCTATGTGAACAACGTGTGAACGCCCAGAGCATGTAGATACGGCTCCTTCACAGCAAGTGGAGGCGCTCTGGAACGCAAGGCAATTTCCCGGAACGGGGCCCCAAGGCTTTCCTCAGTGATGGCCCAAGAACAGGTAGCAGCAAAGGGAGGGCCAAGAGGAAAACCTCCTACCCTCGACCACCTTCTCAAGTTGGCCTCATGTGCAGTTTATGCCGTTATTACTCCCCTTTGCTTTATTAGTGAAGTGGCTGGTCTCCCCATAGGCAACAACCACAAGATTTCATTTTCAAAAAGTGAATTCTTAGAGTTGAAGTACCTCCAAAGAGAATCTGGATCCCTTCACACTGTATGAGAGAGTGTGTTTATAAATAAATATCTGGGTGGATCTGGGTTTTGAACAGCAAAGATGGCTGGAGTCATTTTATCAAAGAATTATTTAAAAAGCAGTTTATCCCCAAGTGGACAGGAATACACATCAAATCCAAATGGCACAATTGTGAGCAGGATTTGGGATTATATAGCAAAAGCAGCCAAGGTAACTGCTCTGAGATCTCAAGAGTTTCAGCATGTTAAATTAAGTCCTCTGGCACCTTTTAAAATCTAAGGAAATCAGTCTTATGTTGCTCTAACAGGTTAGGTTTTGGTAAAAATAAACAATACAAGCTATTTAAATCATCCTGGCTTTGAAAACAATTAACTGATCACCACCCATTCCTGTAACATCCTTTCCCTTGAATGTTTACAATTTATCTGTTTAATAAATATGTATTCAGCTCCTACTATGTGCCAGGCATAAGGCTGGGTCTCGGGGATTTAATCATAAACAAAAAGGACAATGCCCAACCAGAAGGTGGGTCCACTGTTGGCCCTGGAGTTCAGGCCAAGGGGACTGGAGCCGGGAAACAGGAAGGCAGCCTTACAAGCAGGGAGGCCTCCGCACAGGAACTTAGCAGGAGAACCAGAACACAGGCCAATTATAGGGAACCCATCCAGGTTTAGTGGGGCAGAGGCACATCTCAGGGAACAGTAGGGGGTCGCAGGGACCCAGCCTGGGTGCCCCTTCCCTACTCTAACAAGGAGGCTGACACAACGCTGAGCCCACTTCCCTACCAGGAGGAGAGGCCCACTCCCTGCTTCAGCCGGGATGGGGGTGGGGCAGGGAGGACATGTAGAGGGACATCAGTGCATCCCGTGAGGTGGGAACGGATTCAAACCCACCTGGGGAAAACTGGGTGGCAGGGACTCCCTTGAGCACTGGGATTTTTAAAAACTATTTATTTATTTATTTGGCTGCCCTGGGTCTTAGTTGTGGCACATGGGGTCCTCATTGCCACATGCAGGATCTTTAGTTGCAGCATGCGGGATCTAGTTCCCTGACCAGGGATCGAACCCAGGCCCCCTGCACTGGGAGCGTGGAGTCTTAACCGCTGGACCACCAGGGAAGTCCCAAGCTTTGGGATTTTAAAGCCCACAAAGCGAACGCACACCAAAGGGTCCAGGCGCACAGTGAGTTGGAGTGCCACCCCCTCATTTCCTGGACCTGCCGTTCTCTCACCAAGGAGGCCCCTCTGGGTCTCTGATCACTGCTCAGTGTGTCTCCTTGCCCTGTACCGTACGTGAGAAAATCAAGGAGAAGGGGAGGAAGGAGAAAGTGCAGAGAGCGGGGAGACGGCTGCTCACCGTTCATCACGTAAAGTCCAATTCTGTTCTTTTTGGATTTGTTTCTACCTGGTCTTATCTTTTCTGGGAAGCTGCCATGGTTTCCAAACTTACATGGCGTCCAAAAAAACAAAAAAGTGGGGGGCAAATAGTCAGACTTATTTACCTGCCCTGTATGAAAGAGATCATGAAATCTTGATTTTGGAGAAGTCAGGGCCTCTGTAAGCCTCACTTTTCACCTCTGAAGAATGGGAATAAATGAGGATTAAAAGCCTAGCTCACAGAGGTAATGTGGAGATTAAGGAATTTTACATGACTTGCACACGCTTGTACCTTAGCAATTATCATTACAGACATGCCAATCCACAAGGTAGAAGAGACTGGAAGCTCCCTCAGTCGGGCCCTCCCCTCCCTCCCTGGTGCCTGCGTGTCCCCTACAATAGGCCCATGAGGTTGTCAGCCCGGATCTGTCACCACGGATAAGGAGCCAGTCAAGCACACCAATACGCAGTGTTTATCAAGCACAAACTATGTATCGGGCCCTGTGCTAAATGTTGCCCCTGCAGGGTCTCCTTTTATCTTCAAAATCAGTCAGCGAGGTGGTGATGGTACAATTCTGTGAACACACTAAAGCCATGGAACGGTTTGCCCTAAATAGTTGAATTGTGTGGTATGTGATCTGTATCTCAGTAAAGCTGTTATTTAGGGGGGAAAAATCCTTAGTGAGACAGGAACTGGTAGCATTCCCATTTTACAGATGCAGTACCCGAGGCTTAGACAGGTGCAGTAACTTGCCTGAAGTCACACAGCCAACAGGAAGCTGGGCCGAGACACCGTCTCCCAGCCCCCAGGGCATGAACACCACTCCCCTGCCTCTAGAGGGAAGCTTCCACGTGTGGAGGGCTTGCTCTGCGGGAGCGTCTGGGTCCAGCGTCCGGCATCGTCGCACTGACCCTCTCACAGCCCGTGAGGCAGCCTGCTCCTGCGTTGCACCACATGGGGCTGTAGCGAGTTTCCGCGTGTGCTGAGCCAACTCTGCCGCTGTGGAGCTTCCACCCCTTCGTGCTGGTTCTCCCTTTGCAGCCGCATGGAGTAAGAATGCTCTTCACTCTCTGAGGTGCCCTCAGTATCAGAACGTAGCACTAGATCCCCCCTTTCTTCTTTTCCCCTGGGCCCAACAGATACATAGGCCCGGCAGAAGCTTGCAGACCGCAGAGCTGGGAGGCCAGGGATTCCCAAAGTCAGCCTGTGGATTCTGGCTACACAAACGTCACCCAGAGCCTTTAAAAAATTCCAGTTCCATTGGGAGAGCCCAAATCAGTGGATATAAGCCTTTTTTTAAAGCTACCAAGTGATTCCAGTCAGGAGGAAGGTAAAGAAACCTCACATTTTAAAGACAGGGAACTACTATCTCAAAATCATACCGCCATACTCATATTCACCTTTGGACAAGCCCACTTCAGTGTTGATGATTCTAAACAACTGACATGAGTGTGTAGGTTAAAATGCAAAGGGTAAAAGACAGGAAAATATAATCCGTACAAGAAGAGATGCTATTAATCAACAATTTTAATCCTAGTATTTATTTTTCAAACTGCAATCAAAACAGCGTAAGGTGTTTTACAGCCATTAAATTTAAAACCAATAATACGCAATTCTGGTGAAGTTATTTGGTTCATTTGCACATTGCTTGTAACAATTTAAATTGATATAATACTTTGCAAACCAATGCAGCACAACCAATCAAGACTGTCAGGCTCAGTCCTTTACTGAGTTCCTACGTTGTGCCAGGCACTCAGGTGTTGGAAATACAGGTGTGAATAAGACTTGCTCACTGGGATATCCCTGGTGGTGCAGTGGTTGAGAATCTGCCTGCCAATGCAGGAGACACACGGGTTTGAGCCCTGGTCCGGGAGGATCCCACATGCTGCGGGGCAGCTAAGCCCGTGCACCACAACTACTGAACCTGTGCGCCACAACTACTAAAGCCCACATGCCTAGAGCCTGCGCTCCGCAACGAGGGAAGCCACTGCAATGAGAAGCCCATGCAGCGCAACGAAGAGTAGCCCCCGCTCACCGCAACTAGAGAAAGCCCGTGTGCAGCAACGAAGACCCAACACAGCCAAAAATAATTAAATAAAATAAATTTATCTAAAAAAAAAAAAGACTTGCTCGCTGCTTTCCAAGGACTCTCTGTTCATTGAATGAGACAGAGAAGTGAACACTCATTTCAATACTAAAGATAAGTGGTAAGCACCGGGGGTCACGAGACCTTCCATGGAGGACCTCTTGGCCCTACCCGGAGGTTCAGAAAAAGGTTCACAACTGAGCTGAATCCAGAAGGATGAGCAACAGTTAACCAGGTGAAGAAGGCTGTAAACAGCGTTCCAGGCAGAGGGAACAGACTGAGCAAAACTCGGAAGCTTGCAGGAGGGAAGCCAGGGCTACCTGCTCGGAGGCAGGTGGGTCCACGTCACAGAGCCTCCGAGATTCACCTGAGAGTCTATGCTTTGTCCTATAAGGTTATAAAGAGGCACTGAAGGCTTTAAGCAAAGGAATGACACGCATATATGTGAGTTTTGGAATGCTCCCTCAGGCTGGGGTGTGGAAAAGCACATCAGAGGGACGAGAGCAGACAGGGAAGTCAGTTAGGGGAATGTGGCCACAGTCTAAGCAGGCAACAGACAATGGAGGCTCGTACAGAATAGCAGTGGGGGAGGAGAGGAAGACATGGATGGGAGAGAAGGAAGGTTGGGAGCCTTGCTGCATATTCTAATCACCCAGTCACCAGAATTCTGTAATTCTTTGCAGAGGTTCAAGAGGGGAGAGAAGAGTTGAAAACAATCTTAGAGGAAGAGGTGGAAACTGACCTTATCAGGGGTCAGTGATGATGATCTGAGTGTAGCTCAGATCCCAGGCAGCGGCTCAGGGAAGGGGAGACATCCCACCTGCATCAGCGTCCCTGACAGGGGCCAGCTGCTGTGGGAAGGGTGGAGCCCAGGCAGTAGTGACCAGGAGGTGTCACAGGGTGGATTCTTTAGGAAGCTGTCTCTGAGACAGAGACTAGCATAAGGTTTACTAGGGTGTGTTCTTGGGACCACCACCCATGGAAGGAGGGGGAGGGAAGGAAGCAGAACTGGGCAGAAGTTGGGCTATGATGGAGTCCCGATGGAGGCCTCAGCTCTGAGGCTGGATGGCCCTTCAGAGTTGCCGGGGTTGCAGGGAGCTGACAAGGCCTTTATAGGTCCCTGCCCCAATCACGGAGGAGGCCCAGGGAAGGGCCCGTGCTTTTGGCAAGGCCGCTGTCTGCGGTGGAGCACTGCAGTTCCTGCAAGGTCTGCAGGTAACGCTCCTGGCAGCCGGGGGACTATGTGCTGCATTTCTTAAAGGGGTCTGAGTGGCCCTCCCAGCATAGCCACCACAGCAGCATTAGTGAGGGTGATCACAGTGACTGGGGCCAGGCTCCCCGTCAGGGGACCGGAAACCAGTACAAAAGCCCAGGTGTAAGATAGAGCCACTCAGCGAGGGTCTTGTGGGCATGAAGCAGCAGAGCCTTCCTCAAATTCTGTGGGTAGCAGGCTCTTTGCAGACCCCCTGCAAGGGGAGTGTTCAAAGCCCTTGGCTGCCGCTGCTGGCCCGTGGGCCTGGGAGGGGGTGGCACTCAGTTGCACTCAATCCACAATCACCAGAAACCTGGGAGCAACTGCCTGTCCAACAGGAGGAAATAGAGGAGTCAATCGTCATGCTTCCACTCAAAGACCTGTCCTATAGCCACTGAAATAATTCCAGCAACTTTCAAATGACAGGAAAACTAGGATTCACTGGGCAGAGAAAAGCTCATGAAATATCCACCTTACCGCTGTAACTATAAAAATGAGCTCTGCATATGGACAGACGTTGGCAGCAAACACAGCAAATGAAACCATTGAGTTTTATGACTGAGGGAGCATGGATGGTTTTTAATTCCTGTTATCATAGTTTGTAATAAATACTTTTTTCCAGCCTTGACCGTCTCCCACCAGAGGAAGCTGCGGATGCGTTCGTGTTGGCGGGCGGCCGGCAGACTCTCTTGCGTTTCACACTCACAGTGACAGCCGTGCGCAGCCCACACTCAGGCAGACCTCCAAGCCCACGAGGAGACTGCTCACGGGCAGCCACCGGCAATGTCTCTGAGCAAAAGGGGTTCAAAGGTTGGCAATGAGAAAAATATTTTTAGGAGGGAAGAAAAGAGGGCTTTGTGCCTCCCTCACCCAACAGCTTGGAAGTGGGATGTTAAAGGAAGCAGAGTTTAGATCAATATTTAAGGAAAGTGTTTGTAATAGCAACTGATGGGCTGTTTCCAGGGTGGTGAGGCCACTAGCTTCAGACGCTAAAAGATCACTGGTCAAGAATGCCATAGAAGCGTTTAGGGCGTCAACGATGCTGGCTTGATTTGTTTAATCAGAAGATTTTATAGATGGTGATTTAAATAAGTCAATACTTAACCCAGGGGAAGTGGGGAAGGGAACAGCTAGGTCGGATCTTTGTAGGCTCCTGGAGGGACGGAGGTCCCCAGTAGCCCACGGAGAAAGGGGGTGGAGTGATTTCTCCGCCAGCGCCCTCTTGTGGTGACCCGCTCATCCGCATTTGGGCTGTAAAAGAGCCCACGCCTTTCAAGGCTGAGTCAGTCATTCAAGAAGCCACAAACTCCCATCACTTCCTCGTGCTCCGAAAGCCTTTCTAGAAGTATGGTGAAAAAAGTCCCACAGCCAACCAAGTGACCCTTATTTCAATGTTTTTTTTGGCCTAAAAGTACTTTTTATTTTTACACTGAATTTAACCCCATGGCCAAAGGCATTTGAACGCAGGTGTGCAACAGATTTTCATTACAAATTGTCAAGTAGCCCTAAATACCATTTAGCACATCAAGTGGGCTTGGATTCTGCCCATAATTCCCAAAGATAATACTTTGTACCTTTCCTGGAGCCATTCGGCAAACATTTAGTAAACTCATTGTGTGCCAGGAACTGTGTCAGGCACTGAGGACGCAGAGATGAACTAAGCAACAACTGAGAGACAGAGAGAGAGAGAGAGAGAGGTGCTCAAAGTAAAATTACGCATCAAATGTGAGAAGAGCCAAGAACGAAGCACAGAGCATAACCCGTGGGATTCCACAATCCTTCAGAAACAGGTGATATCTCACCTCGAAAAGGAAAGTCAGAATTGCTCCAGATGGAGAAGGTGACACAGGATGTGACAGGAGCTGACATTTGTAGGGAAAGATGAAAGAGGTGAGTTTACTAATGTGTCAGGAGGTTAAATTGAAAAGAGAGGTCTCCTGGAGAGGTAAGGAGAGTTCTGAACGTGAAAGGTTGTTCGTGCCAAGCCTAAGAGTTTGGGTTTTATCCTGAAAGTCACGGGGATCCATGGGGGTTTTCAAGCAAGGATCCACTGGAATTTGTGTTTTTTATTTTCATCTTTCTGGCGTAGTGAGAGGATGGACCAGAGGCAAGAGGGACAAGTGACAGGAAATTATAACCATCTCTTATAATTTAATCTGTCTCATTTAATTCTGGTATCATCACCATGATTACCTGTCCCTCAACTGACAGATAACCCGCTGTGATGCAGATCTGATTCTGTACTGGAAAGATTCCCTGGTGTAGCTGAAAGAGTATAAGGGCTGGAAACAGAAGCCCGGATTAGAATTATGGTTCCTTTACCAACCAGCTGTGTAACCTTGAAAAAGCCACTTAACAACACTGATTCCTGGCTTGCTCAACGATAAAGAAGGAACACCTGCCTCCCAGGGATGTTGTGACCCTCCTGAGACACAGATGTGAAAGCTCTTGGGAAATCACAGAGCTCTGTGAAAATGCTAATACCACTGCCCTCTTGCTACACTGGGATAAAGAGGTTATCATTCCCCTTGGCATTAACTTTGCAATGGGGATCCACTCAGATTTGGATTTCATTTTTGCATCGTATGAAGAGAGTCTCAATAACGTGTCTTTTGACAAAACTGTACTACATGAAACAAAGTGCCTGTCTTTCTATATTTACCTGTTTCCCCAAGCAAATGAGGTTGTTCCAAACCACACTCTGCCACTAGAGGGAGCTCATCCTTTAGCATCAAAGAAGCCATTCAGCTTAAACTCAAAATAGAGATCATCTGTTAGGGGAGACAAAAACCTGGACAGGGTTGCTTGGCTTGGTGGTGGTGGCGGGGTGTGTGTGTGTGTATTCTAATCATTATTCATCATTACTCCAAGAGTAAAATCTGTGCAGTTAGACAGACTAGAGTTCAAAATCCCAGGGCCACCATTTCTTAGCGTATGGACTTGGGCAACTGACTTAATTTCTCGGAGCCTAAGTTCCTTCATCATGCCTACCTGATGGTGATGATTATATGAGATATTAGACACAGTGTCCAGTGAGTACCAAGCACAGAATTGGAACTCCATAAATTTTAGAATCCTTTCCTTTTCCCATTCTGTTACAAATAACAATAATTGAGAAATATATTTAAGTGACACTGAAAGGCAAACAGGAGAAAACAGAGTGGAGAGACGCATGAAGGGATGGCAAACGCACTTGGTGTTAGACGTGGACGTCCCTTATCCTCACAGCTGCTGAGTGAAGGCATCCATAGATGTGGACACCGTTTTATAAGCCCCCTGGCTAGACCAGGCAGTCACAAACAGATGGGCAGCTCGGAGTAACTGCAAAATGGAGCAGGCATATGGACCGCAACTAGGGCTCCCTCTCCTCCTGTTGGAGCCATTCCCCTCAATCCTGTAGTCATTACCCCGAGCTGGGAGGGGGGAAATGCTACTTAATCGATTTCATGTCACCCTATCTTATGTTTCAAAAATCACCGTATCAATTCTGCCTTGTATTTCCGCAGAGCCTCCTCTTTTAGTATTCTAGCAAATGGCTCTGACAAAGGTTAAGTCGAGACCCTGCCAACACAACTGGTGGAAAAAGAAGACTTCAGTCAAACAACCGGGTTCCCTTGACCGAATTCCAATTATTTGATAGGGCGATTTTTCTTGTCTGAATTCATTTTTTTTTTAAACTAAACCAACAGAATCCAATAGATCTTTTGGTTCCTCTTAGACAGAAGGAAGGGGAAATTCACATTTGTTAAGCACCTGCTGTGTGCCAGGCTCTGTGATAGGCATGTCACTAACACTGCCACATAACACTCACAACCCTGTAAGGAAGAAATGCTTGTCTCTGCTTTCCTGGTGTGGCACCTGAGCTTCAGAGAGGTTGAGTAACTTGCCTGAGGTCACACAGTTAAGTGTATGGGAAAACCAGGTCTGGAGCTTTTAGGTGCTAGACACAAAAGTCTGAGTTTTTCCAACAACTACACACCAAATACGATAAAAGTCTCTCTGAAAGCTTCCACTTCCAAATGTTCCTGTGTGATGTGCCCCTTTTTAGATCTCAACCGTCTCAATTCTAAGTCTTTCTTGAGTTTTCCTTGTTAAAAATTTTCCCATTTAACCCACCTCAAATGATCTTACCCTCTTTATTCTCTGTAACAATGCCCCACAAAAGATAAGTATAGCCTGTTTCACAAGCAAAGAAACTGAGGCTAGGAGTGACTTAACCATCTAAGGCCACTCAGTTGGCATGCCTGGAGCCATAGGAAAACAACTTTCTCTCATGTAGAAACTGCCTCTAGGCTGGGCTGGAAGAGCTCCACAGTGTCCCGGACCTCTGAATACAGAATCCAGGAGTCTAGCTTGAAACTGGAGTGTCATCCTCAACGCTTTTCTGAACCCTCATCTCAATACCAATTAAACATATCTTGAATAAGCCTCTGTCTCCACTGCCAGTGCCCCATGTCAGGCTCTCATCTGGATCCCTGCACAAGTCCGCCACCTGCTGATCTAACCTCCAATCCTCCCTGGTCAACCCAGCTCCTCACTGTCAAAGAGGACTCTTTAAAAAATTAACTCCAGGTTTCCCTGGTGGCGCAGTGGTTAAGAATATGCCTGCCAATTCAGGGGACATGGGTTCGAGCCCTGGCCAAGGAGGATCCCACATGCTGCGGAGCAACTAAGCCCGTGCACCACAACTACTGAGCCTGCACTCTAGAGCCCGCGAGCCACAACTGCTGAGCCCGTGCGCCTAGAGCCTGTGCTCCACAACAAGAGAAGCCACCGCAGTGAGAAGCCCCCACTCGCCACAACTAGAGAAAGCCCACGTGCAGCAACAAAGACCCAATGCAGCCAAAAATAAGTAAATAATTTTTAAAAAATTATATATATATATTTTTTATATAACAGGTTCTTATTAGTCATCCATTTTATACACATCAGTGTATACATGTCAATCCCAATCTCCCAATTCATCATACCACCACCACCGCCACCCCGCCGCTTTCCCCGCTTGGTGTCCATACGTTTGTTCTCTACATCTGTGTCTCTATTTCTGCCCTGCAAACCAGTTCATCTGTACCATTTTTCTAGGTTCCACATATATGCGTTAATATGATATTTGTTTTTCTCTTTCTGACTTACTGCACTCTGTATGACAGTCTCTAGATCCAACCACGTCTCAACAAATGACCCAGTTTTGTTCCTTTTTATGGCTGAGTAATATTCTATTGTATATATGTACCACATCTTCTTTATCCATTCGTCTGTTGATGGGCATTTAGGTTGCTTTCATAACCTGGCTATTGTAAATAGTGCTGCAATGAATATTGGGGTGCATGTGTCTTTTTGAATTACGGTTTTCTCTGGGTATATGCCCAGTAGAGGGATTGCTAGTAATTCTATTTTTAGTTTTTTAAGGAACCTCCATACTGTTCTCCATAGTGGCTGTATCAATTTACATTCCCACCCACAGTGCAAGAGGGTTCTCTTTTCTCCACACCCTCTCCATAATTTGTTGTTTGTAGATTTTCTGATGATGCCCATTCTAACTGGTGTGAGGTGATACCTCATTGTAGTTTTGATTTGCATTTCTCTAATAAAAAAATTAACTCCATCAAGTCACATGTCTGATGAAAACAATGACACCCCCATCATCACCAAGGAAAGCCATTATTCCTTAACCTGAAGAATAGCCTCCTTTATACTCTGACTCAGGCTGCCTCTCTAACCTCACCAGTTTCATCTAACACCACCAACCCTTCCCACTCAATTGCTTGATGAAGCAATATAGTATAGTGTCTACAGCTAACGCTAGTCCATTCTCTACTTCTTCCTTTTAGTAATGGAACCCTTGAGTTTTCACTAAGTACAAGGTCTCCCTTGCAGATAGCTGTGACCAGGTGACCAGGCTGTGACCTGGACGTAAGGGAAAGTGATGTGTGCTACTTCTGGGTTATGTCATAGAAAGAAGATTCTTGCTCTTCACTTTTTATTTGTTCTCAGGGGTGAGAAAATGTATGTATTGGTAATAAACCAGCTTTGACCGTGTAGATGAGGACAATACCCTGGGGGTTGATGCAGCAATAAGACAGAAGGAACTTGGGTCCCTGAGGGTCAGCAGAGTATACCACCATTGTGCTTGGTTTGGGCTTCCCTGGAGATAAGGATTCCACTGCATTTATTTCAGAGGTGATTCCAAGAAACACCACTAGGGAGTGGGGAAGTGAAACAGAGAAGGGAAAGAAACCAATGAAGTGCACTCATTACCATACGGGCCACTGGAGCTCAGTCACGATGGGGAACACTGTGAGAATGAAGAATGTGACTCAGAGTCATCCTGCCCAAGGAGCGAGGGAGCTGGGGTATTTATACACCAGCACTTGTGGAAATTGATTGAGGGATACTGGAGGAAGGGAGCATTCATCCCCTGGTACCTTGAGCTGTCTCACTCCAGGCAGAGTGCTCTGGGGGCAGAGAGAGCCCTCAGGCAGGCACAGGTATTAGAAGGTAGATGATCTGAGTGGACAGAAATGGTAAGTCTTGAGGGGACTTGGCTACCTCACCATACAGATGTGTCTGCTACACTCACCCACCTCTCCATCCCTTTGTCTTAGCTTGGAATTTTAGGAAAGAGAGAAATAAAACTATTTCCTTAAGTCACCATTATTTAGTTTCTGTTAACGCATACATCTCTGTTAATCAACAACATACTTTACACAATAGCACGAGACCACCTGTGTTCAAAGCCCATCTCTGCCACTTATTAGATGCAAGGGACTGAACTTTTCTGGCCCTCAGTTTCTCCTTCTGGGAAATGGGTCTATGTGTACTACTCCCTCGTGGGGCTGTTTTTTAAGGGTACATGGGATGATACATGCAAAGCACCCAGCACACTGCCTGGCCCAGAGTGAGCCGGCTGCTCTTCTTGGTTCACCCCTAGAAGCCCTTTTCAAAAGCTGCTCTTGAATTTCCTTTGGTAGTCCACAGAGTCTCCAGGACTGGTCCCTCCAAAGACAGAACACAATAGGCTGTCCCAGACCAGCGCCAAAGAATGTTATCAGCAGAGGCTCAATCTGCCTAGACGCTGCTGCCCCAGAGTCAAAAAGAAACTGGGACCAAACGCCAGGGCCAAAGATCAAAGCCAGGAAATGATAGCCAATCTCGGAAGAAAATGACAGGAAAAGAGACCAGGCCACAGGGAAGCCAGGAGAGGAGGGAGGAGATGCCAGCGCTTCACATGGAGTTTACATCAGAGGTTCCCCAGGCTGCTGAGCTTCTCTGGCCCAAGCATCCAGCCAGGCAGCAGGGAGCCAGCTCCCCACAAGGGCTTGGCCTGGCCGGTTCCCAGCTCTGCTCGGTTAGTACCTCCCTCATCATGCACCCTGGACATCTGCAGAGGGATGGCCCTCACCCCCTCCTGTTTCCCCCCCCCATTCCCCCGGCACCCATGGGAGCAGAGAACAGACCCCTGAAGCCCAGAAGCAGCAACTCCTGCCTTGCAAAGACCAGTCAGTGGGGGCCAGGAATCATTTACAATTGCAGGGTTGCCCAGGGTAAATGTCTGATGCCTCCTGATAGCGTCGAGAGAGAAATCACTGCAAGCAAGGGCTCTGTCATTAAGATTAGTTGAAATTGAACCTAGGGGGTTATTGTTTTAACTGTTACTCTCCACGGGTGCTATCACAGACACAGAACTGGTCGTTAATATTAATTATTCAGTCCACTTCTACAGAGCCCTTCCCTGAGCCAGGCTCGGTATTAGCCCAGGGTCTCAGAGACTAGGAGACAGGCTCCATGACTTTGATTAAATCATGTCCAACTGGGGAGCAGCCAAGCAACCAAGTGTGTGATCAGCCCGGGATTTTTTAAACACTGACTGATAGTAAGTACCTGGATCTACAAAGTTGCGGCTTCCTGGGCCTCACTCCCATCGACTTAATCCAGGACCTGCATTTTTTTTAAATAGACTTTAGTTTTTGGAACAGTTTTAAATCTACAAAAAAATTGGGAAGATAGTACAGGGAGTTCCTATACACCCTCTCCCCAGTTTCCTCTATCATTAACATCTTATGTTCCCATAATACATTTATTAAAATTTATGAACCAATGTTGATAACATTTTTATTTACCAAAGGCCAAAGTTTATTCAGATTTCCTCAGTTTTTACCTAGTGTCTCTTTCTGTTCCAGAATTCCATCAGGATAGCACATCACATTTAGCCGTCATGTCTCCTTAGCCTCCTCTTGGCTGTGATGATTTCCTAGATTTTCCTGGTTTTGATGACCTTGACAGTTGTGAGGAGAGCTGGTCAGCTGTTTTGTGGGTTGCCCCTCTACGGGAATGTATCTGATGTTTTTCTCATGATTAGGCTGCGGTTACAGATGTGGGGAGGGAAACCACAGAGGTAAAGTGCCCTTCTCATCACATCATATCCAGAGTGCATACAGTCGACATGACTTATCACTGATAATAATGACTTTGATTGATAATGACTTTGATCACCTGACAGAGGTAGTGTTTTTCAATTTTCTCCACTGTAAAGCTACTCTTTTTCAATCACTTCCCTACTTTACTGTTTGGAAGGAAGTCATTATGTGCAGCCCCCACTTTAAAAATGGGAAGTTGTTGGCCCTACAGATTTAATGCAATCCCTATCACATTACCCATGACATTTTTCACAGAACTAGAACAAATAATCCTAAAATTTATAAGGAACCATAAAAGACCCAGAATTGCCAAAGCAAACCTGAGGAAAAAGAACAAAGCAGGAGGCATAACCCTCCCAGAGTTCAGACAATACTAGAAAGCTACAGTAATCAAAACAGTGTGATATTGGCACAAAACCAGACATATGGATCAATGGAAGAGAATGGAGAGCCCAGAAATAAACCCACACACTTATGGTCAATTAATCTTCCACAAAGGGAGCAAGAGTATACAATGGAGAAAAGGGGTAAGAATGTACACTGGAGAAAAGACAGTCTCTTCAGCAAGTGGTGCTGGGAAAGTTGGACAGCCTCATGTAAATCAATGAAGTTAGAACACACCCTCACACCATACACAAAAGTAAACTCAAAATGGCTTAAAGACTTAAATACAAGACATGACACCATAAAACTCCTAAAAGAGAGCATAGGCAAAACATTCTCTGGCATAAATTGTACCAATGCCTTCTTTCTCCCAAGGCAATAGAAATAAAAGCAAAAATAAGCAAGTGGGACCTAATCAAACATGCCAGTTTTTGTACAGCAAAGGAAACCATAAACAAAACGAGAAGATAACCTACAGACTGGGAGAAATATTTGCAAATGAAGCAACTGACAAGGGCTTAATTTCCAAAATATACAAACAGCTCATACAACTCAACAGCAACAACAAAAAACAAACAACCCAATCGAAAAATGGGTAGAAGACGTAAATAAACATTTCTCCAAAGAAGACATACAGATGGCCAACAGGCACGTGAAAAGATGTTCAACATCACTAATTATTAGAGAAATGCAAACCAAAACTACAATGAGCTATCACCTCACACCAGTCAGAATGGCCGTCATTAAAAAGTCTACAAATAACAAATGCTGGAGAGGGTATGGAGAAGAGAACCCTCCTACACTGTTGGTGGGAATGTAAGTTGGTGCAGCCACTATGGAGAACGGTGTGGAGATTCCTTAAAAAACTAAAAATAGAGTTGCCATATGACCCAGCAATCCCGTTCCTAGGCATACATCCGGACAAAACTATAATTCAGAAAGATACATGCACCCCAACGTTCATTGTAGCACTTTAACAATAGCCAAGACATGAAAGCAACCTAAATGTCCATCGACAGATGAATGGATAAAGAAAATGTGGTACATACATATACAATGGAATATTACTCAGCCATTAAAAAGGATGAAATAATGCCATTTGCAGTAACATAGATGGACATAGAGATTATCATACTAAGTGAAGTAAGTCAGACAAAGACAAATATCATATGATATCACTTATATGTGGAAGCTAAAAAAAGATACAAATAAACTTATTTACAAAACAGAAACAGACTCACAGTCTTCGAAAACAAACTTATGATTACCAAAGGAGAAAGGTGGGGGGGAGGGATCAATTAGGAGGTTGGGGTTAACATTTACACACTACTATATATAAAAAAGCTAATTAACAAGGACCTACTGTATAGCACAGGGAACTCTGCTCAATACTCTGTAATAACCTATTTGGGAAGAGAATCTGGAAAAGAATAGATATATGTATATGTATAACTAAATCATATTGCTGTATACCTGAAACTAACACAACATTGTAAATCAACTATAAAATATGTAAAAATTTTTATATACAATAAATATAAAATAAATAAAATTTAAATGAATATAAAATAAAAAATTAAATAAATAAATAGATAAATAAATAAAATAAAAAGGCAAAAAAAAGAAATGGACACATTAACAAAAGTTGCTAAATTGAATTCACTCATTAATTCCCTATGTGTATTGAGTTTCTCTGGCCATCAGCCAGGCATTGGGCAGGTACTAGGGATGAAACACTGATGAAAGAAACAGACATGGCCCTGCCCTCAAGGGGTTTACAGTCTGACGGATGCCCATCACGACCCACATGCTGCATCTGAGTCACAGCGGAAGAGAGTAACGTCTCCTTGCAAGAACACGGGTTTCAGGGTGAGGCAAGGGCAAGAGTCAAGCCTGGTCTTTACTCTTACTGGCAGTGTGAGCTCAAGAAAGTCAGTCCAGTCCATTTCCTCTTTCACAGGTGCTAATAATGTCTTCCTCACAAGCTTGTTCAGTCATTCCTTTTTTCAACAGACATGACTGGATGTCTGCTACGTGGAGGAACTGGGGTCATAAACACGAAAAATATAGTCTCTGGCTTTCCAGAGCTCATTGCAGGGGAGACAGACATATAATCTGCTGAGAAATTTCCTGCTCTATCTCCCCAGGGCCTGTTTGGTACATAACAGTATGCACAAGAAATATTTTCCAAATGGATAAACGTAAATAAAAACGCCCTAAGGCTGTGTGGTAAGTGTATGCCAGCATAGATAGCCATTCATTTACTCAGTCAATGGTTCAAAATTATTTACTGAGCATCTACTCTGTGCCAGTCACTATACTAAACTAGACCATAGGAAGACAGGAGTGGACAAAACAAAGACCCATGGGATATTCTGCCCTGATGCAGTTTTCATTCCACTGGAGCTAGATGGATGATAAACAAATAAGTAAATCAATGCATAACTTTCTACCAGGTAGTATTGGGCTATGAAGAAAAATAGAGCAGGATAAGGAATCAGAGAATGGCAGGAGTGGAGGTGGTTGGACCAATCAGGATACATTGAGTTTCCACTGCAGAAACAAACAATGCCAACATCGCAGGGGCTTTGCGTGACATAAGTTTATATTTTGTTCTCATGGGGTCTGCTGTGGGTGTGGACGAGGAGGCTCGAATGCTGGGTTCCTGCTCAGCCTCCTGGACTTGCTTTCTCTGACCTTCCCTGTTCCACCATCTGGGTTGGAAGCTCCCGCTGTGTGCTGCCCCACAGTCCCGCTCAGGGTCCACCAATTTCCAGTGCTGCCAGCCTCAGCGTGAGGATCCACGGCCCACCAGGGCAGGTGAGGCGAGAACCCAAGAGGCAAGCACCCACAGCCCAGGGTCACATGTGGCGCTTCTGCTCCAGGTTCACTGGCCGGAGCTAGCCAGCCACCACACCGAAATTCCAGAACTCAGAGAAACGTAATCCCTTGAGCCCACAGAACTTGAGGAGAAACCAATATTCTTTTTTTCCCCTAGCATCATTGAGCTAAATTATTCAATATTTGTGAACATTAGTAATAGTCTAATGTCTACGAAGGATTTCTTTTTAAACACATGGTCATGAAGGCCTCTCGGAGGAGGTGATTTTTTAGCAAAGTCTGAAATGAAATGATAAGTCATGCAGAAATCTGGGGAAAGAATGTTCCAACCCGAGAGAACAGCCAATGCAAAGGTCCTGAGCTGGGTATGGTTGGCATGTTCAAAGCTGTCAGAGTGGCAGAATGTTGGGAAGTTCAGAAGCCTCAAACAGAGGACCTTTGATCTAGGGCTTACAGAATGAACAGGAGTTTGCCAGACCTAAAAGTGGTAGTGTGTTCCAGACAGAAGCAGAGTAGGGGCAATGACAGTGTGAGGACAAGATGAGATTATATGGTCAAGAGTGCTTTATAAAGCAGAAAGGGCTCCACTCACACCAGTTGCTCTTACTCACCAAGAAGCCAAACAGAAGAGGGAGCAAAGCTACTAGAACAAATGGTAAAGAAAGCTGAAGAATCTGGGAGGTAGCTTTGTCAGGGAAAATAAACTTATGAGAGATTAAAGGAAATCGGTGACAAACATTGGCATTAGTAATAGAGATGTAGCCTTCATCTGAGAGGTCCTTTTGGTGCTCTAGAATCTTTGGAGAAAGTTGTGGAACCTGTACATACTTGATCAAAAGCATTTTGTTGCTGGTTCTGCTGCCATTGCACCTGTTGCCACTTTACAAGAAAACTCGGGGAAAATCATGATAGGAGATTAAGCATCATACTAGAAACTAGTCTGATTAGATGCATATTAGTTCAGGTCTTCCAGAGACACAGAGCCAATGGGGGCGGGGGGAGAGAGAGAGAGAGAGAGAGAGAGGGAGAGAGGTGATGAGGAATCGGTTCATGTGATTATGGAGGCTGAGAAGCCCCACAACCTGCCATCCGCAAACTGAAGACCAACCTAGCAAAGCCAATGGTGTAAGTTCCAATCCAATTCCAAAGGTCTGAGAACTAAGAACACAGATGATACAAGTCCCAGCCTGTAGGCAAAACACTGATGTCCCAGCTCAAGTAGTCAGGCAGAGGGAGAGAATTTCCCCCTTCTCCCACCTCTTTGCTCTGTTCAGGCTCTCAGTGGACTGGATGATGCCCGCCCAAATTGGGGAGGGCAACCTGCCTTACTGAGTCCACTAATTCAAATGCTCATCACATCCAGGAACACTCTCACCAGACACACCCAGAAATTAGCATCTATTCTGGACACCCCATGGTCTAGTCCAGTTGACACATAAGGTTAATCATCACAAGATGCCAGTTCCCAAAGAAAGACACGAACAAGTCAACCCATCCTTCAGAGCCAAAGTTGACAGTCCTGGGCTCAGGAAAACCAGAGAACCGATATTGACCCCCCAGGGACCTATCTCTCCAGACTAGGAAAAATTGGCAAGTGGTTACCTTTACTGAAGCAATAGAACATGGAGGTTAATAATACAAGGCAGATCTGGTTCCATCTCATCTCTGCCATTTACTACGTGTATGTCCTTGGACAATCACTTCCCTCTCTCAGCCTACTTCCTCACCTGTAAATTGAAAATGATAATAACAATACTATCTTCTTCAAAAAGCTGTGGTAAGAATTCAAAGATAATGCATGTAAAACACTCAATAAATATTAGTTATTATGGATACATTTAAATACTATTCTTGGGCTTCCCTGGTGGCAGAGTGGTTAAGAATCCGCCTGCCAATGCAGGGGACACGGGTTTGAGCCCTGGTCCAGGAAGATCCCACATGCCGTGGAACAACTAAGCCCGTGCACCACAACTACTGAGCCTGCGCTCTAGAGCCCGTGAGCCACAACTACTGAGCCCACGAGCCACAACTACTGAAGCCCGTGTGCCTAGAGCTGGTGCTCCACAACAAGAGAAGCCACCGCAATGAGAAGCCCGTGCACCGCAACGAAGAGTAGCCCCCGCTCTCCACAACTAGAGAAAGCCCGCACACAGCAATGAAGATGCAACGCAGCCAAAAATAAATAAATAAAATAAAATAAATTATAAATAAATAAACACTATTCTTAAGAATCCTATTACAGTTAGAAAAGGGTTCGTAGAAAGTTTGAGAAGAAAATGTATAATGACAGGATTTAATTGCAGATATTCAAATTGTGACGAAGGAGGAAGGAAGAATTCAACTTTATTAAGCACTAACCGTGTGACAGACACTCTTAGCCCCTTTAAATCCGTAGTCTCATTCACTGCTCACAACTCTCTCTGAAGAGTGAATTAGGCACTTATTGTCTTCATTTTTCAGAGGCTAAGTTTCAGGAAAGTTCAGTAACTTGTTCAAGGTCACAAAACTCCTAAATGGTATTTTTTTTTTCTGACTGCTAAAACCTGTTCTCTTTCTGTTACAGCTAATATGTTCCTGTATGTTACCAATAGTCTTGCTGTTATTCTCAATACTAAGGTTAATCATTAATCTCTCAAAAAACACATCCAAAGTCAACCCTTTGGCTCAAGAACAATTCATTTCAAGGATAAGTGTGATTCTTGGTAATGAGGTTTTCAAGAAAATCATAGCCCTTACTAGCAATGTAACTTGGGGGTGAATTCCCTAAACTCTCAGAGCCTTTATTTGTTCACCTGCAAAATGGTGATCATAATACTTTGCAAAGTTACTATGTAGATTAAATGAGATTATACTGCGATATGGGAAAGCACCCAGCATAGTGCCTGGTTTTTTTAAAAATAAATTTATTTATTTTTGGCTGCCTTGGGTCTTCGTTGCTGAGCGTGGGCTTTCTCTAGTTGTGGTGTGCGGGGGCTACTCTTCGTTGCGGTGCACGGGCTTCTCATTGCAGTGGCTTCTCTTGTTGCGGAGCATAGGCTCTAGGCATGTGGGCTTCAGTAGTTGTGGCATGCAGGCACTCCGCAGTTGTGGCTTGTGGGCTCTAGAGCGCAGGTTCAGTAGTTGTGGCACACGGGCTCAGCAGTTGTGGCGCACAGGCTCTAGAGTGCAGGCTCAGTAGTTGTGGCGCATGGGCTTAGTTGCTCCATGGCACGTGGGATCTTGCCAGACCAGCACTCAAACCCGTGTCCCCTGCATTGGCAGGAGGATTCTTAAACACAGCACCGCCAGGGAACTCCCAGTGCCTGTTTTTTAGTCTGAGTCTTCAAATCAGTCCTACTGAAATATTGGGCTGGCCAAAAAGTTCATTCGGGTTTTTCTGTTTGCAAATCCCTTACAGTGAGAAACGATTAAAATGATAACCTAACTTCTAATAGCCACGGTTACTTTTGCAGCTGTAAAAAAAATGTTTCCTTGAACAAATTCTTCTGGGGAATTAAGAAAGCAAGGGAGTTCATCTTTCCTTTTCCAAGTTAAGAATAAACAGAAAGAATAAACAGTAGAAACTAAACTAAGTTCATAACCCAATATTATAAATTTCTTATTTTTACCTACCAGGGCATGTGTTTCACTTTTGCTGTGTGTGAGTATGTAGGGGATATCCAAAAAAAAAAAAAAAAAACCATGCACACACTGGATTTGTTAAAATAATATCTATGTTGAATTGTTAGCTTTTAAAATTGACTATTATTTGGGATGAAGACAGGAATCCTAATACAGGTATCAACAACATCTCCCAGATGTACAAAATCAGTGGTTTCCAGCGTTGCCTGATGCTAAGAATCACCTGGAGAGCTGACTCATTCCCTGTAGTGTGGGAGCAAGAAATCCCTGCTTTCATGAGCACTGCAGGTTATTCTTAAAACCAGGCAAGTTAGGAAAATACTATTCAAACCCAACTTGCGAATTTCAAGTTGTATCACCTCCCCCATGAGTCTACTAATTTTGTCCTCAAGTATTTTCGGCAATGCAGCTACCAAATCACTAAACAACTCCCTAATGTGACTAACAATTAACTTCTAATAAAGAAAAGTACTGCTATGATTAATTTCAGAAAAGAAAGTACAAAATGAAAACTGTCTGTCTCTCTGAGCGGTGAAGAAAATCTTCTGACCGCGTTGGAGTGGAGAAGCCCACTTCGAGCAGAGAAAGTGATCCAGTGCGTCTCTTTGACCAGGTGGTTTCAATCAGGTCCTACCTGCCAGCCAGGTAAGTGTTTTGCAACATTAGTAACTCTTGTCATCGAGCCGGGAAGAAAGTATCACAAGAACAGGGCAGAAGGAGATGACTGAGGGGACGAAATTATGAACAACTGAACTAAATGAAGTTAATGAGGATTCACATGATATCCTAGGATTTACGGAGCCCTTTATACAAGCATCTCCTCATTTAACCTTTAGAACGATTCTGTGAGGTAAGTGATCCTCACTCTACAGTCAAGGAAATCAAGGCTCAAGCTAATGATCACATTGTCCCTGGACACGCGGTTCTTCAGATTCTAGTTTCCTGGCTCTTTCAACATTGGAGCTGCTTTGACAGACAATATTGGACTAGAGGGAAGGGATTTCTAGGAAGGAATGCAATGAAGAGGGCAACTGGCATGAATCAAGCAGAATAAAATATAAGTAGAAGAAAAGGTTGAGGGCTTTTTAGCAGACATCAAGAGAGAGGGCATTAGAGGATTCAGAAAGCAAAAGTGACAGTGACTGCAAGTCAACCTCATAGATGTTGAAGCTGTGCTAGGGTGAAAGCTTGTCAGGGCAGACCCAGCACTGAAAGGTCCTCAGCAAGAGGGAGAACATTCCCATGATTCTCACCACGTACCAGCCCCAAGAGCACAAGGAGTGCAGCCGACCTAGAGGGTCACCGAAGGGTCATCACTCTGAATGTGGTGCCCTGGGCCTGAAGACCGTAAATCAGAGACAGACGTGCAGGGCTGTGGGGCTGGAAGGTCCCCTCCGGGGTCTCTGCTCCAGCCCTCTGGCCACTGTCCTGACCCAGTCCTCCTCAACTCTGCCCTGGTCTCTTGACTGGTCTCCCTGCCTCCAGCCTCTCACGCTGTCTGCGAGGTATCAGTATCATTTCAAACTGCAACCTGAGGACTCAACCGGATTCCTCCAGTAAAAGACATCCAGCCACTCACATGATGCCTGAGATACGGTTAAGTGTCGCAGTTAATAACTCTAGCACTAGAGTCGTCAGATGGCCTGGGTTCAAATCCCAGGTCCCCTCCCACTAGCCATGGATCCTTAAGAATTTACTTATCCTCTCTGAGCTTCCTCTGTGAAAAGGGGATATGGGGATACCAGTAGTACCTGCCTCACGGCCTGTAGTGAAGCACTTTGCACAATGCCTGGTAAGTGGTACGTGATCAGTAAATGGGGGCTGTCATTACTGCCATCAAAAACAGTAACCCCGGGCTTCCCTGGTGGCACAGTGGTTGAGAGTCTGCCTGCCGATGCAGGGGACACGGGTTTGTGCCCCGGTCCGGGAAGATCCCACATGCCGCGGAGCGGCTGGGCCCGTGAGCCATGGCCGCTGGGCCTGCGCATCCGGAGCCTGTGCTCCGCAACGGGAGAGGCCACAGCAGTGAGAGGCCCGCGTACTGCAAGAAAGAAAAAAAAAACAGTAACCCCAGGAAGATATATCTGGATTGTTTGCCCAGCACATCCTTAGCTAGCAATTGTCCCAGTACAGAATCAACTCCTGGCCACCACAAAATGACTCTGGGCCTCCATCTACCAGTCGTTCATTCATTCAGCAGTTTTTAAGGGCCTACTAGGAGCCCGAAACTGTTGTCAGTGCTAGGGAAGCTCTATTTTTTATTTTCTATAAAATTTGTATATATTTAAAGTGTACAACACGATGTCTTGATATACACACACATTGCAAAATGATTACTACAGTCAAGCTAATTGACATATCACCTCACAGTTACCCTTTTTTTGTGGTGAGAACAGTTAAGATCTACTGTTAAATCTCAAGTACATAATCCAGCATCCTAACCATAGTTACCGTGCTGTACCTTAGATCTCTATAACTTACTCATCCCGCAAAACTGAACTTTCGCGTGCCCTTTGGCCGCCACCTCCTCTTTTTCTCCACCCTTCCCCACTCTGGTAACCGCCATTCTACTCTCTGCTTCTATGAATTTGACTTTTTGGATTCCACATATAAGTGAGATCATGCGGTATTTTTCCTTCACTGCGTATTTCCTTTAGCGTAACGTCTTCTAGGTTCATCCATGTTGTTGCAAATGGCAAGATTCCTCCTTTTTTAAGGGTAAATAGTATTCCATTGTGTGTGTTGTGTGTATGTATCACAATTTCTTTATCCATTCGTCTATCAACAGACAATTAGGTTGTTATCATATCTTGGCTGTTGTGAATAATGCTGCAGAGAACATGGGATTGTGGATATCTCGTCAAGATTCTGATTTTATTTCCTTTGGATATATGCATTGCTGGATCCTGAAATGCACTGCTGGATGATGTGGTTTTATTTTTAATTTTTTGAGGAATCTCCATACTGTTTTCCATAATGGCTGTACCAATTTACACTTCCATCAACAGTGTAAAGGGTTCCTTGTCTCCACAGGACAAAGAGAGCCAAGAACATTACAGAGAAATTGTCATGGCCAGGCCTGGATGTGGCAATGTCATTTCCAACCATAGGGTTCCTAGGAAGAGCACATGCAATGGTAACCATGCAGCCAGGCCCTGCTAGAGAAGTAACTGGAAAAGTAGAAGGTGTTGCTTCCTAAGAGGTGAGTAGGGTGTGATTAAAAGAGTTAAGAGGAGGGCAGTTCCCTCCAGCCCAGCTGTCCGGGAGAAACAGGGGTGGCATTTCTCTCTTCAGTGGTCAGTCCTGCATTTCTGAGCAGTGCAGTTCTCTACCCACAAGGGAGAGGGAAGGCTGGACAAGCTCAGCTTCAAGCAGAAGCCCGCCTTTGCCCAAAGTCTTCTGCCCATCATCAGACTGCTCTCCCGCAGGCAGGAGCCGAGCAACTACTACAGTGGAAGCTTCTGTGTCCCTCCTCGTCCTCGTGCTTTCAGTGCCCTGGCCTTCCTTCCACAGTGGTAGCTGCTACAGAACAGGGCTGTTAATCTTCAGGATGGGAGTAACAGGCAGAAGGGCAGCCTCGGTACAAAGGTTCCTGACTCTGATTCACAGCCAGAACTAATAGCAATAACTATAATGCCCAACACTTAAAACACTTACAGTACTCACCTCTAATAAATTACTGACTGCCTCTCTCTTCCCACCCCCAGCTTCCATTGCTCACGCTTATCTCCTCTGTGGATTCCCAGCACCTGGGGGTTATATAACACCACAGAGCCCAATTTCCCAAACCTGACTGCCGACATGAATCATCTGGAATGCTTGCTAAATACACGATTACCAGGCCCCTCCCCTGGAAATGCTAGTCCTGGGAAGAGGCCCAGCAATCTGTATTTCTAAGCAGAGTTCCAGGTAATTCTTACCTTCGGGAAACGTTGAAAAACTCCGATAGAACACATAAGGCCATGATAAATAATTTCTGAAAGTTCCTCAGCTGGAAAACACAATTCTATGTAGCGTTTAACGCCATTGCCTTAGAGTTTTGTTAAACAGCTGATACTTGTGCATTACTTAGCAGCGATTTCATTTGACTCCTTTCATCACCAGGGGGATTAACTGGACATTGGGAGCAAAGAAGGTAAGTGACTTACTTAAACTTGTCCAGGAGAAAATGGTGAAGTTGATGACAAAGCCAGGCTTTTGGAGTCTAGAGTCAGCCGTGCTCTTGCCCCCTTGTTCTCCTGCATTCCTTCATTCAGTGAATCTTCATCAAAGGCCTTCTATCTCCCAGTGGTGCACTGGGTAGAGACTACGGAAAGGACGGGAAGGCAGGCCACGCTGTCTAAAGCAGCGGTGAAGGTTCTTCGCCGACTTCCCATCCTCCTGGGGCGGGGACAGGGCAGGGGCTGGAGAGAGGAGGACAAAGATGCAGCTGGGGTGGTGGCCGGGAGGCTGGGCAGAAGCTACCAGAGACTGTGACACCAGCCGCTGATCGGGAGGGGCTGGGGCCTGGACTCCAACCACACAGGGTGGCTTAGAAATTATTAAAGGTCGAAGAAGGCAAGCAATCAGAGGTCAGCCAGAGTATTGGTGACCCCCGACCCCTCGACCAAACACTTGGCTTCTGTCCGGTCTACGCTCCTGCTGGGTGTGAGGGTGTCTGTTTCCCACCACCTGCCCCCCACCGCAGCTGCTGCCCCCTCCTCCTGAAAGCCTCCTTCCCCAGTCACCACCTTTCCCCGTTTTTCTTCATACCCCAGGCCGAATGCCTGCCCCTCCAGGAAGCCCCTGTCTGCACTTCCCTTGGAGTCGTTGGCATTGAACCCCTCATATTAATGTTCTCTGCCACTTAGACTACGAGCCCCACGAGGGTGGGCGGGAGGCCAGATGCAGCCCTGCAGCTCAGGGCCGAGCAGTCAGTGGAGTGGCAGCGTGCTCTCTTGACACCCGGGGCGAGGCCCACTCAGCCCCGCGAGGCGGCCGGAGCACAGGTGGTCTTTACCTACTTTCTGGATTGCTTGCTCTGGTTTGCATTCTCTTTCTCTCTCCCCCACTCTCACGTGCTTTCTCTTCCTCCCACCTCCTCCTCTCTCCCTCCCCTCTCCCCTCCCCTCCTGACTCAAATCTCTTCCAGTGGGGTTTCTCTGAAGCACTCTAGGTCTCAGCACGCACTCTCTCTCTCCATCCCTCCCCTCCACAGGCTCACGGCCATCACAGGCTGAGGTTCCGGCAGGAGGTGAGGCCAATCCCACCACTGTCCCGTCTCCAGGTGGCACACGCGTTGCCAGTCACCACGACCAGCTTTCGTCAGGAGCCGGTTTCCTCTTTATCGTGGGTTTATGGACCACAGTGGACAGCGGGCATCACTTTAATCCACCTCACAACCTTTCCATTCGGTCCCTGCTCTCCACTGGTTTCCCTCCAGATCCCATGGCTCAAAATGTGCGGATAGAGACTCATCGCAGCTGCAGGAAGCAGCCCAGGACATACCAGCTGCAGCGACAGGAGCTTCCCCGAGGAGTGAGGCAGCCTCGGTTCATGAATCCAAACAGTTCAAGTTCACACAGATGGGCCTATTCCTGTCTGGTATGTTTTCTCAAATGAAACAGTCCACAGCGTGCCTCTGTTAAACGGGAATTTTGCTAGTGTCTCAGAATTTTCTTTGAAGCCTGAAGCTCACAGGTGGCCACAAATGGGTGCTGGGTCCCTTTGTTCATCACGCACCTTCAGCCTAGATGAGCTTAGGAGAGTCAGAGTAAAAGGGTTTTTTGGATGAGAGTTGCCCATCTGGCAGGAAGTTGCCCATCCCCTCTGCATGAAGGAAGAAGCGGGGGGTGTGCTCACCCCACCTCAACCCCCAGGGAGCTGCCTGTGGCTGCAGAGTAGAGGGAGAGCCCCCTCCTCGGAAGGTGAGGCACGGGTGAGTGTAGGTTTCCCGTGGGTTATGTGGACTCCACCAAGGGTACGTAAGCAGGGGCCATCTTGGAAGGACCTCCGCAGGTCCTTCAGCCTGTAGGCTGAAGAGAGGCCCGCAGGAAGAGTCTGGAGGTGTTCCCTCTGAGCCAGAGACTACATCCTCCATGCCAGAAACCCCTGGGGGTTGGGAGGGTCAGGGCTGGGGCTTCAGGGACTCACAGAATCTCTCCTTGAGCATTTGGGCATCTGCCACACTGAGAACATCAAGACCCAATTGGGCCAGCAGCTGTCAAACAAGAAATGATATTTCCCTCTACTTACTCCTCCCCAGCAGCAGTAGGTGAATGGAGAGGAGAGAGCAGGAGCTGGGAGTCAGGGTGAGAGAACAGACCTCCCCTCTCTTCTCCAAGGCAGGAGGCTGGGCCTGAGTCTGCCCTGAGCTGGGGACTGGAGGACAGAGAGAACTGGGTAAGAGAGTGAAATTTTAATTTAAATCAAAGTGAACTTTTTAATACTCTAAAAATGAGTCTGTTCTGATACCTGAAATTGCCAGAAAAGCTAATACCTCTTTTTGACATATTATCCACAGATAGGAAAGGGGTTCCTAATAGAGCTGGTTTAAAGAGTACTGGCTGGGAAAAAAATGATGTGGGGAATTTACTCTACCACATCCAGCCCATTCAACATATAGGCAAGTTATACTTGGAGTTCGGTTGTGCTCAGATGTAAGGCATGCTAGAACCCTGCAGGAGATGGGGGTTAAGTGCAGACTATGAGCGGGGAGGAGAACCCAGAAGATGGGGCCAAAGAGAAGGGGTCTGGGGAAGCTAACCTGGCTCAGGACCAGGCTGGTGTGGACTGGTAGGTGGGCCCCAGCCCAGCTCCCAAAGTCTGGTTCTTCACATATCTGTGTTGGGTAGTCTGACTGCTCGGGAAGATGAGGCAGCAATGGGAGCCCAAGGCTCAGAGGTCAAACACGCAGGAGGTAGCGAACCTGGCTCTGGAAGGTCCCAAGCAATGGGTGGGGCAGGCATGTTCCATCACCTGGAGGGGCGAGGAGTGCCAGTGGAAACTAAGCATGGTACCTGGGCTCTAACCAAATTCACTGAGGTTCAGGGAGGGACTTCCAGCCAGAGGTGGGACTGGAGAACTAGAAAGGGCAACCAGTAAAGTGCAAGACAGAGAGAGAACTGAGGCAGAAAAGAGTCCCATGGATGGTGGCAGAAGGGCTCCATCATGCAGATGGTTCCGTGAATTTGCTTCCAGGGAAATGTCTCCGTACAGCCCCCTCTCTGCTCTCTGCTCAGCCCCTGACTCGGTTAAAAATCTCTTCTTTGCTTCATGGCATTCTGTGCTTCCCTCTAATTTAGCCTTTATCATACTGTTGTGTAAATGTCCCATAACCTTTCTGTCTCCTTCACAGGGCCTGGGAGAGAGTCTATCTAGAGCAGGAATCCAGCAAATGTTTCATAAGTGAATGAGTGAATGAATGAATGAATGAATGAATGAAGAGCTACCTTCATAGGTACCTTGAACTAGCTCCTGGTGGTGCATAGGTCTGAAATTTGGTTACCAGAGAGACTTTAGTAGGTGGGGCAGGGGGTGGGTCAAAGAAGAACCTGAGAGTGGTGGATAGCTGCTGGAGCCTGGATCTGGGGTAGAGGCTGAATTCCTTTTAAGGACCATGGTGTTAAGGGAAAGGAGTACAGGGGCTTTCTCAAGCATGGTGAGCTCAGGACTTGAGGAAGGGGAATCCTGTAGGTGGAAGATGTCAGGGAACCCTGTGGGAAATTGTTGAGGAAGGCAGAGGTCAGGGAAGCAAGATGACACCTAATATCGCGGTCTTTCTAGAGCGCTTCACAACTGACCCTGAAGTGTTTACAGCATAGGGGCCATAACAACGTGAGTATATCTTCTGTATTAAATAACACAAGGACCACCACTCGTCACTGATGCCCTGCACAGTGGAACTACATCTTGTAGGTAGAGGAACCACATCCAAGGGGCAATGATCCAGCTCCTGCTGAATGTAGTTCCCACTGAATTACAGCTACAGAAGAATAATGTCATTTGGGAACATATGCTAAGAACACCTTCCCAATAAAATTCTTGAAATTAAAAGGCAGTATTTAAATCAGAGTTAGCATATCAATATCAATGAGATGCAATTGGTTCCAACTGCCAGAGGGACACATCAAAACCCCATATCACCATGCATGTCCATATTACCACGGAGAGTAAAGCTGGACAGACAGGGAGAGGATGGTCAGACATCACACCCAACATAATTTCAGATCTCTGAGCTCCATGCCAAGATTCTGCCAAACCTTATGGCATCCAAGAGATGGGAGTTAGATAGAAAAAGCATATGGCTAGGGTGGGAGGGGGCTGGGGATAAATTGCACGAGAAACAGACTTGCTTTTCCAGAGGAGGTCTGCTTCAGCATCAGACTGTTGAGACAAAAATATGCTGTTTGAAACCCCCCCAAAATGTCCTTAGTATTGCCTTTTAACACCAGGAATTGTGTCCTGGTGGATGGGGGCTGCATCCAGCCTACACCTTACACACTCAAAAAGTACAGACATGTGGACGGGTACACACGGGGAATGTAATTCCCAGAAATCTAGACCTCCTTGGGTGCTGTCAGAGGCATCTGGCAGGAGTAACTTGATTACTTGATTCAAGACCCACACTACATGTTTTGCAAGTATAATTTTTTTTTTATTATTTCTTAGGGGGTAAAAAAAGTACACACATAAAATTAAGGTTTGGCATATTTTTAGTGTCTTTGCCAACTGTTACATGGGGGAGGGGTGTTAGCTTCGGTTCTTTAAATTATGTATAAAAAAACAAGTGGTCATAAGTAATTTGAAAAGGAAAAAGGAAAAGTAAGCTATCACAGAAAGCCAAAAGGCTATTACTACTGAGTGAGGAAAAGCCACTGTAGAAATTTCAGAAGTGGATGAATATGGAGCTCAGAGAGAACTGGGTCAAGCATAGCACATCCAAGCAACAGCCTGTCTTTCCGTATTTAACATGAGACTAGGCCATAAATCTAACAACCGTTAGATGTGGTGCCCAAGGGCATTCCTTGGTCCAATAAGATATGTGGCATTGAGCAATCATACTCTCTCAAAAATTAATTAAGAGTTTTGGAGGACCTACAATACATCTGCTACTATGCTAAATTTTGTAATCATGCACTTTTTAAAATCCTCACTACAACTGGAATGTAAAATTGTTATTCCCAACTTCCAAGTGAGGACACTGGAAGAAAGAAAAGTGTCATAACGTTCCCAATGTCACACAGGGCCCTGACACATCAGGACTGGCCAGGGGATGGAGCGTCTGAGTTAGGGGAAGTAATCCCAAGCAGGAAACCAGCAGAGGGAAGAGAGGAACCAGGGCAGGACAGCAGCAGGGACATGTGATGTTCTGCCCAATCTGACCTCATTTCGTCTCATCCACCTAAGCTTCTGACCCTCAGAAAAGCTGACTGCGGATTCAAACACAGGTCATGATGATGACAAAGAAGATTGATGAGGATGGGGGTGATGGTAATGATAAGAGCCTGTCAGTGACGATAAATAAAACAGTACTATTTATTGAGCCCTTTCTATGTGCTAGGCATTGTCAGGTATTTTAAATCCTTTATCTCATCTCATTCTCACTACGACCTTGTGAGGTAGAGATGATCATTATACTCCATGTTACAGATGAAGAGACTGGGGCTCAGAGGGAAACGAGTTCCCCAAGGTAACACAGCTAGTAGGTAGTCAAGCTGAAAAATCACACTCAGGCCTAGAGACTCCAAAGGCCATGCTCGTAACCAGTACACTTACCTGATGGCCTTCCCGTAGCAAGTTAGCCACAGGTCCGGAATGGATCCACTATCCCACACTGCGCCTAGGGAGGAAGGTGACCAAAGTAATTCCAAAGGTTCCATGCAAATATGAAATGCTATGATCATGACTTTGTCATTATCAACACAAATACATTCAAAGTATGTTTGCCTTTTAAATTTTGGTTATTTTTGTTGATGGACAGAAGTTTTCATTTTGTGGACCCAAACTTGAAACTCTTTTATGATTATTTTTCTGTGACCTCAGTGCTTGGAAAGGTATTCTGCTGCAGGGAAAAAATTGATAACAACTGTATTTTACTTTAGTCTGTTTTCTTACTATACAGTCTTAAAACTCTTGAATCCATCTGGAATTCATTTTGAGTATGCTAGTAATCAAATTTTAGATCTACTGGTCTATCTAGCCCTATTTCTGACAAAAGTCTTCTTATTGCTTCTTCCCGCAATTACTATCACAAGATAAGGCATTCTTCTCTCAACGTTGAAGTTTTCCAAATGCTCTTCCAATTATTTGAATTCCTACCAATACATCCATGACTCTCAATCTCTCTAAATTATGTAGAGGTAACTCAATATCAAACTTTTTAGCAGATAAATTTGACCAGAAAGGGAACTGGCTAATATAGCAGATATTTGATATCTTATAGCAGATATTTGATATCTCCACTCCCAAATTTCCATGAAAATGGCAACAAACTTTAGTTAACACTCCATTAGCAATCTGTAGACTGACCCCAGCAAAGACCACTAAGACTGGCATTACCCCAGGGGATGTACAACATTTAGCGAACAGCTAATTAGTGTTAATTGTGGAAGGACAGGCAGCGCTGAGTTTTGGAAACGGGATGCTCCACGTGGAAACAGTAAAATCACATCTATGAAATAAATAATACTGAAGGTCAGAGGAAGAAAACATCTTTTTTTAAAAAATCCTTTTATTAAAGAGATTTACTCCAAGTAGCAGGAGAAATTTTTAAGCATTTATGTCATACTCTCAGCAAGATTCAAGAATGTATTGCATCTATGAAACTAAAGCGAAGAGTCATGAAGAAGTAATAATTTGACACCAGGAAAAACTGGATAGAGATAAAAACAAAACTGTGGAATTAAAGCTGAAATGGAAGCAAATAGATACTGCAGAAACTCAGATTGCCGAAGTGGAAGAGGAAAGTAGAAAAATAAACTTTTTTTTAAACGTAAGAAGACATGGAGGATATACTGAGGAGATTCAGACTATGTATGATCCTAATGTCTGCAATATTCTAACCTTTATAACAACTTTATTGAGATATAATTCACCTACCATGTAATTCACCAATTAAAGTGCACAACTCAATGGTTTTTAGTATATGTACAGAGATGTGCAGCCATTATCACAATCAATTTTAGACTATTTCATCAACCCAAAAAGAAGCACCACACCCCTTAGGAATCCCTAAGCGCCTCATCCCTCACCAGCCACTAGTACAGGCAACTAATAATACACTTTCTGTCTCTACGGATTTGCCTATTTGGATATTTTATATAAATGGAATCATAAAATATGTGGCATTTGTGGCTGGCTTCTTTCATATAGCGTATTTTTGAGATTCATTTCATTCAATACTTTTCACGACCCAATAATGGACATTTGGATTGTTTCACCTTTTGGCTATTATGAATAATGCTGCTATGAACAATCATGTACAAGTTTGGGTTTTTTTTTTTCTGTTTTTGGCAGAATTGCTGGGTCACATGATAACTCTATGTTTAAATTTTGAGGAATTGACAGGCTGTTTTCCAAGGCAACTGCACCATTTTACGTTCCTACTAGCAGTATGTGAGTGTTCTAATTTCTTTACATCCCTGCCAACACTTGTTATTATCTGTTTTTTTAATTATAGCCATCCTAGTGGGTATAAAGTGGTGTCACACTGTGATTTTGATTTGCATTTTCTTTAATCAACTAATGATGTTGAGCATCTTTTCCTGTGCTTATTGGCCACTGGTATATATTGTTTGGAGAAATACCTATTCAGCTCCTTTGTCCATTGTTGATTATGTTGTCTTTTTATTATTGAATTGTAAGAATTCTTTAAATATTTTAGATATTAATCCTTTATAAAATATATAATTTGCAAATATTTTCTTTGACTCTGTGGATTATCTTTTCATTTTATTGATGGTGTTCTTTGAAAACTTTTGAAGGACAAGAGTTTTTAATTTTGATGAAGTCTAATTTACTATTTTTTCTTTTGATGCTTGTGCTTCTGTTTCCATATATAAGAAACTATTACCACATCTGAAATCATGAAGATTTATGCCTATGTTTTCTTTAAGAATCCTATAGTAGTTCCTCTTACATGTCGGTCATTAATACACTTTGAGTTAATTTTCCTATATTGAGTGCAACAGAGGTCAGCTTCATTATTTCGCATTTGGATATCAAGTTGTCCCAGCACCACTTCTAGTCTTTTGAGTCACTGTGTTCTTTAATAGCCAAGAGAAATAACTCAAAACCTCAACCCGTACAGCTGCAGGAAGTTCAGTACTATCACCACTATTTTTAAGGATTCCTGCATGGAGAAATGTGTCATGCTTCATCATCTCTCTTTCTAAACTCTTGCTCCTGGGTTTTTTCTATCATAGATGCTGTATGGCTAAGAAAGTAAACACCCATGAACTGCACACATTGCAAAAGAAAGCCAAAGAATGCCTTGCAGTTCACTTTCCTCCTGAGGAAAGGGATCCCAAGCAGGTCTCTCCCACAAGCATACCCTGGCTGGAACCATGTGTGTCACACATGCAACCTTGCCACTCCAGCCATAGCTGATGGCACCAGCGAGCAGTTGGAAAGGTATGAAGAAGGCCACGAACTTTTAAGATGGCTTGATACAGACACTGCTTCAGAGGTATATTCCACATGCGTGAGGGCAAACTGAACCCAACAAATACTCTATTTTGGGAAACGTATATGCTCCCACTAGTATTGTGAGATTAATAGGAACTCTTGATCACTACAACTGATCACACCAAGGATGATTTTGGCTTAGACAGATACTCTTAATAATGCTAAATTGTCTAGTAAATGGGTGTAACATTTTATCTTTTTTTAGGGATCTCACTGTGACTCTGTGGATATGATGTCTTATTACAATAAAGTCCTAAAAGTAATCCTTTCCTATTTGGATGGAATAGGATGGAATAAACCCTATTTGGTTCTTTTATGTCATTTTCCACTCACTTTTTCTTTGTAAGATTTCAGATTCTTAAGAATGGTCTACAGGTTTCCTTTTAATCCATCTCTGTTGAGACTAGATTATGCTACTTTTTGATTGGCTTTAAACTCATCAGGTTCCATATTCTAGAACAGTACAGATGATATGGAAGTTTTCCAATTCTTGTCAACTGGGGAAGTATTATCCACAATTACCTATAACCTAGGGTGTGTTTTCTTTTGAGATTTAATAATTTCATTTCTGTTTTTTTCCTTGATTATCATGCATTCAGGCTTTCTATTTCTTAGAATCAATTTTGATCATTTACCCCTCCCCAGGAAACCATCCATTTCTAAGTTACTCTGTTCCAAATGTCCATATTATTGACTTTTAAGTTCTTAATATTCTGCATATCTGTTATTATATTACTGTTCTGAGCTATACTTTTTTTTTTTTTTTTTTTTTTTGCCTGCGTTGGGTCTTCGTTGCTGCGCGTGGGCTTTCTCTAGTTCCGACGAGCGGGGGATATTCTTCGTTGTGGTGTGCAGGCTTCTCACTGCGATGGCTTCTCTTGTTGCGGAGCACGGGCTCTAGGAGCGCGGGCTTTAGTAGTTGTGGCGTGTGGGCTAGTAGTTGTGGCTCACGGGATCTAGAGTGCAGGCTCAGTAGTTGTAGAGCACGGGCTTAGTTGCTCCACGGCATGTGGGATCTTCCCAGACCAGGGCTTGAACCCGTGTCCCCTGCATTGGCAGGCGGATTCTTAACCACTGCACCACCAGGGAAGTCCTGAGCTATACTTTTATTTACATATTTTCTCTATTTCTTCTATTGTGATTAAAATTTTAAGAAGTTTGTCTTTTTTTAAAGAACCAGTTCTGATAATTATCGACAAATTCCACTGTCTTCTACTTTTAAGTGTATTTCTTTATAATTGCCCTATTTACGCTTTTTTTAAAAGTAGTTTTTGTCCTTTTTCTAGCTTCTATTAATTAAAAAATTAATACTCGGGCTTCCCTGGTGGCACAGTGGTTAAGAATCCGCCTGTCAATGCAGGGGACACGGGTTCGAGCCCTGATCCAGGAAGATCCCACATGCTGCAGAGCAACTAAGCCCGTGTGCCACAACTACTGAGCCTGTGCTCTAGAGCCCGCAAGCCACAACTACTGAGCCCACGTGCCACAGCTACTGAAGCCAGTGCGCCTAGAGCCCATGCTCTGCAACAAGAGAAGCCACCGCAATGAGAAGCCTGTGCACCACAGCAAAGAGTAGCCCCCGCTCACCGCAACTAGAGAAAGCCCAGGCACAGCAACAAAGACCCAACACAACCAAAAATAAATAAATAAAATAATTTTTTTAATTAATAATTTTTCCAAAAACCTTAATTATATATTTTTTGTACCTCAATCTTTATAAATGGATTATTTATAAAGCTCTAGAAGGGTACATTAATTTGTGGTTAAATCTAATATTCCATGGATCCTTGAAAGGACATGTTTTTTATTTGTATAGTACTAATATAATAATGTTAATTAAAATATTTAGATAACCTCATCCCTTTTTAAATTACTTCTGTTTAAAATTAATAATGTGTTGAAAGTTGTTATTTTTTCTTATATTTCCAATGTTTTTGCTCCGTATATTTTGATGCTTCCTTAGCACATACATTCTCATTACTATTGAATCTCCACTCCCAGTCAGTGTTTCTCATCAACCGGCAGCACCAGCCTCACCTGGGAATTTGTCAGAAATGCAAATCCTCATGCCCCAACCCAAACTTAATGAATCAGAAACCCTGTGGGTGCAGCCCAGGGATCTGTTTATTAACAGACCCTCCAGGTGATTCTGATGCACCTTAGGCAGAGAAACACTGATCTATATCAGCTCTTCTAGCAGTATAAGATGATTCCAAATGACTCAGTTAATGATTACTATAACCACTCTGCTTTCTTTTTTGTTTCTGTTTTCCGACATATTTTTGCCTTTTATTTCATTGTTGAACATACCAAACCATTGAATTTTATTTTGTGATCAAATTTCAGAAGTTTTAACTTTTTTTAAACAGGAAAGGTTAAACTATTTACATTTATTCTCATACTTACTATGTTTGGTCTATCAAATGCCATTTTATGCTTTCTGGTTTTTATTTCCTTTCTGTTTTAGTTTTCTATAGGTTAAACCTTATTTTACTCTTCTAAAAATATTTGAAATTCTAGTAGTAAAACTTCTAGCATGTAAAGCTTCCAAAAGCATTCTCAAATCTGTATTTATTTATCAAATACAAAGACTGTAATTTTTACTGTAATCTATTAAAAACATGAAAATTAGCAGTTGCATTTTCCTTTGGCCTCTATTCTTTCTTTTCTGCTTTATTTTAAATTCAGATAGTATTATTTTCTATATTTTCTATAATTTAATATACAGTCCTTTGCCTTCTGTGCAACTACTTTTATCACTATTATTTAAATTAATATATTCAATGTTCACCACAGTGAAATACCTGTCTCAACGATCTAGAACACCTTGTTACTAATTTGTTAAGCAATATTATGTGGGTGGTATATTTCTCCAGGTACCAAACATACCTGAAGTTGTCTTCCTATTCCCTTCATATGGGAGGCACAACCTTTCCCAGTAAGTTCTACATATCCTACTACGTTGTCTTCTGGCATTTAGTGTTGCCAATAATTCTAGCATCAACCTACTTTTTGTTCATTTGTCAGAATTGGGTTTTTCCTTTCTTATCAGGATGCTTGCAGGATTATTTCTTTTTCTTTGAAATCCAATTTTTAAAATTTTTTAAGTTTTTTAAATCCAGAAATCCTTTTTTTCATATTTTCCTTAACCTCGTCTACTCCATTTAATCTGGATTCATTTTCTAGAACACCTATTAATCATGAAGTTAATTTCTGCTACTTTTGCTTATAGCTGTCATCTTCTTTGATACTGTTTTAATATCTTTGTCCCTTTCCTCTGCATTCTAAGAACATCTAAAGTTTATCTTCCACCTCACTTAATTGCTTTTTCTTTATAGTATACTCCGCTTTCTTGAGTCCTATATGGATATTATTTTAGCTACTTTATTTGTTCATCTGTAGGCATCCTTTTGTCTTCTTACTCCTTTCCTTCCTTACAGCCTGGTCAGTTAAATAGAAGCAAGTACCTTGTGTATCTTGTTAGGAATTGATATTTTTTAAATGTATTTTCAGCTTCTTGTACAAAATCTATTTCAGAGGAAAGTGAATTTTCTTAGTCAGAGTACATTACCATGCTTCTCTTGTTCTGAGAATTTTTCCATAAACCTTATATTGATTTTTCCTCTGTTCTCATCTTTATGAAGGAGGCATATACTTATCCAGGATTGAAGCATTACCAAGAAAGAATTGCTTCGGGACTAGTCAGAGTTTGGGTAATGAGTAGTAAAAGAGGGTGCCCTTCCAACTCCTTCACTTTCCCAGGTTCAAATCCAAAGGAGAAAAAAGTTGCAACAGGTTATAAATGCATACATTAAACAACCTAGAGATTAAACAGGGCCACCTGTGGAATTAACATCTGTAACATCAAAGACAGGAAAAGACCTCATGCTGTGCCCTCATTAGGTACATTCCTGATCCCACAGTATTTCAGAACTAGAAGGAAACTAAGATCCAGAGAAGTCAAACCATCTCCCCAGCTGTGACATAGTCTACACTTGAATCTAGGTGCCTGACCTCCAAACTCAGCTTTTCTTCTTTCCCCTGAAGTATCCCTGTTTTCTCTGGGGTCAGTTCTGTTAGTTCGTTCTCATTTTTTGCTTCTAGTCTTCATGAGTCTGGCAATCAGTAGTTGTCCATTCATATTGCTGAAGAAAAGACTAGGTTGATTAATGGAGAGATGGGTGTATGTTTGCTCAGCTATGACCAGCATCGCCCCTGAGTGAGAGGAGTGAATGTGGGCTCTCAGTCTGCAGGTGGAGTGTGTTCACTAGGAAGCATCTCTTTAGGGTGTGAGCGTGGGGACAGGCAGGCGGCACCATCCCCAGTGCCCGCTTACCCCAATGTCTATATAAAGAAGACTGTATTCTGGGTTACAATAGTCCTTTTGTGGGGCCTGACCTCTTGCATAGAGATTTCTTGATTTCTTTAGAAAATATTCCTCTCTCTTCAGCTTTAGATGGAAAGGACACCCACCCTTCAGGGGAATTTGAGGAGGAGAATAATGAGGGAAGCTTGAAAAGTTAAGCAAGGCAGCCATCCCCCAGGCAGTTTGTTCATTATCTCCATACTGTTGACGTTGGGAGATGGGGAGGCTCCCCTTCCAATGAAACCTGCCTATCCTCTGCTCTGCTGCTTTCTCCAGGGCAAGACTGAGTCCTGGCCCTCTCCACTCTGGCTTGCCCACGAGTTTAAACTCAATCTGCCGTCTATATTCTAGAAATTCTTCAAAATAGTTGATGTTCTAATGTGCCACACCACTTTCTCATTGTAACGAATCGATTTATTTTATTACTTCTTTACACTGAACTACCTTATTCATGTTGATACTCTAAAGGGTGAAAGAGGTTGAATGCTTGTGCTCAGTCTGCCGTCTTGAACTGAAAGCTAGGTAGAAAATTTCCAAAAATTAACGTAAGAGGTGGAGAGCTACAGAGAATATTAAGAATATTATTTTAATGTACCTTGGTGCAGCCACTATGGAGAACAGTATGGAGGTTCCTCAGAAAACTAAAAATAGTAGAGTTGTCATATGATCCAGCAATCCCACTCCTGGGCATATATCTAAAAAAAACTATAATTCAAAAAGATACATCCACCCCTATGTTCATGGCAGCACTAATTACGGTAGCCAAGACACAGAAACAACCTAAATGTCCATCGACAGAGGAATGGATAAAGAAGATGTGGTACATATTTACAATGGAATACTACTCAGCCACAAAAAAGAATGAAATAATGCCATTTGCAGCAACATGGATGGACCTAGAGATTATCATACTAAGTGAAGTAAGTCAGAAAGAGAAAGACAAATACCATATGATATCATTCATATGTGGAATCTAAAATATGACACAAATGAACTTATCCACAAACCAGAAACAGATTCACATAGAGAACAGACTTGTGGTTGCCAACAGGGAGGTGGGATGGTGGAGGAATGGGTTGGGAGTCTGGGATTAGCAGATGCAAACTATTATATATAGAATGGATAACCAACAAGGTCCTACTGTATAGTACAGGGAACTATATTCAATACCTGTAATAAACTATAATGGAAAAGAATATGAAAAAGAATGTATATATATATATATATGTATAATTGAATCACTTTGCTGTACAGCAGAAATTAACACAACATGGTAAATCAACTTCAATAAAATAAAGTTTTTAAAAAAATGAATCTTTTTTTAAGATACTTTCCTTAAGTGCCTTAAAATAATATATTTTATTCTAAAATTTAAAAATGTATATTTATGTGTCATAATCCTAGTCTATACAATTCTATATGCTTGTTCTATAAATTCTATAAGTTTTATAATTTATACATTTTATACATTTATAATTTATATTTATGTAAACTATTTAAAAGTCTATATTTTTAAAAGTACCATATATTTTTTCATAACGATAAAAGAATGTTTTAAGAGTGTGTTAGGAAAATATACTTATCAGAATAGTGATTTAAAACTCTGTCCCCAAAATTCTGTAACTATGTATGGTGACAGATGTCAACTGGACTTATCGTGATCATTTCATGATATATACAAATACTGAATCATTGTGTTGTACACTTGAAACTAATATAATGTTGTATGTCAATTAAACCTCAATAAAAAATAATTTTTTATGTCAGACAGAGAAACACAAATACTGTAATATCACTTACATGTAGAATCTAAAATAATACAACGAACTAGTGAATATAACACAAAAGAAGCAGACTCAAAGATATGGAAAACAAACCAGTGGTTACCAGTGGGGAGAGGGGAGGGGGGAAGGGGCAATATAGGGGTGGGGTAAAATAAGGGTTATTATAGAATATAGTTAATAGATATAACCTGTAATTTATGCAAATAACCTGAGATATTCACTGATGAAATTTAAATGAAACTATTTTCTTATAAAGAACCATTTGGTAAAAAAAATAATAATAAATGTTTTAAATAATAATATAAAAAAATGAAAATCTGTCCCATGAAGCCCTGAGGTTCAACAGAGGTGGCTCAAGGATGAAAGAGGAGGATGAGGGAACAGATGCCCAGTGTCCCTGCTCTACTTCAGAAAGACTACCACTCTTTCTGTCACTCTCATTTATTTCATGTATTTGAGGTTTTGTATAAGATTTCATCTGAAAAATGATCACCGTTGCCTAAAAAACTGTTTGAAACACAGTTTTGTAAGCTTTATATTTGATTTATTCAGGGACACTGTGATTTATAAATAAGCTTTTTTGTTTATTTAATTATCACTAAAGAGTTGGCTGCTCTTAACAATCACAATGTATTTCATTCTATCTCTTGGAATGTTTTTCCTCCTTGATTGCATCACAGGTTTCTCCTGCCACCTGGTGGCCACACGTGTCTATTGCAGGGGCAATTTTTTAATTTAGCTGGTATCTGCTGAAGTTGCAAATACAACTCACAAAGCAATGAAGATTCGTAGAGGGCTTTTTTAACACGCAGTTACAGGTTACAAGACAATTCTATTGTTCCTTAGGTTCCTTAGGCTCCTGGAACTCTGGAGCTGGATGGGCTTATGATAATTATTTGTCTTCCATTTCAGATGTAATCTCTGTGAGGACTCAGTAAATATTTATTAAGCCTTTTATTAAATGATTTCTTAAATTAATTAACGAACAAATGGATGTGCAATGCTAACAAATGCACACACTTCTCACTGTATTCCCTGCCACCATCTCTATCATCTGGATTTTTGTGATAATTCTTAACTGTTCTCCTTATATCCGCCTCCTCTTCCATCTTTCCTCCTTTTAAAACTTAAGACATAGTATTTATCACTCCTCTGCTCAGAGCTCTCTGGAGTAAAGCCAGAGTTTCATAATGGTTTACAAACTCCTATATAGTCAGGGCCTCTGATCTCATGCACCACACTTTGCCTCCATCACTCCACTCCAGCCACACTGGCCTCCTTGGTGTCCCACAAACAAGCCCTAGCTCCAACTCTTCTGGGACTTTGCCCCAGACACCTGCCTGGCTCACCCCCTCACAGCCTTCCACTCTTTGCTCCCATGACATTTTCTCATGGAGGGTTTCCCTGACCACCATATTTAAAAATTTCAACATGGAATTCCCTATCTCCCTTTCCAGCTTTACAATAGATGATGTAATTTACATATTGTATTTACTTTCTATGTCTTCTAATAAGCTCCATAAGGAGGGGTTTTTGGTCCATTTCATCCATTGCTGTATCCCCAGTAGTCAGCACTCAATATGTATGGAATGAAATCCCTGGTTCCCAAGTAGTTCGATTCCAGCGTGGTATCTCATTCAAGTAAGATACTACAGCAGCCAAAAATAATTTGAACCTTTTACTGTGGTCTTAAAAAACTCTAAAGAAGATTGCAGTCATAATCCAAGCAAAATGTCTTAAAATTTTCCTTTCCACCCTTAATTCTTACATTCCAGCAGCTGCTTCCTCTAAAACCTTCACTTCCACATCTCTCCCTGAAACTTCCCCAAGTGTCCTGTCCATGTAGGTTCTTTATTTTCCTTCCTCATGGGCCAATTCGCCCACATCCTCACCAGGACTCACTTCCAGGACTTCTGCTTCCACACCTCTGAGGCACACTAGGATGGCTCCCTATGGAGAAGTGGACCAAGTCCTCTAAGAAGCAAGGTTCCCTCACTCTGAGTGCTCTTCCCAAGGTAATTGTAATAAAGAAGTTTTTTTGGTGATGATTTGTTACAAATGCAACCTCAGAGAGCAAACAGGCTAGGGACCCCAAAATTTTCCCAAGGAGTCACTATATGTGTTTGTTAGTTGAGGCACTTGTAATGCTGTTAACTTACCTATGACCAGTGGGGTAGAAGTTAGAGACTTCCCTTCCCTCTGCACTCTAGTCTGAGAATCTTGACTGTTCTGGAGAGTTTGGAGGCTGGGGGACTGGAGCACCAGGGGTCACTCTAGAAGAGAACCTGAGTCAAGCCCTGACAGCCCCGCCCCCTTACTCAGGTGCTCAGCTCTCTGCTAGGAAAGTCTGGCTACCTAGAGAAGCATATTCCAGGGACACCCAGGCTACAAAGCTCTCAGTTCCAGGGACCTGGTTATCACAGTTGGTGGCCAAGACTCTAGAGTTAAGAGTTATTTGGAGAAAAACCCAAGAGTGACAGGACCCCAGAGCTTCTGTCCTTGAATCAGGGGAACTAAAGAACGGGGACCAGAATTACCACCTGAGCCATCACCAGAAGGGAGAGGGAAGAGCTAGGACCAAAGGTGAGCCAAGCACCCAGGAGTTCCCTTGGGAGCAAGTCTTATGCAGGAAAGGAGATCAGGGGAGCAATACTGGGATCAGTCAATGAGTCATGATGGGGTCACTTGGTCCCAGTCTGGCCTGAGGGTCCTGACTCTAAGCACATGAGGCCGCTACAGCAAAGCCGTCCTTGGTAGAAATGAGCACAAGATCTGGAGCAGAATGAAGCCTGCAAGTGGGGCCATCAGAGGACACAGAGTAGTCAGAAAATTCATTCATTCATTCCTCCCACAAATATTTATTGAGTGCCTACCATTGCCAGGCACTCTTGGGGCTGACATCCTAGTCAAGTGACAAATCTCTATTTGGGACAAGTCACAACCACAGAATGTCCCCAGTAACCACTCAGCTGGCTCCCCCATACACGCTCGGTCCATGCCTGTGGTTAACTCTTACAACAAACTGCTTACACTAGATATTTCTTTTAACCCTAGAAAAAGTTTAACAACCAAACCAAAATCATTGTGCCTTGAAAAATAAAACAGCGTCCATAGCTGATTTTATTATTGTTATTTCCTAGAGCTCTAGGCAGCCTACTCAGGATTCCAGGATTCCACAGAGCACAATTTAAAATCCTTTGTCCTCTGTCAGGCTGACCTTCCAAAAAACAGGTGGGCACACTCTCTATCCCCCAAGCAGCAATAGCAGGGAGATATATCAAAGTAGAGTGAGCCAGGCTTCATTACCGGAGCTCTGAGGCCCGAAGTGGGCCTCCCAGAGGGTCCATGTGGACTTATAAATAGATACAGTAAAAGACTAAGTAATGAATTTGTGCAATTGGAGGAAAAAGCTCTAAAGCAGTTCTGGCAATGCGGAGACAAACATTTAAAAAACAGTGCCTGTGCACGCACCTCACCTGGCAGATATAATGGCTTCATATACATTCATGAGCTTCGGTCTCCCAGCTCTTCCTCTTTCTCAATCACAATCATAAAAGACAAAGGAAAAGTGAGAGGGGAGAGAAAGATAAACTTTAAGGGTCCAAACTGCAAACACAACCTACAGTTTGTAAATTGCTTGGAGACCTTTGGAGGGAGAATCAAGGAAATGAAAAGTAGAACATACAGGAATATTGCTGTTTAGGGGAAAGTCTCTGCTCTGGGCATAAAAGTCTTGTCTGGAGAATGGTTGAGAGGCGCAATACTGACTGAATGTGAGATTGCTTTGTATAAACGAGGGGCCTCGTTCTTTACTCTGCATTCTTCTGCCTGTCTCCTGTGGCCACCCTCAAGGTCATTTACTTGTGGAAGAACCAAGGCTCTATGGTTTTTACTATATTAAACAAGCAAGGGCCCAGGAGTCCTGGCTGTGCTTGTTGGCCCCTGCTACCCGCACCTTCCCAGGTAGATCTTTTTCTTAAGTGAGGTATAGTTGATTTACAATATTACATTAGTTGCAGGTGTACCAAGTAGATCTTCTGAGAGGCCCACCTGCCACAAAGTTGTGGGGGTCTCAGAGCTCAGACCATGGAGTCAGATTTCCTGAGTTTAAATTCCGGCTCGGCCACTTTTTGTTTAACCTGCACTTTCTTCCATAAAGGATTTAAGGTCATCTGCAAAAAGGCTTTTTATTTTTTTTTTTTTTGCAGTACGTGGGCCTCTCTCTGTTGTGGCCTCTCCCGTTGCGGAGCACAGGCTCCGGACGCGCAGGCCCCGCGGCCATGGCTCACGGGCCCAGCCGCTCCGCGGCATGTGGGATCTTCCTGGACCGGGGCACGAACCCGTGTCCCCTGCATCGGCAGGCAGACTCACAACCACTGCGCCACCAGGGAAGCCCAAGGCTTTTCAATTCTGTGCATTTGTGCACGTGTTGCCTGGTGATTTGGGTAGGGGAATTTGCTTTTAGAAATAACTACACACACACACACACACACACACACACACACACACACACACACACACACACACACACACACACACACACACAGTGAGGAACTCAGCTGCCAGTAACTTGAGGTCAATTTATTGTTATGTGCCGGGGTCTTGTGTCCTCAAAGCCAAGTGCATGTTCTAACTTAAGCTGGAAGGAATGCAGCAGTGCAGCCGAAAGGAATGAATGAGTGATCACAGGCCAGCTTCTGTTTCCGCACCAGGCTCTGTGCTTAGACCAAAGGCAGCGGAGAGCCAAGCAGCCAGTTCAGCGGGGTCACGGGGCTCGGCTGCCCCATCCCTGTGAGTGAATCTGACCCCAGGCCCCGGCAAGCTGTTAGGGGGCTCGGGGCTGCCAGAGGAGCAGCTTTCAGAAGGGATGTGAGATGAAGGTCGTACCCATTTGTGTTTAGCCCTGGCCTCGGCTGCAGCGCTGAGAAGCCTTGGCCCAGGGCCAACTTGGATAATTACATTTCACCTGCCCAAACTCCCCCACGGCTTCCCCGAGAGGCGTATTCCTCTTCCACGGCTGCACTGATCCAGAACATAAATGCTCTCTCAAAGGCAGGAGTCTATGCCTGGGCAGCTGAGGTTTTGTTCCTTAAAAGGAAAATCCTCTTATAACGACACATTTACTCTCGTTCCTCCATTCCTTTGCCAAACATTTATTAAGCAGCTACTTAATAAGTGCTAAGCATGGTGCGGAGTGCTGGAGTGCAAAGATGAATAAGACAATCAATTCTCTGGCCCTGAGGAAGCTCACAGTCTAGTAGGAAAACCATCAGTATGAGTGGTAAACAGCTTTTAAAATGGAGTATAGCTGGAGAACCGAAAAGAAAGATTCCAGATCTCCTTAGAAGAGTCAAGGATGATTTCCAGGGTCGGCAATGTGGGAACTGAGCTGTTAAACAGAACCTCAGTAAGCAGATAAGGAAGAAGAACATGCAAAGCAGGGGACAAATACATATGCAGAGCAAGGGGGTAGGAAAGAGCTAGGAATCGACAGAATAGAAGGCAGAGCGGCAAAAGTAGATGGTACAAGACGGGTAGGAAGTGGAGGAGGCTGGAAATGTAGTCTCTGGTCAGACTGTGAAGAGCCTGGAATATCATGGTAAGGATGTATCTGCAGTGTTTGAAGATTTTGAAACCTTGGAACAACCGGTCCATCCGTTTTTTAGTAAAGTCACACTGTGGCAGCGGGGAGAGGAGAGTGGGGAAACTAAAGAGCAAAGGTCAGAAACAAAAATATGGCACGATCATCCTAAACCCAAAAAGAGGTAGTGGGAGAGAGGAGCAGAGAGAGATGAGCATTCGGGAAGGGAAATCAACAGGTTCCTAGTGTCTGGTTGGATGAAAAGTGAGAGTAAAAGAATTGAGAAGAGTGGGCAACTGGGTGGATGATGGGACTATTAACCAGGATGCCACAGGAGGAGGCAGGGCAGGGGGTGAAGGGCTAAGGCAGTGACCACAGAAGGCAGCTGCAAATGCAGGTCTGGGCTCATTAACTCTGGTAAGTTCTCTGCAAGCACCGTCAGCCGCATTTTATCAACAAATTTATCCCTGGCGGCTCTATGCCCGGGTCCACAAACCTGTGCTTACAAATCCCCTAGAGGGCTTGTTAAAACACAGATTTCTGGGCCCCGCCCCCGAGTTTCAGAGCTAGTAGGTCTGGCGTCCCCAGCCCAAGAATTTGTATTTCTAGCAAATTTCCTGTGATGCTGATGTGACTGACCTGGAGCTCACACCACGAAAACCTCTGCTCTAGACTTTGGTTTGGGCTGTTTCCCCACTTGATCTGAGATTTTCTCTGAGTGGGTAACTAAAAGGACTGATACAGGTGGAGATGATCAAAAATGTTCCCTTTTACCAGCAGAATTTCAAGGATTCAGTTCTAACCATTAAAAACAAGTGTTTGTATTTGGTGGCTGATTTATCTCCCATTTTTTTCTTACTCAAATGACAGGTTTTTTAAAAACCTTAGCCTATAATATATTTTTTGAAGGAACATGATTTTTGAAGGCCAACTATATACCAGGCGTCATGCTAAGCACTTTTCCATACACTGTCTCATTTACTTAGTCCTATCAATAACCCTGTGGAAGTCAGTACCATGAGAATTCTCATTTCTCAAGTGAGGATACTTAGGCACTGAAGTAGTTTAAATTAGCCCAAGGTCAAGTTGCCATTAAATGGCAGATTTACTAGAATCTACGCTCAATACTACAGTATACAGCATCCTTTCCCATCCCATATTTTGTAGGCCAGCTATTTCATAGAACAAGACCAGAATTTTCCACATCCTATTATGTCATTAGTCTACAGTGGTTTCCTGAATCTGTTTTCAAAAATCTGCCAGCACGTAGCTGGCAACCACGATGGAGTGTAATAATCATCTTTCAGCTTCTTAATAACCCTTGTGCATTGAACAATCAAGAGAACAGAAGGGTCAAGTGGAAGGCAACGCCCTGTAGTGCTATGAATGTGTTTGAGGATTTTCTGTGATGATGCCTGGGGGATACATGGGTATTCTCAGCATATTAGAGTGTAAGAGCCTCTCACAACATCTGTTCCAACAACATCTCTAGACACTACATGCAGTATCATCCTTAAAAGACAGTGTTCAGAAAGCCCTGAGCAAATGTTAAGATTTTCTGCCCACCTCCAAAGAGGGTAGCAAACAAAGCAAGCAATTCATGTTCCAGCTCTCTATATACAATCATTTAGTATCTAGTAGTTACTTAGCCCCTAGTTTACATGCCTAAACTGTGAGACAGAATGTGTCCTGTGAGACCACAGGACATCAGAGATTTATGACCTGTGTCCCAGGGTTATGTTAATGTAAATTCCTAAAAGCTGGGGACTACGAGTATGGCTGCTTGAGGAAGCCACATGTACCAGGACACCTTTCTTCTGAGGATATGAAGCTCTTTGAAGGGCATATGTGAGTGCCCTTCTGGAAAAGACGGTGCTAAAGAAAATCAGGAGGAGGACTCTCCCCAAACTATCCCAGAACCAAGCCTGACCCAAACAGTCCAAAGCCCAATAGCAGGGGGTACCTGGAATTAAGTTTTGCTGTCATAGGCAAAGAATCTGCAAGGTAAGCCCTCACATGTAAGCCTTCTCCCAAATCTCTGTCCATATTACTGGACTTTAATATCACCACTAGAGCCTGGACTTGAATCTCAGTTCTTGCGGTTCAGGTCTGGGAATCTCACCCTACTTGATTCCTGGAGCCCCCTTTTTCCAGGGCCTGGACACTCGCATGCATAACCGTCCCAACACCAAAACCATCTCCGCACCTGCAGCTGGCTAACATCTTACTTCAAACTGGGCGGAACAGTGCAAACAGAATACTAGCTCCTGTCTAAATTCCAGCAAAATCTTGGCTTTAGCCCCTGCTGCCCTGCTCCAGACACCACAACACTGTCCCCTGGATACAGACGCTGTGTCCAACATTGCTAGTCCTCACCAAATTTATCTCTTCTTCCAGTCTCTCTTGCAGTTAGATGTGACTCTATGATTTAGTTTTACCAAAGGGAAGTAAGAAATGGTATTCCAAGTTTAGCCCATAAAAACCTCGTATGTGCCTCTTTCCCCTTGCAGGGCAACCTTGAGAGTTGTTTATTAAAAATGGCAAAGTGGGGCTTCCCTGGTGGTGCAGTGGTTAAGAATCCACCTGCCAACGCAGGGGACACAGGTTTGAGCCCTGGTCCGGGAAGATCCCACATGCCGCAGAGCAACTAAGCCCGGGCGCCACAACTACTGAGCCCACACGCCTAGAGCCCATGCTAACACAATATTGTAACACAATATTGTAAATCAACTCTACTTCAATTTTTTTAAATTGTAACACAATATTGTAAATCACAATATTGTAAATCAACTCTACTTCAATTTTGTAAATTGACTAACACAATATTGTAAATCAACTCTACTTCAATTTTTTTAAATTGCAAAGCCTGTCAGCCTGGCTCCCTGAATGCCTGTGCAGGGCATAGTTCCCCACCAACTTGAAATGTCTTGAACTCTTCTTGTGAGTGAAAATAAACTTGAATGTATTTGAGCCATTATACATTATGGAGACTTTGGTTACTACAGTTGGCCTATCCAACTAATACAAGTGGAGCAAGCCCCAATCCACAACACCCTTTAGAGAATCATCCACGAGGACCCTCCTCATTGGTGAGTTAACCTCCTTGGCCCTGTACTCAGTCTTAGCTTGCTGGTTTCTCCCACCCTGCATGGCTGAGATCCCAGCTTCTTATCTTCCAATTCCATCTAAACAAGCACAGCACTCTATGAACTCAGGGATGGAAAAAGCTGGATTTATGGCAAGGAGATGCGGGCGTGTACACATGCACAGCCCTGAGCCTGTTTCTCTCAGTCTGCTCATCCAAGGGTGGCTTGAATGGCATCCCTCAGTGAGGGAATGTAAGCCTATAACTTCAGTGTCACTCTGTGAAGAGATGACAGGATCCAAAAGAATGCCAATCAATATATTACTTTGCTTGCTTTTCTAGAGTAGATTTTTTTTCCATTTGTTCTTGTGATAGTAGATGTGGAAATTGCCTTCTTTGGGGTAATTAAGAACTTCTGAAACCAAGTGGAACGTCCGTTAACCCAGTTTATAAACAATGTTAGGGGTGTTCTGGGTCCCTATCTGATGTGCTTTTCTTGCAATGCTTAAACGAGGCTTAGAACCTGAGCCCTTGAACCAGCAGAGGGCAGAGATGAGACACAAGAGAGAGGCTTGGGGAACATAGTAAGACCAGTGAATTATCATGAGCATGGGCCAGCTGTTGAATTTTATTTGCTGTGAAGGGAATTCCTTTATCAGAAGAAATGCTATGTGGAATACTATGATGGTATATAAGGCATTCTGTAAACCCAAGGATGATAGATTTAGCAGAAGCTTTGCATTCAGGGAAATCAAATCCATGTCCAAAGTGTCTATTCCAATAAGGATAAAGTGCTGCCCCTTCCATGATGGAAGCAGTCCAGTGTAATCAAACCGGTGCCATACTGGAGGCTCAGTATTGCTCTCTACTGCTGGCAGGTTGGGCACTCAGCAGCAGTATAGCCAAGTTGGCCTTGGTGAGAAGTCCATGTTGTTGAGCTCATACATAACCTCCATATGAATTTAGGACCAGCCTTTCCATTTTTTGCATAAAAAGATTATTGGAACTTCCATAGGGATTGCACTGAATTTGTAGGTTGCTTTGGGAAATACTGCCATCTTAACATTAAGTCTTTCTTCTAATGCATGATATCTTTCCATTTATTTGGGTCTCCTTTAATTTCTTTCAGCAATGTTTTGTATCTTCTTAAACTTGTTGAGACTTGTTTTGAGGCCTACCATATGATCTATGATGGAGAATTTTCCATATGCCTTTGAGAAGGATGGTCTGCTGCTGTTAGATGGAATAGTCTGTATACATCTGTTAGGCCCATTTTGTCTATAATGTTGTCCAAAACCACTGTTTTCTTATTGATTTTCTGTCTGGATGATCTATGCATTGTTGAAAGTACAGGATTGAAGTTCCTACTATTACTGTAGTGTTTCTTACTCCCTTCAGATCTGTTAGTATTTGCTTCATATATCTAGGTGCTCTGATGTTGGGTGCATATATATTTACAACTGCTATAACCTCTTAATGAAGTGACCCCTTTATCATTAGTTAATGACCTTCTTTGTCTCTTGTTGCTGTTTTTGACTTAAAGCTTAAAGTCTATTTTGTCTGATATAAGTATTGTTACCCCTGCTCTCTTGGTTTCCACTTACATGAAATATTTTTTCCTATCTCTTCACTTTCATCATACGTGTATACTTAAAGTTTAAGTGAATCTCTTGTAGGCAGATACAGATGGGTCTTATTTTCTTATCCACCTAGCCACTCTATGACTTTCCATTGGATAATTTAATCCATTTACAAGTAGAGTAATTTTTGATGACTTACTAATCAAGTGAGGACTTACTAATGACATCTTATTGTTTTCTGGCTGTTTTGTAGTTCCCTTATTCCCTTGCTCTTCTCTTACTACCTTCCTTTGTGAACTGATGATTTTTCATTTTGATATGTTTTCTCTTCTCTTAACCTTTTGTGTATCTACTGTAGGTTTCTGTTTTATGGTTACCATGAGGTTCACATAAAACATTTTATAGATATAGCAGTCTATTTTACACTGATAATGACTTATCTTCAATCACATACAAAAATTCCACCCTTTTACTTCCCCCCTTTTGTTTCCGATATCACAATTTATCCCTTTTTATATTGTGTATTCATAAATTATTATAGCTACAATTATTTTTAATACTTTTGCCCTTTAACATTTATACTAGAGTTAAGTGGTTAGCACACCACTATATTACAGTATTAGAGTAATCTGATTTCGACTATATACTTACCTTTTCCTGTATATTTTCATGTTTTCATGCTACTAATTAACATCCTTTCATGTTTTCATGTTATTCATTAGCATATTTTCATTTCAGCTTGAATAACTTCTTTCAGCATTTCTTACAAGGCAGGTCTAGGGGTGATCAACTCCATCCAGCTTTTGTTTGTCTGGGAAAATGTTTATATCTCTTTGATTTGTGAAAGACAGCTTTGCCAGTTAGACATGATTTTTTTCTTTCAGTTTTTTCTTTCAGTTGTATATATTTCACTTTGAATATATCATTCTACTCTCTCCTAGCCTGCAAGGTTTCTGCTGAGAATTCTCCTGGCAGGCTTATGGGAGTTCCCTTGTAAGTTACAACTTTCTTCCCTCTTGCTGCTTTTAAGATTCTCTTTTTGTCTTTAATTTTTGACAGTTTTATTATAATGTGTCTTGGAGAATAATCACTTTTAATTTGAGATCATTTGATGACCTATGAGCTTCATGAACTTGAATATCTATATTTCTCCCCAGATTTGGGACATTCTCATCCATTATCTCCTTAAATAAACTTTCTTCCCTCTTCTACCTTTCTTCTTCTTTTGGGACTCCAATAATTCACAGGTAGTTTCTTTTTATGTTTAATTTTGGTCAGTTTCAGCTCTTAGCACAGTAGTAGCTACCTATTCCCCCACCCCTAGCCCTCTGGCAAGCAGCTGTGCATGTATTGCAGGAACAACCTGCACATAACTTGCAGGAGCCAGGGTTGGCCAAAAAAAAAAAAAAGTGTGGGGGGGGAGAGAGAGAGAGAGAGAGACCCTGTCCTCCAATTATCAGGGATCTGTGCTTTGACTGCTGATTGATGCTTTTGATCACAAAGGTGCAGACAAAGAGGTAGGGAGCCATTTTTGTTGCACCACCCCCCATTGTTGGAAGTCCCTCCCCCTATGGATTAAATGATATGATATGAAGGTCCAGTGCCCTTTTTTCTAGGACATTCAAAAACAACTGCATCTGTGGAGGAAATGAGAAAGTGACTGTGCATGCCCAGGAAAGGGGACAGGCTGAAAATAGACATTAGAAGACATTACATTTATTCCTCAGGCTAATCCTTGACACAAAAATAATCTGCAACAAACAAAAGAAAAAACAAAGTAATAAAAACATTTTTTTTATAAACCAGCAAACCCTAGGGAAGGGGGAGAACCTGATTTGCATTTACAACGTTATTAGATTCAAATGTCCAGCTGTCAACAAAATTCACAAAAGAAAAAGAAAAGTATGACTCATTCAAAGGAAAAAATAAATAAACAGAAACTGTCCCTGAAAAAGACCTGGTGGCAGATCTACTAGATGAAAACTTTAAAACAACAGTCTTAAAGATGCTCAAAAACTAAAAGAAGATGTGGAGAAAGCCAAGTCAACAATGTGTGAAAAAAATGGAAATATCAATAAAGAGATGGAAAACCTAAAAAACAGAAAAGAAATACTGGAGCAGAAAAGTACAATAAATGAAATTTAAAATTTACTATAGAGGGTCAAAGACAAATTTGAGCAGGCAGAAGACATAATCAGCAAAACTGAAGATAGGACACTGAAATTATTAAACCAGAGGAACAAAAAGAAAAAAGATTGAAGAAAAGTGAACACTAACTTCAGGAAACAAGAAAAATCTCAAATAAAAACCTAACCTTACAACGAAAGCAACTAGAGAAAGAAGAACAAACAAAACCCAAAGTTAGTAGAAGGAAAGAAATCATAAAGATCAGAGCAGAAATAAATGAAATAGAGACAAAGAAAAGAGCAGAAAAGATCAATGAAATCAGCTAGTTCACTGAAAAGATAAAGAAAATTGATAAACCTTTAGCTAGACTCATCAGGAAAAAATGGGAGAGAGCTCAAATCAATAAAACTAGAAATGAAAAAGAAGTTAGAACTCACACCACAGATATACAAAGGATCATAAGAGACTACTACAAGCAACTATATGCCAATAGAATGTACAACCTAGAAGAAATGGACAAATACTTAGAAAAGTACAATCTTCCAGGAATGATCCAGGAAGAAATAGAAAATATGAGCAGACTGATTGCAAGTACTGAAATTGAAACTGTGATTTTAAAACTTCCAACAAACAAAAGTCCAGAACCAGATGGCCTCACAGGCAAATTCTATCAAACAGTTAGAGAAGAGTTCCTATCCTTCTTAAACTCTTCCAGGGACTTCCCTCTGGTGAAGTGGTTAAGAATCTTCCTGCCAATGCAGGGGACACGGGTTCAATCCCTGGTCCGGAGAGATCCTATTTGCCATGGAGCAACTAAGCCCATGTGCCACAACTACTGAGCCTGAGCTCTAGAGCCCACAAACCACAACTACTGAGCCCACATGCTCTAGGGCCTGTGTACCACAACTGCTGAGCCAACTGCTTCTGCAATGAGAAGCCCACGTACCACAACGAACAGTAGCCCCTGCTCACCATAACTAGAGAAAGTCTGCACACAGCAAAGAAGACCCAACACAGCCAAAACAAACAAATAAAAAAACAAAAACAAAAAAAACTCTCCCAAAAAACTGCAGAGGAAGGAACACTCCCAAGCTCATTCTGAGACCACCATCACCCTGATACCAAAACCAGAGAAAGATATCATAAAAAAGGAAACTTACAGGCCAGTATCACTGATGAATATAGATGCAAAAATCCTCAACAAAATACTAGCAAGCTGAATCCAACAACACATTAAAAGGATCATACACCATGATCAAGTGGGGTTTATCCCAGGGATGCAAGGATTCTTCAATATGTGCAAATCAATCAGTGTGATACACATCAACAAACTGAGGAACAAAAAACACATGATCATCTCAGTAGATGCAAAAAAAGCTTTTGAAAAAATTCAACACCCATTTATGACCAAAGGAAAAAAAAAACTCTCCAGAAAGTGGGCATAGAGGAAACCTACCTCAACATAATAAAGGCCATATATGACAAACCCACAGCTAACATCATTCTCAACAGTGAAAAACTGAAAGCATTTCCTCCAAGATCAGGAACAAGACAAGAATGTCCAGTCTCACCACTTTTATTCAACATAGTTTTGGAAGTTCCAGCCATGGCAATCAGAGAAGAAAAAGAAATAAAAGGAATGCAAATTGGAAAAGAAGAAGTAAAACTGTCATTGTTTGCAGATGACATGATACTATATATAGAAAATCCTAAAGATGCTACCAGAAAATTACTAGAGCTCATCAATGAATTTGGTACAGTTGCAGGATACAAAATTAATACACAAAAATCTCTTGCATTCCTATACACTAACAACAAAAGGTTAGAAAGAAAACGAAACAATCCCATTTACCATCACATCAAAAAGAATAAAATACCTAGGAATAAACGTACGTAAGGAGGCAAAAGATCTGTACTCAGAAAACTATCAGGTGCTGAAGAAAGAAATCAAAGATGACACAACAGATGGAGAGATATACCATATTCTTGGATTGGAAGAATCAATATTGTGAAAATAACTATACTACCCAAAGCAATCTACAAATTCAATGCAATACCTATCAAATTACAATGGCATTTTTCACAGAATATGAACAAAAAAATTTTACAACTTGTATGGAAACACAAAAGACCCCCAAATAGCCAAAGCAATCTTGTAAAGAAAAACGGAGCTGGAGGAATTGGGCTCCTTGACTTCAGACTATACTACAAAGCTACAGTAATCAAAACAGTTTGGTACTGGCACAAAAACAGAAATATAGACCAATGGAACAAGATAGAAAGTCCAGAGATAAACCCACACACCTATGGTCAGCTAATCTATGATGAAGAAGGCAAGAATATATAATGGAGAAAAGACAGTCTCTAAAATAAGTGGTGCTGGGAAAACTGGATAGCTGCATGTAAAAGAATGAAATTAGAACACTTTCTAACACCATACACAAAAATAAACTCAAAATGGATTAAAGACCTAAATGTAAGGCTGATACTATAAAACTCCTAGAGAAAAATATAGGTAGAACACTCTCTGACATAAATCACAGCAATATCATTTCTGATCCACCATCTAGAGGAATGAAAATAAAAACAAAAATAAACAAATGGGACCTAATTAAACTTAAAACCCTTTGAACAGCAAAGGAAACCATAAACAAAGTAAAAAGACAACTTACAGAATGGGAGAAAATATTTGCAAGTGAAGTGACTGACAAGGGATTAATCTCCAAAATATACAAACAGCTCATGCAGCTCAATATCAAAAAAACAAACAACCCAATCAAAAAAGGGGCAGAATATCTGAATAGACACTTCTCTGAAGAAGATATACAGATGGACAAGAAGCACATGAAAAGATGCTCAACATCACTAATTATTAGATAAATGTAAATCAAAACTACAATGAGGTGTCACCTTGCACCAGTCAGAATGGCCATCATCAAAAATCTACACACAGTAAATGCTGGAGAAGGTATGAAGAAAAGGGGACCCTTCTAAACTGTTGGTGGGAATGTAAATTAGTACAGTCACTATGGAGAACAGTATAGAGCTTCCTTAAAAACCTAAAAATAGAGCTGCTATATGGTCCAGCAATTCCACTCCTGGGCATATACCTGCAGAAAACCATAATTCAAAAAGATACATGGACCCCAATGTTCATTGCAGCTCTATTTACAATAGCCAGGACATGGAAGAAACCTAAAGGTCCATTGACAGAGGAATGTATAAAGAACATGTGGTACATATACACAATACAATGGAATATTACTCAGCCATAAAAAAAGAATGAAATAATGCCATTTGCAGCAACATGGATGGACTTAGAGATTGTCATACCAAGTGAAGTAAGTCAGACAGAGAAGGACAAATATTGTATGATATCACTTATACGTGGAATCTAAAAAAATGGTACAAATGAACTTATTTACAAAACAGAGAGTCACAGATATAGAAAACAATCTTATGGTTACTGGGGGGAAAGTTGGGGGGGGATAAATTGGGAGATTGGGATTGACATATACACACTACTATATGTAAAATAGATAACTAATATGGACCTACTGTATAGCACAGGGAACTCTACTGAGTACTCTGTAATGACCTACATGGGAAAAGAATCTAAAAAAGAGTGGATATATGTATATGTATAACTGATTAACTTTACTGTGCAGCAAAAACTAACAGAGCATTGAAGATCAACTATACTCTAATAAAAAAATTTTAAACAACATAAAATATATGCTCAAATAATTAATTAATTTACTAGAGAGATTCAAAGACAAATTTGAGCAGGCAGAAGAAATAATCAGGAAAATTGAAGATAGGACAATGAAATTATTAAGTCAGAGGAACAGAAAGAAAAATGATTGAAGAAAAGTTAACAGAGCCTAAGGGATCTGAAGACTATCATGTAGCAGAACACCATCCACATTGTAGGAGTCCCTGAAGGAAAAGAGAGCAAGAAAGAAGAAGAGAGAATATTTGAGGAAAAAATGGCTGAAAACTTCCCAAGTTTGAGGAAAGATATAAATATAAACATCCAAAAAGCTTGATGAACTCCAAGTAAGATTAACTCAAAGAGACTCATACCAAGACACATTATAATCAAACTTTCAAAAGACAAAGAGAATCTTGAAAGCAGCAAGAGAAGTAACTCATCACATATAAGGGATACTCAATTATATTATCAGCAGATTTCTCATCAGAAATTTTGGAGGCCAGAAGGAAGTAGGCCAACATATTCCAACTACTAAAAGAAAAAACTGTCAACCAAGAATCTTACACCCAGCAAAACTGTCCTTCAAAAGTGAGGGAACCACTGGCATTTTTCACAGAACTAGAACAAAAAATTTCACAATTTGTGTGGAAACACAAAAGACCCCAAATAGCCAAAGCAATCTTGAGAACGAAAAATGGAGCTGAAGGAATCAGGCTCCCTGACTTCAGACTATACTACAAAGCTACAGTAATCAAGACAGTATGGTACTGGAACAAAAACAGAAATATAGATCAATGGAACACGATAGAAAGCCCAGAGATAAACCCACACACGTATGATCACTTTATCTTTGATAAAGGAGGCAAGAATATACAGTGGAGAAAAGACAGCCTCTTCAATAAGTGGTGCTGGGAAAACTGGACAGGTATATGTAAAAGAATGAAATTAGAACACTCCCTAACACCATACACAAAAATAAGCTCAAAATGGATTAAAGACCTAAATGTAAGGCCAGACACTATAAAACTCTTAGAGGAAAACATAGGCAGAACAGTCTATGACATAAATCACAGCAAGATCCTTTTTGACCCACATCCTAGAGAAATGGAAATAAAAACAAAAATAAACAAATGGGACCTAATGAAACTTAAAAGCTTTTACACAGCAAAGGAAACCATAAACAAGACCAAAAGACAACCCACAGAGTGGGAGAAAATATTTGCAAATGAACCAACTGACAAAGGCGTAATCTCCAAGATTTACAAGCAGCTCATGCAGCTCAATAACAAAAAAACAAACAACCCAATCCAAATATGGGCAGAAGACCTAAATAGACATTTCTCCAAAGAAGATATACAGATTGCCAACAAACACATGAAAGAATGCTCAACATCATTAATCATTAGAGAAATGCAAATCAAAACTACAATGAGATATCATCTCACACTGGTCAGAATGGCCATCATCAAAAAACCTATAAACAGGGCTTCCCTGGTGGTGCAGTGGTTGAGAGTCCGCGATGCAGGGGACACGGGTTTGTGACCTGGTCTGGGAAGATCCCACATGCCGCGGAGCGGCTAGGCCCGTGAGCCATGGCCACTGAGCCTGCGCGTCCGGAGCCTGTGCTCCGCAACGCGAGAGGCCACAACAGTCAGAGGCCCGCATACCGCAAAAAAAAAAAAAAAATCTACAAACAATAAATGCTGGAGAGGGTGTGGAGAAAAGGGAACACTCTTGCACTGTTGGTGGGAATGTAAATTGATACAGCCACTATGGAGAACAGTATGGAAGTTCCTTAAAAAACTAAAAATAGAACTACCATATGACCCAGCAATCACCCTACCGGGCATATACCCTTGAAAACCATAATTCAAAAAGAGTCATGTACCATAATGTTCATTGCAGCTCTATTTACAATAGCCAGGACATGGAAGCAACCTAAGTGTCCATCATCGGATGAATGGATAAAGAAGATGTGGCACATATATACAATGGAATATTACTCAGCCATAAAAAGAAATGAAATTGAGATATTTGTAATGAGGTGGATGGACCTAGAGTCTGTGATACAGAGTGAAGTAAGTCAGAAAGAGAAAAACAAATATCGTATGCTAACACATATATATGGAATCTAAAAAAAAAAAAAGGTCATGAAGAACCTAGGGGTAAGATGGGAATAAAGAAACAGACCTACTAGAGAATGTACTTGAGGATATGGGGAGGGGGAAGGGTAAGCTGTGACAAACTGAGAGAGTGGCATGGACACGTATACACTACCAAACGTAAAATAGATAGCTAGTGCGAAGCAGCCGTATAGCACCAGGAGATCAGCTTGGTGGTTTGTGACCACCTAGAGGGGTGGGATAGGGAGGGTGGGAGGGAGACGGAAGAGGGAAGAGATATGGGAACATATGTATATGTATAACTGATTCACTTTGTTATAAAGCAGAAACGAACACACCATTGTAAAGCAATTATACTCCAATACAGATGTTAAAAAAAGAAAAAAAGTGAGGGAGAGGGACTTCCTGGGTGGTCCAGTGGTTGAAACCTCACCTTCCAAAGCAGGGGGTACAGGTTCAATCCCTTGTCAGGGAGCTAGGACCCCACATGCCTTGTGGTCAAAAAAAGACCCCAAAACATAAAACAGAAGCAATATTGTAACAAATTCAATAAAGACTTTAAAAATGTTCCACATCCAAAAAAAAGAATCTTAAAAAAAAAAAAAGTGAGGGAGAAATTAAGACATTCTCAAATAAACATAAGTTGAGAGAGTTCAACACCACTAAATCTTCCTTAAAAGAAATCTCAAGGGAGTTGCTGTGTGAAATGAAAGGACACTAGACAGTAACTTGAAGCAATGTAAAGAAATAAAAATTTAATAAAGGTAAATACATGTACAATTATAAAACCTGGTATTATTGTAACAATGGTTGATAACTCCACACTTTGTTTTCCACATGACTTAAGAGACTAATACATTTTTTTAAAAACAATTATTAGTTTAAAAGCTAGTATTACTGTAACTATGGTTTGTAACTCCACATTTTGTTTTCTTACATAATTTAAGAAGCTAATGCATTTAAAATAATTATTAGTTTACGTTTTGGGGCACACAATGTATAAAGATATAATCTTGTGACATCAACAACCAAAAGGGGTGGGAACAGAACTGTTAAAAGAGCAGAATTTTTATGTCATTGAAGTTTAGATGGTATAAATTCAAATTAGAGTGTTATAACTTCAGGATGTTAAATGGAATACTCATGATATCCAGAAAGAAAACAGCTGTAGAATATTTACAGAGGAAATGAGAAAGGAATTTAAATGCGTCACTATAAAAAATCAACTAAACACAAAAGAAGACAGTAATGCAGGAAATGAGGGACAAAAAAGCTATGTGGCATAGAGGAAACAGAAAGTGACAAGAGTAGGTCTCTTTATATCACTAAATACAAGCATACCTCATTTCATTGCACTTCACAGATATTGTATTTTTTTACAAATTGAAGTTTGGTGGTAACTCTGCATAAACAAGTCTGTCAGCACATTTCTCCAAGAGCATTTGCTCACTTTGTGTCTCCGTGTCACATTTTGGTAATTCTCACAATATTTCAAACTTTTTCATTTTTATGTTATGGCAATCTGTGATCAGTGATCTATGATGTTACTATTGCAAAAATATTACAATTTCCTGAAGGTTCAGATGATGGTTAGCATTTTTTAGCAATAAAGTATTTTTTAATTAAAGTATGTTCATTATTTTTTAGACATAATGCTGTTGTACTTAATAGACTACAATATAATGTAAACATAATTTTTATGTGCACTGGGAAAACAAAAACTTCCTATGACTCACATTATTGTGATATTCACTTTATTGTGGTACTTTGGAACTGAACCCACAATATCTCTGAAGTATGCCTGTACTTTAAATGTAAATGGATTAAGTTTCCCAATCAAAAGACAGAGATTGGTAGAATGGATTTAAAAAATGATCCAACCATATGCTCTCTACAATAGAATCACTTTAGATCCAAAGACACAAACAGATTCAAAGTGAAAGGATGGAAAAATATATGTAATGCAAATAATAATCAAAACAGAGCCCGACAAAATAACTTTAAATCAAAAAGGTTACAAGAGACAAAGAAGGGCATTATACATTAATAATTACACATTAATGTAAGGTTCAATATAGCATGAAGATAAAACAATCATTACTGTGTTCATTATACTTACACACCTAATAACAGGCCATCAAAATACATAAAGTAAAAACTGACAAAATTGAAGGGAGAAATAGACAGTTCTACAATAATTGTTGGAGACTTCAATACCCCACTCATAATAATAGATAGAATAACCAAAAAGAAGGTAAGTAAGGAAATAGAAGACTTAAACAGCACAATAAACCAACTAGATCTAACAGACAATACAGAATACTCTACCCAAAAATAGCATACACATTCTTCTCAAGTGCACATAGGACATTTTCCAGGATAGACCATATCTTAAGTCACAAATTAAGTCTCAATAGAGTGAAAAAGATAGATATGCAATGTATCTTTTCCAACTACAACAGGATGAAGTTAAAAATCTGTAACAGAATTAAACTGGAAAAACCATAAACTTGTGGAAATTAAACAACACATTCTTAAACAGCCAATGGATCAAAGACTAAACCACAAGAGAAATTAGAAAATACTTAGAAGTAAATGAGAACAAAATACAACATACCAAAACTTATGGGACATAGTGAAAGTCATGCAAAGGGAAAATTTTATAGCTATAAATGCTTACATTCAAAACAAGAAAGATTTCAAATCAACAACCTAACTTTACAACTTAAGAAACTATAAAAAGAACAAACTAAATCCAAAGCTAGCAGAAGGAAGGAAATAATAAAGACTGTAGTAGCAATAAATGAGAGAACAGAAAAACAATAACAAAAAGCAACGAAAACAAATTGACAAGCCTTTAGCTAGATGAACTAAGAAAAAAAGAGAAGATTCAAATTACCAAAATCAGAAATGAAAGGGAGGACATTATCAATGATTCTAAAGGGATAAGAAAGAATTATAAGAGAGTACTATAAGCAACTGTATATCAACAAATTAGATAACCTAAATGAAATGGACTAATTCCTAGAAACACAAAACCTACCAAGACTAAATCACAAAAAATATAAAATCTGAGAACACCTATAACTAGAAGTAAAAAAAAAAAAAAAAGAAAAAGAAAAAGAAATCTCCCAACAAAGAAAGCCCTAGATCCAATGACTTCATTGGTGAATTCTACCAAACATTAAAAAAGAACTATTACTAATCCTTTTCACACTTTTCCAAAAAGCTAAAGAGGAGGGAACACTTCCTAACTTATTCTCTGAGGCCAGCATTATCCTGATACCAATGCTAGGCAACACTACAAGAAAAAAACAAAACAAAACTACAGACCAATATCCCTTATGAACACTAATGCAAAAATCTTCAATACAATACTCCCAAACCAAATTCAACAGCATATTAAAATGATTATATACCATGACCAAGTGAGATTTATTCTTGGAATGCAAGGTGGTCGAACATATGTAACTGATCAATGTAATATACCATATTAACAGAACGAAGGGAAAAAAACCCACATGATTACCTCAACTGATGCAGAAAAAGCATGTGACAAAATTCAACACACTTTCATGATAAAAAATTCAATAAACTAGGAATAGGAGGAAACTACCTCAAAATAATAAAAGCCATATATGAAAAACATACAGAGAACATCATACTCAATGGTGAAAGACTGAAAGTTTTTCCACCAAAGATCAGAAACAAGACAAAGATGTTTGCTTTTGACACTTCTTTCAAACATAGTACTAGAAGTCCTAGCCAAAGCAGTTAGGAAATAAAAAGAAATAAAAGGTATTCATAATGGAAAGAAGTAAAATTGTCTCTGTTTGCTGATGGTGTTATATGTAGAAAACCCTAAGTATTACAACAAAAAAGTGAAAAATAATCAATGAATTCATAAAAATAGCAGGATAAAATGTAAACACACAAAAATCAGTAGCATTTCTATACACTAAAAAGGAACAATCTGAAAAGGAAATCATGAAAACAATTTCATTTACTATAGTTAATATTTAGGAATCAGCTTAACCAGGAAGGTGAAAGACGTGCACAACAAAAACTATGATATATTGCTGAAAGGAGTTAAAGAAGACATAAATAAATGGAAACAAAATCTCCTGTTCATGGATTAGACGTTTTAGTATTGATGTCAATACTACCCAGTGATCTGCAAATTCAATGCAATCCCTGCCAAAATCTTGATTTTTTTTTTTTTTTTTGAAAAAATAGAAAAACTCAGGACTTCCCTGGTGGCACAGTGGTTAAGACTCCATGCTCCCAATGCAGGAGGCCCGGGTTTGATCCCTGGTCAGGGAACTATATCCCACATGCATGACGCAACTAAGAGTTCACATGCCAAAACTAAGGAACCCACGTGCTGTAACTAAGAAGCTGGTGAGCCGCAACTAAGGAGCCCGCCTGCCACAACTAAGACCTGGCGCAACCAACCAAACAAATAAATATTAAAAAGAAAAACTCATCCTAAAATGTATATGGAATCTCAAGCAACCCCAAATAGCCAAAACAATTTTGAAAAAGAACAAAGCTGGAGTACTCACTTACTGATTTCAAAACTTGCTACAAAGATACAGTAATCAAGAGTGTGATACTAGCAGAAAGACAGACATATACACCAACTGGATAGAAACGAGAGCCTAGAAATTAAAACTTACATATATGGTCAAATGATTTTTGACAAGGGTGCCAAGACCATTCAATGGTGAAGGAACAGTCTTCCCAACAAACGGTTCTGGGAAATCTGAATGGCCACATGCAATAGAAAAAAGCTGGAGCCTCCTAACCCTATACACAAATATTAACTCAAAGTGGATCCAAGGCCTAAATGTAACACCTAAAACTATAAAATTCTTAAAAGAAAACATAGGGCAAAAACTTCATGACATTGAATTTGGCAATTATTTCTTTAATAGGACACCAAAGGCAAAGGCAACAAAAGAAAAAATAAACAAACTGGACTTCATGATATTTTTTAAATGTGTGCATCAAAATATGAACAGAGTAAAAAGGCAACCCACAGAATGTGACAGAATACTTGCAAGTCATATATCTGATAAAGGATTAATACACCGAATATATAGAGAACTCCTAAAAACTCAATGACAGAAAAAAAATAAAGAACCACCAAATTAAAACATGAACAAATGCAAAAAAAAAATATTTCTGCAAAGACGACATACAAATGGCCAATAAGCTCAGGAAAAAGATGTTCAGCATCACTAATCATTTGGGAAATGCAAACCAAACTACAATGCGGGGCTTCCCTAGTGGCGCAGTGGTTGAGAGTCTGCCTGCCGATGCAGGGGACACGGGTTCGTGCCCCGGTCCGGGAAGATCCCACATGCCGCGGAGCGGCTGGGCCCGTGAGCCATGACCGCTGAGCCTGCGCGTCTGGAGCCTGTGCTCCACAACGGGAGAGGCCACAACAGTGAGAGGCCCGCGTACCGCAAAAAAAAACAAACAAAAAACAAAACTACAATGAGATGCTACATCACACTGATTAGGATGCTACTATCAAAAAAATAATAAATAATCTGTTGATGAGGGTGTGGAGAAATTGGAACACTTATGGACCATTGTTGGGAGTGTAAGGTGGTACAGGCAGTGTGGAAAACATTACAGCAGATCCTCAAAAAATTAAAAATAGAATTACCATATGACCCAGAAATTCCACTTCTGGGTATATACCCAAAAGAACTGACAGCAGGATCTCAAAGAGATATTTGTGCATCCATGTTCATAGCAGCACTCTTCACAATAGCTAAGATGTGGAAGAAACCCAAGTACCCACTGAGAGATGAATGGATAAGCAAACTGTGGTATATACACACAATGGAATATTATTCAGCCTTAGAAAGACAGGAAGTTCTGACATGTGCTTCAACATAGATGAACGTTGAGGACATTACGCTAAGTGAAAGAAGCCAGTCACAAAAAGACAAATACTGTATGATTCCATTTATATAAGGTACTTAGAGTAATCAAAATCATAGAGACAGAAAGTAGAGTCATGGCTTCCAGGGGCTAGGAAAGAGGGGAATAGGGAGTTATTGTTTAACGGGTATAGAATTTCAGTTTTACAAGTTATGAAGATGGATGGTGGTGATAATTGCACATTATTAATGTATTTAATACCACTGAACTGTACAATTAAAAATGACTAAGATGGTAAATATTGTTTTGTGTACTTTGCCATAATTTTTAAAAATGAGGGAATTCCAATTTCCAGTTCCACATGTGGGAGCTTGAAAGTCACCACTCTGTCCTAACAACAAGTAAAAAGCGGAATAGACTGAAAAATCAAAAACTCTTCTTGGATCCATGAGAAGGGAAGGCACAGGGTAAACCACTGCCCCCAAGAATGCAGAGACGAACAGGTGAATGGAGGGACTTGCAGTATACAGGAGCAGAGACTCACCAGCGGAAAACACCAATTAAACCAGTGCCAGCTGGGAAATCCTAAACCGTAACTGATGAATTGCCGAAGGCTGAGTGCAGACAACACTAAGAGTTAAAAACTGCAGAGGGACCTAGTCATAAGTTGTCCCCCACAATATTGTGAGACTTAACCTGCAGAACCTCGATTAGGTTCCCATAGTAAATATTGGAGAAAAATCCCCTTACAGCAAGGGGCTTACAGCAAGGGGCTGGGGGGGTGGGGGGAGGAACCATTTTGAAATAAGAACACTCTTTCCTTAACAAGATCTGCCCTAAGAGGAATATAACCAGAGCCTAAACTTATAGGGTATCATCAGAGCCTAACTGACCCGGGGAAGGGAAATACCCAATTTCAGCCCCCTCTAGCCATCCTATCAAACTGAGAAACACTTATGAAGTTCACAGTCCTGAGGCACAGGCTCACTAAAAGACTGAGACCTAATCATAAATCTACAAAATGCTTCCCCTCCCCCCCCACCTCACCACCACATTCCTAAAAGCCAATTTACAGCAGTTCCTTTTACTCAATACATGATGTCTGGCTCTCAAGAAAAAATTAGAAGGCATACCAAAAGTCAAAAAATACAATTTGAAGAAACAGAGCCAGCATAAAAACGAGACATGGAAGGGATGCAGGAATTATTAGACTGGGAATTTAAAATAACTATGATTAACATGCTAAGGGCTATAATGGATAAAGTTGACAAAATGCCAGAACTGATGGGCAAGCAATGTAGGCAGAGATATAAAAATCCTAAGAAAGAACAACAACAAAAAATGCTACAGATCAAAAACACTGTAACAGAAATGAAGACTGCCTTTGAAGAACCTATTTAGAAGACTGGGCATGGCTGAGGAAGGAATCTGAGTTAGTGGATATATCAATAGAATCCTCAAAAACCAAAAAGCAAAAAGAATAAAGACTGAAAAAAAGGATCAGAATATCCAAGGACTGTGGGAAAACAACAAAAGCTATAACATACATGTAATGGGAATACTAGAAGGAGAAGAAAGAGAAAAAGGGACAGAAGAAATACTTGAAGTAATAATTACTGAGAATTTAGCCAGGTTAATGTCAGACACCAAACCATAGACTCAGGAAGCTCAGAGAATACCAGTTAAATGCAGGAAAAAAAAAAAAAAAAAAAGCCCTCAAAAAAATCTGCAGAGTTAGGCCTATCATTTTCAAAATAAAGAAAATCAAAGATAAAGAAAGAATCCTCAAAGAGGCCAGTGGGAAAAAACACCGTAACTATAGAGAAATAAAGATAAGAATTACATCTGACTTCTTAGAAACCATGTATGCAAGAGAGATGGAGTGACATATCTAAATGTTGAGAGAGGAAAAAAAACCAAAACACCAACCTGGACTTCTGTACCCTGAAAAATTTCCTTCAGAAGTAAAGGAAAATAATTTCTCAGATAAACAAAAATTGAGGAAATTTGTTGTCAGTAGATCTGCCTTGCAAGAAATGTTAAGATAACTTCTCTAGGGAGAAGGAAATAATACAGGTCGGAAACTCAGTCCATATAAAGAAAGGAAGAGCATTCAAGAAGGAATAGGTGAAAGTAAAATTTAAATCTCAATGAATTTGTTTAAATCCTAATTTTTAAAATTTCAATAAAGATTCCAGCTAGTTATTTTTGTAGAAATTGACAAGATAATGCCAAAATTTATATGGAAACAAATGGGGCCAAGGATAGATAAGAAAACTGTGAAAAAAGATCAAAGTGGAAGGATTTACTCTACTGGATATTAAGATTTATACAGCTACTGTAGTTAAGCCAATGCATGTATAGCACATATGCAGATAGAATAATATAACAAACAGGGTCCAAAGCATTTTAATGCACATATGGATCTCTGATTTATGACAAAGTGGCACTTTTCAATAAATGATGGTGGACCAACTTGATATCCATAGAGAAAAAGAAAAAAAAAAGAAAAATTGACCCCTTGCTCACATCATACAAAAAAATAAATTTTCAGGTGGACTACAGATCTTAGAATAAGCTAAATACAGCTTCTAGAGTATAGGAAAATACCTTTATGACCTTGGGATAGGGAAAGGTTTCTTAAATAAGATAAAAAAGGCATTAATCAATCATAAAGGGAACATTGTTAAATTGGACTACATTAAAATTCATAATTTATGTTCGTGGTACTAAACTATTAAGAGAGTAAAAATGCAAGCTGACAGTGTGGAAGAACATATTTGCAACCCAAGGAACCGCCAAGGAGTTCATATCCAAAGTACCCATTTACACACACACACAAGCACATAGACACGACCCTATACCCAAACACAAGGACAGACAACCCAACAGAAAAAAATGGGCAAGAAACTGGAACAGACACTTTGCAAAAGAGTATATCCAAATGGCCAATAAGCTTATTCAAAAAGTGTTCAACTTCATTAGTTATCAGGGAAAAACAAATTTTAAAACACAAGATACTATTATACCCTCACCAGAATTGTTAAATTTAAAAGATAGAGAATACCTCACATTGGTAAGGAAGTGGGGGAACTGGAACTCTCACACACTGCTGGTGGGAGTGCAAATTAAGCCAACTATCTTGGAAAACTTTTTGGATCTACAAAAGGTGAGTGTGTTCATACCCCATGACCCAGCACTTTAACTCCTAAGAATGTAAGGAACAAAAATATGTGTACCTGGGTACCTTGGTACCTGTACCAAGACATGCAAAAGAATATTTTCATAGCCTCAAACTAAGAACAATCTAAATCTCTATCAACACAATGGATTGGTTACACAAATTGAGTATATATAGTCATACAATGCAATATTGGCAATGAAAATGAGTGAATTATAAGTTATACAAAGTACCTTGGATGAATCTCACAAACATAATATGTACAAAATAAGCCAGACACCAGGATAAACAGTCTAATTGCAATTACATAAAATTCAAAAACAGTCAAAACCAACAACTAGTATTAGAAGTCAGGATATTGGTTACCTTTGAGAAGGGAAGAATAGTGATTAGAAAAGGAAAAATGCTAATGTTTCATTTCTTGAGCTGGGTTGTGGTTGCATGGCTATGTTCTCTTTGTGATCATTTAACAAGACAAACGCATGATTTGTGCACTTTCTAAATGGTATATATCAATTAAAAAATTTAAATGCAAACCTGAGGTTATTTTGAAGAAATATTAGTTTCTAGCAAAGGTTACTTGCCTTGCTAGTTCGCTTTCATCCCTGACTGAACTTCTGTCTCCTTTAGGTAATGGAGCTCCTTCTGAGGGAATTATCCAGTCAGAGTTTAAATGTGTGTTTTCATTTTTCTTCTACAGTGGGCGTCAGCTGCATTTTGATACAGTCAAGGACTAAAAGTCACCTTGAAGCAAATCTTCCTCTTTCTGCAAAGAATCCCTTCAGTGGGCTCCTGTCCTTGGACAGAGGCTTAGCAAAACTACCAGTATTTTGAATGACATTAAATATGATCTCTTGTGGAGGTAGTCAGTCACCAAGAAGGAAGCAGGAATAAGGGGTTCCAGGTTTGTGTGCTACAAGGTAGTATTAAGTGAAACAAAGAGAATCGATTGCTAAGAGGTCTGTTAGAAATTAAAACACCTCAGTGGCATATGAAACAGGATGACTGTCCCTCTCTAAACAACTGCCGTGAAAGAACTTCACATTGGCAGTCTTGCTGGCAGCTAAAGATTTGGCCTCTGCCACCTTACTTCAGACCTGATTCTTGGGGGTAACTGTGCCAGCACAAAAAGCACTTGCTCCCCCTGGAGGCTTTTTTGAGGAGTCTCATCTTCCAAGGAAATACTCAGCCTTATTCCTGCTGCCCCAGCGTTTTGCCCCAACCTACCACCTGTTCACTCAGATCATGGCCACCTCCGAGGTGCGACCATCAACTCAACTTGTGCCATTGCCACTGCCCTGGGCTGGTCTAGGATCCCATGGATTTGGTTTGGACAGGGATTGGAAATGAAAGATTCTGGACAGTTTTGGCTTCAAGTCTCCTTTACAAAGAGCAACACATTGCTCAAGATAAGGAGGCAGGGCCAAACCTGAAGCCTCTTGAACACATAACCACTTTAGAGGGAGACAGAAGGGTTTTAAAAGATGGTGTTCAAATGGATTTAATTACCACAAAACTTGTCATAATACATACTCTCAATCAGAGGGAAATATAATGTGAGCTTCTGAAAACTTGTATTCAACTGAGAACATGAAAGATCAGACACAGAAGGTGAATGCGATCATCGGCATAGTAGTGCGGTGATGGCAATGATACAATTACTTAAGTGCATGAGTCAGAATGCCACACAGAGTGACTCAGCTCCTCCATAATAATACCATTATATCACCACAGCATAACAATAAAATAAAACACAGTAACGGTGTAATGAGGAGGGCAGACTTCTGAACTTCCTGTCTTACTGGCTTGTGGTATTTAAATATTATACATAAAAAATGACTAGGGCACATTATTCTTCACTCCAAACTGCAGAACTCTGGTTTTATCTGTAAATTAACTAGACTCTTCTCTGTAAAATAATGTTTCAAACACATTTTCATATACATTATCTTATTTTCAAAACAGTCCTTTAAGGTCATGGCAAAGACAGCAATGTGTCCTCTAACATGAATTGCTCTTTCCTCAGTAATATAACCCCCAAAACATCAGCTGCTCAAAATAAAGACTATAACATGCTGTTTCATTAATTTTTGTTATTCATATTTTTACAAAATGCATGCATTTTTCCTTAGGTTTGGGCCTTATATAATTCTCCCCAGCTGTATAATTCAACATTTTTTAACTGAATAAGTTGAATCATTTTCCAAGCATACCATTAGTCCTTTGAATTTTTCCTGTCACTTACACAGGCTTTCATTATACCGAATGTCCTTTGCAAATTTAATCAAGATATTATGTACTTCTTCTCACACCTCATTAAGATGTCAATATAACAACGTTGCTTATCAGCCACTGTACCCTATTCCTTTCACTTCATATTATTCTCAAGAAAGGTTTCAGTCTAGTCTACTTTTACTGAGATTAGATCGAATTTTTAAGTCAAACTTTACATTACATAAAATATTTATAAAAATACAAATATTCATTATCAACTTTATTCTCTTTACTAATACAACTCTACAGGGGTAAAAATACATCTGAAGTTACTTTGTCTGGCAGGAGTCTCCCCCACTTCCTCTTCCCCATAGCAAACCATAATCCCACCATACAAATTGCTTATTTTTTTATCCCAATTAAATCTTAATTCTCTTTATCAAATGTAGGAAGAACGCAATAGTTTTCAACTTCAATTCAGTGTGCCACTTTGTACTGTCATGGAATATCAGATAGTCAGCCATGTAAATTAAGCTGTACTCATTTTCATACCCGATCACTGGTCCACATTTTGTCACCAAAAAGATGCACTTGGATTATATATTTCAATATGGACCACTACCTTCCCAACCAATCCCACACCTAGACTGAGCTTAGAAGATATTTTATTTCGTTCTAAATATATTTTGTTGTCACATTCTTATTCACCATCTCTTTTAAACATCAGAGTTGTGATAAACCAAGGACAAGCCTACATACAGAAACTCCCTAAATAGACATACAGGAAAAAAAGTCTTCAATTCCTATAATGTATTACCTTTAGCACAAGCACAGAAAAAGCGACCACATATATACGATGTGCAGTGACCTTTTGAGAAGCAGAACAAAAAATTAGGCCTGAGCGACTTGCTGAGTAACATAATCATTACTTTACATAGTAGCATAAGGTGTTTCTCTCTTAAGTGTTTCTCAGAATAAAACTAGGCACTCCTATATTATTTGGGGTTCCTTGATGGGCAAATATATTTATGACTTGGAGGTAGGAAAAAGTTTCTTAAGACACAGAAAACAATAACTGTAAAATAAAATCCTGGGAAATTAGACTTCTTTGAAATTAAAAATGTGTGCTCATTAAACGACATCATTATAAAAATGAAGGGGTAATCCACAGCCCAGAAAGAAAATATGTACAAAACACCTATTTAACAAAGAATGGATATCCAAGATACATGAAGACAAATCCAATATAATATGGGCAATGGTCTGAAGAGACACTTTACTGAGGGAGATACACAAATGGCCAATAAGAACACACTCAAAAAAGTACTCTACACCACTAATCATTAGGGAAATGCAAATTAAAACCTTAAAAACTACAAACCACCCATTGGAAATGGACAAAATTAAAATGTTTGACAACAATAATCCTTGATAAGAATGTAGAGCAACTGGAACTCTCATACATTGTTGTGAAGTATAAAATGGTACAACCACTTCGGAAAAGAGGTCTAGTGGTTTTTTTACAACTAAACATAATTCTACTCCTAGGTATTTGCTCAAGAGAAATAAAAAAACATGTTCCCCAAAAGAACTGTACAAAAATGTTCATAGTAGCTTATTCAGAATATCCCAAACTAGAAACAGCCCTGATGTGCATCAATAGGATAAACACACTGCAACATATTCATATAGTACAATGCTACCAAGGAATTAAAAAGGAGTGAACTCATGATAAATACAACAAGATAAATTTCAAAAACATTATGTCGTTTGAAAGAAGTCTTACACTGAAGAGAATATATTGCATGATTTTATTTCTATTCAGTTGGGGGGAGGGTGTGAATTAACTAGAAAGGAACTTCCTGAGGCACTGGCAATCTTCTACCTCTTGATAGGATTTTAGGCTGTACAGTTGTATGTATTTGCCAACTCTTTAAATATACACTTACAACTTATGCATTTCATTGTATGTGAATTTTACCTTAAAAAAAGAACAAACTGTGGAAACAAAAATAAATTCTATCAAAGAAATATGTCTGTTAAAAACTACAAGTGTGAAACTGTACTAAATAAGAAAAATAAATTAAGTAATTTTTGGAAAAAAGTACATAATCTAAGTCAAGTATATGAAGAAACAGAATGACCCTTGCACTTAACACAGACGTCTGCCCGGCCTGCCCCACCCACTTCCTTCAGGTCTCTGGTAAAATACAATTTTAACAGAAAGGCCTTTTCTAACTCCTAATTAACAAGTACCCCCAATTCTCACTTTCTATCCTTGTGTCCTGCTTAATATATATGCATAATCTGTAGTATTACCACAAGAACACATCTCTTTGCTTACTGTATGTCTCACCACCAGTAAAATGTAAACACCAAGAAAGCAGTGGGGGAAAGACGGTATTCTTGTATACGTTATTCCATTTCTAACATATCACTCAATTGCAATCAACTTGTGATCTGAGGTAGATTTTAATGGAATGATGTAGGCCTTATAGGAATAAGACCAAAAAATACACTACAGAGGGAACGTCTCCCCTATTCTCTCCACTTTTTGGTCTCTGCCTACAAGAAACCTGGAATTTCCACTGAAATCCACTCACTCTACATTATCTGGTCCCTCTCCAGCCCTTGCACACTCAGCAAGGAAGTGTGACTAATCTGATAAATCAGAGTTTGATATTAATTTGGCCATATTTTACTTGAGGGTGAGATCACTGAGTTAGCCAGCCCATGTTCTTGCCACCTTCTTGTCTCCTTTTATTTATTTATTTTTACATCTTTATTGGAGTACAATTGCTTTACAATGGTGTGTTAGCTTCTGCTTTATAACAAAGTGAAGCAGTTATACATATACATATGTTCCCATATCTCTTCCCTCTCGCGTCTCCCTCCCTCCCACCCTCCCTATCCCACCCCTCTAGGTGGTCACAAAGCACCGAGCTGATCTCCCTGTGCCATGCGGCTGCTTCCCACTAGCTATCTACCTTACGTTTGGTAGTGTATATATGTCCATGCCTCTCTCTCGCTTTGTCACGCTCATCCTTCCCCCTCCCTATATCAAGTCCATTCTCTAGTATTTAACGAGACCTACCAGATCTTGACTTTCTCAGTGCCACCTATGACTGTGTGAAGCAGGCCCACAGGCTTCATTCATGCTACCCTGTTGGGTAAGGAGTCTAACAATCTGCTTCGCAAATCCAGTCAGGTCTCTGCAGGCAGCATGAATATATTAAGGGTGGGAGGTTTCAAACCTAAGCCATGTCCTCCAGTACAGCTTTTTCCTAAAAACCTTGAATTAAAGGTTATAGGATACTTGCACAGATTAATAAAAGTTTGTTCCATAAAGGTTGTACATCTCATTTGGACAGTAATCACTGAATATATACCATATATCAGTCGAAAGGCCAAAGGAGTTATAAACTCCTAAATCAAGAAAAACAGAAAAAACATAAAAATGATAACATATTCCATTGGTGCTAAATAACTTAGTTTAATAAATCTGTCTTTAATACAAGTGTAAAATAAGATTCCTAACATTTCAACTACAGTTAAACCCAAACTTCAAAACTAAGTCAGTAATTAGCAACATGTTTGTTAACTGTGAAAAGTTTTTAACTACAAGAGTGTCAAATGCAATACAGAACTCTTAAATATTTAATGCCTTCTGTCAGAATATTAAAAATAAACTTCTTAGCATCCCAAGGCTATCAAAGGTCCTCCCCCCCCAAAAAATTTTTTTAACAAAAGTATAATCCCTGCTGGTGTTTATATTTGTTAAAATTTTTAAAAATCAAGACTTCTAACTTGAATATGATTTGAGTAGTTCTATACCATCCAAAGATGCCTGATACACACTAACTTTTTGCAGGCTCATGGTCTCAGTAGAAGAAATCATGTCAGTCACAAAGTTTTAAAATTATAACTGGGCTTTTAAACTACAAAATAAAATAAGAAAATCTAACATGATTTAGTACCTTTTCTTCTTCTTTTAATTATTTTTGCCAATAAGGTATCAAATTTCACTTCATCATTCTTCATTCAAATAGACTACTACCATATAAGATTTTAGTTTGTTTCTTCTTAATTAGGTGGTTGTTATCAAATGCCCGAGGACAATTCTCATTAGAGCTGAGCATTTTTACATAAGGGTAACTAGTTTTAATTTAAAATAAAACTAAAAATATATGTACATGTACATTAAAATATAACCTACGTAAACTAGTAAGAGACATTCAACTAGAAAACTGAAAAGTACCCATTAAAGAGAAGACAAAGGTGAAATTTTTAAATTGAAATAATACTTAAGAATATATGAAATGCTGAGAAGAATAATTTCTCCTACAGTTAAAACAAATGTGTTTTAAGGAGAGAGAAAAAAATAAGCTTCTCAAAACTTGCAAAGCAAAACATGGACTTAGTAACTTATTAAAAACTATACCCCTGATTTTCTTTTGAGAAAAAAGAAATAGTTTAAACAAGGGCATGAAACACACTTAAGATTAAGACTAATAATACTCTGCTCTCACTGAAAAATACTACTAGAAAAAAATTAAATAAAATTTCAGATATTTCCATTTAATGTGGGTAAAATATACAATGTTTATTTCTGAAATATAAGCTAATAATTTATTTTCATTCATAATATAAAGTGATTTAGGTAAAGTTTACTTTTCTTAGTACTCAAAATTAAACAGGAATTGTTTTTCATATCTAAGAATTATAATGGTAATGTGTAATAAAAGTTTAATTTTGCTAAACTAAAGCTCAAATAGATTCAAATAAAAAACATGTATGAAAATATCTAGATTAAACAATAAAACTTTAATTTTTGTTATTTTGCAATGACAGTAGGTTTACTTTTTCTAACATTCAAAAACACTAGGCTTTTATCAATATAAAACTGTTTTAAAAATCACAATAGAATCTTTTATATATAACTTAGAAAAACCATTTCACATGATACACTCATAACACTCAGGAAATTACAATCCAGAAAGGGAGAGTCTCCCTGAAACAGAAAGAAGTTCGTTCTTTTTGTCACCTCCAATCCTTATATATAATCTTTATTTTACATCATTTACATAGAAATATTTATCACAATCTGACAGGTAGATAAGACAAAGAAAATTTTTTGCCTTATGAAGTTCATCAAGTAAATTTAGTCTTTTTAGTATGCTTCTTATGAACTTTATCTGAAGCATCAGCTATAGGTTTTGAGGTCGATGAACCAGTACCACTGAGAAACGAGTTTGTTTCACTTCTCTTTTCACATGATGAAAACAGCTGCTGCCAGCCAAACAGCATCCAACTCAATGTATCCTCAAAAAAAGCAAAAGGCATAACAGAAGTCTCTGTAAGCATCATGGTTATCTGAAAAAAAAAGTTCAATTTTGAATTTAAATACAAATGTTTTCTGTTTCCTAAAAATGAGAGGGGAAAGTGAAAAAGAAGAAAATATTCAAAACGCTTTTTTTTTTTATTGAGGTATAACTGACATATAACATTATACTAGTTTCAGGTGTACAAAATGATTCGGTATCTGCATATATTATGAAATAACCACCACAATAAGTCTAGTTAACATCCATCACCATACACAGCACACAAAAATTTTTTTATGTGATGAGAATTTTTAAGATCTACTCTCTTAGCAACTTTCAAATATGCAATACAGTATTACAATAGTTACCATGCTATACGTTACACACTGATGACTTATTTGTTTATAACTGGAAGTTTGAACTTTTTGACTCCTTTTAACCCATGTCACCAAGCCTCGTCACCACCCCCCCAATCCACTTCTGGCAACCACTAATCTGTTCTCTGTATCTATGAGCTTGCTTTTTTTAAATTTTAGATTCCACACAAAAATGAGATCATACTGTATTTGTCTTTGTCTCATTTTTTTCACCAGGCATAATGCCCTGGTTATGATGTTAGCTGTGGGCTTGTCATATATAGCCTCTATTATGTTGAGGTACATTCCCTCTACACCCACTTTGTTAAGAGTTTTTATTGTAAATGGATGCTGAATTCTGTCAAATGCTTTTTCTGCATCTATTGAGATTATATGGTTTTTATCCTTCATTTTGTTAATGTGATATATGACACTGATTGATTTGCAGATGATGAACCATCCTTGCATCCCTGGAATCAATCCCACTTGATCACGATGTATAATCTTTTTAATGTATTGTTGAATTTAGTTTGCTAATATTTTGTTGGGGGTTTTTGCATCTATGCCCATCAGGGATATTGCCCTATAATTTTCTTTTCTTGTGGCATCCTTGTCTGGTTTTGGTTTCATGGTAATGTTGGCCTTGTAAAATGAGTTTGGAAGCATTCCCTCATCTTTTATTTTTGAAAGAGTTTGAGAAGGATTGGTATTAATTCTTGTAATGTTTGGTAGAATTCACCAGCAAAACTGTCTGGTCCTGGATTTTTATTTGTTGGGAGGTTTCTGATCACTGATACAATCTCCTTACTGGTAACTGGTCTGTTCAGATTTTCTATTTCTTTGTGATTCAGTCTTGACAGGTTGTATGTTTCTAGAAGTATGTCCATTTCTTCTAGGTTGTCCACGTTGTTGGCATATAAGTGTTCGTAACAGTCTCAATCCCTTGTATTTTCGTGGTATCAGTTGTAACATCTCTTCTTTCATTTCTGATTTTATCCACCTGAGTTCTTGTTTTCTTTCTTGGTGAGTCTAACTGAAGGTTTGTTAATTTTGTTTACCTTTTCAAAGAACCAACTCTTAGTTTGGTCTTTTCTATTGTCCTTTTAGTCTGTATTTCATTTATTTCTGCTCTATGTTATTTCCTTCCTTCCATTAACTTTGGGCGTCATTTGTTCTTTTTCTAGTTCTTTAAAGTATAAAGTTATTTGAGATTCTTCTCATTTCTTGAGGTAGGCATTTATTGCTATGAACTTCCCTCTTAAAACTAGTTTGCTGCATCCCATAAGATTGGAATGTTGTATTTCCATTTTTGTCTCAAGGTATTTTTTTGATTTCTCTGTTATTTCTTCACTGACCCACTGGTTGTTTTATAGCATTATGTTTAATTCCCACATGTTTGTGATTTTTCCAGTTTTCTTCCTAGTAAACAATTTCCAGTTTCATACTATTCTAGCTAAGATTCTTGATATGATTTTCATCTTCTTAAATTTATTAAGACTTGTTTTATGACCTAACATATGATGAATCCTGGAGAATATTCCATGTGTGCTTGAGAAGAATATGTATTCTGTTGCTTTTGGATGGAATGTCCTGTCTATATCTTTAGTTAAGTCTGTCTAGTCTAATATGTCCTTTGGGGCAATGTTTCCTTCTTGATTCTTTGTCTAGTGATCTATCCATTGTTGTAAGTGAGGGGACTTCAATAAGTCCCCTACTATTATTGTTTTGCTCTCTATTTGTCTCTTTATGTCTGTTAATATTTGCTTTATATATGTATGTTGGTACATAAATATTTGCAAATGTCATATATCCTCTTATTAGAAATGACCGCTTTATCATTATGTAACGCCCTTCTAATTAGTCTTTGTTTTAAAGTCTGTTTTGTTTGATATAAGTATAGCTATCCCAACTTTCTTTGGGCTTCCATTTGCATGGAATATATTTTTCCATCCCTTCACTTTCAGTCTATTTCTCTCTTCACATCTGTAGTGAGTCTCTTGCAGGCAGCATATAGATGGGTCTTATTTTTTTTTTTTATCCATTCAGCTACTCTTCTGAATAGAGAATTCAGTCAATTTACATTTAAAGTAATTAATAAGTATGCACTTATTTTCATTTGGTTAATTGTTTTCTGGCTGTTTTGTAGTTCCTCTCTGGTCCTTTCTTCTTCCCTTGCTCACTTCCATTATGGCTTGATGACTTTCTCTAGTGCAATGCTTAGATTATTTTCTTGTTATCTTTTGTGTATATACTACAGGTTTTTGCTCTGTAGTTATCATATTTTCATATAACAACTTATGTTAGTGACAGTCTATTTTAAGTTGATAATAACTTAAGTATAAATGCATTTTAATGTTCTATATTTTTATTCTCCCCCTCAATGTTTTTTTGTTTTTGATGTTACATTTTACATCTTTTTATCTTGTGTGTATCCCTTAATTATTGTAGTTAGTTATTTTTACTACTTTTGTCTTTTACCATTCATACTAACTTTATAAGTGATTAATCCACTACCTTTACTATATATTAACCCTTACCAGTGAGATTTGTATTTTCATATTTTTTCTTGTTAGTAATTAGCATCCTTTCCTTTCAGCCTAAAGAAGTCCCTTTAACATTTTGTGTAAGGTCAATTTAGTGGTGATAAGCTCTAGCTTTTGCTTGTCTGGAAAAATTCTTTCTCTCTCCTCTAATTCTGGATGTAACTGCCGGGTGGAGTAACTTAGGTTGGGAGTTTTTTTCCTTCAGTGCTTTGCATATATCATGCCACTCCATTCTGGCCTGCAAAGTTTCTCCTGGAAGTATCTGCTCATTGTCTTATGGGGGTTCCTTTATACATAACACACATGTTTTTCCATTGCTACTTTTAAGAATCTCTCTTTGTCTTAAACTTTTGACATTTTAACTATAATGTGTCTTGCTGGGATTTCTTTGCGGGTCCCTGTATGTGGAACTCTCTGGGCTTCCTGGATCTGCATGTTTGTTTCCTTCCCCCAGATTAGGGAAGTTTTCAGCCATTCTTTCTTCAAATAATTTTTCTGCCCCTTTCTCTCTCTTCTTTCCTTCTGGGAGCCCTGTTATGTGAATGTCAGTCCTCCTGATGTTGTCCCATAAGTTCCTTAAGCTATCTTCACTTTCTTTCATTCTTTTTCCTTTTTGCAGCTCTGATTGGGTGAGTTCCACTGCCTGTTCTTCAAGTTCACTGATCCTTTTTGCTGCTTCTAGTCTGCTGTTGAACCCCCCCCTAGTAAATTTTTTAGTTCAGTTATTATATTCTTCAGCTCTGTGACTTCTATCTAGTACTTTCTTATATTTCCTATTTTCTTTGTTGGAGTTCTCACTGTGTTCAATATGCATTCTTAATTTAATCTTCAGCAGAAGCAAATTAAGTTAGGTTCTGGAAAAAAAATCTGTTCTCTGTAAGTTTACACTTAATTAATGGAAAAGAACATAACTCATTAACAATAATACAAAATACCACATTTTTGAGTGCCAAATGAGCAGCATAAGCAAAAAAATACATTTGGTATTGAAAGGAAATAAGAAGATAAAATATCATTTACAGTCTACACCAAATGACCAAAAATACCTATTAATACTATGCACTTAACATGTGCCAGGACTGTGATAAGTGTTTTGTATTACCTTATTCTCTTTAAATGTAATCCCAAAACTACTCTATTATTACTCTCATCATAGAGATGTGGAACTGAAGTTCTGACAGGTTAAGTAACTTGCTCAAAGTCACAGAGCTAATAAGTGGTTAAGCACTTAGGAACACTCAGATTTTGAGTCTGATCACTAAATACACTGCAGTCTATCATTATCTAAAGTCACAGACTTCCAGTAAATTGTAGAATCCTGCCAGTATGAGGGACTGTAGTAAGTCTCTAGCCATCCAATTTTTTCCATATATATTTATATATATAAGCAACTGAGACACTGAGAGATAGAATGGAGTGCTACCAATCTTTTATCTGGCAAAATGTATAGTGTTCAGAGATGTTTAGATTTGCTCAAGAAATTATACTGGTGCCAAAATGAATCTGGGACAATGTTATGGACTAGAATGGTTCCCAAAAGCCCATGAATTTCCAAGAGGCAATTCCTCCAGCAGGTCTCAGATAATGAATCAAACTAGATATTTTTGGAATTAAATTTCATAAGAGGTCCCTACATAATCAGCTTTCCTGAGGACAATGGAAACAAGAGTAAATTCTTATTATCTGCAATATAGTCTAGGTAGTGGGGAGTTGGAGACAAAGTGGGTGTCCATCACAAGAGGAATGGATAAGTGAAATGTATACTGTGTAATTGTTAAAAATAATAAATTGTAAAGTTATACGGAAAAATTCTTAAAATATACTGTTAGGTGAAAATGAGACAAAGAACAAAAGCTATAACGTACTATCATTTATTTAAATTTAAAAATGTATGCACACAGCATTGTGAATGTACTAAACACCACTGAATTGTATGAACAGCTGATTTTGTTATGCCAATTTGACCACAATAAAAATAAACAAATAACAAATACACCATTTTTTAATGCATGCACATAAACTACAGGCCAGCCATGACTAAATAGCTTATATCAGACTCAGTATCTCAACAAAATCAACATAAAAGACACAAATACATAAAACAACTGTAAAAAGACACTGGAGAACAACCAATACAGGTATAACCTGGTGGGGTTATGATCCCTAAAAGAAAGGAAGTTGAACAAAGTGAACTCCACATTTACCCTGGCTTTTTCTTTTAAGGACATGTGTCAATTCACAGCATAGGGAAATGAAATGCAGAAGTCCCAAATGGGTTAAAGGGACAGAGGCTGGAGTCTGAGAAGGCCAAAGCGTCTAGCACTTGAGAGCAATAACAGCTCAAAGAGGAGTGAACCACATTAAGTAAGCCCCCAAGCCCATGCATAGTCTGTGCTGGAGGAGTTTACCAACGCTAAACTGTGCAAACATAGAAACAGATTTCAAAAACCTAGCAGAGAACAACAGCTGGGAGGCCAAAGAGCTGAGCAGCCCACTGCTTGGTTCTGGGAAGACAGGTTGGAGTTCAAAGCCAGGCAAGGTGGACCTGCCCAGGGGTACACCTCGGGCTTAAAGTGAGACCCCAAAAGGGTCACATTCTAGAAGGGCAAATCTGAAACAGAACAGCACTAACAAAGCCTAAAATCCACAGGATTAAAATAATCTGCTTGTGCGTTACCCCTGGCTGCCAAAAGAATGTTGAATGTGATCCCTGCCCTCAAAAATCTTACAGACTAGCCAGAGACAGGCAAGTAAATCTGTAATTACAAAACCGTAAAGAGTAAGTGCAGTAATGGAGGTTTGCCCAGAAACGTTAAGTAAGGGATATGGATTTAGAAGTCATTACCATACAAGTAAAACGTAAAGGCATGACTTAGAATGCAATCACCTGGAGAGAATATAGAGCGAGAGGAGTCCAAATATAATGTTAACCTCCAAGTTTATACCATTACTGGTTAATATCTAAGAAGAATTTCTTTAGATTAAATTATTCTTTAGAATAAATAGTTACAATGAGATGTATTAGCATAATTATCCTGGTCATAGCTTGACTTCATGGACGGCCAACAAAAATCAAAAGAATTCAGGTCAAACAATGGTCCACTGTCAGGAAAACAGCAATGTCTTTTTACAAAATCCAAAAGAGATGAGTGTCAGGATCTAAAGTACTTCCTGAGAACATGAACTATACTAAGTATTTTTCAAGTCTAGTTTTAATAGAATCTCCACTCCCAGTAGACTCATCACTCAGCTAACGAGTACGGCTGGCATCATAAATTACTGCTGAGATAGACTTATGAGGTCCATGGATGGATTTCTGTGAATTCAGCCTCTTCTTAGGGTTTATTCAATAAGGTGACACAAATATAATGGTGACAAATGGAATGAACCCTTATTCTTCCATAAATAAAATATAAAACTGTCTCCCTATTCAGCAAACTATTAAAAGAAAAAGCATATTACCTAAATTAAACAGCATTTGACTTCATAGTCTCTTGCTTAAAAAGGGAAGTAAACCAAAGAATGTAGAAGCCCTAATCTGACATTTAAACATATCCTAAAATAAAAATTAATTCCAGTAAAGAAATTGTTTGAGCTCTGCCACATTTTTTTTAACATCTTGCAGTATAATTGCTTTACATTGTTGTGTTAGTTTCTGCTGTATAACAAAGTGAATCAGCTATACATATACTTATATCCCCATATCCCCTCCCTCTTGTGTCTCCCTCCCATCCTCCCTATCCCACCTCTCTAGGTGGTCACAAAGCACCGAGCTGATCTCTCTGTGCAATGCTGCTGCTTCCCACTAGTTATCTATTTTACATTTGGTAGTGTATATATGTCCATGCCACTCTCTCACTTCGTCCCAGCTTATCCCTCCCCATCCCCGTGTCCTTAAGTCCATTCTCTATGTCTGGGTCTTTATTCTTGTCCTGCCCCTAGGTTCTTCATAACCATTTTTTTTTAGATTCCGTATATATGTGTTAGCATATGGTATTTGTTTTTCTCTTCCTGACTTACTTCACTCTATATGACAGACTCTAGGTCCATCCACCTCACTACAAATAACTCAATTTCATTTCTTTTTATGGCTGAGTAATATTCCTTTGTATATATGTGCCACATCTTCTTTACCCATTCATCTGTTGATGGACACTTAGGTTGCTTCCATGTCCTGGCTACTGTAAATAGTGCTGCAATGAACATTGTGGTACATGTCTCTTTTTGAATTATGGTTTTCTCAGGGTATATGCCCAGTAGAGGGATTGATGGGTCATATGGTAATTCTATCCTTAGTTTTTTAAGGAACCTCCATACTGTTCTCCATAGTGGCTGTATCAATTTACATTCCCACCAACAGTGCAAGAGGGTTCCCTTTTCTCCACACCCTCTCCAGCATTTATTGTTTGTACATTTTTTGATGATGGCCATTCTGACCCATGTGAGGTGAAACCTCATTGTAGTTTTGATTAGCATTTCTCTAATGATTAGTGATGTTGAGCATCCTTTCATGTGTTTGCTGGCAATCTGTATACCTTCTTTGGAGAAATGTCTACTTAGGTCTTCTGCCCATTTTTGGATTGGGTTGTTTGTTTTTTTGATATTGAGCTGCAATGAGCTGCTTGTATATTTTGGAGATTAATCCTTTGTCAGTTGCTTCATTTGCAAATATTTTCTCTCATTCTGAGGGTTGTCTTTGCGTCTTGTTTATGGTTTCCTTTGCTGTGTAAAAGCTTTTAAGTTTCATTAGGTCCCATTTGTTTATTTTTGTTTTTATTTCCATTTCTCTAGGAGGTGAGTCAAAAAAGGATCTTGCTGTGATTTATGTCATAGAGTGTTCTGCCTATGTTTTCCTCTAAGAGTTTTATAGTGTCTGGCCTTACATTTAGGTTTAAGCCCAGGTTTATCTCTGGGCTTTCTATCCTGTTCCACTGATCTATATTTCTGTTTTTGTGCCAGTACCATACTGTCCTGATTACTGTAGCTTTGTAGTATAGTCTGAAGTCAGGGAGCCTGATTCCTCCAGCTCCATTTTTCTTTCTCAAGATTGCTTTGGCACATTATTTTTATAATATCTCATGTTATATCATTTCAGAATATTCCCAGAAAAATGTGACCTAAACTATAAGTTCCTCAAGGCACAAACAGTACTCATGTACTTTTATATCCTCTATAGTGCATAGCAATGAAAGTATAATGAATGAACATAACTTCTACCTCATATGAATAATTCAAAGACTATTACAATGTATCTATATAAGCAAAATTTGCATAATTAATCTTTCTCTCCACCCAGAACATACTTCTTCCTGCCTCCATCTGCCTAAATCCAAACAATCCTTTGCAGGGCAACTGCGAAGTGTCTACTCCATTAAGCCTCCCCCAGTGCCCTCCAATAATTAACTTCTGGTACATGGCATATTCAGCCTGGTTTTCTGGTTACTCTATGCTTTCTTCATTGGTGATATCACGCACTCAGACATTAATAATTATTAACCTAAATGACTGTCAAACAACTCTTCAGATCCTCATTTTTATAAATGTCTTCAATAAGTTGGTTAAATAAACTGTTCATCTGGTAGTATAGTCTTAGATAAATAAGTTTGAGAGAATTAAATACAGAGAGACCTATGAAAGAGCATTTTAGTCATTTATCAGTTAGTCAACAAATATATATTAAAAATCTACTACATGCACCAGACAGAATGCTAGGGATACAGTGCTGAATAAAACAAACTTAGTCCGTATCCTCATAAAGTTTAAAAGTACAATGCCTCATATTTCTTTTTAGACAATAACTTTTTTTTTTTTTTTTTTTTCCGGTACGTTGGCCTCTCACCGTTGTGGCCTCTCCCGTTGCGGAGCACAGGCTCCGGACACGCAGGCTCAGTGGCCATGGTTCACAAGCCCAGCCGCTCCGCGGCATGCGGATCCTCCCAGACTGGGACACGAACCCATGTCCCCTGCATCGGCAGGCGGACTCCCAACCACTGCGCCACCAGGGAAGGCCTAGACAATAACATATTGAAGACAGAGTCTGTGTCTTATTCAAAGTTTACATGTCCAACTGTATCCCCCGAAAGGGCCTAATACCATTGTCCCTCATTCATGTATTCAACAAAATACTATCTGAATACACCTCTCAACAGCATGCAGCATAACTGACCAGTCCATCCTTCTTAACACCATCTCCTGGTTTTTAGCAGCTTCTTTCCCATTTCTCATTCTGGATCTTCCCTATCTAAATATTAGAAAATCCCATGACTCTGTACTCTCTCCTGTCTCACTCTATGCTTTTGTCCCTATGTAATATAACTGCCACCCTAAGTTAATTTATAAACTGAATATAATCTCAATAAAAATACCAACAAATTTTATTATGGAGTTAGACAAACTGCCAATAAAGTTCATATCAATATGCAAAAAAAGCTGGGAAAAAACCTGAAAATAAACAAACATGCCAGAATATCCAGATAAGACTGAAAAAGTGCCCAGTTCTCTCTCCATACAGGATACGCAGCCAGACTTTAATTTTTGCCAATCTGATGAGAAATGATATCTGAGTGTAATTTTCATTAATATATTCCCAAATGAGCGTCACATGTTTTCATATGTTTAAGGGACATCATATCTTTGTTGTGTGAATTGTCTGTTGATAAACTTCTTTCAATTTTTTATTAGGTTTTTAATCCTTTATCCCTTAATTTTTCTTAACAGTTCAAGAATGTTTATGAACTGCTGAATGAATATTCAGGGTTCTACTAGAGATATTTTTTGCTTTTTAAGGCTAAAATTTTATTATGAAATATTTCTTAGAGATAAAAAGTATTTGGAATAGAGGAGTTTTTTTCAATTTTTTTTATTGAAGTATAGTTGATTTCTTATGTCGTGTTAGCTTCAGGTGTACAGCTCAGTGATTCAGTTTCTCATATTTTTATATATATATGTGTGTGTATATATGTGTGTGTGTGTGTGTGTGTGTGTATTCTTTTTCAGATTCTTTTCTCTAACAGGTATTACAAAGTATTGAGTATAGTTCCCTGTTCCATACAGTAGGTCCTTCATGGTTATCTTATTTATATATAGCAGTGTGTATATGTTAAACGTAAAAGCTTTTGTGCAGCAAAGGAAACCATAAACAAAACAAAAAGACAACCTAAGGACTTGAGAGAAACTATTTGCAAATGAGGCACTAACAAGGGATTCATCTTCAAAATATACAAACACCTCATACAGCTCAATATCAGAAAAACAAACAAACCAATCAAAAAATGGGCAGAAGTCTACAAAGACATTTCTCCAAAGGAAACATACAGATGGCCAACAGGCATATGAAAAAATGCTCCATATTGCTAATTATCAGAGAAATGCAAATCAAAACTAAAATGAGGTATCATCTCACACCATTCAGAATGGCCATAATCAAAAAGTCTACAAATAATAAATGCTAGAGAGGGTGTGGCAAAAAAGGAACCGTCCTACACTGCTGGTGGGAATGTAAATTGGTACAGCCACAATGGAGAGCAGTATGGAGGTGCCTTAAAAACTAAAAATAGAGAGGAGCTTCAAGATGGCAGAAGAGTAAGACACGGAGATCACCTTCCTCCCCACAAATACATCAGAAATATATCTACATGTGGAACAACTCCTACAGAACACCTACTGAACGCTGGCAGAAGACCTCAGACCTCCCAAAAGGCAAGAAACTCCCCACATACCTGGGTAGGGTAAAAGAAAAAAAAGAGACAAAGAATAGGGACAGGACCTGCACCAGTGGGAGGGAGCTGTGAAGGAGGAAAGGTTTCCACACACTAGGAAGCCCCTTCGCGGGCGGAGACTGCCAGTGGCAGAGGGGGGGAGCTTCAGAGCCACGGAGGAGAGCGCAGCAACAGGGCTTCGGAGGGCAAAGCGGAGAGATTCCTTTAGAGAGGATCGGTGCCGACCAGCACTCACCAGCCTGAGAAGTTTGTCTACTCACCCGCCGGGACGGGTTGGGGCTGGGAGCTGAGGCTCGGGCTTCAGAGGTCAGATCCCAGGGAGAGGACTGGGGTTGGCAGCTTGAACACAGCCTGAAGGGGATAGTGCGCCACAGCTAGCCGGGAGGGGGAGGGAGTCTGGGAAAAAGTCTGGAGCTGCCGAAGAGGCAAGAGACTTTTTCTTGCATCTTTTGTTTCCTGGTGCGCGAGGAGAGGGGATTAAGAGCGCTGCTTAAAGGAGCTCCAGAGATGGGCGCGAGCCACGGCTATCAGCATGGACCCCAGAGACGGGCATGAGACGCTAAGGCTGCTGCTGCAGCCACCAAGAAGCCTGTGTGCAAGCACAGGTCACTATCCACACAACCTCCTCCGCCCCGGGAGCCTGCGCAGCCCGCCACTGCCAGGGTCCCGGGATCCAGGGACAACTTCCCCAGGAGAACGCACGGCGCGCCTCAGGCTGGTGCAACATCCTGCTGGCCTCTGCCGCCACAGGCTCGCTCCGTATACCGCACCGTTACTAACCCCCGCCCCCCACACCGCCTGAGTGAGCCAGAGCCCCCGAATCAGCTGCTCCTTTAACCCCGTCCTGTCTGAGTGAAGGACAGACGCCCTCAGGCAACCTACACGCAGAGACGGGTCCAAATCGAAAGCTGAACCCCAGGAGCTGTGCGAAAAAAGAAGAGTAAGGGAAATCTCTCCCAGCAGCCTCAGGAGCAGCGGATTAAAGCTCCACAATCAACTTAATGTACCCTGCATCTCTGGAATACCTGAATAGACAACGAATCATCCCAAACTGAGGAGGTGGACTTTGAGAGCAACGATATATATATATATATATATATTTTCCCTTTTTCTCTTTTTGTGTGTGTGTGTGTGTGTGTGTATGCTTCTGTGTGTGATTTTGTCTGTATAGCTTTGCTTTTACCATTTGTCCTAGGGTTCTGTCTGTCGGGTTTTTTTTTTTATTACTTAAAAAATTTTCTTTTTTTCTTTTTTTTTTTTTGGCGGTACGCGGGCCTCTCACTGTTGTGGGCTCTCCCGTTGCAGAGCACAGGCTCCAGACACGCAGGCTCAGAGGCCACGGCTCAGGAGCCCAGCCACTTGCGGCATGTGGGATCTTCCTGGACCGGGGCACTAACCCGTGTCCCCTACATTGGCAGGCGGACTCTCAACCACTGCACCACCAGGGAGGTCCAAAAAATTTCTATTCTTCATAATTATTTTTTATTTTTTATTGTAATAACTTTATTTCATTTTATTTTATTTTATTTTAACTTCTTTCTTTCTTTTCTCCCTTTTATTCTGAGCCGTGTGGAGGACAGGCTCTTGGTGCTCCAGCCAGGCATCAGGGCTGTGCCACTGAGGTGGGAGAGCCAACTTCAGGACACTGGTCCACAAGAGACCTCCCAGCTGCACGTAATATCAAACAGTGAAAATTTCCCAGAGATCTCCATCTCAACGCCAAGACCCAGCTCCACTCAACGACCAGCAAGCTACAGTGCTGGAAACCCCATGCCAAACAACTGGCAAGACAGGAACACAACCCCATCCATTAGCACAGAGGCTGCGTAAAATCATAATAAGGTCACAGACACCCCAAAACACAACACCAGACGTGGACCTGCCCACCAGAAAGACAAGATCCAGCCTCATCCACCAGAACACAGGCACTAGTCCCCTCCACCAGGAAGCCTACACAACCCACTGAACCAACCTTAGCCACTGGGGACAGACACCAAAAACAACGGAAACTATGAACCAGCAGCCTGCGAAAAGGAGACCCCAAACACAGTAAGTTAAGCAAACTGAGAAGACAGAGAAACACAGAGCAGATGAAGGAGCAAGATAAAAACCCACCAGACCTAACAAATTAAGAGGAAATAGGCAGTCTACCTGAAAAAGAATTCAGAATAATGATAGTGAAGATGATCCAAAATCTTGGAAATGGAATGGAGAAAATACAAGAAACGTTTAACAAGGATCTAAAAGAACTAAACAGCAAACAAACAGAGATGAACAACACAATAAATGAAATTAAAAATTCTCTAGAAGGGATCAATAGCAGAATAACTGAGGCAGAAGAATGGATAAGAGACCTGGAAGATGAAATACTGGAAACAACTACTGCAGAGCAAAATAAAGAAAAAAGAATGAAAAGAACTAAGGACAGTCTCAGAGACCTCTGGGACAACAATAAACACACCAACATTCGAATTATAGGGGTCCCAGAAGAAGAAGAGAAAAAGAAAGGGACTGAGAAAATATCTCAAGAGATTATAGTTGATAACTTCCCTAATATGGGAAAGGAAATAGTTAATCAAGTCCAGGAAGCACAGAGAGTCCCATACAGGATAAATCCAAGGAAAAACACGCCAAGAAACATATCAATCAAACTATCGAAAATTAAATACAAAGAACAAATATTAAAAGCAGCAAGGGAAAAACAACAAGTAACACATAAGGGAATCCCCATAAGGCTTACAGCTGATCTTTCAGCAGAAACTCTCCAAGCCAGAAGGGAGTGGCAGGACATATTTAAAGTGATGAAGGAGAAAAACCTACAACCAAGATTATTCTGCCCAGCAAGGATCTCATTCAGATTTGACGGAAAAATTGAAAGCTTTACAGACAAGCAAAAGTTAAGAGAATTCAGCACCACCAAACCAGCTTTACAACAAATGCTAAAAGAACTTCTCTAGGCAGGAAACACAAGAGAAGGAAAAGACCTACAATAACAAACCCAAAACAATTACAAAAATGGGAATAGGAACATACATATTGATAATTATCTTAAATGTAAATGGATTAAATGCTCCAACCAAAAGACACAAACTAGCTGAATGGATACAGAAACAAGACCCGTATATATGCTGTCTACAAGAGACCCACTTCAGACCTAGGGACACATACAGACTGAAAGTGAGGGGATGGAAAAAGATATTCCATGCAAATGGAAATCAAAAGAAAGCTGGAATAGCAATTCTCATATCAGACAAAATAGACTTTAAAACAAAGACTATTACAAGAGACAAAGAAGGACACTACATAATGATCAAGGGATCAGTCCAAGAAGATATAACAATTGTAAATATTTATGCACACAACATAGGAGCACCTCAATACATAAGGCAAATACTAACAGCCATAAAAGGGGAAATCGACAGTAACACAATCATAGTAGGGGACTTTAACACCCCACCTTCACCAATGCACAGATAATCCAAAATGAAAATAAATAAGGAAACACAAGCTTTAAATGATACATTAAACAAGATGGACTTGATTGATATTTATAGGACATTCCATCCAAAAACAACAGAATACACATTCTTCTCAAGTGCTCCTGGAAGATTCTCCAGGATAGAGCATATCTTGGGTCACAAATCAAGCCTTGGTAAATTTAAGAAAATTGAAAGTTTATCAAGTATCTTTTCCAACCACGACGCTATGAGACTAGATATCAATTACAGGAAAAAATCTGTAAGGAATACAAACACATGGAGGCTAAACAACACACTTCTTAATAACCAAGAGATCACTGAAGAAATCAAAGAGGAAATCAGAAAATACCTAGAAACAAACAACAATGAAAACGCAACGACCCAAAACCTATGGGATGCAGCAAAAGCAGTTCTAAGAGGGAACTTTATAGCTATAAAAGCCCACCTTAAGAAACAAGAAACATCTCAAATAAACAATCTAATCTTACACCTAATGCAATTAGAGAAGGAAGAACAAAGAAAACCCAAAGTTAGCAGAAGGAAAGAAATCATACAGATCAGAAATAAATGAAAAAGAAATGAAGGAAACGATAGCAAAGATCAATAAAACTAAAAGCTGGTTCTTTGAGAAGATAGACAAAATTGATAAACCATTAGCCAGACTCATCAAGAAAAAAAGGGAAAAGACTCAAATCAATAGAATTAGAAATGAAAAAGGAGATGTAACAATTGACACTGCAGAAATTGAAAGCATCATGAGAGATTACTACAAGCAACTATATGCCAATAAAATGGATAACCTGGAAGAAATGGACAAAATCTTAGAAAAGCACAACCTTCCAAGACTGAACCAGGAAGAAATAGAAAATATGAACAGACCAATCACAAACATTGAAATTGACACTGTGATTAAAAATCTTCCAACAAACAAAAGCCCAGGACCAGATGGCTTCACAGGCAAATTCTACCAAACATTTAGAGAAGAGCTAACACCTAACCTGCTCAAACTCTTCCAAAATATAGCAGAGCGAGGAACACTCCCAAACTCATTCTACGAGGCCACCATCACCCTGATACCAAAACCAGACAAAGATGTCAGAAAGAAAGAAAACTACAGGCCAATATCACTGATGGACATAGATGCAAAAATCCTCAACAAAAAACTAGCAATCAGAATCCAACAGCACATTAAAAGGATCATACACCATGATCAAGTGGGGTTTATCCCAGGAATGCCAAGATTCTTCAATATATGCAAATCAATCAATGTGATACACCATATTAACAAATTGAGGAGGAAAACCATATGATCATCTCAACAGATGCAGAGAAAGCTTTTGACAAAATTCAACACCCATTTATGATAAAACCCCTCCAGAAAGTAGGCATAGAGGGAACTTTCCTCAACATAATAAAGGCCATATATGACAAACCCAGAACCAACATCATCCTCCATGGTGAAAAACTGCAACCATTTCCACTAAGATCAGGAACAAGACAACGTTGCCCACTCTCACCACTATTATTCAACATAGTTTTGGAAGTTTTAGCCACAGCAGTCAGAGAAGAAAAAGAAATAAAAGGAATCCAAATCGGAAAAGAAGAAGTAAAGCTGTCACTGTTTGCAGATAACATGATACTGTACAAAGAGAATCCTAAAGATGCTACCAGAAAACTACTAAAGTTAATCAATGAATTTGGTAAAGTAGCAGGATACAAAATTAACGCACAAAAATCTCTTGCTTTCCTATACACAAATGATGAAAAATCTGAAAGTGAAATTAAGAAAACACTCCCATTTACCACTGCAACAAAAAGAATAAAATATCTAGGCATAAACCTACCTAAGGAGACAAAAGACCTGTATGTAGAAAATTATAAGACACTGATGAAAGAAATTAAAGATGATACCAAGAGATGGAGAGATATACCACGTTCTTGGATTGGAAGAATCAACATTGTCAAAATGACTGTACTACCCAAAGCAATCTACAGATTCAATGCAATCCCTGTCAAACTACCACTGGCATTTTTCACAGAACTAGAAAAAAAATTTCACAATTTGTATGGAAACACAAAAGACCCCGAATAGCCAAAGCAATCTTGAGAAAGAAAAACGGAGTTGGAGGAATCAGGCTCCCTGACCTCAGAGTATACTACAAAGCTACAGTAATCAAGACAGTATGGTACTGACACAAAAACAGATACATAGATCAATGGAATAGGATAGAAAGCCCAGAGCTAAACCCACGCACATATGGTCACCTTATCTTTGATAAAGGAGGCAAGAATATACTGTGGTGAAAAGACAGCCTCTTCAATAAGTGGTGCTGGGAAAACTGGACAGCTACATGTAAAAGAATGAAATTAGAACACTCCCTAACACCATACACAAAAAAACACTCAAAATGGATTCAAGACCTAAACGTAAGTCCAGACACCATCAAACTCTGAGAGGAAAACATAGGCAGAACACTCTATGACATAAATCACAGCAAGATCCTTTTTGACCAGCTTCCTAGAGAAATGGAAATAAAAACAAAAATAAATAAATGGGACCTAATGAAACTTAACTTGTGCACAGCAAAGGAAACCATAAACAAGATGAAAAGACAACCCTCAGAATGGGAGAAAATATTTGCAAATGAAGCAACTGACAAAGGATTAATGTCCAAAACATACAAGCAAATCATGCAGCTCAATATGAAAAAAACAAACAACCCAATGCAAAAATGGGCAGAAGACCCAAACAGACATTTCTCCAAAGAAGATATACAGATTGCCAACAAACACATGAAAGAATGCTCAACATCATTAATCATTGGAGATAGGCTAATCTAAACTACAATGAGATATCATCTCACACTGGTCAGAATGGCCATCATCAAAAAATCTACAAACAATAAATGCTGGAGAGGGTGTGCAGAAAAGGGAACCCTCTTGCACTGTTGGTGGGAATGTAAATTGATACAGCCACTATGGAGGTTCCTTAAAAAACTAAAAATAGAACTACCATACGACCCAGCAATCCCACTACTGGGCATATACCCTGAGAAAACCATAATTCAAAAAGAGTCATATACCAAAATGTTCATTGCAGCTCTATTTACAAGAGCTAGGACATGGAAGCAACCTAAGTGTCCATCAACAGACGAACGGATAAAGACGATGTGGCACATATATACAGTGGAATATTAGTCAGCCGTAAAAAGGAACGAAACTGAGTTATCTGTAGTGAGGTGGATGGACCTAGAGACTGCCATACAGAGTGAAGTAAGTCAGAAAGAGAAAAACAAATACCGTATCCTAACACATATATATGGAATCTAAAAAAAAAAAAAGAAAATAGAAAATGGTCAGAAGAACCTAGGGGCAAGACGGTAATAAAGATGCAGACCTACTAGAGAATGGACTTAAGGATACGGGGAGCGGGGGAAGGGTAAGCTGGGACAAAGTGACAGAGTGGCATGGACATATATACACTACCAAACGTAAAACAGATAGCTAGTGGGAAGCAGCCACATAGCACAGGGAGATCAGCTCGGTGCTTTGTGACCACCTAGAGGGGTGGGATAGGGAGGGTGGGAGGGAGGGAGACGCAAGAGGGAAGAGATATGGGAACATATGTATATGTATAACTGCTTCACTTTGTTATAAAGCAGAAACTGGCACACCATTGTAAAGCAATTATACTCTAATAAAGATGTTTAAAAAAAACAAAACTAAAAATAGAGCTACCATATGATCCTGCAATCCCACTCCAAGGCATACATCCAGAGAAACCATAATTTGAAAAGATACATGCACCCCAATGTTCACTGCAGCACTATTTACAATAGCCAAGACATGGAAGCAACCTAAATGTCCGTCAACAGATGAATCTATAAAGAAGATGTTGTATGTGTGTGTGCATACACACACACACACACACACACACACACACAATGTAATATTATTCAGCCATAAAAAAGAATGAAATAGTGCTATTTGCAGCAACATGGATGGACCTAGAGATTAATATATTAAGTGAAACAAGAGAAAGACAAATATCAGGTGACATCGCTTATATGTGGAATCTAAAAAAAAATGATACAAATGAACTTATATACAAAACAGAAACAGACCCACTTCTTTGTATCATCTTCAAATTTCTTCATCATTGTTATATGAGTCTTTCACCTGCTTGGTTAAGTTATTCTTAGGTATTTTATTCTTTTTGATGAGATTTTAAATGGGACTGATTTCTTACTTTCTCTTCCTGATAGTTCATTATTAGTGTATAGAAAAGCAATAGATTTCTGTATATTAAGCTTGTATCACGTAACATAAGCTTTCCACGTGACCCAACAATTCCACTCCTATATATCCAAGAGAAATGAAAATATATGTGCACACAAAGTAAACATGTTTATAGCAGCTTTATGCATAATAACCATATTCAAATAATCAAAAGCTGGTAATAATCCAAAATCCATCAACAGGTAATTACATAAACAAATTGTGGTATATAATGCTACTTAGCAATAAAAAGGAATATGCGACAACATGGATAAATCTCAAAAACATGCTGAGCAAAAGAAGCCAGACAGAAAAAATATATACTATATGATCCCACTTACATGGAAATGGGTGTTCCACCCTGGGGCCATGGGTGGTGGTTGGGATGTACTTGATTAGAGCACAAGGGACTTTTTCAAGTAATGGAAATATTCCATATCTTGGTTGTAGTGGTGGTTACATAGGTACACAAATTTACTGAAACTCTAGAAAGGCTATATTTTATTATGTGCAAATTATACTTCAGTAAAGTTGATTTTTTTGTTAATTTTAAAGGAGCTCATTCCTAAGTTTTTAGTAAATGAATATTAAACACTACTTAAATGCTAAAACATTTTTTAAGAGATCCTGATGAAGCTGGGTTCTGTATTACACCTTGGGAGACTGATGTAGGTTATACTTAGAAATGGAATTACTAGTTCACAAGATACATAAATCTTTTTTTTTAATATAAATTTATTTTATTTATTTATTTTTGGCTGAGTTGGGTCTTCGTTGCTGTGCACAAGCTTTCTCTAGTTACGGAGAGCAGGGGCTACACTTTCGTTGCGGTGCGCGGGCTTTTCACTGTGGTGGCTTCTCTTCTTGTGGAGCACGGGCTCTAGGCGTGTGGGCTTCAGTAGTTGTGGCACGCCGGCTCTAGAGCGCAGGCTCAGTAGTTGTGGCGCACGGGCTTAGTTGCTCCACGGCATGTGGAATCTTCCTGGACCAGGGCTCGAACCCGTGTCCCCTGCACTGGCAGGTGGATTCTTAACCACTGAGCCACCAGGGAAGTCCAAGATACATAAATCTTCAACTTTATCGGATACTGCCAAACTCCCCTCCCAAGTTGTTTTTGTTTAGACTCTAAATCCCTTTAAAGTAGTTTATACTCCTCGTCTTTACTTCCTCTTATTCACCTCAGTCTATCAAAAACTTTTTTCTATCCTCTAACAGTCCATTTGAAACTACTTTTACCAAGGTCACCAAATACCTCAATTTCAGAATCCAACAGCCTCTTTTCGGTTTTAATCATTCTTGACCACTCAAGTCTCCCTTTGCTTTATCTATTTCACAATAACTTCTTACACTGAGGAGCCAAAAGATATTCCATGCTTCTGAAACTTTTCTCAAATCATCTCCAATGGGAGAGACTGACATTAGGTGCAGCTAAACTAACTGGAATCCTCAGGCAGGGTGTCAAGAGGAAGATAGGCAGGCGTGGGGCACGGAGGAGACTTCATGTCTACATGGGATGGTGCCACAAGTCCATAGCTAGGCTGCACATTTCAAGGGTGAGAATACCCGAGTTTTACCACAGAGCAGCTTCTAGTGGGTGAGATGACAACAGAGATTCTAGAGGTCGAGCAATACTGGTGGCACTTACTTTCTGTTACTCTTTTTACACTTGTATTATGGATACCTGTGCCCTTGTCTTACTTGTGGGAGATATTCTCTTTGAAAAGAGGAATCATATTTATTAGCATCCTTTGTATATGTCAAAACACTGGATTATTATCCAAAACAAACACACAATGCAAATTTCCTAACTATATAAATAATACAAGAAAAGCAAGGTAAAGAAAAATAATTAGTGCCAATTTTTTCTCTGTATATTCTGTCAATTCATTATTTTATACCTAAGAAATGAAAAACTATAGTAGCTACTCAAACAAATCACAAGCTATTTAAAAATCAGTATAAATCTAAAGGGAATCTGGGCAAAAGGATGAGCTAAAAATGAATATTCTGCTTAGAAGTTGGTGGATATTTAGTAAAATGTTGGGGAATATTATTCTGAATTATTAGAATATTATTAGAATATTATTCTAAAATGTTAGGGGAATACTATTCTAATTAGGAAGATTTGAGGAATACTATGAGAAAAGTTCAATACTGTATGTTATTCTACTTTAAAATATCTTTTTATTATCACTTTGTGATATGGTATTTAAATTTAGGTGCTATAATAAACAACTATATGTCTGGCAGTAATTGTAAGAAAAGCTATCATTTTTATGCTACAAATTAGGCCTTCAACAAAAACTGATCCTTGCAATTCAAAAAATTTAACAGATACCAGTACCAGTTAATCTAACTAAACCCACAACACACATTAATTTTCTTTAAAGTTAGAAACTCTCAAAATTTATATAGCTCCCAACACTACTTCATGATAAAAAAACTCAACAAACGAGGAGAAGGGAACTAACTTAATCTGATAAAGGGCACCTATAAAACACCCTCAGCTAATATCATACTTGTTAGTAAAAGACTGAATGCTTTCTCCCTAGGATCAAAAAGAAGATAAGGATGTTCATTCCCTCTATTTCTATTCAACATTGTGCTGGAAGTTCTAGACAGGGCAACTGGGCAAGAAAATGAGATAAGAAGACATGGAGATTGAAAAGGAAGAAGGAAAATTATTTCTATGCAAATGACATGATCTTGTAGAAAACCCTAAGGAATCCATTAAAAAAAAAAACTATTAGAGCTAATAAATAAATTCAGCTAGGTTACAATATACAAGATCATATAAAAAATCAATTTTATTTCTACACATTTTCAAGGTACAATCTGAAAATAAAACATTTAAAAAACAATCTCATTTACTATAGCATCAAAAAGAACAAAATACTTAGGAATAAAGTTAACAACTGAAGTGTAAGGCTTATATACTGAAAACATCATTGAAAAAAATTAAAGAAGACCTAAATAAATTTTTAAAATCTATGTTGATGGATTTTAAGACTTAACATTGTTAAGATGACAGTACTCCCCAAACTGATTTGCAGATTCAATGTAATCCCTATGAAGACATAAGCTGGCCTTCTTTGCAGAAATTGTCAAGTTAATTCTAAAATTCATATGGAAATTCAAGTGATCTAGAGTGGTCAAAACAATCCTGAGAAAGAAGAACAAACCTGGAAGACTCACAGTTCCCAATTTCAAAACTTACTGCAAAGCTGAAATAATTAAGATAGCATGGTACAAATATAAAAATAGGCATAGAGATGAAGGGGATAAAAGTGAGAGTCCAGAAATAAACTCTTACATTTACAGTCAACTGATTTTCTACAAGGGTGCCAAGACAATTCAATGAGGGAAAGAACAGTCTTTTCAATAAATGGTGCTTAAACAACTAGATATCCCATACACAAAAATTAACTCAAAACAGGTCACAGAACTAAATATAAGAGCTAAAACTATAAATCTCTTAGAAAAAAACACAGAGGTAAATCTTTCTGACCTTAGATTTGGCAATGGGTTCTTAGATATGACACCAGAAGCATACACAACAAAAGAGAAAATATGCAAATTGGACTTTATCAAAATTTAAAAATTTTGTGCTTCCAAGGACACTATGAAGAAAGTGAAAAGACAACTCACAGAATAGGAGAAAACATTTACAAACCAGAAATCTAATAAGGCTCCAGTATCCAGAATACATAAAGAAATCTTACAACTCAACATTAAAAAGACAAATGCCATGATTAAAAAAGGGCAAATGATCTGAATAGATATTTTTCCAAAGAAAATATACAAATGGCCAACAAGCACATAAAAAATGCTCAACATCATTAGTCATCAGGGAAATATAAATCAAAATCACAATGAATTGCTTCTTCACACCCACTAGGATGGCTATAAAAAAGATATGCATTGGTTAAGGATGTGGTGAAATTAGAACTCTCACATACATTGCTGGTGGGAACATAAAATGATGAAGCCACTTTAGAAAACAGTCCGTTAGTTCCTCAAAAGATTAAACGTTGAATTACTATATGATCTAATAATTCAATTCCTATATGATACACCCAAGAGGAATGTAATATATGTCCACACAAAAACGTGTACATGAATGTTCATAGCTCATTATTCATATTACCCAAAAGGTAAAACAGCCCAAAATCCACCAACTGATAGAGAAATAAAATGTGGTATACCCACACAATGGAATATTATTTGGCAATTAAAAGGAATAACGTACTGATACATACTACAACATGGATGAACATCAAAAACATCATGCAAGTGAAAGAAACCAGTCACAAGCCACATATTGCATGATTCCACTTACATGAAATGTCAGAATAGGCAAATTTATAGACAGAAAGTAGATCAGTGGTCGTCTACAGTTGAGGGGATTGAGGGAAAATGTGAAGTGACTGCTAACAGGTATGAGGTTTATTTTGGGGTGATGAAAATGTTCTAATATCAATTGTGGTAACAGCTGCACATCTCTGTGAATATACTAAAGACCACTGAATTGTATACTTTCAATGGATGGATTGTATGGTATGTAAACTATATCTCAGTAAAAATGTTACAAAAAAATGCAGCTCAAAATTTGATGACTGGGCTTCCCTGGTGGCGCAGTGGTTGAGAGTCTGTCTGCTGATGCAGGGGACATGGGTTCGTGTCCCGGTCTGGGAAGATCCCATACGCCGCAGAGCAGCTGGGCCCGTGAGCCATGGCCGCTGAGCCTGCGTGTCCGGAGCCAGTGCTCCGCAACGGGAGAGGCCACAACAGTGAGAGGCCCGCGTACCGCAAAAAAACAAAACAAAACAAAACAAAACAAAAAATCTGATGACTGTTAGAAGAACGCACATACGAAGAGATTTTGCCTCAGATATCTGAAGTACAACAACCACAGATCACCTCCACTGCAGAGACTACTGGAATAAAAATAAATGATCCCTACAGTGATTTGGTTCTTTCAAAGATATAAATTTATATAATACATACTGTTTTCCTTCTAAGCATCTCATAGGTAAGTTTTTAGTCAGAAACATCTAGGCTGAGATACAGATATCTATAAAATTTCTCTAGGCTTAAATAATAATATTTTAAAATCAATTGTCTACTCGTGAATAGTGAATATATAAAAATTTTAAGAAGAAGAATAATCAATCAGAATTAGTCTCATCATACAGCTGAAATAAAATTCATAAGATGTGTCAGAGGGCTTCCCTGGTGGTGCAGTGGTTAAGAATCCACCTGCCAGTGCAAGGGAGCCCTGGTCCAGGAAGATCCCACATGCCGCAGAGCAACTAAGCCTCTGCACCACAACTACTGAGCCTGTGCTCTACAGCCCGCGAGCCACACTACTGAAGCCCACGCTCCACAAGAGAAGCCACCCCAATGAGAAGCCCGTGCACCACAACGAAGTGCAGCCCCCGCTCACCGCAACTACAGAAAGCCCACGTGCTGCAACGAAGACCCAACACAGCCAAAAATAAATAAATATAAATAAATAAATAAATAAATAAGATGTGTCGGACACAGTCATAGAATGGTATATGTCATCTCGAACCATATCAACAATCGGTACAATGAAGACGAGGAAATCAGGATTCAGAGACATTAAGTAACTTGCCTATTCAGGGATTAGACAGCGAAGCTAGGATTTGAATTTAAGACTGCCTGTCTCTGAAACCTATGGTCTTATACCATCTTATACTATTTCCTAACTTCAAGAAGGGATAAAGCATCCAACCAGACAACAGTGATTAAAGAGACTGACCACAAATATGTCCTAATATAAACATATAAAAGTTTTAAAGTTTAAAGGAACCTCAGAGAACATCTACTCCGAGAACCTCATTTTACAAACGACACAACACTTTGCAGTCTCTGATCAGCCTTGGCTATTTCCACTCCTCTCTGGCCTCCAATGTAAATACTACAAGGTTATCTGCAGATCCTTCCTGATAGCCTCAGCATAAATCAAATGAGGAATCATAGAAGAGCTATGTTTCAGTAAGTCATGGATGTGCTGAATAACTCCCCAAAATTGATATTTTTAGACTACAATAAAAAATAAATTTTTCCATTACTTGCCTTATGCAGAATTTTGGTTACACAGAATTTGTAATACTGTTTTATTGCTACTTTGAACTCTTACCTTTGTGGCCACAAGAAACATAGTATAGAGGAACATAAGATTATGCCTTGATATTGCCAGATGATTGGTTTGCTGGAATGTGAAGATAACTGACCCCAGCAGGGTTACCTTGGCAGGGCTGAAAATAAAACACATTTTAACTCAATAAGTAATAAATACTATTTATCTTTATATTTCTCAAACAGTATTCTCAAAATATTAATTTAATGAGTTATTAATAGATGTAACACAAAAATGAGTTCTGTAAATATAAAGTTTTGGAAATGCTGAGTTACATAAAGTTAAATACCTTTCTTCACAGCATAAAGTATCAAAGTTTAGAATGTTCATACATACTGTGACTTTCTGATAAAGAGAGTACATTTCTATATGTAATATTTCCGAATTGACCACATAACACTTTTTCACAAAGGATTTGAAAGTCCCACGTTCCACAGCATGATTTGGGAAAAGTACGTTAGCCCTGAAAAACTTTATAGTGCTAACCAAGTTCCTTGGGTGGGATGGGGGATGGAAAAGAAAGCCCTGATTTGCAGCATTTCCTCATTTCCACAGTGTACATACAGTCGCCCCGTGCGTGGTATTCGCAGGGAATTTGTTCCAGGAGCCCCCACATTTACCAAAATCCACTGATGCCCAGGTCCGTGATATAAGATGATGTAGTATTTGCATATAACCTATGCACATCCTCCCACATACTTTAAACCATCTCTAGATTATTTACAATACCTAATATAATGTAAATGCTATGTAAACAGTTGTAATTACAGTATAAGTACTATGTAAACAGTTATCAGTACATGGCAAATTCAAGGTTTGCTTTCTGGAACTTTCTGGAATTTTTTTTCTAATAGTTTTGATCCACAGTTGGTTAATCCACTGATGCAGAAACCATGGATACAGAAGCCCAACTGTACTCCCACAGCCCACTTCAGGCTGCTGTGTGGAATGGCTCTCATAAAACAGTATGAGCCAGCTCCAGCACATGACTTAGCTAACTCCAGCACAAAATATTAGCGTGAGCCAATACATTACCCAATACATTAAAATTTAAAGTCTATAATATGTTTATCTATTAACATATAACAAGCACTACTTTCATGTCATATATTTGCCACATAAAGTATATCTCAGTAACAGATCATTTTCTAGCTCTTTATGCTTAAAACTAGAAAAAGATAAATAATAAACTCTTAGAATGCCAACAGTATAATATATGACAAATTTAAAAGCCCCTATAAACCACTTTATGAAAAATAAGTAGTTTGTTTAATCAGTACAAGCTAAGGATTGAGTTCAAAACAGTTAGGTTTGGGTAACAGGGGTTTGGATCTTGCCTACCAATAACTGGGCAGCATTCCTGCTTTAGAACAGCGGTCCACAAACGTTTTGAGTGTGCATCTCTAGTGGTAAAAGTGTTTTAAGACACTCCTTAACATATGTCAATTAATTTATAAATTATGTACATGTACAACTGTATCAAAAATGTACACCAAACTGACTTTTAAAAGGATGAGATAAAAAATAAACAGTTAATTCCATTAAGACATTGTCTTAATGTCCTTTTGCTACTCTGTTTCTAATAGTTTGGTTTCTGAACCATAGTGCCTCATCATGGGCATCTTAGCATACACATATTCTACTCTGGATTGTGTTCTCTTAGAGCATAAATTCAGAAGCAATGAATCTGAGGAGCAAGGATTCTGTAAACAATAAATTGAAGCAGGGGATTGGAGCAGGGCTGGGATTTAGGAAAAGGTCAATGAGATTGATTACAAAGATCAGAATGCATTCAGAAAATTCTTATACTTATTAGTTTCCTGTGAACCTAGTAAATAAGCTATCTGCTTCCAAAATACAATGGTGGAATAAGCATAGGTAGCAGCTATAAGCACTCCCATGCCAAAAGAGAGAAAATGGAAGGAAGAAAGTGATCACAGTCCTATGCAATTTCAAAATCCAGCAGGGCAAATTCCATTAGGTTTCAAGACCCAGGAATAATCTTCTGTGGCCTGAGGCTCCATCCTCTGAGTTTACAGCTCTAATCTCTGCATTCATGGCTCTGGCTTTTGCACCTGTGACTCCAGTCTATGGGTCTGGCCTCAGGTTTCTAGGCCCGCAGGTCCGACCTTAAAGCCATTCTTCCTTTTCCCTGAATGGTAGCACATACGACAGCTAAAAATTTTATCAGCCTGTTTCTACCTGTAGAATTTTGGGAGTCTGACTTCTTTTATTTCATCTTGTCTCTGTCCCTTTCAGTCCAACCTGGCAGTGTTTCTGCTGATACAACACTTTCAAAAATCTTTTGGGTTTCCTATGCATGACACAGGGGATCCACGCCATCAGTCAAGATGGTCCTTCACGGATCTTTCCTGGATAATCTCATCTCTATTCCAGGCTTCTGCTATAATAGCTGAATGGATCCATGAATCACACGCCTAATCTCTTTTAACACTAGCAAATGTTGTCCAGCCACACCCTTAACTTGCTCTCCACAGCAAGCTTTTCCTAAGAATCACTCTCCTAATTTTATCATCTTTTGCAATCTGTATAGGCTGAGAATTTCCCAAATCTTCAAGTCTTGGTTTCTTTGTTTAGCAGTTATTCCCTCAATTCAACTCTCTCCTCTCACACTTCACTGTAAGAAGCAAGAAGAAACCAGCTCAGACTGCCAACACTTTGCTTCTGAAACTCAACTAAATATCCAAGTTCAATGCTTACAGATTATGCTTTCCACACAACTGCAGCCATACAACTAAATCACCTTTCTTCCAGTTTCCAGTATCATGTTCCTCAATTCCTCTAAGACCTCGCCAGCACCTCTAACATTCATATTTTTACCAACATCCTGTTTATTACAATGTATGTATTCTCTAAGACCATACAGGCTTTTTCCACTATGCAAAAGTATTTGGTAATAAATATATGAAAACATATATATATGCATACACAAAATATCATAATGGATCCCAATGATTTCACTTGACAAATTGTTAATCATTCATTCATTCACATAATATTTACTGTCTACTATGTGATAGGTGTTTAGGATATAAGAGCAATCAAAAAAGACAAAATCCCTATACTTCACCTCTTGTATTCTTTGAAGCATGGAGGAAAGCCAAAGGGAGAGAAAAATAAACATAATGAATAAGTAAATTATAAAATATGATAAATGCTGTGGGAGAAATAGAGGGAAGTGTTGCAATTTTAAGCAGGGTAGTCCTCATTGAGAAGGTAAGCTCTGAGAAAATCCTTTGAGCAAAGCAGATAAGGGAGTTGGCCACCTGAGGAAGAAGATTCTAGGCAGAGAGAGAAGTTAGTTTTAAACCAGACAACACCTGGCTTGCTCAAGGACAGAGTGCAGTGAGCAAGGCAGAGAACAGTAAGAGCTGAAGTCAGAGCAAATTAGATGCGGGAGAGACACAGATCTTGGAGGGTCTCACAGGCCATCTGGGGAGTCACTGCAAGGTTCTGAACACAGGAGAATCACAATCTGATTTCAGTTTTACAGTCCCAAGAAATGTTTCATGGAAGACGTTTCAAAGCACATACTCAAAATGAGAAAAATTTCCCCTGAATAACACCAATGCTTTATTTATAACTTATTATCAATCAAAGCTCCTTTGTTCTATTTCTAAACTACATCATTTAAGCTTTAAGGGGTACATTCCAAGGTAAACATCCTGAAATCTACCGGTTCACTCAAACATATACTTCATCATTCATACTGCTTCTCAACCTTCATTTTTAATCCATTCTAACGAGCTTATTTTCACATGAAGACTTCCTCACCTTGCTTATTATGGCCACTAAATCCTAAGGCTTTCCTTATTGAATTGTGGGAATAGTAACTGTATTTCTCTATTTCATTTTCAGGTGCATCAGGGATATATTTGTGACTTATTTAAGATTGGGTCAGTGTCTTTAGAGAACACCTAATGATTAGATTCTCTTAAATAGGTGCAAAAGGTAGTCTGCATCGTACAAGCATAGAATGGGTTATTTCCTCTAATCTTTTTCTTATTTTTATATGTATTGCGTTGGCCAAAAGGTTTGTTCAGTTTCTTCCAAGATGGCTCTAGCAGCACTTAATTGTCTTTAACTTTATTCGAAACAATTTTGTTAGATTGTATGTGACAGCTGTCACATCAGTGTGCAGTTAAAAAAAGACTTATCAAAATTAGTGAATTTTTGTGTAGCCATTTTAACATTGAAGGTGGAAGGAAAAAAGCAACGTTTTTGGCATATTATGCTTTATTATTTCAAGAAAGGTAAAACACAGCTGAAACACAAAAAAAGATTTGTGCAGTGTATGGAGAAGGTGCTGTGACTGACTGAACATGTCAAAAGTGGACCGTGAAGTTTCATGCTGGAGATTTCTCACTGGATGATGCTCCACGGTTGGGCAGGCCAGTTGAAGCTGATAGAGACCAAATCGAAATATTAACTGAGAACAATCAACATTATACCATGCCGGAGATAGCCGACATACTCAAAATATCCAAATCAAGTGTTGAAAATCATTTGCACCAGCTTGGTTATGTTAATTGCTTTGGTGTTTGGGTTCCACATGAGTTAAGTGAAAAAAATCTTTTTGACCGTATTTCCGCATGCAATTCTCTACTAAACATAATGAAAATGTTCCATTTTTAAAACATATTGTGATGGGCGATGAAAAGTGGATACTGTACAATAATGTGGAACGGAAGAGATCGTGGGGCAAGTGAAATAAACCACCACCAACCACACCACAGGCCAGTCTGCATCCAAAGAGGCTGATGTTGTGTATGTGGTGGGATTGGAAGGGAGTCCTCTATTATGAGCTCCTTCCGGGAAACCAAAAGATTAATTCCAAGAAGTACTGCTCCCAATTAGACCAAATGAAAGCAGCACTAGATGAAAAGTGTCCAGAATTAATCAACAGAAAATGCATAATCTTCCATCAGGATAACGCAAGACCGCATGTTTCTTTGATGACCAGGCAAAAACTGTTACAGCTTGGCTGGGAAGTTCTGATTCATCTGCCATGTTCACCAGACATTGCACCTTCGAATTTCCATTTACTTCAGTCTTTATAAAATTCTTTTAATGGAAAAAAAAATCAATTCCCTGGAAGACTGTAAAAGGCACCTGGAACAGTTCTTTGCTCAAAAACATAAAAAGTTTTGGGAAGATGTAATTATGAAGTTGCCTGAAAAATGGCATAAGGTAGTGGAACAAAAGGGTGAATACATTGTTCAATAAACTTCTTGGTAAAAATGAAAAAAGTGTCTTTTTTTTTACTTAAAAACCGAAGGCACTTTTTGGCCAACCCAATAGTTAAATTCACCTCTCACTTTTAAAGCAACTAACAGGGCTTTACGATAACGTATTGACTGTTACCATAACCTTGACATTTTACTACCAGGAACTATGAATAATTTGAAATCTGGGTGAAAATTAATGAAAATGCCAAGAGCCTGCAACTGATTCCAGAGAATTCTCTTCCTATGTAGTTCTTGCTCCATAAATACACACTCTTCCCACAGTTCTACAATAATCCAAGAGTTTTTGTTTGGTTTTATTTTCTAAGAGGAGGAACCCACAGAAAAAGGAATCAATATTTAGTTTAAAAGCTACATTTAAGAGAGCAGACTTCTTGAAAAACTTAGGTTTCCTGGTTTTCTTCCCATTATCCCTTTTATTTATTTGTTTGTTTGTTTCATCCACATTTAGAGATCCCAAAATGTGTTTTTAAATAAACTGGTAAGATCTAACGATAAAAGGCTAAGTCTCAGTACAGTCTATACCAACTCACTAGGACATCTTCAGCCATTCATCAGCTTCTGGTTTCCAACAGCCTTTTACCAACTGCTCAAAATTCGTGATAATGCTACCACCTGCACCTAAAAAGAACAAGATAAAACAAGAATACTTAACCAATTTTCTTGAGAAAATATATGAAATAAAGCCATAATTCTATCTTTTGACTTAAAATTCCAAAATCAACTCCAAAATATGATTCTTGGGAGGGAGAAAAAAGTTGTCTTGTACGTTTATGATACAGAGACAATAACAATTCTTTCATGGCAACTGTCTATTGTACTACAAATAAGGTTAAAATTGGGGCCTCAGACAGAGATGTGGCTAGAGGTTTGTTTCTGACCTGAAAAAATAAACTTCTCTGCTTTATCACTTCCTTTCCTAATTTTAGTTTTAGGGGCAGTACACTATAACAACAGATTGAGAAATTTATTCAGTTCCAACATACAATAAAGGTAGGTAATGCAGAGTGAACATGAACCCATAATCAATCACATTTACTATTTCAGGTTATTCAGGATGAAAAAAGTGAGAAAAAAAAAACAGAGCAAAGTTTTTTAATTACACGTGCCACATAATTTCTTATGTAAACTTGTTTTATTTATGGTGGTGGCTACACATTAACTACAAATCCCTCTGGTTATGGCTTCTAATCAAACCAATAATAAATATTCTATTTTTAAGACAATCAGGCTCAAAAGAATGGCTGATGACTAGTACTAGTGAATAGTGCCAGTTTTGAATTAACTTTACCAGCCAACAGAAACAAGGCTTCCATCTTCCAAAAAAGACTGTTATTGAAGTATGTGGTCCCCATTAATTTAACTAGAGAATTGTTCAGTAGTTGTAGTACACCAATAACAGAATATTTATGAACACATATTGTTAATATTACCTCGGGCCCATCCAATAGCTATCATGACTATCCAGCCATTTTTGTAATAGCTATTAGCATGGGTGACTCCACCTACTATTTTCCAAGTTCTGGTCACTTCCTTCATTCCCACAGCCAAGAGTTGAACAGGTAGGAATGAATATCCCTGGGAAACAAGGTCACGGGGGCAAAAAAATACAATATACCTGAAATTAAAATTTAAATATTTTAATACATGAGTGGAATCAGAAGAACAAAAATTAAAATCCAGAATATCAGCAATAACAATTTGATAAAACACAACAAATGGAATTATCCATATAAACATGGAATTTGACTGCAAGAAGACCACAGATTGGGTAAAGTCAATTTTTTTTTTTTTTTTTTTTGGCTACTCCGTGCAGCATGTGGGATCTTAGTTCTCTGACCACGGATCAAACCCGTGCCCCCTGCAGTGGAAGCACAGAATCTTAACCACTAGACCACCAGGGAAGTCCCAAAGTCAATTTTTTAACATCACATGAAGCACATAAAATAATCTGCCAAAAAGTCATAATCAAAGGGGAATATAAATTTTGTACTTCTGAGTACTCTATAAATGCAAAAAGTATTCACTGAGTTCCTAATTTGTGACTACACTAGTCTAGAAGCTAAGTGCTGAATCCACCAACAAAATTAAGCAAGTGTATAATCACTTCCGGTTTTGGGCTTCTCTAGGTAGGGTGCCTTTGTCTTTGGAAAAGGAATTAGAAAAGGGACCTTAGTAGCTGAGCAAGGGACACCATTTCAATCCCACTTACATCTTCACCTGTGCCCCTCTGTGCATAAACTGCAACCTATACAGAGAAAGGTCATTGCTCTCAAGGAGACAGATTCACTCGTGTTAAGGAAAAACTTATTTTCATATGGCTAAAAGAATATGAAGCTTGTTCTTCAATTTAGTTGAGTAAGTTTAAGTTTTAACCAATTCAATTGTGATGTTAGTTTAAGAATAATTCACTCCTCCTCAGGTGAATTATTTTTTGAAGCCTCTTTTGTTCTAAACACCTGTTCAACAATTTAACAGTAGTGTTGATTGGAAAACACAGCACTTTTTCCCCCCATTCCTAAAATACTCTCTGGCAGACAATTTTGTGCTTAAAGCAGAACATTTATCTTGATACAGAATACACTGCAAGAAAGAAGTACTCTCTCTCTGCTAAAAGAAGTTGTTAACCTTATTGTAATTCATGGCTCATAAAGTCTGAATTCCTAAAAGTATTCGTGGAATATGAAATCCTGTTTGCCAAAACACTGCTTCAGGGACCCAATGTAAGATGAAATGGTTTGTTCAGCCTGAAGCACCCTCTCTTTCTTCAACTCCATTTACCAATTCCTTCCTATTCTTCAAGATACATTTAAATACTACCATATACATTGACTTTGGGAGTTTTGTTTTATTTAATATTCTCAGTTCAGACTAAATTCTGATGGTTCTGTACAACTAAAACAACTGGTTCCTATACTTCAACATAGCTCTTTAGACATTTTTCTTTATAATATATAAAGGCTATAATATTCAAATTGTAACAGTCCTTAGATGGCAGGAATCATTCATCTTGTTACCCCCTGAAACTCAGCATAATAAAAAGTAGCCCTGGACTTCCCTGGTGGCACAGTGGTTAAGAATCCACCTGCCAATGCAGGGGACACAGGTTCGAGCCCTGGTCTGGGAAGATCCCACATGCCATGGAGAAACTAAGCCCGTGTGCCACAACTACTGAGCCTGCACTGTAAAGCCCATGAGCCACAACTACTGAGCCCACATGCCGCAACTACTGAAGCCCGTGGGCCTAGAGGCTGCACTCCGGAACAAGAGAAGCCACCACAATGAGAAGCCCACGTACCACAACGAAGAGTAGCCACTGCTCGCCACAACTAGAGAAAGCCCGTGCACAGCAATGAAGACCCAATGCAGCCAAAAATAAATAAATAAATTTATTAACAAAAAAACAGTAGGCCTGAGTTAAATCATTTATTAACAGTTAAAAAATTAGCAGGAGGCAAACCACAAAATATATCAAATCAAAGAATCATCTGATAATTAAAGAGTTTGAGACAAAGGAATAAATTATCTAAAAGTAGTAAAAGCTTTTTAAAAATGACTGGTATTATATAAAATCTTTAATGTTCATATAACATTTTGAAAGCCTCTATACAAGTCTCTCTTTAAATATAGAACAAATTTCCAGGAAGTTGGCTAGGTGCCAGGGGAAAAAAAACAAAGTTACACCTAAGCAATTTTTAAATGTATTTTTAAATAAAATAAAAATATTTTGGTATCCACTCTAGATTAGATTAAGACAGGGAGATTTGGTTTCACTTTAGCAGTAATGAATGCTCAAAATACTCAAACAAAAAAACAACAAAACAAAAATAATACACACGACCCCATTTTCATTCTCTACACCAAGACTATCTTCAACATGAGTTAAAAGGCTACACTATCACAAGAGCAATCTTGGACTTCTTTTTTTTTTTTTGGCTGTGTCACGGGGCATGCGGGATCTTAGTTCTCCAACTAGGGATAAAACCTGTGCCCCCTGCAGTGGAAGCATGGAGTCTTAACCACTGGACCACCAGGGAAGTCCCAATCTTGGACTTTTTACACTCAACTATGTGACATTATGGCATATGGTCTAAAATTTGTAATTACTGCTATTTCTAATAAATAAGTCTTTATTGCATCAATCAGATACATAAGTCCCCTATATCTGAACCTTCAAGTCACGAACTTTCAAAGATGTGAACATGCGTTCCCATGTCCAATCACATAAGTTAGTTCATATGTCTGGCATACATTATCACACGCATACGTCCTCTACAGGTGGTTGTGTTCTGTGTACTTTTCTGCACAGTACTGTATAGAGTATAGTAGTACAGTATCTTTATTTCAAGCCCCGGATATCCGGGAGCAAGCGTTAAAAGCAGCAGTGATGTAGCTGGTACTGCTAAGAAGAGCCAAGCGATAAGGACGGAAACAAAAGTAAAATAATTGAGTGGAGTGAGGCGAAAAGATGGTAGATGTCGCTCGTTCTTATAACACGAATCGTTCAACCATCGGCACGATTCTAAAGAACAAGGACAAGATCATGTTAACACGAAGTCTGCTATGCCGGTGATGTCAACAATAATATTGAAAAAGAACGGAAAAGTGATGGAGGAGATGGAGAAACTTCTCAGTGTGCGGATGCAGGATCAACATCAGCACTGAGTCCTGCTCAGCTTAATGCTGATTCAAGAGAAAGCTAAAAGCCTTTATGAAGACTTGAAGAAGAAACGTGGCGAAGAATCAGAGGGCACACCTTTTAATGCCAGCCATGGCTGGTTTCATCAGTTTAAGGCAGAGCCAACCTTCACAACGTAAAACTAAGTGGCGAGGCAGCAAGTGCAGATACGGTAGCCGCTCGAGAATTTCCTGAAACACTTCAAGAAATTATTGATGAAGGTGCATATTTACCCAAGCAGGTTTTTAATGTGGATGAGACAGAACTGTACTGGAAGAGGATGCCAGACTGAAGTTACATCAGTAAGGAGGAAAAGCTGATGTCAGGCTATAAAGCAGCAAAGAATAGGCTAACTCTGTAGTTTGGTGGCAATGCTTCCGGCAATATGCAGCTGAAGCCTCTCTTAGTTTATCATTCAGAGAACCCAAGAATCCTTAAACACATAGCCAAAGGCTCTCTTCCTGTTGTGTGGAAGAGTAATAACCCCAAGCCTGAGTTACACAGGCCATTTTCCAGGACTGGTTTTTCTAGCACCTTATCCCAGAGGTAGAGAAATATTGCTTGGCAAAGGACATCCCATTCAACATTCTTTTGCTACTCCGGGCCACCCCCCATTCATGGATGACTTTCATCTCAACCTCAAAGTAGTGCATCTGTCACCAAATACTATGTTGCTCATCCAACCTATGGACCAGGGAGTTATACCAACTTTCAAGAAATATTATTTACATCACACTTTTCATCAGGCAGTAAAGGCGAGTGACGGATCAGGAACAACCCCAACCCTGCAACATTTCTGGAAGGACTGTAACATCTACAAGGTCATAAAAAATATCAACTTTGATTGGCATGAGGTTATGGCCATCACCACGACTGGGGTTTGGAAGAACCTTTGCCCACAGTTTGTTCATGATTTTCGTGGATTTGAGAAGGTGGATGAGGAGTCCAAAGAGGTCTTCAGCAACTTAGTGACCCTCAGCGAATAGCTGGCGCTAGATCTGCAAGAGGACGACTTCAATGTACTCCTTGCTGTGCAACACGAGGAGTTTAGTATTGAAGACCTGATGCAATTGGAGGCCCAGAGAAAACACGAAGAGATAAGAGGAAGAAGAAGTAACCGAAGAACTGAAGAGATTCATGATACAGGAAATGGCAAGGGGATTTTCTTTATTTGAGGAGGCACTGTTAGTTTTTGAGGCACAGGACCCGAATATAGAACGGTACGCAAAGGTTGCAGCAGCCATTCAGAATGCAATCCAGGGCTACACTGTCATCTACGATGAGAAAAAAAAAAAGCGACTACCCAGACACCACTGGATCGTTTTTTCAAGAGGGTAGATAGAATTAAATCAAGCAAGGAACCAGAACCTCTGCTATCAACGTCAGGCCTGAGTGGAATTGCGGCTTGCCCTCCGTCTCCTGTTGCTGACGATCCTTCAGCTCTGCCATCTCCCACCTCCTCTCCCTCTTCCAGTCAGTAACGTTTCTTCCCTGTTCACTTGATGCCAGCCCCTGTATGCCAGCTGTTGTACTGTACTGCTGTACTTTTCAAGGTACTGTACTGTAAGATTTTAAATGTTTTCTTTATTTTTGTGTGTTTTTTATGTATTATTTGTGGAAAAGTATTATACACCTATTACAGTACCGTACTACATAGCCAATTGTTAGTTAGGTACCTAGGCTAACTTTGTTGGACTTACAAACAAGTTCCACTTAAGAACGAGCTCTCAGAACTGAACTCGTTTGTACGTAGGGGACTTACTGTATTTCTAAAGTATACCTACAATATGCTAATATTTTAAACAGAAAACAGTTCTTGTTTCAATTGTTAAATAGCCACAGGGCAAAAGAACAACTATTTATTGTGCTCAGTAGACTTACAAGTAAGCAGATCAGACCAGTGGTGCCCTAAGTAGCCATTCCTGCTCTATAACACAAGTCACCTTTTAAAAATTCCATCAATGACTCACTCAACAAACACTCATTAAGAAATCATCATGTCCCTCCTATAAAGATTATAATTTCACCTTTAACTAAAATTGTAACATCTATGGAACTTTTAACTTGAAAAGTGCTTAAAGAAAACATATCAAAAATGAAGGACTAGAACATATCAGACATGAAACGGAACGAGAAGGCAATTTATTTCTCATACATTTTTAAGTCTAAGTGACTTAATCTAAGTAATTAACATAGAGAAAAAAATGACAAGGAAGAGTGCTAAATAACAGAAGTTAGTCTAAAACAGGATACAGGAATTCAGCTTGGTGATTTGACAGAGAATGCGCAGTCCAGCTATGCCTCTTCCTCCTGCCGTTTTCTTGTAAACAAGGTACCCTCGGGAAGGTCTGTGGGAGGCTTGCTTTAGGGTCTTGGTGCTCCGGCCATGTGTGAGGCCTAAGCCTCTTAGGTGGAAGAGCCAAGTTTAGGACACTGGACCACCAGAGACCTCCCAGCCCCACGTAATAACAATCAGCAAAAGCTCTCCAAGAGATCTCCACCTAAACACAAAGACCTGGCTCTACTCAACAACCAGCAAGCTCCAGTGCTGGACGCCCCATGCCAAACAACTAGCAAGACAGGAACACAGCCCCACCCATCAGCACAGAGGCTGCCTAAGATCAAAGTAAGTTCACAGACACCCCAAAACACAACACTGGACATTGTCTTACACACAAGAAACACAAACTCCAGCCACAACCACCAGAACACAGGCACCAGCCCCCTCCACCAGGAAGCCTACACAACCCACTGAACCAACCTTAGCCACTGGAGGCAGACACCAAAAACAACAGCAACTACAAACACGCAGCCTGCTAAACGGAGACCCTAAACACAGTAAGTTAAGCAAAATGAGAAGACAGAGAAATACTCAGCAGATGAAGGAGCAAAGTAAAAACCCACCAGACCAAACAAATGAAGAGGAAATAGGCAGTCTACCTGAAAAAGAATTCAGAGTAACGGTAGTAAACATGATCCAAAATCTTGGAAATAGAATGGAAAAAATACAAGAAACGTTTAACAAGAAACTAGAAGAACTAAAGAGCAAACAAACAGGGATGAACAACACAATAAATGAAATTTAAAATTCTCTAGAAGGAATCAATAGCAGAATAACTGACACAGAAGAACGGATAAGTGACCTAGAAGATAAAATAGTGGAAATAACTACCACAGAGCAGAATAAAGAAAAAAGAATGAAAAGAATTGAGGACAGTCTCAGAGACCTCTGGGACAACATTAAACGCACCAACATTCAAATTATAGGGCTCCCAGAAGAAGAAGAGAAAAAGAAAGGGTCTGAGAAAATATTTCAAGAGATTATAGTTGAAAACTTCCCTAATATAGGAAAGGAAATAGTCAATCAAGTCCAGGAAACGCAGAAAGGATAAATCCAAGGAGAAAGACGCCAAAACACATATTAATCAAACTATCAAAAATTAAATACAAAAAAAAATATTAAAAGCAGCAAGGGAAAAACAACAAAAACCATACACGGGAATCCCCATAAGGTTAACAGCTGATCTTTCAGCAGAAACTCTCCAAGCCAGAAGGGAGCGGCAGGACATATTTAAAGTGATGAAAGGGAAAAACCTAAAACCAAGATTACTCTACCAGGCAAGAATCTCATTCAGATTCAATGGAGAAGTTAAAAACTTTACAGACAAGCAAAAGCTAACAGAATTAAGTACCACCAAACCAGCTTTACAGCAAATGCTAAAGGAACTTCTCTAGGCAGAAAACACAAGAGACGGAAAAGACCTACAATATCAAACCCAAAACATTTAAGAAAATGGTAATAGGAACACACATAGATAATTACCTTAAATGTACATGGATTAAATGCTCCAAACAAGACACAGACTGGCTGAATGGATACTGAAACAAGACGCATATATATGCTGTCTACAAAAGACCCACTTCAGACCTAGGGACACATACAGACTGAAAGTGAGGGGATGGAAAAAGATATTCCATGCAAATGGAAATCAAAAGAAAGCTGGAGTAACGATATTCGTATCAGATAAAATAGACTTTAAAATAAAGACTATTAAAACAGACAAAGAAGGACACTACATAACGATCAAGGGATGAATCCAAGAAGAAGATATAACAATTGTAAATGCGTATGAACCCAGAACAGGAGCAGCTCAATACATAAGGGAAATGCTAACAGCCACAAAAGGGGAAATCGACAGTAGCACAATCATAGTAGGGGACTTTAACACCCCACTTTCACCAATGGACAGATCACCCAAAATGAAAATAAATAAGGAAATGCAAGCTTTAAATGACACATTAAACAAGATGGACTTAATTGATATTTAAAGGACATTCCATCCAAAAACAACAGAATACGCTTTCTTCTCAAGTGCTCATGGAACATTCTCCAGGATAGATCATATCTTGGGTCACAAATTAAGCCTTGGTAAACTTATGAAAACTGAAATCATATTAAGTATCTTTTCTGACCACAACGCTATGAGACTAGATAACAATTACAGGAAAAATCCTGTAAAAAAATAAAAACACATGGATGCTAAACAATACACTACTAAATAACCAAGAGATCACTGAAGAAATCAGAGGAAATCAAAAAAAACCTAAAAACAAACGACAATGAAAACACAACAACCCAAAATCTATGGGATGCAGCAAAAGCAGTTCTAAGAGGGAGCTTAGAGCAATACAATCCTACCTCAAGAAGCAAGAAACATCTTAAATAAACAACCTAACCTTACACCTAAAGCAATTAGAGCAAGAAGAACAAAAAAACCAAAAAAACAAAGTTAGCAGAAGGAAAGATATCATAAAAATGAGATCAGAAATAAATAAAAAAGAAATGAAGGACATAAGAGCAAAGATCAGTAAAAGTGAAAGCTGGTTCTTTGAGAAGATAAAATTGATAAACTATTAGCCAGACTCTTCAAGAAAAAAGGGAAAAGACTCAAATCAACAAAATTACACATGAAAAAGGAGAAGTAACAACTGACACTGCAGAAATACAAAGGACCATGAGAGGTTACTACAAGCAACTGTATGCCAATAAAATGGACAACCTGGAAGAAATGGACAAACTCTTGGAAAAGCACAACCTTCCGAGACTGAACCAGGAAGAAATAGAAAATATAAAGAGACCAATCACAAGCACTGAAATTGAAACTGTGATTAAAAATCTTCCAACAAACAAAAGCCCAGGACCAGATGGCTTCACAGGCAGATTCTATCAAACATTTAGAGAAGAGCTAACACCTATCCTGCTCAAACTCTTCCAAAATATTGCAGATGGAGGAACACTCCCAAACTCATTCTACAAGGCCACCATCACCTGATACCAAAACCAAAGATGTCACAAAGGAAGAAAACTACAGGCCAATATCACTGATGAACATAGATGCAAAAATCCTCAACAAAAAACTAGCAATCAGAATCCAACAGCACAGTAAAAGGATCATACACCATGATCAAGTGGGGTTTATCCCAGGAATGCAAGGATTCTTCAATATAGGCAAATCAATCAACATGATACACCATATTAACAAACTGCAGGAGAAAAACCATATGATCATCTCAACAGATGCAGAAAAAGCTTTCAACAAAATTCAACACCCATTTATGATAAAAACCCTCCAGAAGGTAGGCATAGAGGGAACTTACCTCAACATAATGAAGGCCATATATGACAAACCCACAGCCAACATGGATCTCAATGGTGAAAAACTAAAACCATTTCCACTAAGACCAGGAACAAGACAACGTTGCCCACTCTCACCACTATTATTCAACATCGTTTTGGAAGTTTTAGCCACAGCAATCAGAGAAGAAAAAGAAATAAAAGGAATCCAAATCGGAAAAGAAGAAGTAAAACTGTCACTGTTTGCAGATGACATGATACTATACATACAGAATCATAATGATACCACCAGAAAACTACTAGAGCTAACCAATGAAGTTCGTAAAGTAGCAGGATACAAAATTAATGCACAGAAATCTCTTGCATTCCTATACACTAATGACAAAAAATCTGAAATTGAAATTAAGGAAACACTCCCATTTACTGCTGCAATAAAAAGAACAAAATACCTAGGAATAAACCTACCTAAGGAGACAAAAAAACCTGTATATAGAAACTATAAGACACTGATGAAAGAAACAGATGGAGAGACATACCATGTTCTTGGAATGGAAGAATCAACATTGTGAAAATGACTCTACTACCCAAAGCAATCTACAGATTCAATGCAATCCCTATCAAACTACTAATGGCATTTTTTACAGAACTATAACAAAAAACTTCACAATTTGTATGGAAACACAAAAGACCCTGAATAGCCAAAGCAGTGTTGAGAAAGAAAAACGGAGCTGGAGGAATCAGGCTCCCTGACTTCAGAGTATACTACAAACCTACAGTACCTTCAGTAATGGTACTGGCATAAAAACAAAAATATAGATCAATGGAACAGGACAGAAAGCCCAGAGATAAACCCATGCACATATGGTTACCTTATCTTTGATACAGGAGGCAAGAATATACAATGGAAAAAAGACAATCTCTTCAATAAGTGGTGCTGGGAAAACTGGACAGCTATATGTAAGAGAATGAAATTAGAACACCCCCTAACACCATACACAAAAATAAACTCAAAATGGATTCAAGACCTAAATGTAAGGCCAGACACTAAAAAACTCTGAGAGGAAAACATAGGCAGAACACTCTATGACATAAATCACAGCAAGATCCTTTTTTGGCCCACCTCCTAGAAAAATGGAAATAAAAACAAAAATAAACAAATGGGACCTAATGAAACTTAAAAGCTTTTGCACAGAAAAGGAAAACATAAACAAGATGAAAAGACAACCCTCAGAATGGGAAAAAATATTTGCAAATGAAGCAACTGACAAAGGATTAATCTCCAAAATTTACAAGCAGCTCATGCAGCTCAATATCAAAAAAAACAAGCAACCTGGGGCTTCCCCGGTGGCGCAGTGGTTGAGAGTCCGCCTGTCGATGCAGGGGACATGGGTTCGTGCCCCGGTCCAGGAAGATCTCACATGCCGCAGAGCGGTTGGGCCCATGAGCCATGGCCGCTGAGCCTGCGCGTCCGGAGCCTGTGCTCTGCAACGGGAGAGGCCACAGCAGTGAGAGGGCCGCGTACCGCAAAAAAAAAATAATAATAAATAAAAATAAAGTTTAAAGAAAAAAACAACAAGCAACCCAACCCAAAAATGGGCAGAAGACCTAAATAGACATTTCTCCAAAGATGATATACAGATTGCCAACAAACACATGAAATGATGCTCAACATCACTAATCATTAGAGAAATGCAAATCAAAACTACAATGAGGGGCTTCCCTGGTGGCGCAGTGGTTGAGAATCTGCCTGCTAATGCAGGGGACATGGGTTCGAGCCCTGGTCTGGGAGGATCCCACATGCCACGGAGCAACTAGGCCCGTGAGCCACAACTACTGAGCCTGCGCGTCTGGAGCCTGTGCTCCGCAACAAGAGAGGCCACGATGGTGAGAGGCCCGCGCACCGCAATGAAGAGCGGCCCCCGCTTGCCACAACTGGAGAAAGCCCTCACACAGAAACGAAGACCCAACACAGCAAAAATAAATAAATAAAATTAATTTTTAAAAAACAAAAACAAAAAAACAACTACAATGAGGTATCACCTCACACCTGTCAGAATGGCCATCATCAAAAAATCTACAAACAATAAATGCTGGAGAGGGTGTGGAGAAAAGGGAACCCTCTTGCACTGTTGGTGGGAATGTAAATTGATACAGCCACTATGGAGAACAGTATGCAGGTTCCTTAAGAAACTAAAAATAGAACTACCATACAACCCAGCAATCCTACTACTGGGCATATACCTTGAGAAAACCATAATTCAAAAAGAGACACGTACCACAACGTTCACTGCAGCACTTTTTACAACAGCCAGGACATGGAAGCAATCTACGTGCCCATCAACAGATAAATGGATAAAGAAGATGTGGCAATATATAAATAGAATATTACTCAGCCATAAAAAGAAGCGAAATTGAGGTATTTGTAGTGAGGTGGATGGACCTGGAGTCTGTCATATAGAGTGAAGTAAGTCAGAAAGAGAAAAACAAATACCATATGCTTACACATATATATGGAATCTAAAAAAAAATGGTTCTGAAGAACCTGGGGGCAGGACAAGAATAAAGACGCAGACATAGAGAATGGACTTGAGGACATGGCGAGTGGTTAGGGTAAGCTGGGACGAAGTGAGAGAGTAGCACTGACATATATGCACTACCAAATGTAAAAGAGATAGCCTGTGGGAAGCAGCCGCATAGCACAGGGAGATCAGCTTGGTGCTTTGTGACCACCTAGAGGGGTCCGATAGGGAGGGTGGGAGGAAGATGCAAGAGTGAGGCGATATGGGGATATATGTATACGTACAGCTGATTCACTTTGTCATACAGCAGCAACTAACACAACATTGTAAATCAATTATACTCCAATAAAGATGTTAAAAATAAAATAAAATAAAACAGGATACAAGCAGGATGCGAGTTCACTGACAAATGAAAGCTAACCCAGTTTAAGTAGGAAAGACGAAATTAGAATTTAGGTTAATACCAAGAGCTGAGCTTCCCACGGTTAGTCTCTGAGAACTGTTTTCACCCTTCCTTAATTTTCCTCCTCTGACTACCAAAACAGTATGACTTAACTCGGCCAAAACAGAACAGTAAGTTAAATACAGTTCATATTAGTCCAATACAAGAGCTTTGCTCTTGCTCTTACTACTCTAACAAATTAATAATTTTATGTATATGCTTTGAAAAAGACTATTACAGAATGACAGACCTATAAAACTATACCTTTTGTTGTACTCTTCCTCATAAAAATGCAGTCTCAGTTATGCAAATGTGCAATATATAACTGATACTTGGAAGTTAAAGGAAAACAAAATGGGGCATAAAAATCAATACACAGAGAAATTATAAAATATTTATTCCCCCCCAGAAACAGTTTTCAAAAAAAAAATCCTATGAAAGGGTACACTGTCTTCCAAACTATTAAACATACTAGGACATACCAAGTTATTGTTTCCCTTTGCCAGTAGATGGTGCTAATCTCCAAATGTGAGCACTATGAGCTACTGTACTAAAGATGACCTTGCCAATAAGTACATTCACATACTCCCTTACTTTAGCTTGCTAGAGTTTAAAGTACATTACAAACATCATTTTAATTTCCCAAATTAAAATCAAATGAAGCAAAGATTACACATTTGTTCTCAACATTAAAACCTTGAAAAAGAAAACAGTAAAATATACTATGCCTTTAAGCAAGCATCATTTTTTATATTTAAGGGTCTGTGAGCACAAAGACAATGCCAGTATTTCCCAAGTCCAAAACAATACACTGTATAAGTGCAGACTAAAGCACTAGGTAGTCTAGGTTTGAATGCTGGCTCCAGCTACTAGATACCTGTGATTCCTTGGGCAAGTTATTTAACCCTTCTTGCCTCAGATTCCCCATTTATTAAATGAAAATAATAGAGAGCCTACCTCACCAGTTTCTTGTGAGGTTAAATGAGATAATAAATGTAAAGCACTTAGAAAAGTGTCTGTACTACATCAGTGGCTGCTCTTGTTGTTTTGTAATGCCCAACAACTAGAATCAATAAAAATGCTCATCAGAAGAATAAATAAAATACAGTTATTAATATTAATAGATTCTACAACAGTGAGAAGGAATGAATGTACTGTAGCTACTAGCAAAACACAGATGAATCTTAGTAACATAATGTTGAATGAAAAAAAGTCCTAGAGAACTATACAGAGCATAATACCCCATTTTAAAATAGGGCCAAAAACAAATAAAACTAAAAAAATCTATTGTTTATATATTCATATATAAAATATACACCTTTTTAAAAAATACAAACACAAAGATAAACACAGGGTAGAGGTTAACTGTGGAAAAAGTGCAGAGAGATGGGATTTGCGAGAGAAATATAAGTATATATATAAGTTATTGGTAAAGTCCAGTTCTTAGATTAAGTGCAATACAGTGGAGATGTAAATTATTACAACCATTTTGGGAAATGATTTCTCATTATCTAGTAGAGCTTAAAAATCACTTTCCCTGGGGCTTCCCTGGTTGCACAGTGGTTGAGAGTCTGCCTGCCGATGCAGGGGACACGGGTTCGTGCCCCGGTCCGGGAAGATCCCACATGCCGCGGAGCGGCTGGGCCCATGAGCCATGGCCGCTGAGCCTGCGCATCTGGAGCCTGTGCTCTGCAACGGGAGAGGCCACAGCAGTGAGAGGCCCGCGTACCGCAAAAAAAATAAAAAATAAAATAAAATAAAATAAATCACTTTCCCTATAACTCAGTAAATCTACTCTTAAGCTATATCAAGAGAAAATCTTACCCATGTACATCATGTTCTTAGCAATACTGTAACAGAAAAAATACTAGAAACAACTCTATGTCAACAGAGAAATGGATGAATATACGATGACAATTCATTCTGATAAGCTATACAGAAGTGAAAAGTAATAAATTACAAGCATACACAATAGACTGAATCTCAGGAACAGAGGCTGAACAAAAAAAGCAAGTCACTGAAAAATACATACATATGATTCCATTTATAAAATTTTCAAAAACTATATTATTTAGAAAAATATATGTCACAACTGCATAGAAAACTAAAGGAATGAAAGGTACAAAATTAAGGGTAATTGTTACCTATGAGTAAGGAAGAGAGAAGATGGGATCGGGCTGAGGGTGGAGGGTCACATGGGGACATCAAAACTAACGGCAACTGTTCTGGGAAGATGGTGGCAGCAGTAGTTGCCTAGATTTTGATCTCTTCAAATCCCCTCATAAAAACAGGGCAACTAGATAGCAAAGCCAAAATCCCATCCATAGCACTTACAACAAAACTATGTGACAAGGTATCCCTTTAAATCCCAAAATGCAAATGGGTAAAGGCAAATCACCAACATACATAGAACTAAACTGCTTGGCAGGAAGAAGAAAGCAGCAAGGTGGCAACTAATGGACCTAAGAACAAAACAGCTTCAAAATAGCTAATGGGAATTCACTAGAAGGCACAGCAGGCCAATCTGGAAAACAACAACAACAGCTGAAACTGGAAGGATTCTTACACTTCCAATACCAGGTGAGACAAAGGGTCCATGATAACGTCTGAAGGGGTTGGACCAATGTAGTCCCTGTGAACTCTGAAAACTGATCCACCCAGGCTCCCTTCTAGAACAAGTCCAATAATAAGAAGAAACTGCTGATGTAGAATCAAAACTGAGCAGGATAGAACAAAAGAAGGGGAAGGTCCAGACCAAACTGGGGAAGGGGAAAAGACCCAGGAAATCTCAGAAAGCAGGTCATCATCTTTTAATAAAATATTTTTGTAAGTGGCAATTCTTTTCTTAATCTAAATGATGGATATACAAGTTTTTATTATATCATAATTCTTTATACTCTGCATATTTTTATAAATGTTCCTTTGTACCTACTCAATATTAATTAAAACTTTTAAAAAACACATATTGTTCATAATGAAAAGTCTTCTTGGTTAAGATCATGCTAAGTTGAAATCCAGACCCTGTCATTTACCAACTCTTCAGGCCTCAATTTCCTCTTACGTAAAATGGGCATAATAAAAGATCTCAAGTTAACAAATAATTAAATACTATACTATTAATTCACTACATAAAAATGCATTTCTTATTTTCCATTTCTAACATATCTTTTTGTTTCAGCCAAGGAAGTATATATTTACAGACAAGTACTTTTATTTCATTTAGTGTATCACTAACCAAGATCTGTAATTTCTTGCTACTAATTATAGAACTCCCATATAACAGAACACAAGCTGTCCGTTCCTTTAGCAATGTACTTACTGAACTTAGAACAATACTTGGCACACAGTTAACAAAACAAAGTCCCTTCTCTGATAGGCTGTTATTCTAGTGGAGTGAGACAAACCAACGTGAGAAGAAATAAACAGACAACACATCATACAGTAATAAATCTAGGGGAAAAAAAAGAAGTATGATGTGATAGTCATGGGAGAGGAGGTGTTTTTTTCAGAGAAGATCTCTCCAAGAAAAGAAAATATGAGCCTTCTGGGAAAAGAACATCACAGAGAAAAGAGAGCAAGCACAAAGGCGCTGAGGCAGAAGAACATCTTTGTGTTCAAGAAATGGCAAAGCCAACGTGGCTAGCACAGACTGAGCAGGCGTACAGGAGAAAGACATTACAACAAAGAGAGTGGAAGGGGAAGATTTTATAGGGTCTTATAGGCTACGTTAAGAATTTTGAATTTTACTCGTAGTAAGATAAGAAACTATTGAGCATAGGAGTAATATGTTCCAACATTTTAAAATAATCACTTTATCTACTATGTGAAGAAAAGACTCAGGGGGATAATGAAAGAAGCAGCTAGAACACTTAGGAAGCTACTGCAACTGTCCAAGCAATAGTGGTAATTAGTGTACAGGAGCAGAAGTGGAAGTGATGAAAAGTGTCAGATTCTGGATATCCTACTTTTCATATAGTTTAAGCATCTACACACATAAAAAGAATTCTCCAAAATGTTAATATCCTTTTAAAATATTGCTATAGAAATAAAAGTCCTTGAGAAAGTGTTTTAAAACACATAGCAACTGGAAGAATATACTTTAAGGGATGGTTAAACAAATCAATGAGAGACAGTGGCTGTTAAGTGGCAAGGCTCCAAAGTCAAACTTCCTGGTTTTGGATCCTAGCTCAATCACTTACTAAATACGAAAATTTCAGCAAAGTTCCTCTATGCCTCAGATTTCTCATTTTTCAAATGGAAATAATAATAGCTACTTCATTGGACTCTGGTGATTAAACATGACAACGAATATAAAGAATTTAGCTGACATATGGTAATAACTCAATAAATATTAGCTATCAAATTTATTGTTCTACTCTTAATAGTTTCTACTGCCACTAGTTCCCACTATGTGTCCCATTGCTACTACTATTTATAATATTCCCTTTTATGACTGGTTACATATTCATTTAAAATCATCACAATAAAAATTAACTTCAAGTGCTCCTAATGTTACGTATTTCATTGCTATGGTTTCTAATCAAAAGCACGGTTTTTGCTTTAGGTATAACAAAGCTCTCTGATTTGTATTACACTTTTTTTCTTTAACTTGATGTATCATTCCTCTTAAAGATAACTGAAGCTGAATTTGCAAGAATCCAAAGCAATTCCTACTAACATTTTTTTTTCACTTCAAAACTAAATTCAAAATAAAATTAATGTTAAATTTCATAAGGCTCTGAAAAATCGAACAAAGAGTATGACAATTACCAAAAACAATTACCATAAATATCATGATCACTTGGACTTTTTGTGTAGTTGGCCACATTCTTGATTATCATGTTGTATAACTGTGTGTATAGGTTAGGTTCACAAGATCAACTGCTGGGGGTCAAATATTTGATGCCCTTTCATATTTGAAATGCTTCCACTAAAGAAACATAAGACAACAATACCTACCTCTGGGAGAGGATAAGGGAGAAGGGTGAGAAAGAGACATACTTTGCACTTAAAACCTTTGGCATTATTTGGGTTCCTTCCTTTGCACATGCATTAACTTTTAAGAATATAAAATATTTTTTAAAGAAAAAAATTCCATTTACTAACAATTTACAGATTTTTTTAAATGTCTCATAGTTCACCACAATGGCAGCTTACCAGATTGAAGATGCCAGTAATATATTAGTGCTGTTTGCAAGAAACCTCAATGGAGGCTCCCCAAGGAGTACACAAGATAAAATTCCTCCACCAAAGCAGTGGAGCATAGCAGTAAACCAGCTTGACAGAGGATTCTTCCATGCCACCGCCACTGCTCCTGAAATGATAAAGTAAATATGCCATCTGAGATACTGTATATTAAACAAGTCCTGAGGTACCAGTGGCACTAAACACACTTCTTAATTTCATAATTTTCTAGAACATACTCATAAGTGTGACAATCATGATCATCATAAAACATATCTTTTGTTCTTTAAATCAACACTGGAAATATTTTGTTAAGACATGGGTGACTTGGGCAACTTTAAAATACTCTGTTCAGGATCTTATTGCCAGTTTCCTAGTAGTACATTATTAAACACAATCTCCCCAACCACTGTCTCCTTTCATTCCCAACCCTACTGTAAGTATGCTGGTTAATATGTCAAAGTGATACATTAAGAAAAATTTATAATCTTAAGTACGTAAGAAAATAAAGCCTGAAATAAATAAACTAAATTTCAATATGACAGGCTTGAAATAGAATAACAAAATAAACCCAGAGGTGAAAGGCTGATGAGGAACAGGTATTTACATCATCTCAAATGTCTCCTAACAAATTATTTATTAATTACAGAGGGAAGTAATAACTTTACAGTGGACAAACCTTGCAGACATCACTGTAAACTAACAATATCAGGTGATTCCTGATATTATGCACTAAGACCACATCATCACTTCCATAGTATTTCTACCAAAAATGTATAACCTGAACTAATTTAATTATACACACTCAAATTGAGCATTATTCTGAAAAAAAACAACAACAGGGCTTCCCTGGTGGCGCAGTGGTTGAGAGTCCACCTGCCGATGCCGGGGACACGGGTTAGTGCCCCGGTCCGGGGAGATCCCACATGCCGCGGAGCGGTTGGGCCCGTGAGCCATGGCCGCTGAGCCTGCGTGTCCGGAGCCTGTGCTCCGCAATGGGAGAGGGCACAACAGTGAGTGGCACGCGTACGGCATAAAACAACAACAACAACAACAAACACCTAGCCTATATTTTAACAATGTCAAGGTCAAGGAACACACACAAAAAAGGCTGATGGAAAGTTCCAGATTAAATGACATTAAAGAGACAACTAAATGCAACGCATTTCCTAGATCATATCCCCAAGTGAGAAAGAACATCTATAAGAGACCTTTTTGGACAACTGATGAAATCTAAATATGGATTGTGGCTTTGATTACAGTATTGTATCACTGTTAAACTTCCTGATTTTGATAACTATAATGTGGTTCTTAAAATTAACACACTTAAGTAATCAGAAGTAACTGGGCAAAATGTCTCCAATTCACACTCAAGTGGTTCTGAAAAAATACTATGCACAGACAAAAACATCCAGAGAAGTGGTAAAGTACAAACTTCTAGTTATAAGATGAATAAGTTCTTGGGATCTGATGTACAGCATAATGACTGCAGTTAATAATACTGTATAGGGCTTCCCTGGTGGCGCAGTGGTTGAGAGTCCGCCTGCCGATGCAGGGAACACGGGTGCGTGCCCCGGTCCGGGAGGATCCCACATGCCGCGGAGCGGCTGGGCCCGTGAGCCATGGCCGCTGAGCCTGCGCGTCCGGAGCCTGTGCTCCGCAACGGGAGAGGCCACAACAGTGAGAGGCCCGTGTACCGCAAAAAAAACCCAAAAACAAACAAACAAAAAAATAATAATACTGTATAATAATATCTTATATACTTAAAATTTGCTGAGAATAGATTTTTAAGTGTTGTCACCACACATACACACACACACACGTGCACACACACACAAAAGGTAACTGTGAGGTGATGAATGTGCTAATTAACTTGATTGTGGTAATCACAATGTATTTGTATATCAAATCATCACATTGCACACTTTAAATATATATAATTTTGTCAACTATATGTCAATAAAGCTGGGAAAAAAATAAAATAAATGGGGCAAAATGTCAGTAGTTGGTGATTCTGAGTAAAGTATATAGAAGTTCCTTGACCTACTCTGGCAACTCTTCTGTAAGTGAAATTATTAAAGGAAAAAGTACAAGAAAAAAAAATTTTTTTAACCCAGCCAGAGAAATAGAAGCAAACTATAAAAATGAAAGTAGAAACTAATTAGATGCTAAAACAGGCAGATAGAGATAGGCAATCAATAAAGCCAACCCAAAGCTTTTCTTGGAAAAGACCAATAAAACAGAACATTGTTCAGCAAGTCTGAAAAATGGAGGGAAGAGGGGAAGGAATGAATATTAGAAGCAAAAAAAAAAAAAAAGGAAATAATTTTAGAGAGTTTTTTTATTATAAGAAAACATGCATTTAATCTAATAAATGTGAAGATATAGTTGAAATGGACAATTTTCCTAAAAAATGATATATTAGCAAAATTCCCTTACGAACAGGTAGAAACTTGAACATACAAATAACTACGGACAAAAGTTAGAGGGTAATCCAAGATCTATCTATCCTAAGAAAGGTGCTAGACCCAGATAAATTTATGCAAAACATTTACCAAATATTTTTTGATTACTCATTTTTATGTTATATAACCATTATAGAGTTTAGAAAAACTTTAATCAGTCTATAAACAATATAACTGCAGCATAAAAAATTATAGAGAAAAGAAAGAAGAGAGAAGGAGAGGGGAAGGAGGAAGGGAAAGAGTCAGGGAGGAAGGGAGGAGGGAAAGGAGGGAGGGAAGAAAAAAGAGAGGAAGAAGATACATTATAATTCTAACTTATGAGTATAGTGCACAAATACATCAATAATAAATTGAAACCTAGTTTTTCAAAAGAATAATATATCATAACCAAGTAGATTTTATCCAAAGAATTTAAGGAAGATTCAATAGTTAGAAATTCATTAAAATCATTCATTATAGGGCTTCCCTGGTGGCACAGTGGTTAAGGGTCCACCTGCCAGTGCAGGGGACATGGGTTCAAGCCCTGGTCCGGGAAGATCCCACATGCCGCGGAGTAACTAAGCTCGTGCGCCACAACTACTGAGCCTGCGCTCTAGAGCCTGTGAGCCACAACAACTGAGCCCACGCTCCTAGAGCCCATGCTCCACAAGAGAAGCCACCACAATGAGAAGCCTGCGCACCACAACGAAGAGTGGTCCCCGCTCATGGCAACTGTCGAAAGCCCATGCAGCAATGAGGACCCAACACAGCCAAAAATAAATAAATTAAATAAATACATTTTTTTAAAAAAGACATTTTTTCCAAATAAAGTCACGTTAAAAAAAAAAAAGTGCCTACCTCGGAATACAAGTTTGTTACCTTTAAAAAAAAATTATGCACTATACTAACAAATTATTATGATCACTCCTTTAGACAGAAAGTAAAAGGTCATTTGATAAAAATTCAACATTCCCCTTTAAAAAATCTAGCAATCTAAGAACAGAAAAGAGCCATAAAGGAAAAGATTTACAAGTTTGACATCATCAAAATTTAAAACTTCTACATAACAAAAGACTGGGATAAAATTTTTTTAACCAATAAGGCAAATTCCAACAAATCAATAGAAAAAGACAACAAACACAACAGAAAAATGGGCAAGTCACAAAGCAGAAACTATGAATGACTAATAAATATACCAAAAAACTAAACAAAGGAAAGTCCTCAACTCATCAGTAATTAAGGAAAAAGAAATTTTAAAAATATGTTATTTCATACACCTTCAATTGGCAAAAAAATTTACAGCTTAATATTAACAAATTATCAAAGGTGTGAAGAAATTCACATACTCTTGTGAGAATAAAAACAAGTAAAGCCATTTTGAAAAACAATTTGGCAGTTATCAATTAAAATTTTAAATTTAAAATTGACTCAAGTGCCCAAGGAGTGCCATACAAGAATATTAAAGCAGTGTTGTTCATAATGCTGTGAAAAAAATGAAAACAATCTAAATGACCATCATCAGAGGAAGAGTTAAACCATGATCATTTGCACTATGGAATACTATACAAGAGCAATTCAAGAGTGTGGTAGATCAACGTCAACATGGGAAGATCCCCAAGACATGCTGTTGAGTAAAAACAAGAAACCAAACACAATCATGTTGAAAAAAATTACAGCATGTAATTATTTATGGGCAAAAATGCAAACACTATTCATTTCTATAGGTACATACATTTACATGGAATGCACAGAAAAGGGTCTGCAATACACCAAAATGTTAACTGTTATTATCTCCTGAGAGAAGCTTAGGAGTAGGGAAGATGGTCAAAGGGGCTTTAAATTTATTTAATTATATTGATTATATTATTTAATTATATCTGAATTCTTTAAAATAAAGTGTTTGTTAATTGTATAATTAAATTAAAATTTAGCAAATTATGTCATAACCAATCTGAGGAATATAATGCATCGATTCAAAACAATGTAGCAGCTTTACATGCACTGACGTGACAAGAAGAAAATCATATTTATATGAATATGTACAGTAAGAAATCATTTACGGGGGAAAACAGAAAACTATACATTTCTATAGGTATGTACACATGCAGCTAATGCATAAAAGAAGGTCTGCAAGAATACCCAACCAAACTATTAACTGTTATTACCTCTTAGGGAGAGGCCCTTTTATGCAAAAACAAACAACAAAACAAACTATAGAAATGTATGTGTGAATTCAGTAGGGTAATATCGTCATACTTGTACTAACATGGGAATTCATCTCTATGTGCTCATGGGAAAAAAAAAAAAGAGGGAGATAAAAATTTAAATACTGCAACCCACCATTCCACACAATAAAATGTGCCCAGGAGTGAACATGAGTTGGAAGACGTAAATTTTCGATGGTGTGTATATATCGTCAAATGAAGTGATGCCAAGGTTTAATGATATGCATCTGGTGATAACTCAAGAAATGGTGACTTGTATCAATATGGAAGAAAAACTAGTTTTGAGAAACTTACTAAAAACCAGGATGTCTATCTCCAGTGCAGCAATTTCCCCTAAACTTAAGAATTATTCAAGAGTTATTTTGATGATACATGGCCATGCTATCTTTATAGAGTCAAACCCCTATGTAAGATGTGACACCACTATGTCTCTCTACACATATATATTGCTATCCATCAAAATACGTATACGGGCACTGTTCAGTATTGCCCTGTACGATGATGACTGTTTAGAACATTGGCTAGTCAGCATAATATATGAATATGATCTTTTCTTTTAGTCAGTGGACACTAGCTGCCTTACTGAGCCATTCTCACATTGAGAGGCAATACAGAGTGCTTAAGAATCCAGACTCTGGAGCTTAATTGCCAAGGTATAAATCCTGGCTCCAGCACTTACTCTCTGTGTAAAGTGAACAAGGTAACTGCTTTCCCACATCTTAAAAAAAAACAAACAAAACAGTAAGCAACAACTATTAGCTATCACTATTATTATAGAAGTAAATAGAAAAAAAAAGAAAATTACCCTTTCCTCTCTACTTCTACCCTTCAGTCACACTCATTTTCTGTAGGGTGGCAACTGCCAGACTTCTTTTTCTGTACTTATTTATACATGCACACCCCTTTTCCCCCTCAAGACCTTCTTCTCCCCCAACCTTGTCCTCGTGTGTGTTTGTCTGTGTGGGTGTGGGTGTGTCCCTCTCTCTCTCTCTCAGGCCATACCCTGGTTAGCTCTGCACACACATTCTGGAAATGGGAGCTCTAAGTGAATGAGAGTTACAATGGGCCCATCATTACACAGTTACTATGAAGACACATTCCAAAGTAACTGATTACTTCTGGTAAATATACAATTAGGGAATATGTCTGTATCCTCTGTATCCCTTAGGGTTGTTCTAATGGAAGATTTAGCATTACTATCATCCATCTGACACAACAATTAGGCTTAGGCAAATTCAAATATGCCAAAAAAGTTTTCCTTTGACCACTAAAACAATCCAAATCAAATTTACTAAATTTGATGCTTTCACACAAATTATTCACTCATGTAATATGCATTTCCAATTAAGTCTGTCAAAATAACTTTCCTTTTCCCTCAACTTTCACGGTATTTTATCCTTTCCTCTTAAAATATATCATGTTCTAGTTTTTGTTCACAAGTGTTAGCTCCACTATAAGACTGATATACCCCTTGAGACTCTAAGAAACTTTAGTATAAAGTAGATGCTCAACAAATGTTTATTGTACAACAGAAAAATATATGTGCAATATTTCAAGAGTGTTAAGTATGATAATTTTACTACCATTAATTTCCCTTAGTTTTATCACAAGTCACAGAGATAACTGTGATTACGTACCAGTTTTGTGACTCTTTGTAGGACCTCTAACCTCTCTTGGCTTAAACTTCAAGTTTCATAAAATGAGAATAACACATAACTTATAAGAACTTAAAATAAGAGAATATACATAAAAATACATATTTACTACCTAGTACATGTCAGACACTCTGTTGATTTGTGTGCTGAATGGATTGATCACTGACAAGAGAGAAAAGAGGCAAGGAGAATGCAACCCTTGGGCTGCTTCTGACTCAATTATCTGAGCCCAAGATATAATACTTTTGAGTTCTTACTGCAAAGCTGGGATGAGAATGACACATTATGGCACTGAAAAGGTACTCATAACCCCAACAGTCTTAAATCAATGAAACTAAGATTTTATTAGACCAAAAAAGAAAGGAAAAGAACAGAGTTAAAGGGAGGGTCTCTCTCATACCAGTCTTTTTTGCCTGATTTTCAAAATTATGTCAGCCAGAAATATTTCTCTAACTCAAACAGACCTTTCTTTAAAGCTTTCTTCAGTACACACACTACCATAACACATTTTTCAGCATGAGGCAATCTTATGACAAAGTTCTTTGGGTATGATGTTCCTTTGTATATATCGTACTGGCACCAGTCAGTTTAATGTGAAGTTAAATTATGAAAACACAGGACTCCCCTGGCAGTCCAGTGGTTAAGACTCTGTGCTTCTACCGCAGGGGGTGCGGGTTTAATCCCTGGTCAGGGAACTAAGATCTGGCATGCCATGAGACAGGGCCAAATAAATAAAAGTATGATGCTTTCAAAATTTATATTAAAAAAAATACAGAAAGTTAACCAGAAACAGCTGTATATCTTTAGGGCATATAAATAATTTTCAGTAGAAAAAAATAGTTAATATGATATCTTTAATTTTTTCTCAGTTTTAAACAAACGTGAGAGGCCCGTGTACAAAAAAAAAAAGTATAAGATATCTGAAGTACATATAATCACCTGGGGACTTTAACATCAAAATATTTCCATTATGAAATGAAAGCTGAGAAATAAAGTCACACCCTACTCCCTTAAATTCATTTAAAATCACATCCACAAAATAATCCCATTCTCCAGCCAAATGAAGTATTAGACTATGTTTTTGTTTTTGTTTTTTGTGGTACGCCGGCCTCTCACCGCTGTGGCCTCTCCCGCGGCGGAGCAACAGGTTCCGGACGCGCAGGCTCAGCGGCCATGGCTCACGGGCCCAGCCGCTCCACGGCATGTGGGATCCTCCCAGACCGGGGCATGAACCCGTATCCCCTGCATCGGCAGGCGGGCTCTCAACCGCTGCGCCACCAGGGAAGCCCTATTAGACTATGTTTAACATACTTTTACTGACTTAGTTAAAACAAAGACTAGAAAGATATTCTTTAATGTACTGCACACATGACTTCTTTATTTTGATATACTCAGTCTACTTTAGTTCCGCAGTGTGTCTCCGTTTTTAAGAAATAGTTACACTGTAGCTATTTCCAAACAGTCAGCATTCAGCTTGCTGGTGGTTAATATGACTTCCGGAAAGAAGCAGGGGAATGCTCTAGCCTTCTTAAAGCCTCATCTCCAGAGGTTAAGTATTTTTAAATTGCATATTAGTAAACTTTTGCCCTAGTCTTTCCCATTTATAGATTTATCTCTTTAAGAAGAAAAATTAACAACATAATCTAGCTCATATGCCTCAAGTATGCTTTTTCATCAAAATATTTTAAAATAATCATGTAGGCAACAATGGCTTAGAGATTACCTGTGACACAATTCAAGGAGTTTTATATCAAGTATGAATCATAGTGGGCCAAGTAAATCCACGGCTGTGGTTATTTCCCCAGTTCCTTAATGTATAACTAGACTAGACATACTTAGCAACTGGCACACTCTGCATATTGATTCTCTGATCCTTGGAATAAGGATCATTATGATAGGAATGATCAGGTAGAAGCCCCTAGAGTTTCTTCTCCTCACCAAGATATTTTTACAAAGCAGTATTACAGAGATGAGTACCATAACCAAAAACATGAAAGATGAAAGACGATGATAGCTATCACATTCCACTTAACTTGCTTGCTTGGGCTATATGTAAAGCAGATGGATCTTGAAGAATAATTGTGAACTATTTTAAATGTAGACTGGTAATGATGCCAACTGCAGCTGGTATTCAAAATACAGTATTTTTACTAGAACAAATCAGCATTAACCTCTGTAACCTAGTAAAGAAATGCTTTTTTCTCCATATTAATTTGCAAAGAATCCCAGAAACACTTTGCTTTTACCTGACAGGTTTAACAGTACACTATCACAGTCTTGCCTCAGATCTATGTCAACTCTCCTGCTCTCTAAACAAGTCCACAGAAATTATGATCATATTGACAGTCCACAAAACATCACATTGGCCTGCCACACTGAAGGCATTATACTGACTAGATCTATGGACAGGAAATAGCCAGCACTTTAGATATCTTAATATTACATATGGAAACCAGAAAGCATGTAGTTAAACCCCACTCCTAGGTTTCTGTACCAGAGTCCAGTCAGGAAACAGAAAATACAAAGTTTTATTAACAGAAAGGATTTAATATAAATAAGTAAGTAGGTATAAAATTGTTAACTAGATTATTGAAAAAGTAAAAAGTAAATACTATGGTGTCACAGAAGTATCAACTGTAGAAAGCTGTTACCACTCCTGGGGGAACAAAGGATAGGCTGAAATTATTAAGACTTAGAAGCTTGGAGGAAGAGCTCTTTAGACTCAAAACTGAAGACTCCTGGAGAGGCGACACTGCTCAGCTGGTGCTCTGGTCCACCTCACTCACTGAGTTTTAAGTTCTGAGTTTTAAGTTCTTATCCCAAGCTACCTAGTTAGTGGTAGAGTTTGAACTAAACACTGGTCTTCCGACTTCTGACTTTATGAATGCTTTCTACTACAGCACACTCCCTGATCAATGTTTTGTCAGGTCACTCAAATATTCTAAGTTTCCTTTAGCTTAAAAAATATTAAAGAGAGGACCTTCATGATGGTGGAGGAGTAAGACGTGGAGATCACATTCCTCCCAACAAATACATTAAAAATACATGTACGTGTGGAACAACTCCTACAGAACACCTACTGAACGCTGGCAGAAGACCTCAGACTTCCCAAAAGGCAAGAAACTCTCCACCTGCCTGGGTAGGGGAAAGGAAAAAAGAAAAAACAGAGACAAAAGAATAGAGATAGGACCTGCAACTTGGGGAGGGAGCTGTAAAGGAGGAAACGTTTCCACACACTAGGAAGCCACTTCACTGGTGGAGGTGAGGAGTGGGTGGGAGAGGGAAGCCTCAGAGCCACGGAGGACAGCGCAGCAACAGGGGTGCGGAGGGCAAAGCGGAGAGACTCCCACACAGAGGTCAGTGCTGACCAGCACTCAACAGCGTGAGAGGCTTGTCTGCTCACCCACCAGGGTGGATGGGGGCTGGGAGCTGAGGATCGGGCTTCGGAGGTGAGATCCCAGGGAGACGACTGGGGTTGGCTGAGTGAACACAGCCTGAAGGGGGCTAATGCTCCACAGCTAACCAGGAGGGAGTCCGGGAAAAAGTCTGGAACTGCCTAAGAGGCAAGAGACCATTGTTTCGGGGTGTGCGAGGAGAGGAGATTCAGAACACCACCTAAACAAGCTTCAGAAACAGGCACAAGCCGCAGCTATCAGCACGGACACCAGAGACAGGCATGAAATGCTAAGCCTGCTTCTGCAGCCACCAAGAAGCCTTTGTGCGAGCACAGGTCACTCTCCACACCTCCCCTCCTGGGAGCCTGTGCGGCGCGCCACTGCCAGGGTCCCGTGATCCAGAGGCAACTTCCCCAGGAGAACGCATGGCGCCCCAGGCTGTTACAACGTCATGCCAGCCTCTGCTGTCGCAGGCTCACCCCGCATTCTGTACCCCTCCCGACCACCGGCCTGAGTGAGCCAGAGCCCCCTAATCAGCTGCTCCTTTAACCCCGTCCTGTCTGGGCGAAGAACAGACGCCAGAGGGCGACCTACACACAGAGGCAGGGCCAAATCCAAAGCTGAACCCCAGGAGCTGTGGGAACAAAGAAGAGAAAGAGAAATTTCTCCCAGCAGCCTCAGGAGCAGCAGATTAAATCTCCACAATCAACTAGATGTTCCCTGCATTGTGGAATACCTGAATAGACAACGAATCATCCCACCATTGAGGCAGTGGGCTTTGGGATCAACTGTAGACTTGGGGTTTGCTGAATGCAACACCCTGGTTACTGATTTCTATGTTTATCATAGCATAGTTTTTAGTGATTCTTACCATTGGTGGATTTGTTTACTGGTTTGCTTGCTTTCTTTTATTTTATTATTTATTCTTATTTTTTATTTTAATAACTACATTTATTTTATTTATTTATTTTTCTTTCTTTCTTTTTTTCTCCCTTCTCTTCTGAGCCGGGTAGCAGACAGGGTCTTGGTGCTCCAGCCAGGTGTCAGGCCTGAGCCTCTGAGGTGGGAGAGTTCAGGACATTAGACCACCAAGACCTCCTGGCCCCATGTAATATCAATCAGCGAGAGCTCTCCAAGAGATCTCCATCTCAACACTAAGACCCTGCTCCTCGCAACGACCAGCAAGCTCCAGTGCTGGACACCCCATGCCAAACAACTAACAAGAACACAGCCCCACTCATTAGCAGAGAGGCTGCCTAAACTCATAAGTTCACAGACACCCCAAAACACAACACTGGATACGGTCCTGCCCACCAGAAAGACAAGATCCAGCCTCATCCACCAGAACACAGGCACCAGTGCCCTCCACCAGGAAACCTACACAACCCACTGAACCAACCTTACCCACTGGGGGCAGACACCAAAAACAACGGGAACTACGAACCTGCAGCCTGCAAAAGGGAGACTCTAAACACAGTAAGTTAAGCAAACTGAGAAGACAGAGAAATACTCAGCAGATGAAGGAGCAAAATAAAAACCAACCAGACCAAACAAATGAAGACGACATAGGCAGTCTACCTGAAAAAGAATTCAAAGTAATGATAGTAAATATGATCCAAAATCTTGGAAATAGAATGGAGAAAATACAAGATACGTTTGACAAAGAACTAGAAGAACTAAAGCGCAAACACACAATGATGAACAACACAATAAATGAAATTTAAACAGCTCTAGAAGGAATCAATAGCAGAATAACTGAGGCAGAAGAACGGGTAAGTGATCTGGAAGATAAAGTAGTGGAAATAATTACCAGAGAGCAGAATAAAGAAAACAGAATGAAAATAATTGAGGACAGTCTCAGAGACCTCTAGGACATTAAACGCACCAACATTTTAATTATAGGGCTCCCAGAAGAAGAAAAGAAAAAGAGTCTGAGAAAGTATTTGAAGAGATTATAGTTGAAAACTTCCCTAATATAGGAAAGGAAATAGTCAATCAAGTCCAGGAAGCATAGAGTCTCCTAGAGGACAAATCCAAGGTGAAACATGCCAAGATACATATTAATCAAACTATCAAAAATTACATACAAAGAAAAAATATTAAAAGCAGCAAGGGAAAAGCAACAAATAACATACAAGGGAATCCCCACAAGGTTAACAGCTGATCTTTCAGCAGAAACTCTGCAAGCCAGAAGGGAGTGGCAAGACATATTTAAAGTGATGAAAGGGAAAAGCCTAAAACCAAGATTACTCTACCAGGCAAGAATCTCATTCAGATTCAATGGAGAAGTTAAAAACTTTACAGATAAGCAAAAGCTAAGAGAATTCAGCACCACCAAACCAGCTTTACAACAAATGCTAAAGTAAGTTCTCTAGGCAGGAAACACAAGAGAAGGAAAAGACCTAAAATAACAAACCTGAAACAATTAAGAAAACAGTAATAGGAACATACGTATCGATAATTACCTTAAATGTAAACGGATTAAACACTCCAACCAAAAGACACAGACTGGCTGAATGGATACAAAAACACATATATATGATGTTTACAAGAGACTCACTTCAGACCTAGGGACACATACAGACTGAAAGTGAGAGGATGAAGAAATTTATTCAATACAAATGGAAATCAAAAGAAAGCTGGAGTAGCAATACTCATATCAGATAAAATAGACTTTAAAATAAAGACTACTACAACAAACAAAGAAAGACACTACATAACGACCAAGGGATCAATCCAAGAAGAACATGTAACAATTGTAAATGCTTATGCACCCAACATAGGAGCACCTCAATACATAAGGCAAATATTAACAACCATAAAAGGGGAAATCAACAGTAACACAATAATAGCAGGGGACTTTAACACCCCACTTTCACCAATGGACAGATCATCCAAAATGAAAATAAATAAGGAAATGCAAGCTTTAAATGACACATTAACGATATGGACTTAATTGATATTTATAGGACATTCCATCCAAAAACAACAAAATACACTTTCTTCTCAAGTGGTCATGGAACATTCTGCAGAATAGATCATATCTTGGGTCACAAATCAAGCCTTGGTAAATTTAAGAAAACTGAAATCGTATCAAGTATGTTTTGCGACCACAACGCTATGAGACTAGATACCAATTACAGGAAAAAACCTGTAAAAATACAAACACATGGAAGCTAAACAATACACTACTTAATAACCAAGAGACCAACGAAGAAACCAAAGAGGAAATCAAAAAATACCTAGGAAAAAATGACAATGAAAATACAATGACCCAAGGCCTATGGGATGCAGCAAAAGCAGTTTTAAAAGGAAAGATTATAGTAAAACAATCTTACCTCAAGAAACAAGAAATATCTCAAATGAACAATCAAACCTTACACCTAAAGCAATCAGAGAAAGAAGAAGAACAACAACAAAAATATTAGCAGAAGGAAAGAAATCATAAAAACCAGATCAGATATAAATGAAAAAGAAATGAAGGACACAATAGCAAAGACCAATAAGACTAAAAGCTGGTTTTTTGAGAAGATAAACAAAATTGATAAACCATTAGCCAGACTCATCAAGAATAAAAGGGAAAAGGCTCAAATCAACAGAATTACAAATGAAAAAGGAGAAGTACCAACTGACACTGCAGAAATACAAACGACCATGAGAGATTACTACAAGCAACTTATATGCCAATAAAATGGACAACCTGGAAGAAATGGACAAACTCTAAGAAGGGCACAACCTTCTGAAACTGAATCAGGAAGAAACAGAAAATATAAACAGACCAATCACAAGCACTGAAATTGAAACTGTGATTAAAAATCTTCCAACAAACAAAAGCACAGGACTAGATGGCTTCACAGATGAATTCTATCAACATTTAGAGAAGAGCTAACACCTATCCTTCTCAAACTCTTCCAAAATATAGCAGATGGAGGAACACTCCCAAATGCATTCTACGAGGCCACCATTATCTGATACCAAAACCAGACAAAGATGTCACAAAGAAAGAAAACTACAGGCCAATATCACTGATTAACATAGATGCAAAAATCCTCAATAAAATACTAGCAAACAGAATTCAACAGCACATTAAAAGGATCATACACCATGATCTAGTGGGGTTTATCCCAGGAATGCACGGATTCTTCAATATAGGCAAATCAATCAATGTGATACACCATATTAACAAACTGCAGGAGAAAATCAAATCATCTTCTCAATAGATGCAGAAAAAGCTTTCAACAAAATTCAACACCCATTTATGATAAAAACCCTCCAGAAAGTAGGCATAGAGGGAACTTACCTCAACAAAATAAAGGCTATATATGACAAACCCACAGCCAACATCATTCTCAATGGTGAAAAACTAAAACCATTTCCACTAATATCAGGAACAAGACAAGGTTGCCCACTCTCTGGAAGTTTTAGCCACAGCAATCAGAGAAGAAAAAGAAAGAAAAGGAATACAAATTGGAAAAGAAGAAGTAAAACTGTCACTGTTTGCAGCTGACAAGATACAATACATAGAGAATCCTAAAGATGCTACCAGAAAACTACTAGAGCTAACCAATGAATTTGTTAAAGTAGCAGGACACAAAATTAATGCACACAAATCTCTTGCATTCCTATACACTAATGACGAAAAATCTGAGAGAGAAATTAAGGAAACATTCCCATTTACCACTGCAACAAAAAGAGTAAAATACCTAAGAATAAACCTACCTAAGGAGACAAAAGACCTGTATGCAGAAAACTATATGACACTGATGAAAGGAATTAAAGATGATAAAAACAGGACAGATATACCATATTCTTGGATTGGAAGAATCAACATTGTGAAAATGACCATACTACCCAAAGCAATCTATAGATTCAATGCAATCCCTATCAAACTACCTGTGGCATTTTTCAAAACAAAACAAAAAATTTCACAATTTGTATGGAAACAAAAAGACCCTGAATAGCCAAAGCAATCTTGAGAAAGATAAACAAAGCTGGAGGAACTGGGCTCCCTGACTTCAGACTACACTACATAGCTACAGTAATCAAGACAGTATGGTACTGGCACCAAAACAGAAATATAGATCAATGGAACAGGACAGAAAGCCCAGAGATAAACCCACACACATGTGGTCACCTTGTCTTTGATAAAGGAGGCAAGAATATACAAAGGAGAAAAGACAGCCTCTTCAATACATGGTGCTGGGAAAACTGGACAGCTACATGTGCAAGAATAAAATTAGAACACTCCCTAACACCATACACAAAAATAAACTCTAAATGGATTAAAGACCTAAATGTAAGGCCAGACACTGTCAAACTCTTAGAGGAAAACATAGGCAGAACACTCTATGACATAAATCATAGCAACATCCTTTTTGTCCCACCTCCTAGAGAAATGGAAATAAAAACAAAAATAAACAAATGGGACCTAATGAAACTTAAAAGCTTTTGCACTGCAAAGGAAACCATAAACAAGATGAAAAGACAACCCTCAGAATAGGAGAAGATATTTGCAAATGAAGCAACTGACAAAGGATTAGTCTCCAAAATATACAAGCAGCTCATGCAGCTCATTATCAAAAAAACAAACAATCCAATCCAAAAATGAAAAGAAGACCTACACAGACATTTCTCCAAAGATGATATACAGACTGCCAACAAACACATGAAATGATGCTCAACATCACTAATCATTAGAGAAATGCAAATCAAAACTACAATGAGGTATCACTTCACACCTGTCAGAATGGCCATCATCAAAAAATCTACAAACAGTAAATGCTGGAGAGGGTGTGGAGAAAGGGAACCCTCCTGCACTGTTGGTGGGAATGTAAATTGATACAGCCACTATGGAGAACAGTATGGAGGTTCCTTAAAAAACTAAAACTAGAACTACCATATGACCCAGCAGTCCCACCCCTGGGCATATACCCTGAGAAAACCATAATTCAAAAAGAGCCATGTACCATAATGTTCATTGTAGCATTATTTACAATAGCCAGGACATGGAAGCAACCTAAGTGTCCATTGACAGATGAATGGATAAAGAAGATTTGGCACATGTATACAATGGAATATTACTCAGCCATAAAAAGAAACTAAATTGAGGTATTTATAGTGAGGTGGATGGCCCTAGAGACTGTCATCCAGAGTGAAGTATGTCAGAAAGATAAAAACAAATATTGTACGCTAACACATATACATGGAATCTAAAATAAAAAAAATGGTTCTGAAGAACCTAGGGGCAGGACAGGAATAAAGATGCAGACGTAGAGAATGGACTTGAGGACACGGGCAGGTGGAAGGGTAAACTGGGACGAAGTGAGAGAGTGGCATGGCCATACATACACTACCAAATGTAAAATAGGTAGCTAGTGGGAAGCAGCCACATAGCACAGGGAGCTCAGCTTGGTGCTTTGTGACCACCTAGAGGGGTGAGATAGGGAGGATGAGAGGGAGGCTCAAGAGGGAGGGCATATGCGGATACATGTATAATATATGTATATGTATAGCTGATTCACTTTGTTATACAGCAGAAACTAACACAACATTGTAAAGCAATTATACTCCAATAAAGATGTTAAAAAATATATATTAAAGATATTTAAGTAAGATTCTCTGTACTCACATAAGTAAATTATGGACTGTCATTTCTGAGACATCCTTTTCCACCCCACACTGGGCAGAATCTGCTCTTTTTTTTTTTTTTTTTTTTAGAATCTGCTCTTTTAAAAGCATGCTATAACAAAGAGGCCTTTGGGGGGATCATAGTTGTTCTATTTTTACCTGGATGTTGATTAACATAGTTGTGCTCATTCTGAAAATTCACTGAACTATACATTTATGATTACTTTTGCACTTTTCTGTATGTGTTTACATCGGAATTCATAAAGATAGCAAAAGTATGCTGCCACCTTCCCAGAATCCCCAGAACTGATAAATTCTTGTTTTGTTAATCTTTTCATCTCCCACAGATTAGAGGAAGGAACAATGACAAACTTTATTCCTGGATTTAATTCCTGAAAACAAATGAGAAACTGAATGGTGATGTGGAAATGACCGAAATCATGGGAGAAAATAACGATGCCAAATGACAACTTATTGAGAAATTGCTAAATACTGAGAAACCTGGAACATTAAATGTATCTGCAAAGAGAGAGCACAGAATAGTTGAGAACTTTGAAATTAGCCCAAGAACTAGCTCCATAATTTACTAAACTATGTGACTTAAGTAAGGTTATTTTATTCCTGTAAGACTACTCATCTGTAAAATGTGTTCAATAATACCTACCTAAAGAGATGTATGAGGATTAGAATGAAGACACTGAAATGTTTTTCATGTATCTGAAATGAATGAATATTATTAATGTATAAGAAAGGTAATGCAACCTTATGTGACACTGCAAGGAAAGAGAAGGAGGAGGAGGAGGAGGGGGAGGCAGAGGAGATTACAGCGACAACAGCACAGTTGAATTCTTTCAGAGCTATAACAGTAACTTTCATCTTGGTATCCTCAACATCTAATATAGTACCTACTACAGTGAATATTTGCTTAATTGAACTACATATGATTTGAGGGAAGTTAGCAAAATAGTGGTCAGAGAATTAAGAGTAAAATAATAGATTTTGTGTGTAAAAATCAAGTGGAGATCATTGTAGGTTAAATTTTCAGGATGTCTTACAGAAAATAGCAATCGGATATGAATGTAGGATTAAAGAAATGTGTTTATTTTAATGAACATTTAAATAGGAAAAAAACAGAGAACACAGATTTAAAATGTAAGAGAGATTACAACTGATGACATAAACATTCCGTTAAAATGGTTTCTGACCAACAATTCCCAAAGCAGCATTTTCCAACTTCCTAATAAAATGCCCAGGAAAATAGAAAAAACAAACCAAAAAAACCCCTACACTACTAGCCAAAACTAAAAGCTATAGACAATCAGATGCCAGAGTTCAAGAGGAACTAAGGTTAAGTATGAGGCAAATGGAAGTAAACTAAGAAATAAAAAAGAATCCAACATATTAAATACCCCCTGATGCTGTGGTAATCTGAATGGGAGGGGATATCTGTATGTGTATGGCTGATTCACTTTGTTGTGCAGTGGAGGCTAACACAACATTATAAAGCAACCATACTCCAATAAAAATTTTAAAATAAATAAAAAATTTAAAAAATACCCCCTGATGGTTTCACTTGTGAAGTGCAAGTCACATGGAAAAGGAAGGGTGTAGGGGGGATAATCATCTTTCCTTGGATTTGAAGGCCTACAACCTAAACCAAACAAAAAAAAAAAGATGCCATCCTTATCAACACCACAGATAGAAAGAGTTAATCCCCTTTACCCACTTGCCCTCAGTAGTCTAGATCTAGGCATAGTCTGTAAGCCATAAGATGTAAACTATAGAAAGTGGGGAGTGAGGTACTGGCAGTGATAGAGTACATTCCAGAAGTCAAGAGTCTCAAGGAGTAACATGCTTGAGGAGATAAGGATAAGAAGAACCCGGTAGCAGTACATAGATGAATTGCGGTTTTATTGTACTACAGGTCTGTGTTCTGAAGAATCAGTCCCTGGGGAACAGAAAAAAGTTGCCAATTAAGTAAAGTTTTATATAAGGATTGGCAAATGAAAATCCCTAATGAATTAAACTAATACATCAAACAGTTTATTCCAAAAATGTAAGGATAATTCATTTTTTTAAATGTATTACATTTTAAACAGGAAAAACAATATGATCAACTCAATAGATTTATATAAGTATAAATACAAATGGCCAGCAAACATTAGTAACTATGACAGATGCAAATGAAAACTGTGTTTTCTGATCATCAGAATGACAAGATATTTAGGACTGATAACAGCCAATACTGTGAAAGGACAGTCTAACACAATTCTAGTAAAAGCAGGTTCACTCTTTTGTGTGAATTCTATAATTTTTACATGTTTACAAGTACTGGTACTGGAATATATTTTTACACCATGTGTAACACTGTACTAGCGTCCAATTAGTCCAATGGTTCTCAAGGTTTTTGGTCTCAGGACTCCTCTGCACCCCCCAAAATTAGTGAGCAGATGAATGGTTACCAGGGGCTTGGGGAGGGCTGACTACAAAGAGGCAGGAGGGAATCTGGGGTGGGTGATGAAACTGTTCTCTATCTTGATTGTGGTGGTAGTTACAGGACTGTATGTGTTTGTCCAAAATCATAGAACTTTATATTTAAAAGGGTGAATATAATACAGGTAAATTAAACCTTTAAAAAGGCTGACTCCAAAACAAAATTCTTGAAGACCCCCTAAAAAGCTTTTCTTTATGTGGGTTATCAATATTTATTAGCTTATTAGAAATCATAAATGAGACAATTTTTGAATAGTTCCTTAGGTATTCATTTTTTAAATAATAAATGCACTAAATGTTAAAAAATAATATATTTTTCATGAAAAATAACTATTTTCCAAAGTAAAAAATATTTGGTGAGAAAACTCACACTTTTTTAGTAAATCTCTTTCATGTCTGCTTCAAATTGAAAACAGATGGATTCTCATATCTGCTTCTGCATTCAACCTGTTACAGTACGGCAGGTCATGTGGCCTCTGGAAAACTCCACTGTATATTTGTGAGAAAATGAGTGTGAAAAAGATGACATCTGCATATTATTATGAAAATAATTTTGAGTTGGAAGTGTCAGGAACCCCAGGGGCTCCTGGACCACACTTTGAGAACCTCTGATTTAAGCTATACAAGAAAATACCAGGGCCTCCCTGGTGGCGCAGTGGTTGAGAGTCCACCTGCCGGTGCAGGGGACATGGGTTCGTGCCCCGGTCCAGGAAGATCCCACATGCCGCGGAGCGGCTGGGCCCGTGAGCCACGGCCGCTGAGCCTGTGCGTCCGGAGCCTGTGCTCCACGACGGGAGAGGCCACAACAGTGAGAGGCCCGCGTACCACAAAAAAAAAAAAAAAAAAAAAAAGAAAATACCAAATACTGAATATGGCATAATAATAAAATGTACTTATTTTCAAATCAAGGAAGCAGTCTCTTATGCAGATTATCTGTCCCGATTTAATACACTAATATTCCCCTTATCCAGGTCAAAACTGCTACCAAACAATGATTTAGGCTGAACTACAAATTTCAATTTAAATGAAAAATATTTCTGAGGTCCAGGGTTTTAAAGAAAACAAAAAACCCGCAAAAAACAGACCATAAGAGGTACAGCATCATCCTCAATCCCTCACTCACTGACTGTAGGACGAGGCAGATTAAAAGCAGCATGAACACAGAGAAAGTAAGGCAAAGAAAATGCCTGATCTCAAAAAAAGAAGAAAGCATAAAATGAAAAGGCAGGTAGAATAAGGGCAAAAGTAAAGCAATACAGGAGCAAATATATCCTGAATGTAAAATACAAGAAAAAACAAATATTGCTCCTTGTGTGCATGCTTGAAAGAACTCAAAACTCTGTATTAAGACCACATCCCCACTGTACAGAGAAGGGAAGCTACGGCAAATGGCTTTTCTTGTACAACGTCACTCATATGACCCAAAATGGGAAGCCACTCCTCTCAGCAATCATTGTCTAACATGCTAAACAAGGTGGGAGACCTCTCCGTTAAGGGGAACTTGGGGGTGCCTACTTAAGGCTCTTTATTTCAGTGTTTACCCAACTTTCAAAACCGGAGAGCCGTCCAGAACCATTCACTACCCCAAGCGACGAAGTCAGACGTGCTGTCTCCGGGAGCTTTGTTCCCAGGTCATTTTAAAATACTTTCCAAGGAACTGGTGGCACCGCCGGGAGACGGCGCAACCCCTGGGCGGACGCGGGCAGTCCTGGGCTCCCAACAGCGGCTGCGGCCGCCCTGTCACCTGTCCCGGGAGTCCCGCCCGCGGCGGTGGGGCGCCCCCGCACTCCCCCCAACCCAGCGCCTCCTTTGGCGAGGACCGCCCGGGCCTCATTTTCCCCACCTGTACTCGAGGGGTCGGACGGGCCACCTCTTGGCGCCCCTCTAGCTCGACTATAGGACTCCGGGCGGGGGGGCAGCTCGGCCGCTACCCCGCTCAGGCCGTACTCGCTGTGAGGGGGATCCCGAGGGGGCCGGTCCTCGGCGCCCCGCACTCACCCGGCTGATGCTTCAGTGCCATCACCGACACCAGGTAGTGGGCGATGTCAAAAAAGGGAAACATGGAAGTACGAGAAAAGGCAAGGGACAGCTCATTCCACGGACAGTCCATCACGACGACCGACCGCCGCAGCCGAAGCAGCCGCGGCGACGGGTTCCCGGCGTGCGCGACGAGGGGAGGGGTAAGTTACGGCCGCGGCCGCCCGCTCTTCGGCTGGGCCTCTCGGAGCTCTGCGCGTGCGCCTTGACACCCGTCGCCGGCGCGCGGAGGGGGCGGGCCGCGTGTCCCAGGAGCCTCGGATGCGCTGGTGGTTGGCCGCTGGGCGGGGTGAGGAGGGCCGGGGCTTGTTCTAATAAGAGTCCAGCGTCTTCTGCGTGCTGCGAGTTGTGTAAGACGCGGAGAGTGGTCAGATGAATACAACATAAATAATAAATATGCATTATTTCTCTTAAATTTAGTGCATTTATTATTTTTAGAACGAATACATAAAGAACTATTTTAAATGTTTCTCAGTTATTTCTAATATGCAAAGTATTGATACATGAAACCCATAAACGTCTTCAGGACTTTTTGGGATCCTCAAGAAAAATTTTTAAGTCGGCTTTTTTAAAGGTTTAATTTAAATACATTTTATTCACCGTTTTTAGTGTAAAGTTTTATGATTTTGGATAAACGCAGTCCACAAGGGGAGACGCTCAGAATCGGATTTATTTCTGTGAATTGATTTCATTCACCTAACATTTCTCGAGGAACCACAGTATGCAAATCACACCATGACTTATTGGAGATAAAAAAAATAATATGATAATATCCTGCCCTCAAGAAACGTGTTTTCCCAAGGGAGATTACAAAGCGGGTAATAATAAGTATAGGTGCCATGACAGGGCAAGTTCCAAGGAGAGGAAGGCTATTTCAGGTTAGTGGTAAGGCAAACTAGCCTCTAAAAGCTAAGAGAAAGATGGAGGGGAGTACTTTGGCTGGACTACGAAGTGAGAAATTAGCTCAGAAAAGAAGTCCTTGAATGGCAGACCATAAACCAAGTGGTTTGGCCCCAGAGCCTAAGCTCTTGATCACTACATTTTATGCTCAGACAAATCTGAGCCAGACTCCAGTCTCTCAACCATTATGCTAAACTGCGTTTTTCTTTGTTTTTTTTGCGGGGGTGGGGGGGTGGGGGGGTGAGGTGGGAGGGAGGGTTGCAATCAAACAACAAGATTAGGAAAGTTTGGTAAAAAGAGACTAAAGACAGGCGAAAATGGAGGATATTCACAGTTCCAAACAAAATGTAGTGGAGGCTGAGGACACTAGGAGCAGGGAACTGGATGGGGAAAGATGCAGTAGAACCAGAACAGGCTGGGTGTCACCTCAACCTGTCAAAAGAGGATGTGGGGAATGGGTGAGTAGGAGAATTATGGTTACATTCAGAGAAATAGGAAACAAGAATGAGGAACAGAGTTGGGTAGAAAAAAACAAGTTTAGTTTGGCACATTTTTTATTTGATGTGTCAACAGATCATGGGGACACCAGGAAACTGGAAATAACATAATGAGCTGCTAGATAAGTAAGAGCCGTATGGGAGTAAGAACTGCAGACTTGCATTGATTTTTTTTTATCTGAATATTTGTCTGTTCGTTTTAATTCGTTTAACAAGGGCCTTTTGCTATGTACCAGGCATTTTGCTGGATGTCAGAGGCCCTGCCCTAAATACTAAGTGTTCAAAATGTGGGGGAAATTGTAGTAAATCTCTACATTTCACTACTTATCAAGAAAGAATAGAGTTGCTAAGATACTTTTCATATGTGGTTTTCTAAGCAAGCACCTCTTGTTAGAGAAAGGCTTTTAGACCTCTAGCCAAACTAAAGAAAAAAAAGCAACCGCTGTGAATATTTATACTTTGATGTTTCAGTTTGTTCTTTCATAATTTTTATACATTTCTTTAGCTTTGTGAATTTAGGGGCAGAACTTGGATGTTATTTCCCAAAAGATTTTACAGTTTTAAACGTCTTTAATTAGACTCCACAAAATATGTGTTTTGTCCTTGAACTTAAAAAAAATACTATAACATCTATAAATCATATGTCTATGCCAGTATCATTCTGTGGTATAATTAAGTTCATTATTAACACCAATATGGCAATAGTGAAAAGCATCAGAATTTTTTTAAAAAAGATAAATCAAATATTTTGCTTTCCCTAAACATATTAATTCCAACAGAAGAGAATTAATCATCTCAGACTCTACGAGTAATCTGAAATTTGTTTCATTTCCAAACTGTGAAAATAAGCTGGGTCCCCATCTGCCTAGAGCCTAAAGAATACTTTTTTTTTAATCTAAGGGAAATGATATCACCTCACAAAAAGACAAGTTCTATCTAAACGTTAACTGTGCTCACTATATTTGCTTCTGGTCAGTGCTTCAGTTATTTAATGAAATGGGCCAAACAGAAGCAAGTGGGCAATAAAATGAGGGAAGGCTTTGAATTGATAACAGGGAGAGGCAAGATTTGGGGAAATTATGTGCGAAAATTAAAACCTGCCCTGACTTTTGGGAGCGGTTTACAAAGTTACATAATTATTGCAGATAAAACAAATCAAATTATAAAGTACTGCTTATCTATTAGAAAGCAAAAGTGGTCTAACTGTATGAATATCTGGAAAAGAGGGTTTTTTTGTTTTTCGTTTGGATATCATTACTTTATTATAAAAGAAACAGGGAAATTATTTACATGATGAAAGATTTCAGAACTTCAGTGGCAGCTTCACGTGATGCCATTTCAATAGTGACTTATTTTGGTCGACGTAGTTTCCAAGAATGTCACCATCTATAAGTAAGAAATAATCCTTGTCGTCTAGAACTACTTTGGTGCCTCCATATTCTGGGAGAAGAACTTTCACTATCTGGTTGAACCTCTCCACCCTTTCCTTTAGAGCCTGATCTAACAGCTACTACCGTTGCTTGCAATACTTTTCCTTGTGATTTTTCTGGAAGCATAATGCCTCCTTTGGTTACAGTTTCGGCTGCACTTCTTTCAACTAATACTCGGTCAAATACGGGAAGAAACTTTCTAAATGCCTGTCCTGCCGTGACTCTGGTTGCCGCAGTTCGTACTGTTGCTCTTTGGCCGCCGCCACAAAAGGGAGATCCGAAGTCTGACCCTCCGGCCACGTGAACTCGAGAAAAGACCTCCCAGCGCCCTCGCCCCCGGCCCCTCCCCGCGAAAGGGGGCGGCTGCACCAGCGCGCGCCATGGTTCGTTTCCTGGGCTCTGCTCAGGGCTCTGACTCGCGGACCGGTAGGCGGAAGAAAAGAGGAGGTTTTTCTAGGCTTTTCTAGGCCGCAGGCCAAGGTGAAAATACTTACCCTTAGCCCCCCTTCCGGAAATGGAAAAGAATTTTGACTAAACATATGTGAAGCATTTTGAGTACGAAAACATGTGAAACTAATTGTTATAAACCAGGTTTTTCAACCTCAATGCTATTGACATTTTGGGCTGAACAATTCTTAGCTCTCTTATGGGGTCCCTGGCCTCTACCCACTAGATGCCAGTAGCACGCATGCACACACCAATTGTGACAACCAAAAATGTCTCTAGACATTTTTGTCTTGGTGGGGCGGGAATCGCCTCTAGTTCATAACTACTTTATAAATTTTTTGGCAGCATGTTCCTCTATTTGTACAAACATTATGGTTATGCATCTAATATTAATCATCAAGTTAATTCTACATAACCCTTCTTGGTCTCAGCTTGATCATCCATCCCCCGGATCAAGTTGGCAACATCCCAAAACCCAGTACCATAAAGGTAATCCTAGCTATTTCTTCTCTGCAATACTGCTTTCTATCCACTGATTGGCATGCCTTTCACTTTGGGAAGTCAAAAACGTTTTAAAAACCATGAAGAGTCCATGATGAGGAAGTTTCATATTAGAGGAGCCAACTACACTTCTATACTTTAGTATTCTGGTTAGGGATTTTCATTCTGAAGTTATTCTCATAGGGATTTGATAACTATGCCCTTTCCAGTTATAGTGTAGTAAAATATGACGTTTAAGACAAAATGTTAAATTTAATTTCTATTTTTTTAATGGTCAGCATTATCAAGGAGGATTAACTAAAGAGCACAAATTGTCCTGAATTCAGTCAGTACAGTGAGATCCTGGCACATGAGATTTAAGTGATAAACCAATTCAATTATAAACTCAACTCTTTAGACTCTGTGTATCTAATAATACACACTGATATGGTGACTTGAAAAATATAACTTGGCTCTCTTATTACTTGCACTTGAAACTAAAATCTTTTCCTGTAAACGTCACTTATACCTCTAATATGAACTATTAAACTAAAAATATTCTCCATGTGTAACAAGTACAAATTTACTTACTTAAAATAGCTGATGTTATGAAAAGGAATATCTCTAGTGTTCATCAGTATAAAGACTTCCAAAACTGCAGTCACCCACTGGTGCCACAGTTGCCAGGTGTCTGTGGTTACTAGCACTCAAAGTTATAATTCATCTCTGTTCAAGAGTAACAGGTACCATTAATTCAAAGAATAAAAGAATTTTGGAAGTTGAATGGGCCCTTTAAAAAAAGTAGCATGGATTGTAAGTCATATAAAACAGTTGAGGGCAGCTTAAGCAAAATGACGGATTTACTGAAAGGCTACCAGGGAATCAGCCATCAATCCCCCAAAAGAGCAAGAAGTTGGGCATTTCTGAGGCCAGCAGCAGTAGGTAGATGTGGGATACCCTCAGTTACTAATGATAGTCAATGTTAATATTGTTCAGTCTCTGTGTCCCCCTATTCGGTACTGCCAGGAAAGAGCCTGCCCTGGCCTGGGACAGATGTCCTCTTCTTGTTGATCAGCTCTGGAGGGATGCTAGGTCACATCCCTAGGTATCAGAGGCAATGTCTGAGAATGGAGGGAGCCACGCAGCCAACACAAGAAGTATCTATTACAATCATTTTCTTTAGACCATTTATTTCAGAGTAGGAAACTCAGAGCTAGAGAGAGATCACAAAGGCAGGCAGTGACAGACCAGGATTTGTTATTATTCTGTTACAGTCTCCCTACTGGGCTTTCTCTGGTCCCACACAACCCAAAATGTTCTCCTAAAGTTGCCTTTTACTGACAGATCCAGCATCCCCACAGCAATGAAAAGGCTACTGGATGAGAGCCAGAAAGACCTATTAGGAGTAAGGACTGTGGGTCAACAGCTAGGATTAAAGGAGTTTGTAGTTTCCAGCATAACCAGTTTGTTGAAGAGGCTGAAATCAGTGGGGCATAGTCAGGAAGTGGATCTAACATCCACCAGACAAAGCCCCCAACTATGATCCTATGTCAGATCTCCCCTTCCCATCCTTTAACTTTATCTCAGCAGATCCCATTACTTCCTCATCATTTAAGATACTAAAATATTAAGAGTCCAATCCAATTAAAATGTCAGTGTTGCATCTAATTCAGAGCTTTTCCCACTCCATCAGCTCAGGTCTGCCTGGCTCAGAGCCTGCAGTGGGGGAAAGAGGCATGGGGTGGTCTTTCAACCTTTCCTCCTCTTCTGCTCCTTCCACCATCTGTGTCCTCCAGGGTCAAGGTAGTAGGTAGGGGAATTATAGAAAAGGAACAAAAGGCCTTCTAGTTCACAGGGGTTTGTTATGGCTTTTGTTTTTCTTTTTGCTATAGATATTCTTCTTTATAGCAGGCTCCCAGTGCTGACTCATTCATGGGGTACATTTGTGGGCTCCACAATGATGCCATGGACCTCTGCATAGCAAGGTTTCCTGACACCTGCAGTTGTCAGGAACTGCGGATACCATCAGATGGCTAACCAAAAAGGTATATCCAACTCTGCATGTTGAGTTAAAACATTAAATATGTTTTTTTCCAGCCACTCAGCAAGCGGTTGGCCATGTGTTAGAATATGGGCAAATGAAAATGAAGAAATCTGTCTGACATGCTTCTGAAAACTAAATGAAGAAGACCAAAGTTGAAGGACTGATGCTACTCAGTCTTAAGACTTACTGTACATCTACAGTAATGAAGACAGTGTGGTATTGGTAAAAGAACAGACAAACAGAAGGATGAAAACAATGTGGCTTCTCTTATTAAAGTGACTATGCCCTTGAGATGGGCCCTTCTTTTTTTCTGCCTTGAGCTGGGGCATGCCCTGTGACCATGGGAGAAGGGTCAAGAAAATAGCAGATAACTGAAGGTATCAGCTCTCTCAGACTTACTGCTATGTGAGAAAAAAATAATCCTTTATCTATTCAAATAGAGTCTGAATTGGCTTGGGGAAGAGAAGCACCGCTTTCCTCATACAGAGAGGAGTAGAAAAATCACTCTAACCTTTTGAATTCCCTTCTATGAATTTCCTTTAAAATTTTTAATTTCTTGGGCTGTTGGGAGTGAAGTTCTCTGGACTAGTTGTTATCTTTAATTAAGTCCCACTTAGGCAGCCTAGCTCCTCTCTTTACAGTGTGAAGGTAACATCTTTTGTCTTTGGAGCTCTACCTGGAATTCCAGGATAATCCCAACTAACATCTTGTTACACCAAAAGACAGGCAAAGGAAAGAAATTTAAAAAACAATGTCGATGAGTGAGGTTTAAAAGAAAGTTCATGGGCTTCCCTGGTGGCGCAGTGGTTGAGAGTCTGCCTGCCGATGCAGGGGACACGGGTTCGTGCCCCGGTCCGGGAGGATCCCGCATGCGGTCCGGGAGGATCCCGCATGCCGCGGAGCGGCTGGGCCCGTGAGCCATGGCCGCTGAGCCTGCGCGTCCAGAGCCTGTGCTCCGCAACGGGAGAGGCCACAGCAGTGAGAGGCCTGCGTACCGCAAAGAAGTAAATAAATAAATAATAAAAATAAAAGAAAATTCATGTAGCTAAGGCTAGGAACTCACAAAATATCAGTGATCTATGTAGATGAGTTGATTAAACCAAAACATTAGCAGCAAGAAGACAATGTGCACCTGATGTTTGGGCAAACAAAAGGAATCTTACCTACCTAGAGATTCATAAATATGTCCAAATAACAGTGAGCTCCATAAGTACAAATAGAGAGGTCAAATGCAGTTGCAGGTGGGTTCTGACCCATAACAATCACAGAGGGAAATCATTGCAATGTAAAGTTGTCCATATATGACAACTGACAATAATTACATACTCCATTGCTTGAGCCCTAAGTTGTCCAGACTTCATACAGAATGTATCTACATTACCTATCTCCTGGGTCTATTTTTTTAAAGTCAGTGTTCAATTAGTGGAATTGTATGTGTATCTATAGATAAAACATATATTCCAGGGACTGCATCAATCACTGTATGTTCCTTCAATGTCTATAAATCTGTGTAAGTCGTGGAAGATGTAAAATCTCTAAAATGTAAAAATCTCTTAGTATTTATTATCTATGAAGCCAATTATTCTTACAGTTTTGCATACAAAAATTGTAATATTTCTTTAGTTTAAAAGAGCTAAAGATGGGCTTCCCTGGTGGTGCAGTGGTTGAGAGTCCGCCTGCCGATGCAGGGGACACGGGTTCATGCCCCGGTCCAGGAGGATCCCGCATGCCGCGGGGCAGCTGGGCCCGTGAGCCATGGCCGCTGAGCCTGCGCGTCCAGAGCCTGTGCTCTACGGCGGGAGAGGCCACAGCAGTGACAGGCCCGCATACAGCAAAAAAAAAAAAAAAAAAAAAAAGCTAAAGAGAATATTTTTAATATTAGTCCAACTTCTTATAGGCATTATAATTATTTTAGAATGGGATAATTTCTCAAAGTGCTTAACCATGGAAATCTAATTTTTCCCCTCCAAACAGTTCACCAAACTGGAAATCCAGCTTGAGAACCCTGTAGAAAGCTTTTCCTATCTCCACTATAATCAGCTGCACCATCAGGTTATTTATAATGTTCATTCACTCAATAAATATGTATCTCATCTTTCAGATGGGGCCCATCAGATCATAACAGCAAAGTCTTTCCCTCCACCTCTTCAGCTACCTCTCTGTTGGGCTTAGCCAGCCAGAGCAACATATCAAATTATATTCTTGACTTTATACCAAGGAGTTCATTTGAGAAACTTTCTCATCTTGGGAGGTGGTGTACACTAGTGGTAACACAGAATGCACAGTCTTTAGTCAGACATTCTACTTATTGTGTAACCTTATAGAAAGCGGCTGCTATACCTCTATAAGCCTGTGTCTTCCTCTTTAACCTAGGAAGAATAGTACTTATTTCACAGTGTCGTTTTCAAAGTTAAAAGAGCGTATCACAGATATAGAGAACAAACTAGAGGTTACCAGTTGGGGGAGGGGCAATATAAGAGTGAGGAAGTGGGAGGTACAAACTACTGGGTGTAAGATAGGCTGCTAGGATATACTGTACAACACAGGGAATATGACCAATATTTTGTAATAACTATAAGTGGAGTGTAACCTTTAAAAATTGTAAAAAAAATTTTTAAGGGAAAAAAACAAAAAAACCTGACCTGACAGATAAGCAGGACCTGAGGAAAAAACAATTCAGAGAGCATACATGTGAATTGCTTAGCACAGTACCTGACACATGGTCCCTGCTTGATAAATTTTAGTTATGACTCTTCTCCTGTGATATTCAGATCTCTTAAAAGGAACTTAGAAGTTCCTTTCCTACTGCTCTCTTAACTTCTAAAGTTTAGAGATTACACTAATTTTAGAGACATAGTGGTTAAGAGTGCCGTTGCTAAAGCCAGATGTCCTGCATCAAATCCTGGCTCTGGCCCTTGCTCCATGAATTACCCTCTGCAAGTTTCTCCATGCCTCAGTTTTCTCATCTCTAAAATGGTGAAAATAATACACTGGACCTCATGGAGTTTTGTGAGGATTAAATATGTTAAGATATGTAAAGAACAGTGCCTAGCACATAGAAATCCCATCAATGTCAGTTATTATTACTCAGAATTTACTTACCCAACGTAAGTACTTTAATTTTCTCTTATGAATAGAATTCAACCTGGACCTAATTTCATGGAAAATACCTACCACATAAAAGCATTCAAATTTGTGTTCTAGTGCATTGACCTAAATAATGAACAGAATGATCAGTGTGCAATAGAAAAAGGATGCAGAAGATGGCGCTGTGGGAGGACACTGAGTTAGCGTCTCCCCACCACTAGGGCACCTGCTGGCCGCTGGTGGACCCTGACACCCAAAGAGACGGGAGGAACCCCCAAGTGAACCGGTAGGACGTGGGGGGACACAGTGGGGAGAAGTGGAGGCCAGACAGGATCAGCGCCCCTGAGGCCGGGGAGATCACGAGAGGAAGGCAGGAGGGGCCCTCTGGGAGGAGAGGAGAGGAGCGGAGGAAGTTTGCCCCAACGACTCAGGCCCAGGGAACCTGCTGAGCTCCCAGGCCAGTGGCCTGCCCTCCAAGGCTCCCCCTCCCCCTGGTCGCATTGGTCCTGGGGGCATAGGAAGGAGGCCAAGGGGAGTTCAGGAGAGGCAGGCAGGAGGGGCGGGAGAGAAGAGGCGGGTGATTGCTCCGCCCACTCTGGCACGGGGAGCCTGCTGAGCTCCCAGACTGGTGCCCTGCCCTCCAAAGCCCCCTCCTGGCCTTGTGGGTCCTTGGAGGAATAGGAGGGAGGCCAGGGAGATCAGGAGAGGCAGGAGGGAGGAGCCAACTGGGAGGAGTGGGAGAGAAGAGGGGGGCGTTTGCTCCACCCACTCGGGCCTGGGGAGCCTGCTGAGCTCCCAGGCCAGTCCCCTGCCCTCCAAGGTCACCCCCCCCCTCCACACACACACACACGGGTCCTGGGGGCATAGGAAGGAGGCTGAGGGGAGTTCAGGAGAGGCAGGCGAGAGGAGCCCTCCAGACCAGAGTAGCAGGAGAGGAGAGGAGGGCGTTCGCCCCACCCACATGAGCTCAGGAAGCCGGCTGGGCGACCAGGGGTGGGGGGCACGCCTGGGTCCCTTCTGTTCCTTGAGCCTAAGCCCCACCCCCCCACGGCCCCCAGGACGTTTTGCAGTCCTGTGGGTCTTAAGCACTGGCCCCACCCACAGCCCAAACCTCACCCTTGCTTAGGCCCTGCCCTCCACAGCCAAGGCCTTTCCCCCCATCTTCTTTTTACTATTGTGGTACTGTTGTACCTTCAAGTTGTTGATTCATCTATATTTTTATTTTTATATTCTTTCTAACATATCTGTTAGTTTCCTTGTCTAATTTTATTTTTTACTTTGTAATTCTCTTTTTTTTTTCTTTTTGTCACCCCATGTGGCTTGTGAGATCTTGGTTCACAAGCGGGGGGTTGAGCCAAAGCTACTGTGGTGGGAGCTCTGTATCAGAACCACTGGACTAACAGAGAACCTCAGACCCCAGGGAATATTTATCAGAGTGAGTTCCCACAGAGGTCCACATCTCAGCACCAAGAGCCAGCTCTACCCAACAGCCTACAAACTCCAGTGTTGGAAGCCTCAGGCCAAACAAGCAGTAAGACAGGAACACAACCCCACTCATTAAAAAAAAAAAAAAAATGAGATGGCAAAAAAAATATGTCACAGATGAAGGAGCAAGGTAAAAACCTACAAGACCAAATAAATGGAGAGGAAATAGGCAATCTACCTGAAAAACAATTCAGAATAATGATAGTAAAGATGATCCAGAATCTTGGAAATAGAATGGAGGCACAGATTGAGAAAATATAAAAAATGTTTAACAAAGATCTAGAAGAACTAAAGAACAAACAAACAGAGATGAACAACAGAATAACTGAAATGAAAAATTCACTAGAAGCAATCAATAACAGAATAACTGAGGCAGAAAAACGAATAAGTGAGCTGGAAGACAAAATGGTGGAAATAAATGCCAAGGAGCAGGATAAAGAAAAAAGAATGAAAAGAATTGAAGACAATCTCAGAGACCTCTGGGACAACACTAAACACACCAACATTCAAATTATAGGGGTCCCAAAAGAAGAAGAGAAAAAGAAAGGGTCTGAGGAAATATTTGAAGAGATTATAGTTGAAAACTTCCCTAACATGGGAAAGGAAATAGTCACCCAAGTCCAGGAAGCACAGAGAGTCCCATACAAGATAAACCCAAGGAAAAACACACCAAGACATATATTTATCAAACTAACAAAAATTAAATTCAAAGAAAAAATATTAAAAGCAGCAAGGGAAAAACAAAAAATAACATACAAAGGAATCCCCATGAGGTTATCAGCTGATCTTTCAGCAGAAACTCTGCAGGCCAGAAGGGAGTGGCAGGATATACTTAAAGTGATGAAAGAGAAAAACCTACAACCAAGATCACTGTACCCAGCAAGGATCTCATTCAGATTCAATGGAGAAATTAAAACCTTTACAGACAAGCAAAAGCTAAGAGAATTCAGCACCACCAAACCAGCTTTCCAACAAATGCTAAAGAAACTTCTCTAGATGGGAAACACAAGAGAACAAAAAGACCTAGAAAAACAAACCCAAAACAATTAAGAAAATGGTAATAGGAACATACATATGGATAATAACCTTGAATGTAAGTGCATTAAATGCCCCAACCAAAAGACAGAGACTGGCTGAATGGATACAAAAACAAGACCCATATATATGCTGTCTACAAGAGACCAACTTCAGACCTAGGGACACATACAGACTGAAGGTGAAGGGATGGAAAAAGATATTCCATGCAAATGGAAATCAAAAGAAAGCTGGGATAGCAATACTCATATCCGATAAAATAGACTTTAAAATAAAGACTGTTACAAGAGATAAGGAGGGACACTACCTAATGATCAAAGGGTCAATCCAAGAAGATATAACAATTATAAATGTTTATGCACCCAACATAGGAGCACCTCAATACATAAGGCAAATGCTAACAACCATGAAAGGACAAATCAACAGTAACACAATAATAGTAGCAGACTTTTAACATGCCACTTACACCAACAGACAGATCATCCAAACAGAAAATAAGTAAGGAAACACAAGCTTTAAATGACACAATAAACCAGATAGATTTAATTGATATTTATAGAACATTCCACCCAAAAGTGGCAGAATACACTTTCTTCTCAAGTGCACATGGAACATTCTCCAGGATAGATCACATCTTGGGTCACAAATCAAGCCTCAGAAAACTTAAGAAAATTGAAATTAAATCAAGCATCTTTTCTGACCACAATGCTATGAGATTGGAAATCAATTACAGGAAAAAAAAAAACTGTAAAAAACACAGATACATGGAGGCTAAACAGTGCACTACTAAATAACCAAGAGATCACTGAAGAAATCAAAGAAAAAATACATAGAAACAAATGACAACAAAAACACGACAACCCAAAACCTATGGGACACAGCAAAAGCAGTTCTAAGAGGGAAGTTTATAGCAATTCAATCTCACCTCAAGGAACAAGAAAAATCTCAAATAAAGAATCTAACCCTACACTTAAAACAACTAGAGAAAGAAGTAAAAAAAACCCAAAGTCAGTAGAAGGAAAGAAATCATAAAAATCAGAACAGAAATAAATGAAATAGAAACGAAGAAAACGATAGCAAAGATCAATAAAACTAAAAGCTCATTCTTTGAGAAGATAAACAAAATTGATAAACCCTTAGCCAGACTCATTAAGAAAAAAGAGGAGCGGATGCAAGTCAATAAAATTAGAAATGAAAAAGGAGAAATCACAACTGACACCACAGAAATACAAAGGATTATAGAAGACTACTACAAATAACTATATGCCAGTAAAATGGACAACCACGAAGAAATGGACCAATTCTTGGAAAGGTACAATTTTCCAAGACTGAACCAGGAAGAATTAGAAAATATAAACAGACCTATCACAAGTAATGAAATTGAAACCGTAATGAAAAATCTTCCAACAAACAAAAGTCCAGGACCAGATGGCTTCACAGGCGAATTCTATCAAACATGTAGAGAAGAGCTAACACTGATCCTTCTCAAACTCTTCCAAACAACTGCAGAGGGAGAAGCACTCCCAAATTCATTCTACAAAGCCACCATCACCCTGATACCAAAACCAGAAAAAGATATCACAAAAAAAGAAAATTATAGACCAATATCACTGATGAACGTAGATACAAAAATCCTGAACAAAATACTAGCAAACAGAATCCAACAACACATTAAAAGGATCATACACCATGATCAAGTGGGATTTATTCCAGGGATGCAAGGATTCTTCAATGTAGGCAAATCAATGTGATACACCACATTAACAAATTAAGGAATAAAACCCGTATGATCATCTCAATAGATGCAGAAAAAACTTATGACAAAATTCAACACCCATTTATGATAAAAACTCTCCAGAAAATGGGCATAGAGGGAAACTACCTCAACATGATAAATGCCATATATGACAAACCCACAAGAAGCATCATACTCAATGGTGAAAAACTGAAAGCCTTTCCACTAAGATCAGGAACAAGACAAGGATGTCCACTCTCACCACTCTTATTCAAGAAGTTTTGGAAGTCCTAGCTATGGCAGTCAGAGAAGAAAAAGAAATAAAAGGACTACAAATTGGAAAAGAAGAAGTAAAACTGTCAGTGTTTGCAGATGACATGATACTACACATAGAATATCCTAAACAGGCCACCAGAAAACTACTGGAACTAATCAATTAATTTAGTAAGGTTGCAGGATACAAAATTAATGCACAGAAATTTCTGGCATTCCTATACACCAACAACGAAAAATCAGAAAGAGAAATTAAGGAAACAATCCAATTTACCATTGCAACAAAAAGAATAAAATACCTAGGAATAAACCTGCCTAAGGAGGTGAAAGACTTGTACTCAGCAAACTATAAAACACTGATGAAAGAAATCAAAGATGACATAAACAGATGGAGACATATACCATGTTCTTGGATTGGAAGAATCAATATTATGAAAATGAATATATTACCCAAAGCAATCTACAGATTCAATGCAATCCCTATCAAACTACCAATGGCATTCTTCACAGAATTAGAACAAAAAAATTTTACAATTCATATTCATATTACAAACACAAAAGACCCTGAATAGTCAAAACAATCTTGAGAAAGAAAAATGGAGTTGGAGGAATCACGCTCCCTGACTTCAAAGCTACAGTAATCAAGACAATAGGGTACTGGCACAAAAACAGAAATATAGATCAGTGGTACAGGATAGAATGCCCAGAGATAAACCCACACACATATGGTCACCTAATTTACAACCAGGGAGGCAAGAACATGCAATGGAGAAAGGACAGCCTCTTCAACAAGTGGTGCTGGGAAAACTGGACAGCTCCATGTAAAACAATGAGATTAGGACACTACCTGACACCATACATAAAAATAAACTCCAACTGGATTAAAAACCTAAATGTAAGACCAAACACTATAAAACTCTTTGACATAAACCACAGCAAGATCTTTTTTGACCCACCTCCTAGAGTAACGGAAATAAAAACAAAAATAAACAAATGGGACTTAAAAGCTCTTGCACAGCAAAGGAAACCACAAACAAGACAAAAAGACAACCCGCAGAATGGGAGAAATATTTGCAAATGAAACAGCAGACAAAGGATTAATCTCCAAAATATACAAACAGCTCATGGAGCTCAATATCAAAAAAACAAACAATCCAATTTAAAAATAGGCGGAAGACCTAAATAGAAATTTCACCAGGAAGACATACAGATGGGCAAGAGGCACATGAAAGATGCTCAACATCACTATTTATTAGATAAATGCAAATCAAAACTACAATGAGGTATCACCCTCATGCTGGTCAGAATGGCTATTGTCAAAAAATCTAGAAACTATGCTGGAAAGTGTGTGGTGAAAAGAGAACCCTCCTGCACTGTTGGTGGGAATGTAAATTGATACAGCCACTATGGCGAACAGTATGGAGGTTCCTTAAAAAACTAAAAATAGAACTACCATATGACCCAGCAATCCCACTACTGGGCATATACCCTGAGAAAACCATAATTCAAAAAGAGACATGTACCACAATGTTCATTGCAGCTCTATTTACAATAGCCAGGACATGAAAGCAACCTAAGTGTCCATCAACAGATGAATGGATAAAGAAGATGTGGCACATATATACAATGGAATATTACTCAGCCATAGAAAGAAATGAAACTGAGTTATTTGTAGTGAGGTGGATGGACCTAGAGTCTGTCATACAGAGTGAAGTAAGTCAGAAAGAGAAAAACAAATACCGTATGCTAACACATGTATATGGAATCTAAAAAAAAAAATGTACTGATGAACCTAGTTGCAGGGCAGGGATAAAGATGTAGACATAGTGAATGGACCTGAGGACATGAGGTGGGAGGGGTAAGCTGGGGCGAAGTGAGAGTAGCATCGACACATATACACTACTGAATGTAAAATAGACAGCTAGTGGGAAGCAGCAGCATCGCACAGGGAGGTCAGCTCAGTGCTTTGTGATGACCTAGAGGGTTGGGATAGGGAGGATGGGAGGGAGGCTCAAGAGGGAGGGGATATGGGGACATGTGTATGCATATGGCTGATTCACTTTGGTGTACAACAGAATCTAACACAGTATTGTGAAGCAATTATACTCCAATAAAGATCTATTTAAAAAAAAAGGATGAAGACTTACTAAAGTTCAGTAAAATTGTCTTTAGCATTCCAACTGCCTATTCCAGTTATAGGCATTTCTCCTTTATTTTTCTCCCTTTTGGTTTTGTGTTCTGTTTTTTCTTCTTATTTCCTTCTCTTTAGCACTATACCTGGTAATAATGTGTGCCCAAATGAAAATAACAATAATGCTTCCCTGAATACATGAAGGTGATGCTATTGCTTTGACCAAAGGCGTGTTCTTGTGGTCTTCTAGGAGACCCCTTATCACATTCTCTCAGCCAGAAATCATCTACATTGAAATCTACTAGTTCAGTTCAGAAAAGTCTTTGGCAGGGCCTCCAATCCTCTAAATTCACCTTTGACATCCCAAAGTGAAAAAATAGAAGAAGAAGGGTTGGCCAGGACATATTCTAAAGAAGAGCTGGGAACATTCCCTACCAGACGGAGGTCAGGACAACTGGGCCAACAGTTGTTGCAAATCCATAACCAGGAGAGAGGCTGAGGATAAAATTAGATGCAGGGATATTGAGACTAGCTAATTAGAGTAATTGGCAAGTTTGGTCAGTCAGATTGTAACTGAGACTAAGAAATCCAACCTGAGGACCGGATGAGGTTTAGTCAGCAGGCTTAAGCAGGAACAAAGTCAAGCACTACCAGAGCAAAAATGTCAGGAGAAAAAAGTCAAGCCAACGAAGCAAGGAACACCTGGGTGACAAGGTATGGCTGACTAACACTTGGTGTTAACCAAGTGTTAACACGTGGCAGGAGCCACACAAAAATTTCTCCCAGATGGGTGAAGAGTTGCGCCAAAAAGGACTTGCTAATCAAAGGCCACCTTCTCGGAAAAAGCTCTAACTATAAAAGAAAAAAATAGATAAATAGGATCACACTAAAATTAAGCACTTCCAATTATCAAAGGCACTATTAAGAGAATAAAAAGGCAAGCACAAAGTGGAAGATACTTGCTATTTGTGTTTATCTCCAACACAGGACTCTTACCCAGAAAATACAAAGAACTCGTATAAATTGATAAGTAAAAGACAACTAGTATTTTTTAAGTTCAGTACAAAACTGAGCAAAAACTTGAACAGGTAATTTACAAAAGAGGATATCCAAATAACCAATAAACATATGCAGAGTGCGCAACTTCAATAGTCATCACAGAAATGCAAATTACAACTACAACAAGATACTACCATCTGCTCATTAAAATGGCTAAAATGAAAAAAAAGAAATAATACCAACTGCTGCTGAAGATGTTAAGCAGCTTGAACTCTCTTACACTGCTGGTAAGAGTATAAATTGACACAACCCCTTTGGACAACTGGTAGTATGTGCTAAAAGTGAACAGAGATAGCCTCAGACCCAGCAATTCCATTCCTAAGAGATCATATGTTTACCAAAAGACATGTACAGAAATGTTCATAGAGGCATTATTTAAAATAGCCCAAACTGAAAATAACCCAAATGTTCATCAGAAGTAATATTAATGAATACAATTAATAAATTGTGTTATATACTTACAATATATATACATATATAATAATATATTTGCAGTGAGAAGTATGAAATACTGCTACCTGCATCAACATCAACGAATCTCAAATATAATGTTGAGAGAAAGCAACCAGAGATTAAAAAAAAGAAGACATTCTGCATGATTCCATGTATATGATGTTTAAAAACAGGTAAAACTAATCTACAGAGTTAGACGTCAGGACTGTGGATGCTCTTCGAGGCGGGGCAGAGGGCTTCTGGAGTTGTGGTTCTGTTTTACGATGTTGGTGTGTTCACTGTGAAAATACATAGAGTTACACTGGTATGATTTGTGCACTTTTTATACATGTTTTATACTTCAAAAAATTTCAGTTAAAGAGGAGTAATGACATCTTCTAACAAATTTACTAGGTAGTTTAGGGCTTGGTAGGCAGTCTGGCCCTGACTAGGTTTTCTGTCTCTCCAGAAGAAGCCCAATCTCTGTGGGAGTAGCATGGTAAGCCAAGGTATAAAAGCCTATCCTAATTCATGTTAAGTTTTTGGAGTCCAGTCAAAGGCATTGTTATGTCATCAGCTCCATCAGAGGTTTCTTCTGGAATCCTGAGACACAAAAGTTAAGCTGTATGCAATTCTCTTATTTCCATACTCTTCTTTTTCTAAAGAATTCCTTCCAGAGCAGATGAGGTTAATAACAATCATCCTGGAGTTAATCATTAGGTGCCAGTAATTTCAGGCCTTAAGAATGATCAGGGGCTTCCCTGGTGGCTCAGATGGTTAAGAATCCGCCTGTCAATGCAGGGGACACGGGTTCAAGCCCTGGTCCGGGAAGATCCCACATGCTGCGGAGCAACTAAGTCTGTGCGCCACAACTACTGAGCCTGTGCTCTAACGCCTGCGGGCCACAATTAGTGAGCCCACGTACCACACCTACTGAAGCCCGCGCACCTAGAGCCCATGCTCCGCAATAAGAGAAGCCACTGCAATGAGAGGCCTGCGCACCGCAACGAAGAGTAGCCCCAGCTCGCTGCAACTACAGAAAACCCATGTGCAGCAACGAAGACCCAAGAAAGGAAGGAAGGAAGGAAGAAAGAAGGAAAGAAAGAAAGAAGAAAAGAAAGAGAATGACTGGCTCCTTGAATCATTTACTTTTTTTTTTTTTTACACTGGGGACAGAGCTGCTTAAAAAGTGGAAGTTGGGGTGAGGGGTGGGGATGGTCGCCAGACACCAAGTCTGCTGTGGGGCCCCTCAACTGTGTGCCTCTGCATGTTATAAGGGATCTCTTCTCCTCCCTGAAATGGAAGTAATTTTAGCTAAGTAGGGGTAAGAGTCTTGTCTTGTTGCTTGAAAAAATGTAATTTGGGCTCCAGGCATGCACATTTTGTTGGGTACTTCCAATTCAGGGCTGGGTGGCGAGGGAACCTGAAGTCAGGCTCAAAATTCATTAAACGGTTATTCTCCACCAGGCTGCTAGGTCATGAGAGCCAGTGAGAGTGGGGATGAGAAAACAGCAACTTGCCCGAAGGTTGCCATTCAGAAGGGGAATGGTGAATGGTTCAATAGTGATATGAAAAATGACCATCATCACCACTCTCTACATTGGGCTCTTGTGAGATATTTGTGAGGAAACTCCAACAGGCTGGTTCATGCATCTTTATATGTAGGTAAACTCCTTTAGGTGTAGATGAAGAACACCTCCAGGCTCTCAGGAGCTTTGCTCTAATGGCACACGGACCAATGAACAAAGATTACATGGCTTGGTAAGTACTATAACAGCAGGAAGCACAAGGTACTGTGAGAGCTCTTGGAGGATGAGCCTCTAGTCCAGACTCAGAAGATTGAGAAAGTCTGGGAAATAGCTGTTTAGCAAATGCACTAGAGTCCTAACCCCATCTTGTACACCACAGTGTTTTGCCTGCCATCCCTGGCTATGAAGCAGAGGATTCCTTTCAGGAGGCTCCTAGCCAATCACATGGCAGCAAATTAGGCCACTGAATAGTAGATATTCTCCTAGATCTTAATTCCCAGATCTTAACAGTAGATATTCTCCCAGATCTAGCTTCCAGCTAAAAGAAGAGATTTGGAACTTGATCAGGACTCTGGGCTACAAGCTATTTGTAACAGCTGTCTCCTAGAAACCCAAGTGCAAGTCCATGAACTGATGCAACAGTTTCTGTTTAAAGTAGGTGGAAGAACAGTCGCCTTGCAGGCAAGTCACCATTATTTAATGCCTGTTTTGTTGTAGAGCAATCTAATTCTCATGCTCCTGTTTATCCATCCATGGGCCAAGCACTCTACACATGCTCCCCCTACCTATCCCCAGCCTCATATTGAGAGCTCTGTAAGGCCCACTGCTATGTCTATTGGTACCGCATATGGCCCTTGTTCCATGACATAGTCATCTACCAAAGACTAGGCTCAGAAAGCAGATATCTTTTACATCCTACAGAATAGTGAAGAGCTCAAGGACTCCCACTAGTAGCAGAGCAATTGCAGCATTTAGTGGATGGGAATTGGGAGTTGGAAAATGGCCAAAGAGTGAAACTGAAAATTTGCTGCCAACTTCTACAATACCTCAAATGTATGAGATTCTTCTACTAACACCTTCCCACAAGTCCAAAGCCTAGCCACTACTTAGGCTGAAGAACTGGCATAGAGCTGCAGGAAAGAACACCATGGTCGGAAGCCAGTGTCACATACCAGTCCAGAGAGTTGGGTCTTATGCACAGTAAAAGACAGTCACAGGGCTGGGACTTCATATCTTTATAAGAAGCCCAAATACACCGAACCACTAGATCTGACAACTATTGGATCTTTCCTATTTAAAAAAAATATAAGGTATGATTGACATACAAAAGCTGTGCATATGTACTGAATACAACTTGATGAGCTTGGAGGTAAGTATACATCCATGAAACCATCACCACAATCTATGCCATAAATACATCCATCACCTCCAAAAGTTTCCTCCCATCCTATTTATTAATATTTGTGTGTGAGAGAGATAAGAACCCTTAATTAACATTTACCCTCTTAGCAAATTTTTAAGTATAGTACAATAAGTAGTATTATTATAGGCTCTAAATTGTACAGTAGATCTCTAGGAGTTATTCATCTTGTATAAATGAAACTTTGTACTCTTTGACTAATACCTCCGTTTCCCCCTCCCCACCCCCCCCAGCCCCCAGAAACCACCATTCTACTCTCTGCTTCTATGAGTGATTATTTTAGCCTCCTTATGTTAGCAATATTATGTAGTATTTGTCCTCTATGTCTGGCTTATTTTACATGGCATAATGTCCTCAATGTTCATCCCTGTTGTTGCAGGAAATGGTGGGATTTCTTTCTTTTTTAAAGCTGAATAATATTCCGTTGTACATATATACACCACCTCTTCTTTATCCATTCATCAATGGATTCTCAGACATTATTCTTTAAGTTTTCTACCCCTTTCTTTTTCTTCTCCTTCTGAGACTTCCACCATGCATACATTGGTTCTCTTAAAGATATGCCATAAGCTCTGTAGGCTCTCCTCACTCTTTTCCTTTCTTTTTTCTTGCTGTTTCTCTAACTGGATAATTTCAAATGACATGTCTTTGAGTTTTCTGATTCTTATTGAGTCTACTGTTGAAGCTCTCTGTTGAAATTTTCAGTTCAGTCGTATTCTTCAGCTCTAGAATTTCTGTTTGGTTCTTTTTTATGATTTCTCTTAGTTTAACCTTTTGTTTTGTTCATGTATTGATTTCCAGATTTCATTTAGTTGTCTATCTGTGTTCTCTTGTGCTCACTGAGCTTCTTTAAGATGACTGTTTTGAATTCTTTGTCAGATCATTCATAGATCTCCTTTTCTTTAGGGTCAGTTACTGGAGCTTTATTTTGTTCCTTTGGTGGTGTTTGTTCATGATCCTTGTAGCCTTTCATTGGTGTCTGCACATATAAAGAAACCGTCACCTTTTCCAAATTTTACAGACTGGCTTTGTCAGGGAAAGCCCTGCACCGGTTAGCCCGCCCAGAGATTCTGTGTGGGCTGGCTAGTGGTGTCTGCAGGTGGCCCAGCTGGCGGGCTCCACAGGCAGATGGGCCTGGTCCCAGGGATCAAGTGTGGTCTGCTACTGGGGCTTGCAAGCCAGCTGTTGAGATCTGTGCACTGGTTGATGAGACCCTTCCACCCCTTTTCTTTGTTCTTAGCTACTTCAGAGATCTAGCCTTGCCAGTTCTCTCAGGGTTCTGGGTGAGGTGCGACAGAAGAGGGCCTCCCAAGTAGAAGGCTGAAAGGCAGGGGAGATCAGGCTCTCACTTTGCCCTCTCTTTCCCTCATGGTGGACAAGGGATCTCTTTCAGTGTTGTGCTGTGCTGGCCTGGGGGAGGGGTGACATGCATGAAGTGAAACTGTTATTCTTACCCTTTCACTGCATCTTTTCTACTGTCTGTGTTCCACTGGGATGCTGTGACCTCTCACTGGATTCCACAGCTCTGATAAAGGTATTCACCGATGGTTGTAAATTGATGTTTCTGTTGGGGAGGAGGACAAGGTCTGGAACCTCCTGTCTACCCTCTTGCTGATGTTACTCCTCTGATCTTTCCTATTCGTTAACTTTCTCTGGCTTTAATCCCAGATGTGACAATGGACTTTGATTCTTATGTTGCATTTGGTAATTTCCATGGTGACCTTAGAAACTTGGATCCTAGGCTAAACACTCAAAGGTATTTGGATTTTGTTTTGGTATCCTGTGTGTTCTAACCTGATATAAAACTCCTTTCCCATTTCTGGCATTAGCATCTCTTAGAGAGTGCGCTCTGCCACGTAGCTGGAGGGGAGAGGCTCATTCACATGGTATTCTACACTCAGAGATTTGCTGGGTTCTGGCTTTAGGAAACCTGAGGGCTACACAAAACAGGGAAAAAACTGCCAGCATGAATTCAGAAATAATCTTCTACCATAATAATAATAACGTATATTAGTATATCCTGTGAAATATCCAACTTTAAGCGTTTCCTATTCATTGTTTTCTTAATGTTAGCCCAATTTTTTCATCTTCTAGGTTTAAAAAAAAAATCTATTATCCCTACAATGTTTATAAAGAAGTCATCTTTTTCACAAAGCTATGTCTGTGATACTTGATTTGAATGAGATCAAGGCAGTTGGCTTGGCAAAGTCCCAAGACTTCAGCCCACATCTACCCTAACCCCTAACCCTTAGTTCATTATAAGAATTTGATGAAAGAATATGGATGGAGCACTAAAAATCCAATAGGGCGTTATTACAGTGGCAAAAGAAGGCCATTTGCAGCTAACTTAACACCAAGGTTAAGATGTTTAAATATTCATTACTGTTTAGGTTGCTGACTATTAGACTGCTAGCAAAAGGAAGTCTGAAATTGGCCTATAATATTCAACTGCATAAGAAAATTAATTCAAAACTACTGGTGGACACTTTTCAGACAAAAAAGATCTTAAATCAATTGTAAGTTGAGTAAGAAAAACATATTGGGGGTAAGAAATGATTTATTTAAACACACCTGAAATTTTCCACCTCTAACCCTCTGCCCTTCCACATTCCATCCTAACCAGGATCTGAGGCTATGAGATTATAAGAAAAATTTTTTAGCTTTTAAAAAACAGCAAAGAGAGACTTCCCTGGTGGCACAGTGGTTAAGAATCTGTCTGCCAATGCAGGAGACACGGGTTCGAGCCCTGGTCCGGGAAGATCCCACATGCCGTGGAGCAACTAAGCCCGTGCACCACAACGACTGAGCCTGTGCTCTAGAGCCCATGAGACACAACTACTGAGCCTGTGTGCCATAACTACGGAAACCCGCGTGCCTAGAGCCCGTGCTCCGCAACAAGAGAAGCCACTGCAATAAGACCGTGCAACACAACGAAGAGTTGCCCCCGTTCACCGCAACTAGAGAAAACCCGCGTGCATCAATGAAGACCCAAAGCAACCAAAAATAAGTATAAAATAATAAATTTATTAAAAAAATAAAAATAAAACACAGAAAAGAGTGGGGGCGGAGGGAAGGAGGGAGGGGACAGCAGAGATGAAATATGTCTTGCTTTTCTTCTCTTGACAGAAACATTAGTGCTGCATATTTAGGCTATCTTAGGGGTGATGGAGATGGAGGTGTTAAGTGAGTATGTGAACTGAGAAGCCCTCAATCATTCATTAATTTCAGGACAGTCCATCTTTTCATCTCTGTAAATGAATGTGAATTACAAGCATTTCTCGGGGACTTCCCTGGTGGTCTAGTGGTAAAAATTCCGCCTTCCAGTGCAGGGGATCCCTGCATTGTTCAATCCCTGGTCGGGGAACTAAGATCCTACATGCCGCCGAGCAACTAAGCCCCAGTGCCACAACTACTGAGCTCACGTGCCTCAATGAGAGAGCTCGCATGCCACAAACTACAGAGCCCATGTGCCCTGGAGCCCGTACGCCACAACTACAGAGCCCACATGCTCTGGAGTCCCCGCACCACAACTAGAGAGAGAAAACCCACAGAACTAGAGAGAAGCCCATGCGCCACAACAAAAGATCCCGCATGCCTCAAGGAAGATCCCACATGCTGCAACTATGACCTGACACAGATTAAAAAAATAAAAACAAAACCCCAAGCACTTCTCAGATCAGATACAGGAACTCAATGTGAGACCCCAGAGGGAATGAGGGCTTTGGAATAAGAGAAAGTTGTGACAGAGACAGGTATGTGGCAATCTCCAGGGAAGATATCTGCAACTGCTGGGGCTTCATCACCCAAGGGTGTAACCAGTTTAGGAACTAACTAGCACAAGAGCTGAGTGCTAACCACCTAGGGCAGCAAGAACCTGATGAGTGAAAGGGTCAGACTCCAGAATGGATGGAAGAGACCAATTCAGGGAGCATTTGTCTATGTCTTGACCAAGAAAGGAGGAAAGTGAATGGTATAAATATACAAGAACAGTGGCAGGAAATTTAAGGGCTAAAAATGAGCTGAAGTTTACCGAAAACACTTGTCTAGATTATTCTAGAACAATTTCACTTACCTATTTGAAAATTCAAATTGGCTTTTCCAATTTCACAATGCATGAAACCTTTTTTTTTAAACATCTTTTTTGGAGTATAATTGCTTTACAATGGTGTGTTAGTTTCTGCTTTATAACAAAGTGAATCAGCTATACATATACATCTATCCCCGTATCTCCTCCCTCTTGCATCTCCCTCCCACCCTCCCTATCCCACCACTCTAGGTGGTCACAAAGCACCCAGCTGATCTCCCTGTGCTATGCGGCTGCTTCCCACTAGCTATCTATTTTACATTTGGTAGTGTATATATGTCCATGCCACTCTCTCACTTCGTCCCAGCCTACACTTCTCTCTCCCCACGCCCTCAAGTCCATTCTCTACATCTGCGTCTTTATTCCTGTCCTGCCCGTAGGTTCTTCAGAACCATTTTTTCCTTAGATTCCATATATATGTGTTAGCATACAGTATTTGTTTTTCTCTTTCTGACTTACTTCAGTCTGTATGACAGACTCTAGGTCCATCCACCTCACTACAAATAACTCAATTTCATTTCTTTTTATGGCTGAGTAATATTCCATTGTATATATGTGCCACATCTTCTTTACCCATTCATCTGTTGATGGACACTTAGGTTGCTTCCATGTCCTGGCTATTGTAAATAGAGCTGCAATGAACATTTTGGTAGATGACTCTTTTTGAATTATGGTTTTCTCAGGGTATATGCCCAGTAGTGGGATTGCTGGGTCATATGGTAGTTCTATTTTTAGTTTTCTAAGGAACCTCCATACTGTTCTCCATAGTGGCTGTATCAATTGACATTCCCACCAACAGTGCAAGAGGGTTCCCTTTTCTCCACACCCTCCCCAGCATTTATTGTTTGTAGATTTTTTGATGATGGCCATTCTGAGCGGTGTCAGGTGATACCTCATTGTAGTTTTGATTTGCATTTCTCTAATGATTAGTAATGTTGAGCATTCTTTCATGTGTTTGTTGGCAATCTGTATATCTTCTTTGGAGAAATGTCTATTTAGGTCTTCTGCCCATTTTTGGATTGGGTTGTTTGTTTTTTTGATATTGAGCTGCGTGAGCTGCTTATAAATTTTGGAGATTAATCCTTTGTCAGTTGCTTCGTTTGCAAATATTTTCTCCCATTCTGAGGGCTGTCTTTTCGTCTTGTTTATGGTTTCTTTTGTTGTGAAGAAGATTTTAAGTTTCATTAGGTCCCATTTGTTTATTTTTGGTTTTATTTCCATTTCTCTAGGAGGTGGGTCAAAAAGGATCTTGCCGTGATTTATGTCATAGAGTGTTCTGCATAAAGGCTTTTTTGAAGCTATTAGCGTAAAATGTTAACATTTTGTGTACAGTCTTATTCACAGAATGGAGAAGTTGGCCTCCTAAGGTCCTGTCCACTCAATGTGAGGCAGCATGCAGTGGGTGGGGGCAGGGAACACCGGATTTGCAATCAGAAGCTCAGTCATTAACTGGAGGATTCTTCTTGGATGAGCCGTTTAACATTTCTTAAGCCTCAGTTTTGACACATGAAAATGGGCTTGAAAATACCAGTTTGGTTGATCTCACTGTCCATTATGAAGATTAAGTTATACTTTACATATTCTGAGTAAACATAAAGCTTTATATGAACATAAATTATTTAAAAAATCATGTGTGGAAGGTTTTGGAAGATGCCCCCTAGCAGAGTCAGCAAACACGAGGCAGAGAACAAATAGAGGAACTGCAATCGCCTCATTGAGGTGTTTTCTAATTTCTGTACCTAGAATATCTTTCCCTACCAGAGTGCAAATTCTGAAGGGCAAGAATTAAGTTTTAGACACTTTTGCACCACCCGTACCCCCAACTGTCATCCTTAATGGGTAGTAGGCGCCAATGAACGTTTGTTGAACTGTACCACCTGGCTTCAGCTTCCAGCCTTATATATTGAGAAGCCAAGAGGGTAAATGTGAGCAAGTTGGGAAGGAGGGCAAAGAGAAACCCTACTTTACAATGGGGAAAACAGCCTTGTCGTTGTGGTCCTTATTGTGCCTTCACTGTGCTGCCTTTTTTATTCTGAACGCAGCCGGCTTCTGGACACTCTAAGTTGTCAAGAGCTTGGTGGGCTTTCCCGGACTAGCAGCTTTGTGTAGCCGAACACAGGACATACTTTCTTTTGGTACTTTTGGGGGATAGGTTTACTGACAAAGTTGTTGTCCCTCTCTTCCTGGCCCTAGCTCTCTGTGGATCTAGTCATGCTGTTTAGGTTCATGAAGTACAAATTAGCATAATCCGATTAGATGAGCTGCTGAGGGGCGGGCTTTTTTTTTTTGGTCTGAAAAGCAGAGAAAAGAAAAGTGTCTCACAAAGAGGGGAGCCTGGAGCTTGGAAGGGGAGGGGCGACAATTGCTCCTGGGCTGCTGGCCTGAAAGCTTGCACCTGCACAAGCCCTCTTATAAATAAGGACTCTTAGATGGTATTAAACAGGGGACTGAGGAGTCCGGGGGAGCTTGGGGAGGTAAGCATGGGGAAGAGAAAGGCAAGACAGCGGCTCTGCATCCATTAATTGATTTATCTGGATCGCAAAGCGGGGCTTGCTGACAGAAGAGAAAGCCCGTTTGATTCCTACTCAGCATTGCGAGTGGGTCAGCCCCATAATCAGGTCTATTGAGATAAGCGTTTTAGAATCTCTGCAAGAGACTGATAAGGGGTTTACTTGTAGGGAACAAAGTTCACTGGATGTCTGATTTCAGTACTTTCTGAATTGGACTTCTGTTTCTTTCCTTTATTTCCAGAAAAGAAAACAAACAAACAAACAAAAAAGCTGGGAGGTGGTAGTTGCTTTAGGCCTGTGGGTGATGTGTGCTTAGAAACCACGAGAGAAAAACTCAGCTATCAACTTGTTAAAATAGGGGAAGCCAGGGAATTTTCTGACTGAGTGCACCTTTCTCTGCTATAGACAGTTGATGGGTATAACTGACATTTTCATTATTTTGAAAACTAAGAAGGACTCTAATCTATGTGTGTGGTAAATGTTGAGTTTCAAGCAAGTGATTACTTCTATCCTTCTTACCTGGAAGAAAGATATTTTTACCCTTAAAGATGAAGGAGTACTGAAATGATGTCCATGTACTTGCTGGGGACCAACCATCATTTGCACCAGTTTACGCGATGCTCAGAGAACATCTAAATGTGTCTGACTCTATGGAAGTAAAAGGAAACCTTGTTTAAGCCTGACTTACAACATGATGAACATCGAAGGCCAATTAGTGAAGGCTCATTTCTATTGATACATTTTCTGCAGTGCTGTTCAACATAATTTAAATGCTGAGAGGGATGGAACCCCCATCACGTCCTTTGGATAATTTATGGTCTATCAAAGAATTCTTCTGGATAGAAAACCTAGATCACCAATCAAATTACTCTGTGCTTTAAAAAGAAAAAATCCATGGGCTTCCCTGGTGGCGCAGTGGTTGAGAGTCCGCCTGCCGATGCAGGGGACACGGGTTCGTGCCCCGGTCCGGGAAGATCCCACATGCCGCGGAGTGGCTGGGCTCGTGAGCCATGGCCACTGAGCCTGCGCATCCAGAGCCTGTGCTCCGCAACGGGAGAGGCCACAATCGTGAGAGGCCCGCATTCCGCAAAAAAAAAAAAGAAAAAGAAAAAATCCATTTCAATCATTGCCTACATGCAGTGAGCATTTCCTTCATGGGAGGTTTCTATTTTTCAAGGTAGAAGAACACAGAGAAATTTGGCCTGTGCTGAATTCAGAGCCTAGCCTTGCTGCTTGCTCACTGCGTGAATCTCAGGTTGGTCTCCTAGACTCTTCTAAGCCACAATTGCCCTGACTGTAAACTAAAGCAAATACCTCCATTAAAAGATTAGAAGTATCAAAGATGGCATTTATAAAATGCCTGGCATGTAATAGGCACTCAGTGAATAATAATAACCCTTCCTTGAGGCGTTTATATTTCCCATCCCATCCCCAACTTGCTGTATTCTGTTCTCTTTATATGTCCAAGTAGATGTATCCTGATACCCAAGCACAGTGTAGTTTTCTATTCCCAAGAGCTGTCTTTTCTCTGCTTTATCTCCTCTGTCTTTTCACCAGTACATCCATCCTTCTCAGTTCCTGTGATGGAGCATCTTTCCTCCTGGAGCCTAGAGTCATACAGCCTCTCAGAGAAGGACAAAGGAGACAGTGCAAGGCTGTTTTCAGAAGCTCTGGAGCTTAGGGAGGAAATTTAGTCTAGGAAGGCAGATAAGAAAAGAATTTCTATCTGCCAGAAGCCAAAGTGAACATGCAAAATACCTTAAGTGTGATCTGGGTATCTGGAGGCCTGATATCCAGAGAAAGGGGTGGGAAGCAGATCAAGGAAGGCCTGAGAAACTGATTAGCTCTGACAGCCCCTGTCTCTCTTGGGCTGTGGGTTGAAACAGTTGCATTTCACACATCCTCTTACATAGAGTGATGCAGTGGCAGAAAAGGCAATGGCACAAGGTGTCCTTAGACAAGGTGCTCTGCATACCCACTTAGGTTTTAGTAAAGGCTCCTTTTGAAAAAGTCTGACTTTTTCAGAGATGCCTTATATCACGGTCAAGATATAGATGCGGCACACAATTGGACAGTATATGAAAATACAATTATACCATGACCACGTAAAGATTTATTCCAGCAAGGCAAGGCAATGTATTAATATTATATATCTCATATCAATCTCAATAGATTTCAAAAAACCTTTCATTAGGGCTTCCCTGGTGGCACAGTGGTTGAGAGTCCGCCTGCCGATGCAGGGGACACGGGTTCATGCCCCGGTCCACGAGGATCCCACTTGCCGTGGAGTGGCTGGGCCCGTGAGCCATGGCCACTGAGCCTGCGCGTCCGGAGCCTGTGCTCCACAACAGGAGAGGCTGCAGCAGTGAGAGGCCCGCGTACCGCAAACAAAAACAAAAACAAAAACTTTCATTAAAATGTATTGCCTGGTCCTTCTTTGGGGGAGGGGGCAGTAGAGGTTTTGCCCTGCTCTGTGCCCCAGGAAGCACACATCTCGGCCTCTACCACTCTGGCCTGTCAGGCATCCCCTCTGCATGGCCACATCTGAGCTGGGTTCCAGTTACACCGGGGAGACCAGGGGTCACAGGAGATGTTGCTTCCTCGTTGCAGTGCGAGGGCTTCTCATTGCAGTGGCTTCTCTTGTTGCGAAGCACAGGCCCTAGGCGCGCAGGCTTCAGTAGTTGTGGCACACGGGCTTAGTTGCTCCGCGGCATGTGGGATCTTCCTGGACTGGGGCTCGAACCCGTGTCCCCTGCAGTGGCAGGCAGATTCTTAACCCCTGCGCCACCAGGGAAGCCCTAGGGCCCCCATTTTTGAGAAAGTTGCCCTTCTGAACTTCTATTATGTGTTTTTTCCTTCCTGCCTTTTGGATGTTTTTCTTCCAGCCCAAGATTGTGTGTGTCCTCTTATCTCTGCCAGGTCAGGATAGTGGGTGCTAATCTGTCTCAGACCTGGTGGGCCCTGAGTTCCTCCCATCCTCTTGTCAGAGTTCCAGGGAGTGAGTTTTTGAAATTTCTCTTTATTAGAGGAAAATTTAGAATTTGGTGAAGGAGCGATTTTTATCCAATTTGAATTTATTTGAAATATGTAATATTAAACTTCTCAATAAGTCCTTCTTATTAAAAAGGAGGGAATATTCAGCACCCCTCCCATTTCTTACCCCAGAAACTTCAGAGATGAGGTCTCATGGCAAGGTTTTAAAGAGAACCTAGGAGGATAAAACCTCAGAGTCAAGGAGGCTTTTCTAGCTGTGACTCAAAAACCCAGAACCATAAAATTGATAAACTGCACAGCGTAAAATTAAAATTCTTATTACATGGCAAATAAGCACCATAAATAAAGTCATAAGACAAATGAAAAATTTGGGGGAAATACTTGTAATTCACATCATAGACAAAAGGTTGATCTCCTGTATACAAAAAGAACTTTTGAAAATTGGGAAGAAAAAAGCCTAACAACCCAATGGAAAAAAAGAAAATCTACAGACAGTTCACAGAAACAGAAATACAAATGACCCATAAACATGTGATGTCAGCCTCACTCATAAAAGAAAAACACAGGGACATCCCTGGTGACACAGTGGTTAAGAATCTGCCTGCCAATGCAGGGATATGGGTTTGATACCTGGTCCAGGAACATCCTACATGCCGCGGAGCCACTAAGCCGGTGTGCCACAACTACTGAGCCTGCGCTCTATAGCCCATGAGCCACAACTACTGAGCCCACGTGCCACAGCTACCGAAGTCTGTGTACCTAGAGCCCGTGCTCTGCAACAAGAGAAGCCACTGCAATGAGAATCCCACGCACTGCAACAAAGAGTAGCCCCTGCTCACCGCAGCTAGAGAAAGCCTGTGCACAGCAACAAAGACCCAACGCAGCCAAAAATAAATACATTAAATAAATAAAGAAAAATGCAAATTAAAACCACATTGAAATAGCATTTTCACCTATCAGACTGGCAAATATCCCAGCAATTGTCAGCATACTCTGCAGGTGAATCCATGGGGAAACAAGAATTCCCATACAGATTGGGATTGACATATATACACTAATATGTATAAAATGGATAACTAATAAGAACCTGCTGTATAAAAAAAATAAATAAAAATTAAAAAAAAAGAATTCCCATACATTGCTGCTGAGAATGCATTTATCCTACAGATATACCTGCAAAATTGGGAAATCATGTATGTTGAAGGCTATTCATCATGGGATTGTTAGTATTGGCAAAAGACTGGAAAAAGCCTGTGTCCCTCATAAGGTACTGGTTAACTAAGGTATATCTACATGATATAATACATTCAGATATTAAAAAGAATGAGAAAGTTCTCTGGTGTGGGAAGAACTCCGGAATATAGTGTTAAGAGAAAAAAGCAAGGTGATATAAGAAAGGAGGAAATAAGAATATATTTGCACAAAGACCCATTGAAAAACAATTAGAATTTACTCTTGGTGGTGTACATTTTAAGGGTTTCTATAAATGTATAGTGACGTGTATCCATCATCATAGTATCACACAGGGTATTTTCACTGTTCTCTGTGCTCTGCCTATTCATCCCTCCCCCTCCCACCCCTGGCAATGCTGATCTTTTTATTGTCTCCATAGTTTTGCCTTTTTCCAGAATGTCATATTGTTGGAATCATACAGTATGTAGCCTTTTCAGATTGGTTTCTTTCACTTAGTAATATGCATTTAAGGTTCCTCTATATCTTTTCATGGCTTGATAACTCATTTATTTTTAGTGCTGAATAATATTCCATAGTCTGGATGTACCACAATTTATTTACCCATTCACCTACTGAAAGGACATCTTGGTTACTTTCAGATTTTGGCAATTACTAATAAAGCTGCTGTGAACGTCCATGTAAAGGTCTTCGTGTGGACACAAGTTTTCATCTCCTCTGGGTAAATGCTAAAAAGCACAATTGCTGGATCATATGGAAGAATATATTTAGTTTTGTTAGACGCTGCCAAACTGCCTTCCAAAGTGGCTGCACCACTTTGCACTTCCATCAGCAACAGATGAGAGTTCTTGTTGCTCCCCTTCCTCTCCAGCATTTAGTGTTGTCAGTGTTCCAGATATCAGCCATTCTAATAAGTGTGTTGTGGTATTTCATTGTTTCAAGTTCCATTTCCCTGATGTCATATGATGCGGAGCATCTTTTCATAGGTGTATTTTCCATCTGCATATCTTCTTTGGTGAGGTATCTGTTAAAGTCTTTGGCCCATTTTTTAATCAGGTTGTTTGTTTTCTTCTTGTTGCGTGTTAAGAGTTCTTTGTATATTTTGGATAACAGTCCTATATCAGATGTGTCTTTTGCAAATATGTTCTCCCAGCCTGTGGCTTGCTTTCTCCTTCTCTTGACACTGTCTTTTGCAGAGCTCAAAAATATTTTTAAAAGAATAAATACTACTGTTACTAACCCCACTTCCACTCTCCATTTTTTTCATTAAAAATAGCTTTGGAAAATAACTTTTTGATAACAATTTTCTGAGCATATTACCATATCCCCCCATTACATCAATCGTATCTTTAAAAGCATTACTTCTGGAATACAAAAACTATAGATTTTAGAATACTTTATCAATTTATAAAAGCATGGAAGCTGAATTGAGTCCATTTAAATTTAGTATACTTATAACCACAAATGATAAAACGTATAGCTTTTAACATTTATACACATTTAGCACATTCACTTAAACATTTTATCTGACCATGTAACACTTACACATTTATTCTTTAAATCAAAGTGCTTAGGAAAAGAAAGAAGATGTGTATTTTTAACCTTTTGCTTAGAAAGTTCTCTTTGCAAGTATATAGGTGACTGTCTTCTAAAAACTAATTTTTACACCCAAGTATTTTACAATATATGGTGGAGGTGGGAAGGAGATGAGATGGGCTTTTGAATTGGCCTGAACTGGTCTTTTTATTCCTGAAAGACTGGAAAGGCATGGGCTCTGCCGAAACGCCATTATAGCATGGAAAAGGAAGATCGGGCAGAGCATGGTTGAAGGCAGTGTCAGCTGAAAAAAAACCAAAAAATGCACACTGTGAGAGCTGTGACTTCAGTTTTACTGGGCAGCTTAATGAAGACTATAGCCCGGAAACAGCCTCTCAGATAGCTCTGAGGGACTTCTCCAAAGAGAAGGGTCGGGGGAGGTCAATATATATGTGATTTTGGTGAAGCGGGTATGTGCAATCAGGCACACATCTCAGTAGAAGGTTGCTGCTGGGCTAAGCATATGTCTCCATTAATGACTTTAGTGCTTTTCTAGGTAAAAGAAAATGAAAGAAATTGGGTCCATAAAATTTTCTCCTGCAAATATCGAACTATCTGAAGGCCTGTTCTCCCAGTTCTTACCAAAGCACAGAGTGCCTCATTCCTGATCTCCACGCTGAACTCCTTTCAGGCTGTATTAAAGGTCAGTGACTGCCGTGGCTAGTGACTTCATTCTTGTAGAACCAGATGGTGAGCAACATTCTTTAGTTTGCCACAGTGACTGAGAAAAAATGAAGCCAGCTCATGTTGGCACCCCATCAAGTCCAGACTGTGGCACAGTCCAGTTGCACTGTGGGCTCACATTCAATCCTGCCTCTATAGAACATTCTACCTGCCGGGGACTTATTGTATTACCCCCAGCCTGGTGCTTCTGAACAGGAAGCTTGGTTTTTTTGGAGTTGTGTTTGTTTACCCAATAATGTTATTGGACAATATGCCTGGTCTGTGAGGGTCTATTAAGGTAGTTAGGCTCAAAAAGAATCAAGAACTCTGATGGAAAAAAAAAAATGTCTGTGTAAAGCAGTGATTTTGAGTAAAAATGACAAGGGTTGAATTCTGGCTCCAACAGTGGAAACTTGGGCAAGTTAAATAATCTCCTAAAGAGAAATTAAAGAAACAATCCCATTTACCATCGCATCAAAGAGAATAAAATACCTAGGAATAAACCTACCTAAGGAGACAAAAGACCTGTACTACAAAAACCATAAGATGCTGATGAAAGAAATCGAAGATTACACAAACAGATGGAAAGATATACCATGTTCTTGGATTGGGAGACTCAATATTGTCAAAATGACTACAGTCTACAGATTCAATGCAATCCCTGTCAAACTACCAATGGTATTTTTCACAGAACCAGAACAAAAAAATCTTAAAATTTATATGGAGACACAAAAGACCCTGAATAGCTAAAGCAATCTTGAGAAAGAAAAACATAGCTGTAGGAATCAGGCTCCCTGACTTCAGACTATACTACAAAGCTACAGTAATCAAAGCAGTATGGTACTGGCACAAAAACAGAAATATAGATCAATGGAACAGGATAGAAAGCCCAGACATGTGCCTATGGTCAATTAATCTACTACAAAGAAGGCAAAATTATACAATGGAGAAAAGACAAAGACAGTCTCTTCAATAAATGCTGCTGGGAAAACTGGACAGCTACATGTAAAACAAATGAAATTAGAACATTCTTTAACACTATACACAAAAATAAACTCAAAATAGGTTAAAGACCTAAATGTAAGACCAGATACTATAAAACTCTTAGAGGAAAACATAGGCAGAACACTCTTTGACATAAATCTCAGCAATATCTTTTCCGAGCCATCTCCTAGAGTAATGGAAATAAAAACAAAAGTAAACAAATGGCAACTAATTAAACTCAAAAGCACAGCAAAGGAAACCATAAACAAAACAAAATGACAACCCACAGTATGGGACAAAATATTTGCAAACAATGTGACCGACAAGAGATTAATCTCCAAAATTTACAAACAGCTCATGTAGCTCAAAATCAAAAAAACAAACAACCCAATCAAAAAATGAGCAGAAGACTTAAATAGACATTTCTCCAAAGAAGGCATACAGATGGCCAACAGGCACATGAAAAAATGCTCCACATTGTTAATTATTAGAGAAATGCAAATCAAAATTGCAATGAGATATCACCTCACACCAGTCAGAATGGCCACCATCAAAAAATCTACAAAAAAATAAGTGCTGGAGAGGGTGTGGAGAAAAGGGAACACTCCTACCCTGTTGATGGAAATGTAAATTGGTATAGCCACTATGGAGAACAGCATGGAGGTTCCTTAAGAAACTAAAAATAGAGCTACCATATGATCCAACAATCCCACTCCTGGGCATATATTCTGAGAAAAACACAGTTTGAGAGGATACATGCACCCCAATGTTCATTGCAGCACTGTTTACAATAACCAAGACATGGAAGCAACCTAAATGTCCATCAACAGATAAATGGATAAAGGAGATGTGGTACATATATACAATGGAATAATCCTCAGCCATTAAAAAGAATAAAACAATGCCATTTGCAGCAACATGGATGGACATAGAGATGATCATATTAAGTGAAGTAAGCCAGACAAAGACAAATATCATATGATATTGCTTATATGTGGAATCTTAAAAAAATGATACAAATGAACTTATTTACAAAACAGAAACAGACTCACAGACTTGGAGAATGAACTTATGGTTACCAGGGGGAAGTGGGGAGCAAGAAGGGATGGATTGGGAGTTTGGGATTGACATGTACACACTGCTATATTTAAAATAGATAACCAACAAGGACCTACTGTATAGCACTCTACTCAGTACTCTGTAATAACCTAAATGGGAGAAGAATTTGAAAAAGAATAGATACATGTCCATGTATAACTGAATCACTTTGCTGTACACCTGAAACTAACAGAACATTATTAATCAAATATACTCCAATATAAAATTTAAAAACAATTTTTTAATTCACCCATTAAAAAAAAATCTCCTAAATTTCAGTTTCATCATCTGTGAAGTGAGAACAATACATATAATTGATATTATATTAGCAATATAATATTGTTATGAAGATTAGGTGAGCTGATATGCAGGAAGCTCTTGTCACAGTGCCTGGCATATCGTAAGCACTCAGCAAATCTTGGCTCTGACTTTTATTACCATAAATTTACTTTAGTTTTACTTACATTGTATTGTAAACAATTCTGAAATAGATACCCATATATATAATCCTTTGACCATAATTCTGATTGTTTCTTTATGATAGCTTCCTCGAAGAAGAGTTACTAAGGTCCAAGTGTATGAACATATTGGATAACCCTGATTTTTAAAATTATCCAGAAAAGGCAAGTCTACAGCTTGCCTCATTCGACTACCCCCTTGAGCTCTGGAAATTAAATTCTTAGAGTAAACATTATTTGGTAGATTACAAACCTAACTAAGGTTTATGTAAAAATCTAGTGCTTTTTAAAATCTAGATTAAAAATCTTTTAAACCTAGTGATTTTTAATGCTAATGATAGGTCATTAGCAATAAAGAGAAAATAGAACAGAAATTTCCCTGTTTATAGTAAACTCCAATAGTCATAGAAGGGAGGGTGTGTTTAGGAGCCCATGCCCTGGCTTCTTATAATCCGGAACCACACTCTCCCCTTGGCATTCCTTCCTAACACCTGCCACTTTAAATCCCCCACTTTGCATTGCCATTAAGCTTTTAGATTCCCTCCTTATCTTTGACCTTTTTATTTAAGGATATGACTTTTAGCTAACCTTTGGCCTGTAGGTCAGCAGTTAAGCTGTCCATTCTCCTGACCCCTTTCATCCTTTGGCCTTTTAAGGACAAAGCCTGTTGTGCGTAACTTATACATATTTGGGTCATCTCAAGCCATTCTTAGCTGGTGAAACCTCATCAGGCAGGTGCTGCAAGAGACTTGGTGAATGGATATTTTGAGAAACAAACTTTTAAGAAGAGCTTTAGGGATAGACACATACACACTACTATATATAAAATAAATAACTGATGAGGACCTACTGTATAGCACAGGAAACTCTACTCAATGCTCTGTAATGGCCCAGATGGGAAAAGAATCTAAAAAAGAGTGGATATATGTATACGTATAACTGATTCACTTTGCTGTACACCTGAAACTAACACAACATTGTAAATCAACTATACGCCAATAAAAATTAAAAAAAAAAAAAGAAGAGCTTTAGACTTGGGATTTCTCACGAAAGTTCAGCCTGTTCAAGTTGCATTTCAGTGTCGTCTTTCAGGGGAGGCTAGAGGAGTATTCTTAATGGAGCTAGTCTCGGTATAGTTTTCTCATTTTAAAAGTGAGGTCACTGGCAAGGCTGTTGTGAAGACTCAATGTTATAAACTGTCACTGCCCTCAAGGAGATCTTAACTTGTTGCTGGGGACAGAATATGCACAAGATGTATATAACACAGGGGAGAGGAAGTAAGGGTCTTGAAGCATATAAGAGGATTCTACAAAAGGAGAAATTAGACTGAGTGGTGGAAATCTAGGAGGACTTCATGTAAGGTGGTGTTTAAGATGAGTCAAGCTTCCTGAAGGAGTGGTATTTAAGATCAGTCATGAAGGATTTTAGCAAGTGGAATTTAGTGCAAGCAGATGGACTCACAAGAGTAAAGTCAGAGGTATTAGAGTTTGGCCTGTTGGACCACCAAGTGAAGTGGTTTCATTAGCAGGTATAAAATATTTAGGCAATTGTGGAAAGTAAAGGGAATAGTACATTGAGCCAGGCTGCAGAGGGCTTGGTTTGCTGGGGTATGGCATCTGTCTCAGTCTGGTGGACAAGACACTAAAGGTTTGATAGCAGGGGATGACCTGACCATAGCTGTGATTTGAGAAGGACAGTTAGGAAGCTGTGTGAAAGATGAAGTGAAGGGAGGGACTAATTAGGGGATGCTAGATATTTTTTTTTAATAAATGTATTTATTTTTGGCTGTGTTGGGTCCTCATTGCTGTGCGCGGGCTTTCTCTAGTTGCAGTGAGTGAGGGCTACTCTCCGTCGCAGTGTGCAGGCTTCTCACTGTGGTGGCTTCTCTTGTTGCGGTGCACAGGCTTCAGTAGTTGTGGCACGTGGACTCAGTAGTTGTGGCTTGTGGGCTCTAGAGCTCAGGCTCAGTAGTTGTGGTGCACGGGCTTAGTTGCTCCGCGGCATGTGGGATCTTCCCGGGCCAGGGCTCGAACCCGTGTCCCTTGCATTGGCAGGCAGATTCTTAACCACTGCACCACCAGGGAAGCCCTAGATTTTTTTTTTAGACTCAAGATAACAGGGGGAGTGGGGTTCAAAGGATGGACAGAATGGGTGGATGTGCTTAGTAAATTTGTGAAATACTTTCTAAAAAAAAAAACCAATTTCTTTTCTTAAATAATTTATTTTCAATAAGTTAATAGTTAAATAGCAATTTAGAATCAATGATTACAAACTCACAAAACACATCACCAAATAAAATCTTTGGTTGGTACCTCTAATCACATTCTACAAAGCACAATAATTCAATTTCAATTAAAAGGCATATGAAGATCACTGAACACTATTGAAAAGAGATGAGTCTAATAATGAGGTGCTTGGCCATTTTCAATCCTAAAATCCTTAGTGGCTGAACAGGGCTGTAGACAGGCTGGACGTGCTGGCTCAGAAGATCTCACACTATGTCCTAGGCTGCACTAACTGTCCATGTGACCTCTGGAAAGTTACTTCAAAACCCTCTGGACTGTTTTCTCCTCTGTAAAAGGAGGAGTAGAATTAGCCAATCTAATGATCTGTATAAATAAATGGGCCTGTTTATACTTGGCTTCCGGAAGTTTCCAGTGGTGCCCATAGCGGAACAAACACTTGTTTTCAAGTAACAGAGTAGCATAAATGATATAATCTGTCTAAAGTTTTCTTTTGGGTGCAAATGGCCCATAAAGAGATGTACCATCAGTGAACTAGAATTCATTTGAACCATAAATTCTTACTACTGCAATCACCAAGCCGTAAGTACAGGACACCAAGGAAGGCTGTGGAGTGATTTTAGAATTAGCTTCCAGTCTCACAGATACCTTGGCAAGGTTTTGGTCCATATAACTACAATTCCTTTTGACAGTCACTTTAACCTAACACAACTTGATAGGCCAAAATCCAACTTGCAAAAGAAATCATTTAAGAGATGAATTACATTAAGTAATATTTTAAACGTTTATTCATTTATTGTAGGAATTTCCTATAGGGTTTCTTTAAATAACTGTTCCCTCATTTAGTTTAACGATGCTCAATCTCCTCACGACTTTTTGGCGGTACTCGGTTACTTTTCAGTGGAAAGGCCTTCTGTGCACAACAGACATGGCCCCAGCAGCAGAGAAGTGCACTCATTCTGAGAAGAGCAGTAAAATCCCGTGTTCAGGCAAAGAGGTCTTCTCTGCCTTCCTCAGCAACATGAGGCTAATATAAAAACGCTGTCAAAAGTGTTACTTTGAGTTAATGCCAGATGAGAGAATAAGCAATATTACTCAATTGACAAACTGTCATTAAAGCTTTGAGATGTACTATCACCTGGTAGTTTGGGGACAAATTTAAGTCCACATAAGCTCATGAGAAAGAAATGCAAATTCAGGGGAAATCCCCTGGTCTCTGTGCTTATGTGTTTCCCAGGACTATTCTGGGTCTGTGGGGACATTTACTGAATGCAGTTTAAAGAAAGGATCTACACGGAAAATGCATTGTTTCTGATAAACGCGTTGTTCTACAAGCGTCAACGCTGTGTAGAGTTTACATTATGACCTTGCTATTTTGGGAGAATGAGATTTTGAGGGCGCCTCATCCAGATTTCTTCTAAGCACCAAACCAAAGAGGCTCATTTCAGCCTTTCAGAAATCAAATACCTTCTTTCTAGAGTGGCAGAAAATTTAAGTTCCTCTACTGTGTATACATGATCTCAAATCCATCTATTTCCTACCTGTAGTTCAGACGGTTTTAAAACCAATGCACCACCAAGAACTCTGGGGAAATAAAATGTCCCATAGACAATCAAATGACATTATTTGTATTCTGGGCTCAACTATGGGATTCCTTTTTGAATCTAAGCATCATCAGGGTGGCACAAGGGGGTGAGTTCTGCCAGATCCACGCTGTTTCACTCATTGTGGTTACCACCTCTCCCAGCGTAGACTGAGCTAATGCTCCACAGCAGGGAAAACAGATCACAGGTTCATTAATTCATTAAGGTCTGGTATCAACATTCCTATTGTCTACTCTACATCTTTTGTTAAGCTCTCTATTAAATGGTAATATTTAGATTTTCATCATTATATTTGAATTTTACAGGTCTTAAGTCAGCAGAAACTCAGACTAAATTAAAAGTTTTGATACCTGACATGGGAAACTAAGGGGTTAGAAAACCTATTTTAGCTAGCTGGTTTTCATAAGAAAACTATGAACTCTCGTAAATTATCAGGTCCTTTCCTCTCACAGGTATAATCCACCATTTGGCTTTAGAGATAACATATACATACACAGCCCTGTGCAAGTGACACCTCACATGTCCATAGAGATAAAGGATGCAGAGCTCTTCCACAGGTATCTGCTGCCTTCCTGTGGTCCTCACATGTCAGGAGGGTCTTTTCTTCACAGATGTTCCTGCAAGTCTCCCGGTTGGTTTCTGCAAGGGCTATCTTTTCATTTGTCTTACATTGTTCACCCTTGATCAAATATGCCTCATTTTTCAAAACAAACTTTAAAATATGTTCAGAGGGAAGCATTTTCTACTCAACCATCTGAGATCCATTTTGAGAAAACTTTCTTATAACTGAAAACATACGGAGTAAAACAGTGATTTTCAAACCAGTTTTTAACCTAAGGGTCTTTTTTTTTTTTTCAAACAACATCTTATGCAGAACCCAGATTTATAACATAGACAGAGACAGGCTGATCTGACTGAAGCCCTGGGGGTGGGGGGTGACAGACGCCCAAGCCACGTTCCTCATGGTCCCTTTCAGCATCCTGAAGCCGACCCTGAGCCACCTCCTATGAAGCTTAAATTCATGCCTCACAAATTATTCATCAGGTTGACTCTGGAACATGCAAAAGGCTGTCGACAGCTAGTTACTTCTGAACCAGTGCTGCCTGGGGTGACGACAGCCAGAGCCCCACTACGGAATGTGGTGGCTTGGGCCGGATGATGGAACCTGGTAATCACCAAGGAGAGTCCTGTCCGGCAGGTGGGGTCCTTGGGGGAAGAGGCCCAGAATATTTCCTGGAGCAGCCACTCCCGTTTGCTGTAGGCTTTGCTCCCCCAAGACCTTCACCAGGAAGTTGATGTACCTCATCGCCAGGCGAAGCGTTTCGTTTTTGCTCAGCTTCTTGTCGGGAGGGTGAGTGGGGATGAGCTTCCTCAGCTTAGCAAAGGCACTGTTGACGTTCTGCTGCCTCCACCGCTCCCTGGTGTTTGTGAAGATCTTTCTGGTCATGTTGGAGCTCCTGAGACGAGAAAAAGAAAGGGCCCTGAGGGCCAATACCTTGTCAGAGGCCTGCTGGGTAGCACATGTCCTGCCAGGAACTTGAGATGTTAGTCTTCTCCACTCAGATCTTAGGAAATGCATTGCCTCATTTCCAGGTGCTTTGAATCTTCCTTTGACAAGGGAAGAAAACATGGCAGAAGAAAGGGCAGGATAAGAACACCTTCCTTCAGCGTTTCTCTCCCTGGGTGTTTTGAAGCCTCCAGTTAAAATGTGGTTTTATCTTAATACCCCTATTACTACTGTTATAACCAACTCTTCCTAATTGTTCAGAATCAGGCACAGTGTAGGATTGAGTACGTGTGTGAATAAAACATATATTTGCTAATAGAGAGTTGAATATAGATTCTTTAAAAAGGGGGGTGCTGAGATCTAGGCTTCATTAACGAGATAATATTTGGAGTGAAGAAGGTGACAGCACAACTCTCCTCTTAGCTGGCCGACCTCATCTGCAGGATTGGGCCCGCTGTGTAAGAGCTAAAATATCTAAACTGGACCACATTTAGAGGGGGATGAACAGGATGATGAAGAGCCTTGAAACCCAGCTGCGTGAGGAGCAGAAGTGGGGTTGTTTAGCGTGACAAAAGAAGAAAAGGGGCGGGGGGGGGGTGACGATTTGGCGTGGATGCTGTGGAAGATATCCAGGCTCTCCAAGGTTGAATTTGGATGACCTTTCCGACCCTGGGAGAGGTGATTATTATCGCATATTGCCAATTCTTAATTGTGCCCTTTTTAACATTTAGAGGCATAGGCCCCTTTGTTCAGGTGGCTTGGATTAACCTACGTTAATGGGAACCTTTATGACGCATCAGCAAACGAGCCAAAGCCCAGCACCCAACGTTTGGTGCTCTCGGTTTATGGCTATCAGTTTGCCGCCTGCTCCAGTCTCAGCAACCTGGGCAGAGGGCCCCTTCCTGTGCCCACAAAGAGTAGTAAATATTCCTAACTCCACACCTTCACACATGCCATCTTTCTGTCCCTTGAATTCCCTCCTTGCTGTCTTCTTGCCTATTTCTACACATTCTTTAAAGAGCAGATCCAATCCTCCTTTTCATTCCTATAAAGGCTTCCAGGCCATCCCAGAGCCCCCCATGCCCACAGCCACTGGTGGAAGACAAAGGCTATTAGGAGAATGAAATAAGTTAATATTTGTAAATCACTGTAACAGTGCCTGACACATAGTAATGGCTATAAAAGTGTTGGGGAATAAATACAACAAAATAATAAATATATTTATAAAGAAAAATGACTTGTGAGGTACTGAATATTCCTGGGGGTGACCCCTTGTTTTCCTGTAACCAAGCCTCTACTGTAATCTCTTGGCTCTTGCTGCCTTTGTTGCTTTATTTTAACCCTTCCTGTAGACCTGTTCTGTTCCATGGGTTTGTGGACATGGTAGGACTGGGTACTGGTGCTCAAGGAGCTTATTGGATGGTCTGGTGGAGGAGGCAGCACATACGTAAACACTTAAAAATCACAGCAGAAGGTCCCACACACCAAGGGCCAAGTCCAGAGCTACACTTGCTGACTAGAGAAAGGCGTAAAAGAACCATGTCAAGACCAAAATGATTGGGTCAATGCCATTGAACTTCTCCCTAAGTTCTACCTTTTTTCTATTTCTTTTTTTGAATTTTATTTTATGTATGTTTTTATACAGCAGGTTCTTATTAGTTATCTATTTTATACATATTAGTGGATATATGTCAATCCCAATCTCCTAGTTTTATTTGGGCTTTCCTGAGGATATGAGTTTGTAGGTAAACATCCCGAATATCTGAGAAAAGTTATACAAAGCACCATGTAGAATGTCAGGCACTTGGTAGGTGCCGCTCAAAGTGCCAGTTTCCTTCCGCACCTGTTGTTTGTGTTAACAGCCCACGTTGCAGGAAGGAGTTGGAGGGTTAAAAACTGGCACATATGGTACAAAAGGGTAGGCTGTGATGCAGACCTGTTAAAATGGCAGTCAACCCAACAGGGAGCTCTAGGGCAAAGAGTGACTGTAGAGGAGACCCCACTGGGCAGAAATCACCAGATCCTGGCAGCGCTGCCACGCTCACTCATAGGCTGGGGGCTGCCGGAAGAACGGAGGCCCCCTCCTGAGGGCACTGCCACTGAAGGCTGTCAGCTAACTGCACTCCCTGCAGCTGAACTGCAAGTTTTTTCTTGAAGTGAGATCCAAGCAGCGCACCCCTGTGTGATCTCCGCGTGTACCCAATGCTGAGAACACTGCTCTACTCTCCAAACAGGAGTTCTGAGACCTAGCAAAACTATGTTTGAGAAGGAAGCAGTATCTAAGGGATTAAGAGGTACAAACTATTATGTATAAAATAAGCTACAAGGATATATGCCCCCCAGGACATTTCCCCATGCAGGTCCTTGATGCCTTTCCTGCTTCTGCCTGGGTTGGAGAGGCCAGTGCTGTGCTGAGAAGCCAGTGGTGAGCAGAATCATAGCAGCTCAAGTTCACCGGCTGGCCTCAGGCTCCCTCCATCAGCCACTTAAGTCTATTTCCTCTCTCTGTGGAGACACTCCTAGTTGGACCCATGATCCAAGACAGTCACATGCACTCTAAGCTTTACTATCAACACTTACTGACTCTATGTGCCAGACACTGTGCTCACTGCTGGACACTGAGGAGCCCACTGCCCTGTGACACAGAGAGGGAAGCACAGGGGCTCTAGGAGCAGAGAAACAGCACCGAACTCAGGCATTCTAGGGGGCTTTCAAACTGAACGGAGTGATCCCCAAGGCCTCTTTCTATGCTGAAATGCCACAATGCCCTGCCCTTGCCTTTTATCTACCTAAGTTATTTCTAAATAACCTAGCCTTTGGATCTACAATGAAAATATGAGCTTTGTCAGACCTGTATCCAACTATACCTAAAATATGAAGGTTTGAACCTAAATCAAGGGGATTTAAAAAACTATTCAGTTTTGCTCACACCAAGGCTGGTTGCTTTGCAGCCAGGACTGTGGAAGCAAAGTCACTTTTAAGCTTCTCTTGTCAAAAGAGGCTTTAGCTCATTCACTAGTCCCATGGGGGGTCTTTTTCAAGCTGGGAAGAAAAGATTAGGCAGGATAAACTAACTGGTGTTCTCTTCTGAGAGGGCTCCATCCTATTGTGAGAAGCAGACAGAGGAAATGGGGAGAAGAGAAGGCTTCTGAAACGTAGCCTTGCCATCCTAGGACATGCTTAATAATTACTTGTTGACTTATCCTCAAGTGTGTTACTCTCCTTCTCCACAGGGGGAAATAGAAATCAGTGATTTAACAAGCTGGAAAAACTCAAAGTAGAGGTCACTGGAAAATTGCTAAGGACTTAATAAATCAAAGGAAAGTGGCATTTAGTGTTTTTCCTGTTGCAAGGAGTGATGGCTGCTAATCTTGATTCAGAGTAATTTAAGAACTGAAAAAGTACCCCAGATGCCACAGAATCAGAGAACATCTGACAGATGTTGAAACAGGCGTGAAGTTTTTTTGTCCCAAGTCACACATCCCTGTGTGGCAGAGCCTGTGTCCCAAGCCTGAGTATTTATGCATCTATGTCACCACTGACTCCTGCTGAGTCAGGGTCCATAACCTTTTTTGTGCCATGGACCTTTTTGGCAGTCTGGGGAAGCCTAGGGACGGATTTCATCTCAGAACAATGATTTCAAATACATGAAGGAAAAAGCCTTTGGTTCCCTTCTCAGAATAAGAGTTTTAAATGTATGAATTAAAATAGGCACATAAAATAACCAATTATACTTCATAGGTATTAAAATAATTCTAAAAAGCAAGACAGTAATACCTGTGCTTCACTCTTAACACATTAAACAGATTTGTTACCATCATTTCTAAGTAGTGATACTTAAATGATTTTTTCAGAAGATCTGCAACATGAGTTGAAAGTATGATTTTTATTGGTGACAAAGTCATCAGCACGACTAGTGCCAAAGTAGTTTTTACTCACATTCATAAATAAAGGAAATGCTAAATTTAAACTAAAGGTCAGTAGACATAAAGATGTAATTTTTTCCCACCTAAATATATAGAACGCCTGAATTCTATCCATACACCCGAGTGGGTGTGTATCATGGGCCCCAGACTAAGAATGCCTGGACAGGAGGAATGTCACGGTAAACTGAATAGGAATATAGGTGTGCACAAACTTCTACTTATACTGTCACCACAGAAGGTAACAGGTTACTGGAGAAAAGAACAATTATGCCCCCAGAAAAGGTGCTGCTTTTTCGTGTGGGTGTTTCCTGGACACAGAGCCCAGGTCAGCTAGAAAGGTTGCAGCACAGAAGTACAGCTAACATTTCTATGGTGGCCTGTCCCAGGCATTCAGACTCACACTGCTCTTTTTTCATAAAACTTTAAATTTCTCTTTCTGGCCTTTGGTCCTGTGTATTTGTCTCTTTCATCTTTCTTTTAAAAGTAAGCGGAAACACTGTCCAGAAAGAGGGCAGTGAAGTGTGGTTTATACAAGTTCGTTAGGGGAAGGTGCCTAACCTCCAACACTAGGCACAGCTTTGCCTTTTGAAGTTACTATAGAAATAACACATGATAACTTTAGAAAAAAAAATTCAAGCAGTACACAAGTGATAAAGCAAAAAATAAAAGACCATCCTTATCCATCTACCTATTCAAACTCATTCCCCAGCAGTAGCCAGATTGGTGTGTGTATATATAATATATGTGTGTGTGTGTATATATATATATATATATATATATATATATATATACACACACACATATATATTTTATATAAAATATATGTATCCTTTAAAAATCAGAATACATACTATTATGCAATTACTTTTCTCAGTAGACAACTCTTCTAAATAAGTACATTTGCTATGAATGCGGGTCTTTGGGTGCGCTCCCGGCGCACTGGGAGCGCCACCTGTTCCAAAACGCACTCAACACCCGCACCTCGCCGCCCACCCCGCCCAACCTGCTGCCCTTGACCGCTTCATTCCCGGCTTTTCCCTTTTTCTTTGTATAACTTTTGCTCCCCTTCGCCGGCAGCGCCTGCCTTGCGATGAAGTTCAGGCGTCCGGCAAAGCATCTCGGCTAAAGTTTCGCACCTGCCAGGTGTCCAGGAGTCGCTCATCCCGACGCAGAAGCTGCCTAAGCGGCCCTCGGAGACACATCAAGGGGTGCCCGGGCATCGGACACCAAGGCGCAGCAGCCCCGCCAACACGCGCTAGAGGACCCGCCAGGCTCCCCCGGAGCCGCACCACCGCCCCTGCTCCGCGAAAAGCCCCCAGGTTCTCTCACCGAGTCGCCTTGGTGGCTGCCACCAAGTCAACTCCACACCCCTGCCCTCCGCAGCGAGTGCGGCTCGGACTCGGGGAGCTGCGCCGGAGACCCGCTGGCCCACCAGCCCCGGCAGTGCCCACGTCCCTCTCGGAGTCCACGCACCTCCTCTCCAAGATCGAGGAGCCCGCGCGCGCCGTAGCTGTCGCCCTCGCCTGGGCGCCGCGCCTCCGCTACCGCCTTTATAGGACACCGCCCTTTGTCTCGGGGACCCAGGGGGCCCCTTTCTGACCCGGACTCCGCAGGTCCCTCCCTCCCCCCTCCCCCCACGGCGCGCCCGCTTCCCAGGACCAGCCTCCCTGTGTTCCAGAAACGGAGCAGAGGCGGAAGGAGAACCCTGCTTTGCCTAAGGCTTGGGGACGGGAGGGGTCGTGCCACCTACCCGGCCACGGCGAAGCCGGGCGTGTGACGTACCCACCCTCTTCCACGTCTATAAACCTCGGAAAGTCCATGCCACGTGGTTAACTCATCAGATGTCAATCATTTAAGGCCCAGTAAGTCTCCAACTGTAGTTCAAGAACCACTTGCTTCAGAATCATGGGTGAGGGGAGGCAGATCTCAATATCCACAACCCAGACCACCAGATCAGGTTTTCTGGGGATGGGGTCCGAAATCTGCGTTTTTACGAAGTATCCCAGCAGATGAAGATGCACAAAGAAATTTAACAATCACTGCACCGGACAGATCCCCAGATTTATTCATCCCAGCTTCCAGAGTGCCCCGGGGACTTGGTATTTCAGGGCCTCCTCATTGGTCTTCCTGATTCTGTACTTTCCTCTTTCCGTCCATTCTCCAACATCACCCAGAATGATCCTATGAAAACCCAAGTCAGGTTCCTGTCACTTCTCACTCAAAGCCTTCCCCTGGCTCCCCATTTCACTCAGAGTTAAGCTGAAGTCTTAACAATGGCTCCCAGATTTTACCAGACCCCGTGTGTTCCTTCTCTCCTTGGGGTGTACTCAGCTCTGGAACACTCCAGGCACCCTCCTGCCTCAGGGCCTTTGCACTGTCTGTTTCTACGGCCTGAAACACTCTTCCCCCTCAAGTTATCCAAATAATTCCTTCCCTCACCTCCTTTCATTCATTCAGAAATTATTATTGAGTGTCTGCTATGGGCCAGTGCCTGTTACAGGCACTGGGGATACAACTTCAAACAAAACAGACACAAATTCTGCCCTCAAGGAGCTGACATTCTTCAGGTCTTTGCTCAAATGTCACCTTCTCCATGAGGATTCTCTGACCACAGTATCTAAAATTGCACGTTCACATACACAGGACTCTCCATCCTCCTGCCCTGCTTTATTCTTCTCCTTAGCACTCACCCCCATTTAGTAATATTTTACCCATTTATCTCGTCTGTCTCCTCCTCAAACCCAGTGAACAGGCATTCTTCAAATGTTGGTTGATAAATGAATGGGTAAGTAACAAAATTCTAGGCATCATACTCTCTGAAGGTACCAGCATAGGATTTGGCACAATAAATTCACAAATGCATTAAAGCTTAGTGGATAAGAGCAAAGGACTCTGGATTTGCATTACCCAGGTTGAAATCCCTGATGTACCCAGTTATGTGACCCTAGGTAAATCATGTAATTCTCCCTACCTCAATTTCCTCATCTGTAAAATTTAGCACTGTACCTAGTACACAGTCAGACTACTATAAATTTTACTGTGGTAAATTGTATTATTGTTACAACTACTGGCTCCCTTCCTTGTGAGAGGATTATATAACCCCTCCCATTGTCATGTGACTGGCAATGCCTCCATGTAGGTGAACAGAGAGCAATTCCTCACTCCCTTCCAGGCTTGGCCATGTGACTTGCATCAGCCAATGGAATGTGAGCAAACTTGACACGGTGGTGACAGAACAGAAGCTCTAACAGCCAAATGTAAAATAGATAGCTATTGGGAAGCAGCCGCAGCCGCATAGCACAGGGAGATCAGCTCGGTGCTTTGTGGCCACCTAGAGGGGTGGGATAGGGAGGGTGGGAGGGAGGGAGATGCAAGAGGGAGGGGATATGGGGATATATGTATACATAGAGCTGATTCACTTTGTTATACAGCAGAAACTAATACAACATTGTAAAGCAATTATACTCTAATAAAGATGTTTAAAAAAAAAGAGTGATTGCTGGTTGGGCTTAGACATGAGAAAGTGATGTCTGGGGTTGCTTTCTCAGCCTGGAAGCCATAAAGCAAACCCATAGGCAACCACAGCCTTCACATCACAGGAGTGAGGAATAAATCTTTGCTGTTGTAAGCCACTGAGATTTGGGGGTTGTCTGTCCCCCTCCTCAAAATAAATGCATACAGTTCTTATTATAAATAAAAAAGTTGTTGCATAAACTGCTAGTTCTCAGAGGGCAGGAGGAAAGTGAAGAAAATTCTGTATCTGCCTTTAAGGAGTTCACAGTCTTTGGGAGGAAGAGGACATGACAAAAATGACTAAATACAAGACAGACAGTCCTGAGTGCCAGAGAGTATGAAATTGGAGTTAAGGAGGCAAAGATTCTAGCTGGAGGATCAGCAATTGCTTGTGGGAGGGATGCCATTTAAACTAGGCCTTGAGGCAGGGCTGCCTCTGACATATGTGGGGCTCAGGACAAGGGTACAAATGGAGACTCCTGACCCATCCACATTCCCATTCTTTTCCCACCCCCTTCTCTGTGAAGGGTCTTGTGTATATGACGTGGAATCCCAGCCCACACGGACCTAAGGAAGAGCCCTGTGAAGGTTCTGAAAATAGACTCAGGGCCATTTGAGCAGAAATGCAGGGGTTCTGGATATACAGAGTGTGGTATAAATTCAGGGGTCCCTGATACCCTGGGTGTGGTCTAGAATGTGGGAAATGGGCACCTGGTGGGCATTGGAGGAGGACCAGAGCAGGTCCATCTAAAGCACAGAGTCCAAGGCAGGGTCCCCGATCACCTGGGTGCAAAAGTGGGAAATGCTGGATAGGAACTACACACGTATGAGTGGAGGAGAGGGCAGTCCATATGAAGGCAACTGTGTGCCTTGAACATGGGAGTGATGTGTTTTGATTTACAGTTACAAGCCTCATTCTGGTGGCAGTCAGCGGATGGATTAGAGGGCGGGTTGGAGAGAATGAATGGGTCAATTATGCATAGGCACAAAAGGGGCCTTTGGGAACATACTCTAATATTTGCAGTGAGCAGCCCTGATTTGTCCTTTCTGCCGTCTGTCTCTGTGTGCCACTGAGGGGAACTGCTGCCTCATGGTGCCTCATGGTGCCCAGGTCTCCCACCCGACCTGTTGTACCTCAATCCTGATAGACGGCATGTTGGAATTTAAACCAAGAACCTACATTACCCTTCCTCTCGGCCAAAAGCCTGCGAGGTAATATATTCTTAATGGCACGTTCTACAGTTGTAAAAAAGAAGTGTAGCAACTAGGAAGCAAGACTGGAAATGTGTGAGGCTAAGTTAAGCAACAGTAAGTGTAAAATAGGACCTGTGTACAAGCGGACGAGGACTGAGAGACAGGACGAGGGGAAAGATGAGGACTGTGGAGAAGGGAGCACAGATGTGTTGGCACAGTGCAACCGGGGTTGACATTTGTTTTCTCCTCTGAAGTTCCTTCCATGTTACTGTTGGTTTTATAATTTCTGAAATGGGGGAAGCCGTCTTGGTGCAGCACGACATTTGTTTTCTCCTCTGAAGTTTCTTCCATGTTACTGTTGGTTTTATAATTTCTGAAATGGGGGAAGCCGTCTTGGTGCAGCACTCCACTGGCAGTGATGCTTCAGCATGATGGGCCCTCTCCCATCCTGTCTCCCAGTGTGGAGAGTTTAGGGGCGAGGTCTTGCAGGGGAAGGGGGTTGAAGTAGGAATTTACATAATCCGATTATTGGGGGATTAGGTTTGGGCAGCTAAACGCCTCTGTGTGCTTGAGCTAAAACCCTTACTATTCATGGCTCTCACCGCCCCCTGGAGAGACTGCACCTGCGGGCTCCTGGGGAGGGATGAGAGGGTTGGGGAGAGAAGAGCAGGTCCCTAGGAGGGCTGGGGCATTGTCAGCCTCTCTGGTTCTGCTGTCTTAATTGATCTGTCTGGATTAGCCTGTGAATGCTGGATCTCTAGTCCTGTGTGCTGGGGCTGTTAGCTTCAGAAAAGACGAACCTGAGGTTTTCAGAAGGGACTCCTGTGAGCCCAGGTGGTTGTGGACCAAAGTCATTTTGGCTGGAGGTCAAGCGTCAGCTCCAACCAGTCTTAAAACTCCCTTCTTCCCTGCTCATTCTCAACCCCCCTCCCAATCCCCAATTCTGCATATCCAGGCCCCAAAGCAACCATCTATTTCTCCATCTATCCAGTCATACATTCAGCCCCCCTTCCATCCATCTATTGTTAAGCTTCCATCAATTTGTTCATCACATGAATTAGCTGGTTCTTGATAGTTAATAAAATTTACTAGTAAATCCTAGATAGATTTTGTTCCTTCAAGTGTGCTACCCTGCAAGTCAACTTTGGTATTTTGACATATGAACTTTGACATTTTCACATTCATTAATAAAGTGTTATATACAGTTACTCAAAGTGAGACAGGCTGGGACCTGGGCCCCTTTGCTGCAGTGCTGCAATGCTTGCACCTGGGCACACCTCTCCTCCAGCAGCAAAATACAAAGAAACTGTCTGGGACTAAAAATAACTGTGCGCATGCGCAGTTGGGACAAATTCTGGACAAAAGATACAAAGAGACCAAAAAACCCAACTGCCACTTTTGAAGAGCCTGGAGCAAAAGCAGGGTAGTGCTCATGCCCTCTGCACACTAATATGTATAAAATAGATAAATAATGAGAACCTGCTGTATAGCACAGGGAACTCCACTTTGCTGTACAGTAGAAACTAACACAATGTTGTAAAACAACTATACCTCAATAATAAATAAATAAATTTAAAAAATAATAAAAAAAAAATAAAGAAAACCCCACCACCTAAGGGGTGGGCAAAGCACCTAAGCCACCCCAGCCACCCCTCCGGCGAGACCCCTGGACACACCCCTGTCCTCGCCCCATATAAGGAACAAGCTCACCGCCCCCTCAGGGAGTAAGCAAACAAAGGAACCTGTGGTTTGTTCTCGCTTCCGGCTGCTGCAACAGGGGCCCCAGTAAAGCCTTGCCTGAATTCCTTCTATGGCCTCTAGTCAATTTTCATTGATTGGGGAAGGCCAAGAACCCTGGTCGGTAACAAATGCTTTCAAAAATATCTCTGTATTTACATTATCAACTTTCTCATTCCTCATGTTATGTGTCTAGGACTTCTCTCTCCTTTATTAGCTTTGCAGAGCTTGTCCATTTTATTTTTCTCTTAAAAAACTACCTCTGTGGTTCACCATTTTTCTGATTTTCTAATGTATTAATTTCTACTATATCTTTATTTATTTATTTATTTTGACTTTCTAGGTTTCATCTTTTTTAATTGAGGTAACTGGTTTATAACACTATATAAGTTTCCTGTGTACAACATTCTATTTCAACTTCTGTATACACTACAGCGTGCTTACCACCGAAAGTTTAGTTTCTATCGTCACCATAGAGTTGACCCCCTTTTAGCTATTTCGCCCCCTCCCCTTCCCCTCTGGTAACCACTATTCCATTTTCTTCATCTAAGTTTTAGTTTTTGCTTGTTTAATATTTCACATATGAGTGAAATCATACTGTATTTGTCTTTCTCTGTCTGACTTATTTCACTTTCTACCATACCTTTATTAAATCTGCTTTTTCATTTGCCTATGTTTATTTTGCTCTTTCTCCATCTCCCATTCTTAGATTGTTTATTAATTTTCATTCTTTCTTGTTTAATAAGAAAAGCATTTCAGGCTATGAATTTTCTTCTGATATACCTTTGGTGTCATCCGTCACTTCCATTTGCAGTATCTTTGCCATTAGCCTCTAACATCTGTTGTTTACTTTTCTTTTGAAACTTTTAAAAAATTTCCTTATTGTTGTATTTTTTGGTAACCATGTGCTATTAACTTCTAATTTTATTGCAGTGTAGTCAAAGGTATGCTCCATATTGTTTTTGCTTTGGGATATTTATAAAGAGTTTCTCTAGGTAAAACTTCTATAAATCATCCGTAGGTAATAGAAAAGGAGATATAGCCTTTGTTTGAAAAATAAAATTTTTTTTATATACATCCATTAAATTGATCCTCTATATTCATGGGAGTTTTGGTCTATTTGATCTGTTAGAGAGAGTTATGTGAAAATCTCCCTCTACTGTTTTGTGTCTGTTCCTTTCTTTTGGTTTTTCCAAGAGTGTTTGCTTTAAATATTTATATCTTGAGATACAATGCATTTTGCACATAAAGACTCTTGGAAGTTTTATTGACTTAAGAGAATTGTGCCCTGTGTCAACATAAAATGATCTTCTTTGCCTTGCTTCTTCTCATGAATTCCATTTTGTTTTGTGATATTACAACTCCTGTTTATAAATTTGCTTTTTCCAAATAAAACTGTGCCAATTCTTTTACAACTAAATTTGTCAGTATGTGGGTGTTACTTTTGGTCATAGGTTTTATCTTTCTGTGATATTTTATTTGGGAAATTTAAACTCCTTTGAATCCTCTGGGGTTTTTTTTGAGGTACGCGGGCCTCCCACTGTTGTGGCCTCTCCCGTTGCGGAGCACAGGCTCCGGACGCGCAGGCTCAGCGGCCATGGCTCACGCGCCCAGCAGCTCCGCGGCATGTGGGATCTTCCCGGACCGGGGCACGAACCCGTGTCCCCTGCATCGGCAGGCGGACTCTCAACCACTGCGCCACCAGGGAAGCCCTCCTCTTTTTTAAAAGCGCCCCCATCTCCATTTTGAATTCTTTAAAGCAAGTCTCATTCTAGTTTACTTGCTTTTGATGAATGAATGCAAGACAGCACTGACTCATTTCTCCAAACAGCTGCCTTCAGCTTGCCCTCCTTTCCGTCAGAAGTCACATAGCTTGTTTCTGTGAAATGAATGCTTCTAAGGCCATGGAAGGAGTTTCTGGTGATTGCTTAATTTGTTTTTTAAGGAGATTAGAAGAACATTCTGGCTGCTGCATGGAGGGGGCCAATAAATGATGTGGGGAGACTAGGAAGCTGTGACAGGAATACAGACGAGAGAGGATGATGGCTTGACCTAGGGGGTGGCATCGAGCACCAACTCTGGGCCACACACTGAATTCTCTACCGCTATTATGTAGCACTAAGTACTAAGTGTCACACTAGGCATTTCACCCAATTTTCTCATTTAATATGAGAAATTATATATTTTCATTATAAAGTTACATGACAAGGTGTTATCCTAGACAAAACAAAATACCACTCCCCCACAATTTAGCTCCCAAATAAATTGAGTATTTAACTAAATTCTAAAATGTATGCCCAAAGAAACAAGCCTTCAAACACAGCTGACTGTTTTACTAGCAATTTTTACACAAACGTCTTTTCAGAGCCAGCAGGGGCTATAAATTCTCGTGGATGTTAATGTCACTCCATTCACAGGACTCACAGGGCAAACTGATTAGCTAACCTCCTCTTCCCGCCTCCCCTACTCTACCCTCCCCTGAATGAAAAAAATAACAGAGCAAGTAGCTGCTTTATGATGAAAGCGGGTGATGTGGGAAACCAGGGTACGTGGAAGGAAGAAATACACTGATGTGGCCCACATCTTTACCCGAGCGTTGGGAGGGATGAGAGCTTTGATCTTCTCTCCTAAGGAAAGAGAGATCTGGCTGTTTCATCATCATTTGGGGACTTCCCTGAGGTCATTCCCTAATCATGACAGAAAAGTAAAGCTGCTAGAATCTTTAGGCCAGAGTCCCTGAGGCACACAGGTTTTGTGGCCCTGGACACACTCATAGATAGGAACAACAAAGGAAAAAAATTATACCGATTTAGGAGGAAGCACACCTGCTGTCCACTGGGTTTTTCCCCCCTGCAGCACACTGTGACTTTCAGTGACAAAAGAGGAGAAACAATATTACTCTGTAAATAAGTTATCCTTACTTGGAAGCTTGCCACAGCCTGTTACCAAACATCCTCCATCTAAGAAGGAGTGAACGAACGTTGACTCTCAGGGATGGTCCTCAACTGGATCCACATGTAAGGAGCCCTGTTTGAATAAAGAAGGTGGAGGTGAGGAGAGTGATCCGACCACAATCCGGAATCAGATTTGCAAAGGTTCTCTGTACTGTTGTTCATCTGCCCCGTTGATGCCCTTTCTTCCTGTCTCCCCTCTTTTCTGTCTGCTAACCCAGTGCCTTGCCTGGGATAAGCACAATGATGAGGCTACTGGTTTGCATTTAAGTAGAGGAATTTGTTAATTGGTCTAGAGGCTCACTGCTGCATTGTAACTTTCTCAAACTGGCCACTTATTTAAGAAATAAAAAGCTGGTCAAATTGCAAAAAGAAATTACTCTTCTGAGCCTGTTTTCTATAAACTGGGAGTAATAAATACTCATTGATATGCTGTGGACTAAGTGGGAAAAGGTTACTTAACTTCTTCCAGTCTCAATTTTCTCAGCTGTAAACTGGAAATAATATCAACTTCATGGATTACTGTAAAGACTCAGTGCACTAATGTACATGAAGTTAGTGACTAGGAGTAAATGCTTTAAAACAGTGGTAATAGGCATCTAATAAAATCATAGTTGCTCAATAAATACTCATTTTATTACCAGAAAACTCTACCCAAAAACTAGATGGGGAATATGAACACATGCCTCTAATTTTCTCCAAAGGGTACTTTGATATTTTTCTTTCATTTGTCCAACTCAGTATCCTGGCTCTCACCTCTCTCCTTCCAGTTGCTTTGGGTCCTGTGCTACTAAGAAGCATTTATTTCCTTCCACTAATTGAAGCCAACATCCCAGGGCTGGATGGATTAAGGAGATGTCAGAGAGGGGGGAAAGAAAAGCTTCCCTTGAGCATCAGGCTCTCTCTTCCAGTTAATTTTCACTCTCCAGCTCCCCAGACCCAGTACCCCTTGGTAACTGCCCCCCACCACACACACACATTTCTCCACCAAGACACCTGGTGTTGAAGCCAGGCGGGTATTTCTGTCCAGAGCAAATGTTGACCGTCGCAGCAAAAACCAGGACATGTAACTGCCTCAAGTGAGTGGGCTTTTCTTCCCTTAGTTACCAAGTAGCGGGATGCACAGCCCTGGGTGTGCCCAGCTGCTGACACTCTCAAGACCAGGCTGGCTTGGCCTCAACTTTGTAGGCCTGGAGCTGTGAGTGCTTCTATTTCCAGCCAATAAACCGAAGTGCAGTGGGAAAGCAAGGGTGGTGAGGGTGGGCAGAACCAGGTACTGGAGAAAAGAAAGGGGTGGGGTGCGACTCCCCTCTTCCACTTTACATTCTCTGCTCTTTGTATAAGAGACATGATTCATCAACGGGTCCCCTAGATGAGGATTTAGATGCTCTGTGGGCAGCAGATAAGAGTGCAGCCTTCTTGCAGAAAGTAAATTCATTGAATACTCCCCATAAAGTCAATAATGTCAGGCTTATCAGCTGTCCTCATTCCTCATGCAGCCCCGGGGGACCAGGACTGGAAATAAAGGCCACAGCTCCAGGGGCTGGAGCGTGAAGGTGCAGAATTGGGCTGGGGAGGGTCCTCTGTCTCCCTGGGCTGAGTTTTAGGCAGGTGGGGGGAAATCTGCCAGGCCTGAGCTGCCCAGAGCCCTCAGCTTCCCAGACTGACAAATCCCAAACCAAACACATATACTGAGGGGATGAGGGAGGCACTCCCTGACCCCTCAAATCCAGCAGATGTTTTCAGGAGGCTCCCCTGGGGCATCTTAGGAAGATTAAAGGATGTTACTTTAAATCTAACCAATAAAAAACCTTCAGAGGAAACCCTGACTTCTCAACCACAATTCTCACCTCTGTTTTTCATAACACAGATACTTCTGCACTACCCAAGAGCACATCCATCTCTTCTAGCTGGTGGAGATTTGGTTTCTTTGGAAATTGTCTGAAACAAGTGGGTTTATCAGCTGAGGTTTCAGACCCGATTTTGAGATTTACGCTGTAGCTGAAGCAGACTGTTTAACAAGATATACCTGTGCTTGGCTCCCCTCCATTCACCACCCCTATGATCCCAGCAGATGGGGTCCCAAGCTTTCCTGGGGGGATAGGAGGTAGGGTGGAGAGAGTGATGTCAGTTGTTAGCAAAGCTGTGCTTCTAGTACAACTAGAATACCTCTTCTTCACCCTTTGGAGACCAGAGTCTTCAGAGATGAACAGACAATAGGGAAATGAGGACCAGGTTAAGACCCCGAATTGAACACCTCTACTGGGTCCATCTCCTCTCCTGGCTTCAGTTCCCCCAGATCCCAGAGCTAGGCCTTGTGGTGTCCCCACAGGGACAGCCCATCCTGTCCTGGCTTCTGACTGAAGGAGCAGGTGTAGAAATAGCTCCAGCCTCTTCCCCACAGCTCTCACATTGCCTGCACTGTGGGGCCCAGGCCTAACGCTGACTTCCCCAGAGCCTAGGACCTCACTACTGACTCTCCTGCCCCAATTCATCTAACTGAGCCTTGGCCCTCAAATGCCTGTTCTAATTCCTGGAGCCCCCTGGATAAGACCCTACCCTGGTCCCAGCGTGCTTTTCTGAGGCCGGCAGCACTGATCTTGAGCCCCACTTCCCAGAGCAACACCAAGTACCCCTCAGTCTCAAGCACTTCCTGCTCCTGGACTCCCTGTGTCTGTGCCTGGAACTGGCTGGGAATTCCTAGGATTGACCTTACCTGAGTCACCTGAGTGGCTTACGACCACCTGGCTAAGTCTCTGTCCTCTGTCCTGCAACTGTACGGATCCCAGGGTTTTGGGGATGAGTCTGTGTGAACCTAAATTTCCCCAAATCCCTACTCCGCCCTTGAAAGAGCTTCATGAATGTTTGTTGTGTCAATGAATGAACCTCGGCCCTTAGCACTGTGGCTGTGAGTAGTAATCTAGTCAGAAGTGTTTATTGAAGGCATCATGCTCTGATTCAAATAAACCTTCTCTATTTTCTCTCACCCGTATGTTACAGCAGGATATTTACTGCCCCCACAGTCTGCTCCTTGCCCACCTTTCTATTTGTATTTTTTACTACTTATCCATATATAGACAGATGGTCTTTTTCACTGCTCCATAAAGCCCATTCTGGGACTGTACTGATTCCTTCTCTTCAAGAATGCTTTCTTGCCTTTCTTCATTTATTCAAATTTTCTGTTCATTAAGTCTTAGGATCCAGCTGAACTTCACTGTCCCTCTCCCTGTCCTCCTTCCCGGAGCTTTTTCTAGCCTCAGACCACCTTCTACAAAGTGTGGGATCTTTGGTTCCCCTACCTAAGCCTGGTCTTTGAAATTCAATTCTTTTAAGTGTTATGTTGTCTGTTTGTTTGTTTGTTTTTTGCGATACGAGGGCCTCTCACTGTTGTGGCCTCTCCCATGGCTGAGCACGGGCTCCAGACGCGCAGGCTCAGTGGCCATGGCTCACGGGCCCAGCTGCTCCGTGGCATGTGGGATCTTACCGGACTGGGGCCCGAACCCGTGTCCCTTGCATCAGCAAGCGGACTGTCGACCACTGCGCCACCAGGGAAGCCCCTGTTGTTTTTTTTAACATCTTTATTGGAGTCTAATTACTTTACAATGGTGTGTTAGTTTCTGCTTTATAAAAAAATGAATCAGCTATATATATATATACACATGTCCCCCTATCTCCTCCCTTCCACCCTCCTTTCCCACCCCTCTAGGTGGTAACAAACCACCAAGCTGATCTCCCTGTGCTATGTGGCTGCTTCCCACTAGGTATCTATTTTAGGTTTGGTAGTGTATATATGTCCATGCCACTCTCTCACTTTGTCCCATCTTACCCTTCCCCCTCCCCGTATCCTCAAGTCCATTCTCTACTACATCTGCGTCTTTATTCCCATCTTGCCCCTAGGTCCTTCATGACCATTTTTTTTTTTTTTTTTAGATTCCATATACATGTATTAGCATAGGGTATTTGTTTTTCTCTTTCTGACTTACTTCACTCTGTACGAAGGACTCTAGGTCCATCCACCTCACTACAAATAACTCAATTTCGTTTCTTTTTATGGCTGAGTAATATTCCATTGTGTATATGTGCCACATCTTCTTTATCCATTCATCTGTTGATGGACACTTAGGTTGCTTCCATGTCCCGGCTATTGTAAATAGAGCTGCAATGAACATTGTGGTACATGACTCTTTTTGAATTATGGTTTTCACAGGGTATATTCCCAGTAGTGGGACTGTTGGGTCATATGGTAGTTCTATTTCTAGTTTTTTAAGGAACCTCCATACTGTTTTCCATAGTGGCTATATCAATATACATTCCGGGCAACAGTGCAAGAGGGTTCCCTTTTCTCCACACCCTTTCCAGCATTTATTGTTTATAGATTTTTTGATGAGTGCCATTCTGACTGGTGTGAGATGATATCTCATTGTAGTTTTGATTTGCATTTCTCTAATGATTAGTGATGTTGAGCATCCTTTCATGTGTTTGTTGGCAATCTGTATATCTTCTTTGGAGAAATGTCTAGTTAGGTCTTCTGCCCATTTTTGGATTGGGTTGTTTTGTTTGTTTGCTATTGAGCTGCATGAGCTGCTTGTAAATGTTGGAGATTAATCCTTTGTCAGTTGCTTCATTTGCAAATATTTTCTCCCATTCTGAGGGTTGTCTTTTCATCTGGTTTATGGTTTCCTTTGCAGTGCAAAAGCTTTTAAGTTTCATTAGGTCCCAGCTGTTTATTTTTGTTTTTACTTCCATTTCTCTAGGAGGTGGGTCAAAACGGAGCTTGCTGTGATTTATGTCATAGAGTGTTCTGCCTATGTTTTCTTCTAAGAGTTTGATAGTGTCTGGCCTTACATTTAGATCTTTAATCCAGTTTGACTTTATTTTTGTGTATGGTGTTAGGGAGTGTTCTAATTTTATTCTTGCACATGTAGCTGTCCAGTTTTCCCAGCACCATGTATTGAAGAGGCTGTCTTTTCTCCACTGTATATTCTTGCCTCCTTCATCAAAGATAAGGTGACCATATGTGCGTGGGTTTATCTCTGAGATTTCTATCCTGTTCCACTGATCTATATTTCTGTTTTTGTGTCAGTACCATACTGTCTTGATTACTGTAGCTTTGTAGTATACTCTGAAGTCAGGGAGCCTGATTTCTCCAACTCCGTTTTTCTTTTTCAAGACTGATTTGGCTATTCGGGGTCGTTTGTGTTTCCATACAAATTGTGAAATTTTTTGTTCTAGTCTGTGAAAAATGACAGTGGTAATTTGATAGGGATTGCATTGAATCTGTAGATTGCTTTGGGTAGTATAGTCATTTTCACAATGTGGATTCTTCCAATTCAAGAATATGGTATATCTCTCCATCTGTTTGTATCATCTTTAATTTCTTTGATCAGTGTCTTATAATTTTCTGCATACAGGACTTTGTCTCCTTAGGTAGGTATATTCCTAGATATTTTATTCTTTCTGTTGCAATGGTAAATGGGAGTGTTTTCTTAATTTCACTTTCACTTTCAGATTTTTCATCATTAGTGTATAAGAATGCAAGAGATTTCTGTGCATTAATTTTGTATCCTGCTACTTTACCAAATTCATTGATTAGCTTTAGTAGTTTTCTGGTAGCACTTTAGGATTCTGTATGTATAGTATCATGTCATCTGCAAACAGTGACAGCTTTACTTCTTCTTTTCCGATTTGGATTCCTTTTATTTCTTTTTCTTCTCTGACTGCTATGGCGAAAACTTCCAAAACTATGTTGAATAATAGTGGTGAGAGTGGGAAACCTTGTCTTGTTCCTGATCTTAGTGGAAATGGTTTCAGTTTTTCACCATTGAGAACGATGTTGGCTGCAGGTTTATCATATATGGCCTTTATTATATTGAGGTAAGTTCCCCTATGCCTACTTTCTGGAGCATTTTTATCATAAATGGGTGTTGAATTTTGTCAAAAGCTTTCTCTGCATCTATTGAGATGATTATATAGTTTTTCTCCTTCAATTTGTTAATATGGTTTATCACACTGATTGATTTGCATATATTGAAGAATCTTTGCATTCCTGGGATAAACCCCACTTGATCATAGTGTATGATCCTTTTAATGTGCTGTTGGATTCTGTTTGCTAGTATTTTGTTGAGGATTTTTGCATCTGTGTTCATCAGTGATATTGGCCTATAGTTTTCTTTCTTTGTGACGTCTTTGTCTGGTTTTGGTATCAGGGTGATGGTGTCCTCATAGAATGAGTTTGGGAGTGTTCCTCTCTCTGCTATATTTTGGAAGAGTTTGAGAAGGATAGGTGTTAGCTCTTCTCTAAATGTTTGACAGAATTCACCTGTGAAGCCATCTGGAACTGGGCTTTTGTTTGTTGGAAGATTTTTAATCACGGTTTCAATTTCTGTGCCTGTGATTGATCTGTTCATATTTTCTATTTCTTCCTGGTTCAGTCTTGGAACATTGTGCATTTCTAAGAATTTGTCCATTTCTTCCAGGTTGTCCATTTTATTGGCATATATTGCTTGTAGTAATCTCTCATGATCCTTTGTATTTCTGCAGTGTCAGTTGTTACTTCTCCTTTTTCATTTCTAATTCTATTGATTTGAGTCTTCTCCCTTTTTTTCTTGATAAGTCTGGCTAATGGTTTATCAGTTTTGTCTATCTTCTCAAAGAACAAGCTTTTAGTTTTATTGATCTTTGCTATCGTTTCCCTCATTTCTTTTTCATTTATTTCTGTTCCTATCTTTATGATTTCTTTCCTTCTGCTACCTTTGGGGATTTTTTGTTCTTCTTTCTATAATTGCTTTAGGTGTAAGGTTAGCTTGTTTATTTGAGATGTTTCCTGTTTCTTAAGGTAGGATTGTATTGCTATAAACTTCCCTCTTAGAAGTGCTTTTGGTGCATCCCATAGGTTTTGGGTCATTGTGTCTCCATTGCCATTTGTTTCTAGGTATTTTTTTATTTCCTCTTCGATTTCTTCAGTGACCTCTTGGTTATTAAGTAGTGTATTGTTTAGCCACCATGTGTTTGTAGTTTATACAGATTTTTTCCTGTAATTGATATCTAGTCTCATAGCGTTGTGGTCAGAAAAGATAGTTGATACATTTCAATTTTCTTAAATTTACGAAGGCTTGATTTGTGACCCAAGTTATGATCTATCCTGGAGAATGTTCCATGAGCACTTGAGAAGAGTGTGTATTCTGCTGTTTTTGGATGGAATGTCCTTTAAATATCAATTAAGTCCATCTTGTTTAATGTATCATTTAAACTTGTATTTCCTTATTTATTTTCATTTTGGATGATCTGTCCATTGGTGAAAGTGGGGTGTTAAAGTCCCTCACTATGATTGTGTTATTGTCGATTTCCCCTTTTATGGCTGTTAGCATTCGCCTTATGTATTGAGGTGCTCCTATGTTGGGTGTATAAATATTTACAATTGTTATACCTTCTTCTTGGACTGATCCCTTGATCATTATGTAGTTCCCTTCTTTTTCTCTTGTAATAGTCTTTGTTATTTCTTTTTTTTTTTTTTTTTTTTTTTTTTTTGCGGTACGCGGGCCTCTCACTGTTGTGGCCTCTCCCGTTGCAAAGCACAGGCTCTGGACGTGCAGGCCCAGTTGCAAAGCACAGGCTCTGGACGTGCAGGCCCAGTGGCCATGGCTCACAGGCCCAGCCGCTCCATGGCATGTGGGATCTTCCCAGACCGGGACACAAACCTGTGTCCCCTGCATCGGCAGGCGGACTCTCAACCACTGCGCCACCAGGGAAGTCCTAGTCTTTGTTTTAAAGTCTATTTTGTCTGATATGAGAATTGCTACTCCAGCTTTCTTTTGATTTCCATTTGCATGGAATATCTTTTTCCATCCCCTCACTTTCAGTCTGTATGTGTCCCTAGGTCAGAAGTGCGTCTCTTGTAGACAGCATATATACAGATCTTGTTTTAGTATCTATTCAGCCAGTCTATGTCTTTTGGTTGGAGTATTTAATCCATTTATGTTTAAGGTAATTATCGATATGTATATTCCTATTACCATTTTCTTAATTGTTTCGGGTTTGTTACTGTAGGTCTTTTCCTTCTTTTGTGTTTCCTGCCTAGAGAAGTTCCTTTAGCATTTGCTGTAAAGCTGGTTTGGTGGTACTGAATTGTCTTAGCTTTTGCTTGTCTGTAAACCTTTTATTTCTCCATCAAATCAGAATGAGATCCTTGCTGGGTAGAGTAATCTTCGTTGTAGGTTTTTCTCCTTCATCACTTTAAATATGTCCTGCCAGTCCCTTCTGGTTTGCAGAGTTTCTGCTGAAAGATCAGCTATTAACCTTTTGGGGATTCCCTTGTGTGTTACTTGCTGTTTTTCCCTTGCTGCTTTTAATATTTTTTCTTTGTATTTAATTTTTGATAGTTTGATTAATATGTGTCTTGGTGTCTTTCTCCTTGGATTTGTCCTGTATGGGACTGTCTGCACTTCCTGGACCTGATTGACTATTTCCTTTCCTATATTAGGGAAGTTTTCAACTATAATCTCTTGAAATATTTTCTCAGACCCTTTCTTTTTCTCTTCCTCTTCTGGGACCCCTATAATTCGAATGTTGGTGCGTTTAATGTTGTCCCAGAGGTCTCTGAGACTGTCCTCAATTCTTTTCATTCTTTTTTCTTTATTCTGCTCTCTGGTAGTTATTTCCACTATTTTATATTCCAGGTCACTTATCTGTTCTTCTGCCTCAGTTATTCTTCTATTGATCCCGTCTAGAGAATTTTTAATTTCATTTAGTGTGTTGTTCATCACTGTTCGTTTGCTCTTTAGTTCTTCTAGGTCCTTGTTAAACGTTTCTTGTATTTTCTCCATTGTTTTTCCAAGATTTTGGATCATCTTTACTATCATTATTCTGAATTCTTTTTCAGGTAGACTGCCTATTTCCTCTTCATTTGTTAGGTCTGGTGGGTTTTTGCCTTACTCCTTCATCTGCTGTGTGTTTCTCTGTCTTCTCATTTTGCTTAAGTTACTGTGTTTGGGGTCTCCTTTTTGCAGGCTGCAGGTTCGTAGTTCCCTTTGTTTTTGCTGTCTGCCCACAGTGGCTAAGGGTGGTTCAGTGGGTTGTGTAGACTTCCTGGTGGAGGGGACTAGGTCCTGTGTTCTGGTGGATGAGGCCAGATCTTGTCTTTCTGATGGGCAGGTCCACGTCTGGTGGTGTGTTTTGGGGTGTCTGTGGCCTTATTATGATTTTAGGCAGCCTCTCTGCTAATGAATGGGGTTGTGTTCCTGTCTTGCTAGTTGTTTGGTATAGGGTGCCGACCACTGTAGCTTGCTGGTCATTGAGTGGAGCTGGGTCTTGGCGTTGAGATGGAGATCTCTGGGAGATTTTTGCCATTTGATATTACGTGGAGCTGGGAGGTGTCTTGCGGACCAGTGTCCTGAAGTTGGCTCTCCTACCTCAGAGGCACAGCCCTGACGCCTGGCTTTTGGGAGGTCTGAGGTTTTCTTCCAGCATTCAGTAGGAGTTGTTCCACGTGTAGATGTATTTCTGATGTATTTGTGGGGAGAAAGGTGATCTCCACATCTTACTCTTCTGCTGTCTTGAAGCCGTATCCAAGTGTTATGTTTTAATCCTACCATCTGTCTCCCCAAAGGACAGGCCTTGTACCTGTGCCCTTGAGGCCACTCTCACTTCTCATCACCAGTCTTCAGGACAGGGCCCTCTCACCAGGAATACTCTGAAATACAGAAAGGCTCTTATCTTACAGAAATATTACTAGGGATTATTAGGAAAATAGAAGTTCAGAGATTAATGCCAAAGGTTGAAATAAAAGTAAAGATAATAATATTAATAGCTATCATTTATTGAACTTCTACTCTGTACTAAGCAATATACCAGGGTTCCTATAATTCTTATAATAACTCTTATGGGCAGGTATTAATTTTAGCCTCATTAGTTGAAAAAAAAATTGGAACTCAGAAGTTAAATAACCAGCCTGAGATCACAAAGCTAGGTAGTGACACCCCTGGATCTGAGTCTAGATCTCTACAACTCCAAAGCTCTTGCTGGTCCCATCAAATCCTCTGGCCCTGCATTGTCTAGTATGCTAGCTACTAGCTATATGATGCTACTTAATTTAATTAAAATCAAAGTAAACAGTGGAGAAAAGACAGCCTCTTCAATAAGTGGTGCTGGGAAAACTGGACAGCATGTAAAAGAATGAAATTCGAACACTACTTAACACCATATACAAAAATAAACTCAAAATGGATTAAAGGGGCTTCCCTGGTGGCGCAGTGGTTGAGAGTCTGCCTGCCGAGGCAGGGGATACGGGTCCGTGCCCCAGTCCAGGAAGATCTCACATGCTGTGGAGCGGTTGGGCCCGTGAGCCATGGCCACTGAGCCTGCGCGTCCGGGGCCTGTGTTCCGCAACGGGAGAGGCCACAACAGTGAGAGGCCCGCGTACCGCAAAAAAAAAAAAAAAAAAAGATTAAAGACCTAAATGTAAGGCCAGACACTGTAAAACTCTTAGAGGAAAACATAGGCAGAACACCGCATGACATAAATCACAGCAAGATCCTTTTTCACCCCCCTCCTAGAGAAATAGAAATAAAAACAAATGGGACCTAATGAACCTGAAAATCTTTTACACAGTGAAAGAAACCATAAACAATACAAAAAGACAACCCTCATAATGGGAGAAAATATTTGCAAACAAAGCAACTGACAAAGGATTAATCTCCAAAATATACAAGCAGCTCATGCAGCTCAATATCAAAAAAACAAAAAACCCAATCCAAAAATGGGCAGAAGACCTAAACAGACATTTATCCAAACAAGATATACAGATTGCCAACAAACACATGAAAGGATGCTCAACATCACTAATCATTAGAGAAATGCAAATCAAAAACCCAGCAAGGTATCACCTCACACTGGTCAGAATGGCCATTATCAAAACCTTTATAAGCAGTAAATGCTGAAGAGGGTGTAGAGAAAAGGGAACCCTCCTGCACTGTTGGTGGGAATGTCAATTGATACAGTCACTATGGAGAACAGTATGGAGGTTCCTTAAAAAACTAAAAATAGAACTACCATATGACCCAGCAGTCCCACTGCTGGGCATATACCCTGCAAAAACCATAATTCAAAAAGAGTCATGTACTACAATGTTCATTGCAGCTCCATTTACAATAGCCAGGACATGGAAACAACCTAAGTGTCCATCAACAGATGAATGGATAAAGAAGATGTGGCACATATATACAATGGAATATTACTCAGCCATAAAAAGGAATGAAACTGAGTTATTTGTAGTGAGGTGGATGGACCTAGAGACTGTCACATAGAGTGAAGTAAGTCAGAAAGAGAAAAACAAATACCATATGTTAACACATACATATGGAATCTAAAAAAAAAAAAAAGAAAGAAATGGTCAGAAGAACCTAGGGGCAAGATGGGAATAAAGATGCAGACCTACTAGAGAATGGACTTGAGGATACGGGGAGAGGGAAGGGTAAGCTGGGACAAAGTGAGAGAGTGGCATGGACATATATACACTACCAAACATAAAATAGATCGCTAGTGGGAAGCAGCTGCATAGCACACGGAGATCAGTTCGGTGCTTTGTGACCACCTATAGGGGTGGGATACGGAGGTGGGGAAGGAGGGAGACGCAAGAGGGAAGAGATATGGGGACATATGTATATGTATAACTGATTCAGTTTGTTATAAAGCAGAAACTGACACACCATTGTAAAGCAATTATACTCTAATAAAGATGTTTAAAAAAAATCAAAGTAAACATTTAGTTCCCCATTTGCACTTGCCACATTTCAAGTGCTCAAGATCACATGTGGCTCGTGGCTACTGTCTTGGACAGTGCAGGCAGAGTCATTTCTAGTATCAGAGAATGCTCTGTTTGACAGCACTGTTGTAGATATTCTCTGGTCTTCCACTAGGATATAGGGGAAACCTGGTTCCTAGCAAATTGTGACCGCATGACATGAGGAGAGGACAGCTTCTTAAAAGCTAAGCCTTTTGCTTTGTGAGCTCACCCTTCAGTTTTTCTAAGCAGGATCTGGCTGGATTAAACAGTTGCACAGTTTAGGCTCCAAAACAAACTCATACACACTCCAACTATGCGATGACCGTTCTTCTAAGACACCTGAAAGACATTTGGTGGTAATACATTTTCAGAAAATTAGTCAACCAGTCACCTTTCCTGCAGTATTCTCTAGAAAATATTCTCCAAAGTATTGAGACTAACTAGAAAAAAAAAAAGAATTTAAATTAAAAAAAACTGGCGATAAATATGAAATTAGTTAAAGTTAGAGACCTAAGAACAATGACACCGGCTGCTAAAGGGCTTTTGCTGATAAATATTCTTGGGGAAAAGTCAACTATAAAGGACACAAAAGAACGCAAAAATAAATTTTAAAGAGGGTTATTAAATTTACAGAGTAAATCAATACAGAATTGGAGGAGAAAAAGAGAAAAACAAAACAAAAAGCTAAAAATCTGTCTTCCAAAGACTGAGACAAGATTATTCCTTTTAATTTTATTATGAAGAGTGTTACATATTATGAACGTTTATAAAATGTTTAAGGACACTCTAGTAAAATCATAGTCAAAAAATGGTGCAAAGAACACATTTAAAAAGAAACCATAAGAGAGACAACTACAGTATTTGGTGTTTTCACTATTTAAAATTTTAGCCATCCTAATAGCTGTGCAGTGATATCTCGCTGTGGTTGTAATTTGCATTTCCCTGATGGTTAACAATGTTGAACATTTTTTTTAAGTTTATTAGTTATCAGTACTGTAGTCCTCTATCTTTACTTCTCTATCATTGACAACTTTAACTTCTTCCAGAAAATGTTTTTACACTTACCACCTTTACTTAGAAGTTTATATATAGTTTTGGTATTTGTTACAGGGGGACTAGTAAGGGAAACTTTATTAAAGAGGAACTGGGAAGATACCAATTTAGATTAGAAATAAAAGGAGTAGGGAATTCCCTGGCAGCCCAGTGGTTAGATTCTGTGCTTTCACTGCTGGGGCTCGGGTTCAATCCCTGGTTGGGGAACTAAGATCCCACAAGCTGCATGGCATGGCCCCCCCCCAAAAAAAAAGAAAAGGAAAAGAAGAGTAGTAGTAATTTTCAGTAAATGTGCACATTTTCACAAAATTTCTAGAAAATGATTTATTAAGGAAGAGGAATATGCTGAAATTCAGCAGATTTTGTATTTTTGTGTCCAAGGAAAAAAAATAAGATCCCAAAACACAAAGTATGATGTGGCAGAGCTGACACCAGCTGAACACCTGTAAGCTCATACCAGTGACAACACAGAAAATGGTTTCTAATTATTAGCTGAGCAAGATCTGGTTTATTAATATTTACTTCAGGAAGATCACATGATGTGTTCATGGGAGAAATTATGACAAAGAAAAATTGTAACTTCTTCCCCTTCCCCATTTTATTGAGATATAACTGACATATCACATTGTATAAGTTTAAGGTGTACAACGATGATTTGATATATGTACATATGGTGAAATGATTACCACCATAAGTCAACATCCATTACCTCAGTTAGAAATTTTTGTTTTCTTGTGATGAGAACTTTTAAGATCTACTCTCTTAGCAGCTTTCAAATATACAATATAGTATTGCTAACTACAGTTATCATGCTGTACATTACATCCCCAGAACTTACTTATATCTGGAAGTTTGTATTTTTTGACCACTTTCAACTAATTACCCCAGCCCCTACCCCCTGCTTCTGGCAACCACCAATCTGTTCTCTGAGTTTGTTTGTTTATTAGAGTCTACATATGCAATCATACAGCATGTCTTTTTCTGACTTTTTTTCCTTAACATAATGACCTCAAGGTCCACCTATGTTGTCACAAATGGCAGGACTTCCTCTTTCTTGTGGCTGAATAATATTCCATACTATATATACATCACATCTTCTCATCCATTCATCTGTTGATAGACACTTAGGTTATTTCCATACCTTGGCTATTGTAAATAAAGCTGCAGTGAACAGGGGGTGCAGATATTCCTTCAGGATAGTAATGTCATTTCCTTCGAATATATATCCAGAAGTGGAATTGCTGGATCGTATCGTTCTATTTTTAATTTTTTGAGGAAACTCCAAACTGTTTTCCAGAGTGGCTGTACCAGTTTACAGTCCCACCAACAGTATACAAGGTTTTCTTTTCTCCACATCCTCACATGCCCTTGTTAGCTCTTGTCTTCTTTGACAATAGCCATTCTAACAGGTGTAAGGTGATATCTATCTCACTGTGGTTTTGATCTCCATCTTCCTGATGATTAGTGATGTTGAGCAATTTTTCATGTATCTGTTAGCCATTAGAATTTCTTCTTTAGAAAAATGTTTCAGTTCCTTTGCCCACTTTAAAAATTGGATGTTTTTTTGCTATTGAGTTGTATGAGTTCCTTATATATTTTGGATATTAACCCCTTATTATACATATGATTTGTAAATATTTATTTCCAACTCATAGGTTGCCTTTCATTTTCTTGTTTTCTGCTCAGAAGCTTTTTGGTTTGATGTAGTCCCACTTGTTTAGTTTTGTTTTTGTTGACTATGCTTTTGGTGTCATATCACTGACAAGACCAATGTCAAGGAACTTTTTCCCTATGTGTTCTTCTAGGAGTTCATGGTTTCAGGTCTCAAATCTAGGTTTTCAATCCATGTTGAGTTAATTTTGACTGGTGTGATATAGGGATCTAGTTTCATTCTTTTGCATGTGATTATCCAAATTTTCCCAGCCCCACTTATTTAAGAGACTATATTTTCTCTATTGAGTATTCTTGGCTCCTCTGTCAAATATTAGTTGATTGTATATGCATGGGTTTATTTCTGGGCTCTCAATTCTATTCCATTGGTCTATGTGTCTTTTTAAATGCCAGTACCATACTGTTTTGATTACTACAGCATTGTATATGGTAATAATATAGCTTGAAATCAGGAAGTGTGATGCTTCCAGCTTTTTTCTTCTTTCCCAGGATTGCTTTGGCTATTGCTTTTGGCTATTTGGCTAACGATGCTGAACATCTTTTTAATGTGCTTATTTGCCATCTGTATAGCCTCTCCAGTGAAATGTCTGTTCATATCTCTTGCTCATTTTCTAAGCGAATTTTTAAAAAAATGTTGAGTGTTTTCTTTAATACATTCTAGATACTAGTCTTCTTTCAGATATGTAACTTGCAAATATTTCCTACTAGTCTGTAGCTTGACTTTTCATCCTCTACTTGTAAGCTTTTGCAAAGCAGCAGTTTTCAATTTTGATGACGTACAATTTATCAATTTCTCCTTTTACTGATTGTGCTTTTGGTATGAAGTCTAAGAAAGAACTCTTTGTCTAGCCCTAGATCATAAAAATTTTCTATTTTTCCCCTTAGAGTTTCATTGTTTAATATTTTACATTTAAGTACATGATACATTTTGAGTTCATTTTTATATAAAGTATGAGGTTTTTTGGTTTTTTTTTTTGCCTATGGCTGTCCAATTGCTCTCGTACCAATTGTTCAAAAGACTATCCTTCCTCCATTGAATTGCTTTTGCACTTTTGTCAAAAATCAGTTGAGCATATTTGTATGCCAATCTCTAGGTTCTTTTTTTCTGTTCCATTGATCTATGTGTCTATGCCTCTACCAATACCATTCTGCCTTGATTGCTGCATTAGTTTGCTAGGGCTGCCTAACGTAGTATGACAGACCAGATGGCTTAAAACAACTTTCTTTTCTCACAGTTCTGGAGGCTAGAAGTCCAAGATCAAGGTGTTGGCAGAACTGGTTTCTTCTGAGGGCCTCTTTCCTTGGCTTGTAGATGGCCATCTTCTCCCTAAATCTTCACTTGATCGTCCCTCTGTGTTTGTCTGCATCTTAATCTCTTCTTATAAGGATACCAATCATATTGGATTAGGGTCCACCCATACAACCTATCTCACCTTAATTTAGAAGTACTGTACTGGTGGCAAGATTACTATTTTACTAGATTGCTTATGAATGTTAGTGGCTATTATTTCTACTGCAAGCTGCAAAAATAAACACAAAATATCTCAAGTGATTAGAAAAATTTTATTCATCGTCCCAAACTGGATTATATATTACAAATTCTGATCAAAATAATAATATTAAAGGCATTTTCAGTAGTACCACAAACTATCTGTACCTGAAGATAAAGTCAAAGTAAACTGGTAAGCATACACTGAAATTTACTCATGTTTAAAATATCACTTTGTTTAGAAAATTCACAAACACGTTTTCTGGTTATGATGAGGGATACATAAATAGCTACATATGATTTTCATTTAACAAACACATGAACTACTCCCCATGCTCTGAATGAGTCATAAGTCTGCATACTCTTGTAATTTTCTTAATGGTACATGAGACAGTAGTTTATTGTTTTATAGAACAAAATACAGCACTTCTAATTCTCCTCATACTGCCTTTCAACTCCACTGTGAGAGCTGTGCATAAGAACACAGCAGCTTGGGTGGCTCATGGGTTCCGACATAATCTCTGCATTGGTTGGGTTGGAGGAAGGCAAGGAAGGCATTCTAAAATATAAGTTCTGAGAATATAGAAACAGATTTCTCATAGAAAAATGTATACTTGTCTACTTTAGAACAGGTACCGTACAAAAAGCATCACTATTGAATTGGTCTGTTTGACTTATGAACTATAATTAGGATTTCAGTCTGATGTGGAGCAGCTTAAAATAGTATCACATACCCTGTTGATTCTTGCCTAGTTGAGACAGAAACACAAATGTGGGGGAAGAAGGTAGAAAAGAGTATTTTCAATTCCCGTTTATTAATACTGACATAAGCATTCATCAGCACAGATAATTAAGTGAAACTAAGTATTCCAAATTCTTTCCCTCTCCAAATCATGGCTTATATCTGATTTTGGCTGGCAGAGATTTACTAACAAGAAGGTGAGGGTTCACCTCCATGAAAAGCTAGAATACTGAAACAGAAGTCCAGGGCAGACCAGGCACCAAATCTAGGGAGGTACGGAGAGTGACCTGCTTGGGACCCGGGAACTAGGTAGCATATGGGGATAGCATGAGGAGACCCTAGAGGACAACAGCTTCACCAATAAAATGAAAATATTTGTTCTATTTAGAGAAGGAGGCAACTTGGTCATGTCTCTGAATTCATCAACCATACAATTTGTCCTTTAATGCCTTGTTATAATGAAATGATTTTTTTTCCCCTAAGCAAATTCAGTCATGCAACCTTCTGAGTAAGGTTTGTGTCCTACCAGTTTCTTTAATCCCATTTGAAGAATAATTAGAAAAAGGATTTGGAAACAAGAAATGGAACATTTCTTGAGTATTACCTAATTCTAGGCCTGATACTAAGCACTTTATATTTCATTTAATCCTAACTAAAACCCCTTAGAAGTATTCTTCATTTTGCCAATTCACTCATGTGGAAACTGAGGCTAAGAGGTCCCCACCATAAATCCCACACAATGAAGCTGGGATTCAAACTCAGGCCTAATTCAAAACTTTGTGCCCTTTTATGCTAACATGGCACTTTCCCTAAGTGACATGTTAGAGGTGACTTAGCCCGGGTCTTAGTGACAAGAGCAGGAGGAAAGAGAAGTAGCTGCTGGGGCATTTCTTCAGAGAAATCCTTTTGAATGGTCAAGAAATAGAGTTTTTCCCGTGCTTTAAAGTTGTTACAAATGATGGCTATGTTTTAGAAGGTGGGAATGTGGTACTTTCTCTGACCGTGTTTTGAGGGGAAGTTTCCCCAGGGGATTTATAATACTAAGAATGAAGGAACTGTTCATTTTTCAGAAGGTGAAACTAGGGGGAGACTTAGAAACATCTGCAGCCTTAGGCTTGTGACACTGGGTAAGGGTTTATTGGAGTGTGGGAATTCATTCCAAGTGTGTTTCCCAGATGCAGCTCTGGTCCCCAGTCTACCCCTGCTTTCCTGTGTAACACCTTGCTGTCCTATGTGCCGTTTGAAGCTTTGTAGCCTGTAAGGCTAGAAACAATGGTTTAGGGTCACAAAAAAAAAGAGAGAAATGAGCATAATCTATTCTCAATTTCTTGGATCCTCCATAAGAGACTATCAGTAAAGAGGAAGAGGAGGGAATCTTCAGAAATGGGCACTTACTAGATTGGTGCTAATGGTTTCCTGGGGAAGTAGAGAGGTAAGCAGAAATGGGACACATCGTGAGCCTAAGGGAATCAGGTACTCCTGGATATTAAAAATATAATGACCAAAGGCTGATGCCTCCAGATATGAACTATTTCACCTTTTGGAGATAAGGCATGTTTTAGATAAAGGTATGAAGACAGTGTAAGCATTTTGGACAAAACACTCTTCCTTCGTCACCTCAGACTCTAAATTTGAGCAGAAAGATATTAAGTGGGTGATGGCAAAAACATCCTGAAAACTTCTCCGTCAAGCATGTCAAGCAGGGCTAAAGATGTTGTGCTGTGATCAGTGAAACAGGCATGTGCTGGGAGTCATGGCACCCTTAGAGCCTCAACTCTTTCTTGCTCAAATCACTCCTTTCTGTGCTTATTTATTTAGCTATACGATAAAAGGGTTAGAATGAGTGTTGCAGTGAGGGCCCCTCTGGCCCTTAAGACTCAAGAGCAAGATGATTTTCACTTGAGTGTTAACTTGTCTGGGGGAATGGTGGCACACATTCTGCCACCTAGTGGTCATATTTCAGGGTTTGCCCCACTGCCCAGCTTCTCAGGGATGCTCAATTTGGAGAACTGAGGTTTTATTCCAGGATCCAGATGTCAGCAGCTGCAGCAGAGGAGAGAGGGACAAGTGCTCCCTGCTTAGAGAAGGACTGAGTGGTCACCTGGTTGTCAAGTGAGAGGTTGTCAGTCTTGACTCTCAGGACCTCTCTGGGGACATCCATGGGTGCTAAACAAGTTAATATAAGAGGTTTTCTCCTGGTAAGCCAGGCAAACTGTACCTGGAAGTGGACAGGTTAGGAGAATTATTATTGGAATACTCAGGTGAGGAAAGAAAAGTGATCTGATAAGGTGTTGATGGTAGATCCAAGGTCTCTGGACACTCAGCAGAGTGCAACAATTAAGAAGTATAGGATGAAGTGTAGCTGAATCTGTAACAGAGCAAGCCTGGCCTTCAGAGTTTGGGGAAGGGCTTTCATTCTCCCAAGTTAGGGTAGGACCCAATGTCTGAACTCTGTGAAACCAGAAGGCAGTCAAAAAAGGTATTCTAGCAGCCAGTGGTCTACAGAGGGATGTATATGGAACCTCTGTCCACGCGGCCAAGTTAGCTTAGATATTTGAATGCTTCAAGACCTTGAACTCCAGGGACAGATAAAAAGAAATAACCTAAACAGGGGGTGGGTAAGACGCCCCCTGGCAAACAGTGGGAGTCCCAATTTGAAATGGGCAGAAATGTGTAGTGTATGCACTTTTAGACGCTAAGTACGAGCAAATGGTCCTCAATAAACAGGGTGGATTTTGCCCGGGAACACTATTATTACCTGTTACAGTTTTTCAACCATAAAAAAAAAATTAGGTTCAACTATTTAGAATTTGGGTATGATTTCCATGGGCTGATTTTCTAGCAAAAAGAAAGCTGATTACAATGGCCTGTCATTTGGGGACAAGTTTACTGGTAATCTATAAAGGTTACCTGAAAACCTAAATTATGTTAGGTTTTTATAAGAAGACCCAGTGACTATGCACTGAAAGCTCATCCTAAGAGAGGAAGGTCATTGCTTACCATTTATCAAAAAAAAGTTTTTGCTGTTTTTAAAATTTGGAGTGGGGTGGTTGTAGCTTGTAGGTTTCCCCAACTTTGTTTTAGGAAAACTATCAGCCCATTCTCTCAGACCTTCTGGTTTCCATTTCTGACATTCCTATTATTCTCTAGTTTTCACGAAAATCTGCCAATCTGGTCCAGAAAGTAGTCCTAAGCAACCTACATAAAATGTAAGACTTAGCTTCCTATCCTGGGCAAAGAAAAAGATAGCAATGCTCTGTGCCTAATATCCCTTTACCTGTCACTTACAATGCATAATTAAAGTGACTCGTGAAGAGATAGGGAGACACAGCCATCCCAGTCCACTCAGGGACATATCTTGAGGGGAAAAAGGAAACTGGAGGGTTTCAGAGTGGGTGCTACTTTACAAAGTAGGGATGTCTGAGTTCTTGCCCCATTGATATTCAATAGATAGGACAACTAGGAACCAATACAAACTTTGCAAATACTATGATCTGGGGTGGGAAACAGCTGCCAGGTTTGCCACTTATCTGTATTTCGGAGTCCTGATGTAGTGCTGGAAGAGGAGAGTGAACAGGCAGGTTTACAAACCATGGAAATTGGTTTATAGGCTATAAGTGAAAGATATGGAACTATGATTGATGAATGAATACACTGAGGAATACCTTTAGAAAAAGTGGAGGTATTGCTATTAACACTTTAGGGTTAACATTAGAATTGGAGTACAAGGGTTATAAACTCAGAAAATATTAAATGACCATGAATTGCTCATAGTTTACCTATTGATTGAGAATGAAGTAAGGAAAATATGTTTTATGAAATCACCACCCTTTCAATATCATGTCTGGTAGCATGGTCTCACTTGAGTGATTTGTCAAACAAGTATTATCAGGTCAGTGAAAATATTCTCACAATGGCTGGAAATTTAAGCATCACACAAGCATAAGCTTTCTTTTCACTTCAGATATGAAAATAGAAGGTGTATGGAAATTTACGTACCTTTGACAAGGCTAGAAATAAGCTGTCATTCTCTTATATAATGCTCTGTGCTCTAAATCAATTCCACATCAGGGTGCTTGTAACAGGAATCTGCTAGCATCTTTTCTTGATGTCACCTAAAGTCTGATCACTTGAATATTAACTCAGCCTCCACACCTTAAAAGTAGCCCTAACATACAAGCTTACACAGGTTATTGTTTTTACTAGTATATCCTTCCTTAGCTGCACCTGGTAAGCCCATCTTCCAAAATGTTAATTATTTAACATTTTGAAAGCACTTACAGAGCATTTCATATTCTATATAAGCTCTTCAAAGGGTGAGGGTGTTTCCCTCAAAGGAAAACTGGGGTGCTTACCAAAGGTAGGGGGAAAGAGGCAGGCATCTGTCTCACTCATCTCTGCTTCTCCACTGTAACCTAGCATTGTACCTGGTACATGGAGACTTTAATAAATGTAAAATGAGAGAATTAAATCAGTTGGCTCAGGAGTTAGGACTCTCTCTGTATCTTCAAACTTGTCATTTTTCTTTGGCTCCTACTTATGTTTGACAACTAGACACGTATCTTTTTAAACAGTCATCTCCCTTTTGTGCAGGAGGGGAATTCCACCATTTCAACCTACTGTGTCAGTACAACTGGATAACCTCATCCCACTCAGAAATGGGCCAGACTCCATTGGGCTGCACATTGTGGGGAGAGCGTTTCCAGTCCCATGTCCTCACAGGAACCTTCCAGGTCTTACCATAGTTGGCTTCGATGTACTCGATGGTTTCACAGGGCACACGAACCTTCATGTCTACAAACTCGGTCCAGCACAGTGTAAACTTGGGAAACAGGTATCTGTGGCAAAACAGGCAATGTGGAGAGGCGTTAGGCTCCAACAGCAGAAGTTTTAGCTAAAGAACCCACAACTAGTGTACTCTTGGCTAAAGGACAGTCCTCTTCCACTAAATAGCTTTGGGGATAGACACAGGGGACCTTTTGCTGTTTCTGACTGTCCAATATCTCTTTCTTCTTCTAATGGCAATAGCACCCCAGTTTATCTCCCCTATTCCCAGTCCATATGGGTCAGGAGGGGCTGACCTGACCCCTAGGCCCCAGAGATGGGTAAAAAAGACTCAGGCCTAACCAGAAAATTATAGTGATTGGGTCAGGGATGGAAATTTACACAAATTAGGCAAATGAAAATCAGCCTTGGAATTTCTTTTGGAACTATCAGGGGAAGAAGTGTTCTTCTGCTGAGGTTTCTAAGCTGTAGGATGGAAACTGAGCACTGCTAGTGGCCATCTTTGCTGTTAGCAGGGAGAGCCGGTCTGAGAATGAAGTCAAAGCAAAAAGTTGTCAAAAGATGGAGGAAAATGATAGAGGTCAGAAAACCCTGGGGAAGTGCTTGGATTTGGTTGTGGCCATTCCTTAAATACTGATAAATATATAAATATTCTTTTTGACTACATTTCTAATACTTGGAATTCGTAGTACATGGAGGGAGGCACATAGCAGTGAGAGAGGAAACAAAACCCTCCTAGTTAGCCAGAGAACCTGAATCAATCCTGGCAATGTATGACATTCTCCAGCAATAGCATCATAAATGCTTGTGTGTTTGTGAGAGGACATGTTAATTCCTGTCTCCTGGGTTTCACTGTGGTCCCAGATGGCTTTTGATGACCTTAGATAGCTGAAGGAGAAATTCCCAGGATCAGTCAGGATATTTCTCAAACTCCTTTCCTAACTCGCACAGTAATAAGAATTTCATACCACAATACGTGAACATGGTAAGACCCACTATATGTTGGCTTTTTGAGCAAAGCTTCACACCCCACCCCCTCCTCAGATGCAGGAATAGAGATCTAATGCTTGGATCTACTGTACTTCAACAATACTTCTCTTAAAGGAAACAGTTATACAAACCACCTTCTTCCTGCTCTGCCTTTTATTTTGTCACCTCCCCTTTTTAATTTCTGTTCTCAGCCTCAAACTTACTTCTTTCTTGCTTATTTTTAATAGGTTACACATCATTAAATCTCCATCAAATCCAAACTGCTACTAAAAGAACCTAACTAAAGAAAACCAAAATAAGCATCACATGTGTAAGGTGAATCTTCTTTTCCTTCACAGCATGGATTTTCCAGGGAAACAGAGCAAGCACAACTCCAAGATGCTCTCCCAGGCTCCTCCCTTGCTTCCATCCCTCACGTGAACCCACCTTTTTGTTTTTTTGGCCTTTCTTTCTTTTTTTCATCTCAAATGTAAAAGAATATCTCTAAGCTAGCCCACTAGTTATAATGAATTTAACTCAACTTATAGCAGAATTATTTCAATTAGTAAGTTTCAGAAATTATACTAAAAAAACCCCATGTTTCTTAAAGGTACTTTGGATTAGTAAATGAAATTCTATATATTACAAAGGAAAGTTAAAACTAGCAGGTTCGTTAGATTTAAGTTCATATTTTAATGCTATATTCTGTGTTGTTGCTTTCTGAGAAACGTTTCTTCTCTTCACAACATGGCAAGAACCTTCAGTAATGAGATTTAAAGTGGCAATAGCAGAGATTAAAGAAATTTAAAATATCAGAGGATTAAAGAAAAAAGGAACAGAGAAAAACCAGATGTCAAAGAGTAATCAGATTACAGAAATGGGATCTAACTGGGATGTTCTCCAAGGAAAGGTCAGTTCTCAGATATTTTGCTTTTGAATATTATTTTACCACCAGATGAACATAAAGCCACAGATGGAAATGAGAGGCTGAACATTTCTAAAGAAAGCAACAAGTCCCTTCTACACAAACCAATAGGTGCTGGCAGTTAACAGACAATACCAGCTGGCTTCTGTGAAAAGAAGGCCACAGCAAACCTCAAAGCTGAGGGAGAAATAGGATACAGCACAGCTCCACCATCTGCTGGTCCCAATTTTACTCCGCACACTCATATTCATGGACTTGCTTATTTTGTCGTGAGACATATCCATCCATCATCAGCCTCCACCCTCCCCGATCAAGATGCTGGTCAGCAGAATGTCCACCTGTCCCATCCTATCAAGTTGACACACTGAAGCTGAAATGAGGCAGAAATCATGGTCCATCTAGTAACATAGGCCAAGAAATGTCCCTCTTAAATATAATCCTCTACAGTCTCATCAAAGAGATGAAAGAAAGAAAAACCGTAAGTCCAGGATGATACAATGGATGAGAATACTACAAATTTTATAAAAGCTTTTATAAAATGAAACGTTCAAAGCTTTCATTGAACAATGAAAGATTTATGAACAAAAACAAAACAGTTAAAATATATAAGCAATCTTAAAATTACTCAAAGACAATTTAACTCAAATGTTAATTTTTGTTCCTAAATAAAAACATCCCTAAACTATCTTTGTGCTTTTATTTTCACCAAATAATTTTCAAGCCTTTCAGCAAAAAGAAAATTCCAGCTTCCTAGGAGAAGAGGGAAGATAAACAATAAAATGTGAAAACTGATTGTAAAACGGGATTGTGGAGAGGAAAAGGGGGGGTGAGTGACTCAGAACAGCACATGCCATGTACCCTGTCCAGGTTACTAGTAAATAATGACTAAGACTATAATTAGAGTCAATGTTACCTTAGCTTTTAAAGCCCACATTAAGTTCTCCTAAGTAGTTTGTACTTTAAAGCTCTGAGATAGGATCCAAAATGTGAACAGATTTAAATTCAGACTAAACAACCCCAAATCAGAATATAAATTCAAGGGATCTTATCACACACACACAAAATCCTTCCATTCATTTTCTAGTTCATACCACTTTTACTTCTTTTTATTTTTGCAAAAAGCAGTAGTTAGAATTAAGAGTTAGTTGGAGAAGACCATTTTTTCCCTCACAGACATCCTTAAAATCTGTAAAACTACTTATTGGTGGTTGGATAAAGTAATTTCATCAGTTTAACTGTACCACCTAAAAACATAATTGCTAAATGAAAAGCGCTGTTTTTACTGTTAATTAGTTAGCTAGGCTAAGTGAGAGAGAGACATCATCAATGACAACTGAATCTGACCTTTTTAAACATAAGTTTGCATTAAACTCTAGAGTTGGAGCAGCAGAGCTTTTTTAAACAAGAATTTCCTGCAAAACAACACAATAATTTATTCTCATTACCAATTTTGTCTCTTCTTTTAACTCTTAATTTCTTTTTCTTGTGTTATTCCAGTGCCTAAGCCCTCCAGCACACTGCTTAATTAAAGCAGGGACAGCATGCATTCTTATGTTTTTTCCTGATTTTAACAGAAAGGCTTCTGAAGTTTTACCATTAAATACGATTGCTCACTCTAGATTTTTGGCATATTCCCTTTATTAGGTTAAAAAAATTTCAGATCCCCTTTAGTCCAAGTTTACTAAAAGGCCTTTTGCTGTTGTTGTTAATTATGAAATGTATCAAAAGTTTTTAATGTCATCTATTGAAACAATCACGTACTTTTTTCTCCCTTTAATCTTTCAAGTGTTGAGAATTACACTAATACACACACATACTACAAAATTCTATTCATTTGTTTTTCATTCAGGATATCTTCATTTGTGTTCACTAAGACAGTAATTTCCCTTAAAATTTTTTTTTTGGTACTGTCCGAGTCCAGTTTTGCTATCAGTCATAAAATGAATTGCTTAAAGCAGTTTTCTTTTTTTTCCCCCAAAATAAGGGAATAATCTATCCTGTGAAGGCATGGTAAAACTTTCCTGTAAACTTTCTAGGTCTTTTAGTAGGGGAAAAAAGGGGAAAGGAGGATTTGTGATTAGTAATTCAATTTCTTTAATAAGTTATTTAGAACTTCTTGAGTTAAAATTTTGTCATTTTCACATTTTCTCTAATATCGCATTTTAGACTGTTGTCTTAGTTGTCCATAGCATTTTCTTTTGAGTCAGTGTAACACAGTTGTTTTGGATCAATCTTGCTAGATGTCTACTTAGTTTACTACTTTTATAATTTGTTATCTTAAGAACTAGCATTTGGATTTGTTCATCTTTGAGAGTTTTTCTTTCTTTTTCTTCTTTTTTTGGCAGAGCCACATGTCTTGCAGGATCTAAGTTCCCCCACTCAGGATCGAACCCAGGCCCTTGGCAGCAAAAGCACGGAGTCCTAACCACTGGACTGCCAGGGAATTCCCATGATACTGTTTGTTTTTTATTTTATTAATTTCTTGTCTTGGTTTCCTTCCTTCACTTTCCTTAGACTGACTGTGCTGTTCTTTTCATCTCTTCAGTTGGTAGCTTAATTTTTTCAAACCTATTCTTTCATACTTGTTTTTTTTTTTCTCCTAGTCTCAGACCTTCCCAAGGGACATGGGATGGAGTGACTAAATGCACTCAGCTTGTGCCCCACTGATGGGCTTCCCTCCGCCCTACTTTTTAGACGATGGGGTGGGGGGTGTGGGTGAGTCTGAATTAGATTACGAGGCCCCCATACGGGGTACCTCACAACAGCCATTGAAATACTTATTGTTTTAAAGGCTACAAGTTTACCTCTATCCTCTTAACTGCATCCTATTTGAATCCTAAAACTTTTGTAATTTCCACTATGATCTCCTTTTTAATTCATTAGTTATTAAAGAGGGCATTTTAAAGCTTCCACACTTTTTAAAGATGTCTTTTAATTCTTGATTTCTAATTCAATTCCACTGTGGTCATACAATGCCATCTACTGAAATAATCAGAGTTTTTTTTTTCCCTTTAATCTGTTAATGTGGAGAATTACACTCATACACACACACCTCACAAGAATTTTATTAATGCTTTCAAATGTATTGAGATTGCCTTCATGTTGTAGTACATGATCAACTTTTATAAATGCTCCATTTATAGTGGATAAGAAAGTACATGCAGCATTTGCTGGATGAATACTTTCATATATATATATAAATAATACTTTTATATATATATATATATATATATATATGTCAAATAGATCAAGCCTGTTGATTTTGTCCATATCTTGCATATTTTTACTAGTTTCTTCTTTGCTTGACCCAGCAGTTTTTAAAATAAAAGTATACCAAAATCTCCCACCAAAATTGTGACATGTCAAATATTCATCAGAATTTCATCAGTTTTCGATTTATATATTTCAAGACTATATTGTTAGAGTCATAAAGGTCATGAATACTATTTCTTCTTGGTGAGCTGTTCCTTTGTAAAATTATGTAGTGGGCCTTTTAATCCTTTAACAGTCTCCCCCACCACAACCCAATAAAATTCTATTTTGTCTGATAGTAAAATTACAGTAGAATTTTCTTTGGCTAATAATATTGGGGTATATTTTTTCTATTCCTGTAATTTTCAACCTTCCCATGTGATTTTGCTTCAGGTGTGCCTCTTCCAAGTATTTTATAGTTAAATGTTGTTTTCTATCTCATTTGATACTGTTTATCTTTTTGTAGGTTAGCTTAATCTGTGAATATTTATTGCAATAAATTATGTATTTGGACATATTTTGAACTCTAGAGCCAGACTATCTGGCTCAAATCCTGGCTTCACCAATTACTGTCGTGTGTGACCTTGGTCAATGTTTTTGCGCCTTAACCTCATGTATAAAATGAGGGTACTAGCAGTACCTCAGAGAGATGTTAGCATAGAATGAAAAATATTATAAATGTAAAGTGCTCAGAATAGTATCTAACACACATAGTAAGTGCTATAACAATGCTGACTAGTTTTATGATTATTTTTACATGTTTTCAGTTTACCATACTTTTTCTTTGCTCTACCTTTCCTACTTTCATTTAGAATGATAAAGGTTTATAAATTATCTTTTGTTCTGCTTGTTTGGAAGTTATAAATAATATTTCTATCCAGTAGTGATTACTGTTTGTAATATTTACTGTTTATTTTTTCAAGAAACATATTTCATTACAACATTTTCTAATAAAGACTTAATGTATACAGAATCTCTATCCTCTTCCTAAACATGGGACTTAGTATACTTTATTCCTTGAACACTTAACAAATCGCCTCCTCCTCAACTTATTTTTGACACGTCTTTTTTTTTGGTAAACAGGTAATGGCTAACAAATGTACTGACATATTTTATCCATTTGTGTGTCCACCATTTTTTCACATATATCATATCTTCCTTCTGTGTTCTTTAATACAGTTTTAAGTGTGGATCTGTGAGACATAAATTTTCTTAGTCTTTGTACATATGCAAATGCTTTTATCTTGACCTCCCTCTTGAGGATTAGTTTTAATTGTACGTAACATTCTTAGTTGACAGTTATTTCTCCTCAGCTTTTGGAAGATGTTACTCCATTATCTTCTGTCCTCTATTGTAGCCAAGGTATATTTGCTGTTCCTTTATGAGCAATCTATTTTCTCTGGTAGCCTATAAAATTTTTTTGGTTTTGGTATTACTGTTTCCTTAAGAAGTATCTAGATGTAGATTTATTATTTATCCTGCTTGCCTGTCTTTAATTTGGAAATTCTCTTTATATACTCCTTCTTCATCGTTTACTTCATTCTCTTTAGCTCAGCTATGCCTTTTAGACATTATTCATCAGTGATTTGTGTTTGGAGCAAAGGGAATATGGCAAGGTGAGGAATTATTGTGCCACATTAATTATATGTCATCAGCATCAATTTTGCCCATAGTTTTCTAAGCATTTCTAAGAAATCAACTCTTTGTTTTCTTTTCTTTTTTTTTTTTGGTACGCAGGCCTCTCACTGTTGTGGCCTATCCCGTTGCGGAGCACAGGCTCCGGACGCGCAGGCTCAACAGCCATGGCTCACGGGCCCAGCCGCTCCACAGCACGTGGGATCTTCCCGGACCGGGGCACAAACCCGTGTCCCCTGCATCGGCAGGCGGACTCTCAACCACTGCGCCACCAGGGAAGCCCCTCTTTGTTTTCTTTTGTTTTTGATTTTTTTTTTTTTTTTTTTTGGCCGCCCCATGTGGCTTGCAGGGTCTTAGTTGCCGGACCAGAGATTGAACCTGGACCCCCTGCAGTGGAAGCGTGGAGTCCTAACCACTGGATCTTCCCTAAAAACCAACACTTGAAAACCAAAGTTACAGCATGCTGACTAGTATTTTTTTAACCATCTCTTCCACTAAACCTCTCACAATCCTACCACTGATTATACAGAAGCAAAGGGGTAATAGAGGAATGGCTAACACTTTTCAGAGACGGGACTGGAATATAGTCTCTCTGAGGTCTTTGTAGATCCCATATGCCAATCCTGTCCCAAACTTCTAACATATAATCAGTATACATATAGCATATACATGTTTTGTAAGATAAAATTCTACCCATTGAACCTTGTTTTTCTGCTGACTTCCACTGTAAGTTGAGTGATTCCATCTATCGTATTGACAAACTCTCCTATGCAATCGCCATAGGACAGAACTAGTGAAGTAGAAGAAATTTATATCACCAATGAGTAGACAAATTAAAGCTTGTATGGATAGTTATCATTTAACACCTGAATGCACATACTTAATGACCATATCAAAGACTACTCATTTAAAGCATGCACAAGACTTTTCTTTAAGGCCAGAGGGAAAAACCTCAAGGCATTTTTATTTCTACTGCGTAACTTCCAAAAACTATATCTATAGCTCATCAACAAGTAATTAGACTCCAGCTGTGCTTGCTTTGTCTCAGACAATTTTTATAGGATTCCTTTTTGGATATAATAGATAATGAAAAAAGGAGATTAAATTACGATTTCAAATTTCATACTAAATACAAAAGGCTTCGTTTATTTTGATCTCAGATTATCTAATTTGTCCAAGCAGATGCAAACGGCTCCAAGTTTATCACTGCAATTAGGTCTGCCTTGATCAAATTCATGGCTTCTGGTCCCAGATATCCTTCTGTTTCTACTTGTGATCTTGAGCTCTTTTCTCTTAGTATCAATTTTCTAAGTCACAGAATTTTTTTCTCTTTCAAACTCTTAAATCAGTTTTTCAAGCTGCAATTTACACATAATGAAATGCACCCATTTTGAGTTTTGATAGGTGCATATACCTGGGTAACCACTAAAATCAAGATACAGAACATTTCTACCACCCTGCTTCCCAAAGCTCCCTGTGCTTTTTGGCAGGCATGCAGTCAGTCCACCCTGGCCCCTGGTGATCAATGACCTTTTCACATTCTTGATTGGTTTTGCCTGTTTTACAATTTCAAATAAATGCAGTTACATAGTACCTACTCTTCCTATTTGAATTCTTCCACGTAACATAACTTTTGGAAATTTACCCACGTTATTGCATATATTAGTAGTTGGTTCCTCTCTGTTGCTAAGTAGAATTCCACTGTTTGAACATACCATAATTTGTTTATTTGGTCACCAAAAGATGGGCATTTGGGTTGTTTCCATTTTTTGGCTACCATGAATAAAACTGCTGTGAACATTTGTGTAGAAGTCATTTAGTGAAAATTTGCTTTTATTTCTCTCAGAATACTACCATATAGAATCTCTTACAGAATTATATCCAAACAACAAAACATACCGCAGTCTTAAAAAACCAAATTTACTTCATATAAGTGAAAGGCCCACTATTTATTCATTCTGAGGTAGTCTCCTCTTAAAAAAACAAATAAAGCTCACTATACAAAGAACTGCCACTTCTATATATTGTATAAGAATACAATTACCATATAACATGCATTCAATGTTCTTCCCTCCATGGTTTGGAGGTGTTACTAAGGAGACCTAAGACATAATCTAAATGTTGTAAAATATGAAGGTATAAACAAAGTAGGAAATATAACATCATTTTTAGAAAAGCTAATGTTTTAAATGCACTCATTTAAAGAAATTATTCAAATTTGCCTTTTAGCTTCACAGCTGTAAGTACTTAAAAGACAAATGTGTTTTTTGAGAGCTAGAACTATGGAAGCATAGTATCAATCTATGGAGCGAGAGAGTCTATGAGTGGGGATTCAACAACCAACACCAGTCTTTAACTTCTTTTGAAGCAGTGACTGAAAACAACTGGGGTGACTTAACTTTATGGCTTTGATTCTCCAAAGGTGCTCCGTTGGATCAAGTCATCAATCTGGTGTCACCCTTTCATCTTAACGAAACACTGTAAACTGTGCTTAAGAGGAACTGGTTTTAATTTCAAGTAGGGTTCAGGTCTCACTCAGCCTGACAGATTTATCAGGACTGATTCTACCTATAACTCAGAAAGGACAGAAAAATCAGCAGAAGTACCCAAATACAGCATAAAAGAGGTAAAGGGAAAAGAAAAATCTATGGAAATTCAGAGGAAGGGGAGATTATTTCCATTTAGAGGTACTGAGGAGCAACCTCAAAATGGAGGCAACTCAATGGCAGATGCCCTCGAATGGCAGAACTGGGACATGAGATGACGTCTAATAAATAACCTGGCACTACTAGTGACACACTTAAAATCGTGGACTGAAATCAAGTTTTGAAAGGCTGGGGTCTAAATACACTGTGGTGTCTAGGATTTGATCCTAGAGCAGAGAAAGGACATTAGATAAACTGGTGAAGTACAGATAATATTTAGAGTTTAGTTAACTGTAATGCACCGAGGCTGGTCTCTTGGTTTTGACAAATGTACCACAGTAACAATACATTAACATTAGGGGAAACTGGGTGACTGTATCCAGAAACTCATCTGTATTATCTTCTGTGAATCTAAAATTATCACAAAACTAGAAATTTATTTTTAAAAAATAGGGGGGAAAAAGGCAGGTAAAATAAAGCAAGCTGACAAAGATGACTGAGGAGACCTGTACAGCTGCAAAGAGACTTAAGGAGTCAAAGGAAAAACAAGACACTGAGCAGTAAAATCTTGTACTTTTATCAGAACATTGACCAATTACTCCTCTTTTTCTCAAATAGCACAATCAAGCAATAATAATAATTCCAGTTCTGGGAATCTATTCAAAGAAACAACCCCTAATAAAGCTTTCACTTTATATATAAAGATGTTCACAGAATTTTTTAATAATAAAAAAATGGGAATAATCTAAATAGAATAATAGTTATATAAACCTATTATTAGACCTTTCTCCATATTCCTCCTAAGTCTCCCTAAGAAACTTCTCTATTTTTTATGCCACACTTCCTTGTCGCTGCTTCTAGATAGTTGATTTGTATCACAACTATACATGACACCTATTTAAATCACACCCTGCTGACAGAGTACTTTAATATTTGTTTCATGGTCTAGATTATGAGATCCTTGAGAGCAGAAACTAAGTTATATTCACATCAGAATCCTTAGCACATAGCGGTTAGTAAATAAATTTTGCAGAAATGAAATGTTAAATTATATAGGAGTCACACCTGGATGAGTCTAGTCTCACAGAGGACAAATCCAAATTTTTTGAAGATCTATACACTAAGCAGAAGCTGCATATATCAGAAGGCCTAAGTAAGCCACAGGTAGCCCCAGGGGTAGCAGATTTCCTATCAGAGGATACAGAGGTAGCTGTAATATTCTGACAATGTCAATAAATAGAAGGGCTACTTTCATGGAGGGAGTATTAACAATATGATAGAGATTGTGGTAACACTAACACTCTGTATGGGTAAGAATACGAGCTCTGAAGTGATATGGCCCTAGGTCTGAGGCTTAGCTCTGCCTTAATTTCCTCATCCCTATCATGAGGTGACAGTAAATCTCCCTTATAAACTTGTGATGAGGGTTAAATGAGATGATGCATATAAAAGCTTGGCATAGTGCCAAGCACAAAGTAAATATTCAATAAAAGTTAATTTTTATTATTGCCTCTTAAACTTCTGGCCTCTACTTATATCAGTTGATTCAGATGTGAAGGAAAGAAATAACCCAAAGGAATCTGGGCAGCATCTGTAAGAACTCTGAAGTTCTGGAATGACAATTTCACATCTGGAGGCATAGTTAATATATTCATCACTTTTTATTATTGGCGATTGGAACTTGAAGAAGAAAAATAAATATTAAAAATCCAGACAAGATTTAAGAATGGAATTTAGATTTTAGTTGAAAGTATAGATTTAGAGTAAGAATTGAAGATGGAAGAAATATGGGACCTGGGAAGAAAATGCTTGCCCAAAGAGTAACTAATCCAAGTTACCACTGTGTTGAAGGTCCAGTGTTTTGTATCAGTGCAACATATGAGTAGTAATAGTAATAGAATAATAATATGGTAATGATAGTTGCAGCCGTAGCTAATACTTACACAGTACTATGTGGCAGGTACTGTTCTAAATGCATTACTACATACATTAACTCATTTAACCTATTAATTCTTAGACGGAAGCATTTAGGCTTAAGAATCCAACAGGTCTGAAGTTAAATCTTGGCCCTACCTTAATGGCCAGAGGACCTTGGACAAGTTACTTCCCTTCTCTGGGCTTTAGTTTCCTCATAACTAACTGGGAGTGAGAACACCTAACCCACAGGGATAATGTGAGGATGATATGAGATTAAATAATAAATTACCTATCATAGTGCCTGATATCTAGCTGATACCTGGTAGCTATAGCTTTACATTGCTATCAATATTGTAATTATTATTAAATCTTATGACCAAAAACATCATTCTGAAGGCATGCAGAATAAAGTTTTGAAAGGGGAAACTTTTTTCTTCCTTCCTCATTCCTCTTCACCTTTTCAAAAAATGGTAAGCATCCTAAATTATTATTAAGCTTTTTCTCAGAATAAACTACACATGAATAAAAAGTAGAATATTATAAAGATAAAAAGACCCTTAGACTAGCTTTAAAGATTTTTCCCTCTAGGAACAATAGTGGTGAAAATTCTATAGTTCCTTAAATAGTAGTGAAAAGAATGAAAATGGCATATGGCTGGGGGAATCTTCCAAAGAAACTACTCCACACAACCATCCCCTTTTCTCTTCTCTGCCTTTTAAGGTTACGGTAACATGATAGAAAATCTGAGACTCACACCATCTGTTCAGGCAGTTCTATCACTGCTCATTTCTCTCGTTAAATAATCAGAACACTTTCCACTTCCCAAACACTGCTACCATAAAAAGCAGTTAAAGCACAATGAAAGAAGACTTTTCTAGCCAGAGATGTAGTAGTTAGAAGTGCATAGTTCTTTTGAGGTCTGACACGGGATCATGTCAGTGAGAAGAAAGAAATCCTTCTAAGAAAGCCTTAGAAGAAAAATTAAGACTAACATGATTATAATACAAGCTTCAGAAATTACTTTTCTTAGAACAAAGGTGACATTCTCATATGAGTTCTCGAAGAATAGGTGTGGCAGTTTAATATTGAGATAATTATATAGGTTTCTGATCTGTAAATTCCTTGTAAGACTAAGAAGAGAAATACTACTGCTACAGAGAGTATTAATAATAGCAGCTTATAATTACTTAGCACTCAGGACATGCTTAATTATCTTCAAAACCCTTTTTGTGTATTGACTCACTTAGTTCTTAAAACCATTCTATGTAGGAATTTCTATTATTGTTCCCATTTTACATTTGAGGAAACTTAGGTACAGATAATATAGCTGATAAAACAGAGAGCTGGGATTCAAAAGCAAGCAGACTGGCTCCATGCCTTTAATTTCTATGCTACACTATTTCCTAGTTTAAAAAAAAGCCTCTAAATTATGTGTTAAATTTGGCATCTTTATCATATTTGAATAAACAAACTATAGCTAAATGTCAAAAACACTTAGCTCCCTATTCACCTAGCCATAGTGAGAGTGTCAATTACAAATTCATTAACTTACTAATTTCTATCTTATAATCTGAGCTTACTCAGCATGAAGGTGTTTGTTGTCATAAAGCAAAATAATTTTTTATAATAAATGAGTTTCGGGAATATGCTCCAGGATCAGGGTCAATTGGGATACTTTATTACTTTGAGAAAAAGGTTTGGATTACTCTCAAACCTCCAGAACCAGTTCAACCTTACACGGAGACTCCCTGCTTTCAAACAGATTCAGTGATCCCAGTAGGGTATGTCTAAGTACCCAGGAGAAACCAGTCCAAGTTTGGAATTCTTCTTCTATGCTATGTAGAACATTCCCCAATGCTCCCAATGACTCAAATTTATTCAATGATAGGAGCCCCAATCTCAGCTAGCTGGTGAGGGAAATTTATGCTACTGGTCATAGAACAACCATAAGAATGACAACAACGATAGCAATCACATTAGCAATCATAATATTAATAATATTAAATAATAATAACAATGGTAACCACCACTTACTGATAATAAGTGCTAAGCATTCCGCTAAGTACCTCATACTGTCAGGTGTATTACAGAGGCAGTAGGGGGTAGTGATTAAAAGTATGACCTCTAGAGACAGGCTGCTGTCTGACTTATTCGCTGTGATGTTGAACAAACGACTTAAATTCTCAGTGTCTCATAGACTATCTGTGGTTGTTATGAGGATTAGATGTGTTAATACCTGAAAAATGTTCATAGTAGTGCCTGATACACAGTAGTACTACTCAAATTTAATGGATGAGGAGCTTAATGTTCAGAAAAGCTAAAGGCCACAATTAGGGTGAAGCTGAGGCTTCCGGGGTCTGCCTGATTCCAGAGCCCTTGCTCTCTGGGTTCTCTTTCACATTCGTTCTCTCTCTCTCAGAACTGTGAACAGGCCAACTGCATCATAAAGGGCACTCAGTTACTCTAACTTCATTTTTGTCTTTCGTCATCAAGGAGTTTGACTATGGCAGTATTAAAAAAAAAAATGTTCAAAATGCCAATCTAACATATTGCAGTCCATCAATTAATTCAGAATTGAGACACTCTCCCCCCGCAATTTTCTATCTGAATCATGTGTCTTAAGATTATAATTGGCAGTGTCTTTCCTTTCTTGGTAGCACATAAAATAATGGTACATCTTACAATGCATATCACCTTACATTTGACAAAATATGGTAGCTGTTAAGCCCGATCACTATCCTTTAAGGATTAGCCCTCAGTCTATGTGTTAAAGGCACATTCCAGAGCTTGCCCAGCATTCATGACCTCAGCTCCAGCCAATCCCAATCTCCTCACTTAAACTTCATGTGACCTTAACAATCTCCTTCTTACTGACCCTTACCCATTCTCATCAAATTATCAAGCTCCTACAGCTCTAACAGCCAATCAGTTTTTTGGCTCAGGCTCTGGGCCTGATTTTTCTGTTCCTTATTTTGGCTTTCCGTTTCTGATGACTCAAGGGCTTCCAAATCACAATGACTCTATGGACTGACAAGCCCAGGGGCACTTCCTCCTCAGGGACTGTCCTTATAGGTAGTCCTCACTTCTCAAGCATAACTGGGCTCTCTGGCAAAGCTGAGAAAGTATCAGCTAACAGTGAGACTTGACAGTCTTTTTTCCCCCCCATTTTCAGTTACTTCCTTATTTCTATCTTCTGCAGTTATTACTATAGCCCCTTTTGTAAGTACTTATCTGATTCATACTTAAATTTTTTTCCTGTTTTGGCCTGAGTGCCTCCATTCCACATATAGTCAGTCTCTTCATAGAAGAAAAAAATGTCAAGTTTTACATCATCTTTTCCCTGGAAAGATAGTTCCAAGCTGTCTTCTACCTAGGGAGAAGATGAACATCTTCACAGACTGAAACAAAGGAAGTACATTTTTTAAAATTAAAAAAACAAAAGATTCTTATGTTTTATACAGAGAGTATAGGTTTCAAGATACTGTTTTTCAAGTTGGAGCACTTCTGAAATTGGGATGCATCAGTAGCACACCATTGTTTGATTTCTTTTTTTTTTTTAACATCTTTATTGGAGTATAATTGCTTTACATTGTTGTGTTAGTTGCTGCTATATAATAAAGTGAATCAGCTATACGTATACATATATCCCCATATCCCCTTATTCTTAAGTCTCCCTCTCACCCTCCCTATCCTACCCCTCTAGGTGGACACAAAACACTGAGCTGATCTCCCTGTGCTATGCGGCTGCTTCCCACTAGCTATCTATTTTACATTTGGTAGTGTATATATGTCCATGGCACTCTCTCACTTTGTCCCAGCTTCCCCTTCCCCTTCCCCATGTCCTCAAGTCCATTCTCTACGTCTGCGTCTTTATTCCTGTCCTGCCCCTGGGTTCTTCAGAACCATTTTTTTTTTTAAGATTCCATATATATGTGTTAGCATACAGTATTTGTTTTTCTCTTTCTGTCTTACTTCACTCTGTATGACAGACTCTAGGTCCAACCACCTCACCACAAATAACTCAATTTCATTTCTTTTTATGGCTGAGTAATATTCCATTGTATATATGTGCCACATCTTCTTTATCCATTCATCTGTCAATGGACACTTAGGTTGCAAAAATATGGAACGCTTCACGAATTTGCGCGTCATCCTTGCACAGGGGCCATGCTAATCTTCTCTGTATCATTCCACTTTTAGTATATGTGCTGCCGAAGCGAGCACTGATTTCTTTCTTAAATGCACATAAAACAATGTTGCTTTTTACAACTGATGACAACTCAGAGTAAATGACTTATAGTAGTTAAATGGTCACTCTGCAAAACATCCTGTTCCTGAGCCCCTTTCTGACTAAAGAAGGAAAGTAAGCAAAGAACAATTATTCCCTTTAATAACCAAGTAAAACTATCAGGAAGTAAGTCTCTCATCACAATCAATAAATGAGTACTTATGGAACTGTGGCACAGAAACCCATATATCAATACATTATATACATGCAAAAAAGAAAAAAGAAGTTAAAAAGTACAAAGAATTCTGAGAGCATTTCCCTAAGAAACTTATCCTACAAATAATCATGTTCCCATTGGACTTGGTGCATCTGTCTGTGGCAGCACTAATCACTTAGTTGTTTATGAATTTGTTTTCTCCCAATTAGACAGTGGACTCCTCAAGGATAAAGACTGTACCTTATTCATCTTTGTGTCCTGGGTGCAGAGCTCAGCGCCAGGCAGAGACTGAGTGTTAAGGAAACAATTGCTGAATGACTAGAGTTCTATTGCTTTGCCTTTCACCTCAGGAAGATATTTTATTAAATTTTTAAATAAACTAGAATGATTATGATGAGAGAAGTAATTTTCCAGGAACTAAACATACTTCTACTTGCTTTCCAGGACAACACCTCCCTGGGAACAACCAAATTAAGAGTAAGGTCATTGTCGGGATCATAGGCTTAGGGCATAGGAATCAAATTGTCTAAAAGGAGATTTCATCTAAGCCACAATGACCTATTCCTAGTTGACCTGTGTGAAAACTGCTATGGCCTAGGACATGTGAAATAAACAAGAAACCCAAGTACTGTTTGAAATGATTCCATATTTTTTTTAAGCTTTTTTTTTTTTTTTTTTGACGTGGACCATTTTTTAAAGTCTTTACTGAATTTGTTACAACATTGCTTCTGTTTTGTGTTTTGGTTTTTTTTGGCCGAGAGGCATGTGGGATCTTAGCTCCCCGACCAGGGATCAAACCACACCACCTGCATTAGAAGGCAATGGGAAGGGAAGACCGCCAGGGAAGTCCCTGTATTTCTAATTCTTAGCAATCAATGGAATGTTTCAAGTTGATAATAATATGATGCCTACGTGAACATAAAATTAAATGACTCATGAGAAAAAACATAACTTCAGGTAAGGTAGATGAGATTCTTACTTATTATATTAATCATATATTATATTAATTAATTATGTTATATTATTGCCTAATATAATGGCAATAAATTCTTCAGCAAGAGTCCAAGCTCCTTTTTGCCTTCTCATGGTCAATAGAAAGCCAGATTTTCTAGTTTTCCTTAAATAGTGCAGAAGTCACAAGTGGTAATAATCTTCGGCTGAACTCATCCTGGCCGATAATGAGTGATAAAATGCTACATACAGTGCTTTTAAACATCTCTGAGTTGCTTAATATAAACTTTACTTTTGAGACATGTTACTAATGAAGTAAATCAGATTTTTATTACTGACCTTCCCAAATTTGTGTTTGAGTGGGAGTCCTGCATCTTGAAATGCTGAAATAATATCAGATTTGTAATCTTGTATAAAAATTCCTAGGTCAACATCTTTACTATAAGGAATAATGCCGCACTGCCGATACCATCCTAAAAAAAAAGAATGAGAAAACTTTTTTAAAAACTTAAGTTTGGAAAAAATTAGTCATTATTATAATGGATAGTCTTTGTAACAGTGTATTTTATTTCACAGGATTAGACTTGGTGTGCTTTACCAAAATTAAAAAAAAATTAGATCCCAACTTAATATCTGTGATTATAGGAGCCACTTGTTGAAGAACACTTCTTTTATTCCTTCCTTCCTTCATTTTTACTGGTTTGAGCACTCAGCAGCCTCAAAAACTTTCATGATGTACTGTAATTTCTGAATAAACTATTAGCTTTAATAATGTTAACTGGGCCATCCATTTAAAACATTAAGTTACTTTTTAAAATGTTTAATCATAAATCTCTTATAATGAAGGTTGCTTTTAAGATATGCTAAAAAATATAATTTAATTCTTTTGCTTAAGCTATATCTCTTTCCTGAGCAGTAATTTGTAGAACTTAACAGCTCTGAACAGCTCATGTCTGATGGATCACATAAAAAAGAAGAGCAGTACCAGCCTCAATTTTCAGCATACTGTCAAAAGATATTCCTACATATTTACTATGTATCTACTTCTAAATTGGGGCTATAATAATGTTCTAAAAAGGCAAACTTTATACCTTAATATTACTAGGGGCTCTGAGTTTCTCTTATTATCCTTCTAATCCTTCCATTCAAAGTATTCAAAAAGTAAATAAATGTCTATGATTATCTTTGAGAAATACTGTTTGGAATTCTAAACTTTAACTCCATTTTAACATAGATCTTTAGAAGCCTAGCATGGGATCTCATCTCTAGTTTAAGAAAAATCTACAATCCACATCTATCAAAGAATCATGAACTACTAAAAATGGAAGACTCCTTAAGTATCATCTAATCCAACTCCCTCATTTTATAAATGCCCTTAAATTAAGAAAACCATGGGGCTAAGAACTCAAAAGATATCATGATAAATGATCAAGAAAACCATGGGGCTAAGAACTCAAAAGATATCATGATAAATGATGACAGTCTATAAAACAATCTTACTCCAGAAAGTTAAACCTTAAAGCATGTATCACATAAATGAGATGTACTTTTTTGGGGGGGGGTGGGGGTTACTCTAGCTGGAAGCTCCTTGACAGGAAGAACCATGGGAATTTTCCTCAAAGCCTAATTGACAGGATAACCATACAACCCTGTTTACATCTGTTGTACCAACATAATTACTAATGGCACTCCTTTCACTCTCAAAAAGTCTCTTGAATTGGACAATAAATTATATGGTAACCCTATAAAAGCAGGAACAAAATTAATTTTTGTACAAATATAGTTATAATTAAGATAGAACAAATACAGATATAATCAACTACAGTTATAAACAAGAGGGAATAAAAACAAAAAAATGTTAAATTCTAAATAATTCTAAAATCCAAAGGAGTTTGAGCTAATGCACAATAGAAGGAGATCCAGAAATCTTTCTTGGATTCTACATTTCCCCATCTCAGAATGAACAGAATGTGGTAAGACAGTGATGTCCAATCATGATCTGGAAAAGATTCGTGGAAGACCTTATGACATTCCCTTTCCTCTTAGAAACTTTTGGTGCAATGCAAGTTATTTGTATTGTGTGTAAGTAAAGAAACAGAACACAGTTTTTTTTTTTTAAGGTAATAACAACCTTTGGGATAGAAATAATAAAATGCTTAAGATTATCTGAGAATCACATGTAGTCTACATGTTCTGATATAAATTTTATACAAATTACTTATAATTTTGGGACACACAACATGGCCTTAATTCTGTTTTATGCTTCTGAAGTTATTTCTTTAAAAAAAATCAATAAATCCTTGCTCCATGCACTATGTTTATTCTTTCTATAAATATGATGCTTCGAATACCACTGATGTTTTGTCATCTCAAGCAGTCATCCTTAGAGCCAAAGAGGATGAAATGTCAAAAAGACAAATGTAAAGTAACAAGAATTTTACCTAGACAAGTTCCACTGCTCAGCCAGAACCGTACTCCCAATTTCTTTAATGTTTTGGCTGCTAGTTGCAACAATTCCTTTGCACTCTTCCGAAAGGCCATAGCTTCCACAGTGTTATCATCAAGGTATTGCTACAGATATAATAAATAGTCAGCTATTATAGCCATTTCTAAGTTGCCAGAAATATTTCTGTGACATCCAAATTAAACTTGAAAATTAATCCCATATTATATATTTTTTGATTATAAAAATCAAGTTTCAGAATTCCTTGTTAGTCACACATTAAAGTAAGACTATAAGAGTGGATTCTAGGAGAGACAAGTTAAATGGGAAGGACTATACCCAGGATTCTCAAAGGATGAGATTTATACCTTTATCAACTCCCTCCTCTACATCACGATTTAGCAGATTGGGTAGTTAGGGGAAAAGAAGGTTAATTAAGAGAGCTACAGGCATATCTGAAGCACAAGGCCTTCAGTGACGTTTTCATCATTCACTGGTGCAAATGGTCTTTAGGACAGAACAGTATAGTACAAAGAATGTGGGATTTTTGAATCAGATTGTGTTCAAGTCTAAACTCACTTCATTTTAGCTATGACTCTGGGCATAGCGCCTCAGAAGAACATAAGCTCTATGAGGAAAGTGACTTCATTTTGTTTATCACTATATCTCCAATGTCTAAAACAGTACTTGAATGAATGAGAGAATCAAAGAACAAACCTCTCTCAGATATAATTTTCTCATCAATAATTAAAGAATAATAATTATACTTTGCAGGACTGCTGTGAAGATTTAAAGAGATAATGACAGAAAAATGTCTCACAAATTTTGAAATTCTATACAAATATTACTGTCATTTACTTATAGTCTTTTTGCTTTTCTTCATTTTTAGGGTGTTCTGGAACTGAAGAAAGCACTGAAAATTCTTCATTGATGCTTCACTACCTATGGGACAAAATCTAAACTTCTTGGCATGGCAGACAAGGACACTGTGTTCAGGGCCAGAGTACTGGTCCAGCCTTATCTCCACCCTTCTCATATTTCACTCCCCAAATATATCACAACTTTTCATGCCTCTGTGTCAACATGTTTCCGCTGTCTGAAATGCCCTTGACTAACAAAATCTTTCAGGTCTCAGTTCCACCCTCTGAAAAGCATTCCCTGATTTTCCCAGGAACACAAATGTATTTATTCTCCCAGGGCTCCTCTTCAGCTCAACATTTAAAGAGCAAGAAATTACGTTTGGTACTAGATATAGACAGAGACAAATAAAATAATCTGTTCAGTGACCTTATAACAGTTACCATTTATATATACTTTTATTATAATTCTTATTCTTATCATATTTAATTCTTTTTGTTCCAGAACAAAAGATCAAAGTCTTTTTTTAAAATTGAATTGTAACTGACATATAATATCATATTAGTTTCAGGTGTACAACATAGTGATTCAATATTTTTATACATTACAAAATGATCACCATGATAACTCTAGCTACCATCTGTCATCATACAGAGTTATTACAATATTACTGACTATATTCCCTAGTGTGTATATTACATCCCCATGACATATCGTTTTATACCTGGATGTTTATATCTCTTAATCCCCTTCACCTATTTCACCCATCCCCCTTATCATATTTCATTCTAATTGCTGATTCTATTTATATTTCCTCCAATAGGCTGTAAACATGAATCCTTTAAGGCAAGTACTGAATCTCTCCATCACTGTATGTACAAATTGAAAATGGTGCCTGGTATATAATATGTGAGCAACACATATTGATAAATGCGTAAATGAGTAAATAACTGACTAATCCCCTCTCATCCCACGATATCTTAAAATATCCTGGCATTCTTTTACAATACAGCAGGAGGAAATATAGTTCCTAGAAGGACCATATATCTCAAGCAAAAAGTATCCCTAGGAAAAAAGATGGATTCCTGAAGATAAGTTACATTCTCCAGAATACACAAAGTATGTGGGATCTTTTCAATATGAAAACATCCTCAGAGCCACAATTCTCTTAGAACATATGATTGGCATGAGAGATGCATGTTCATATCCCTGTTGTAGGGGGGAAAGCCTGGAGCTAGAAATTTGGAGACCCAGAATTTACTCCATGCTCAGCCAATAATGACTATGTAACTTACATCTTGAAACCTCAGTTTTCTTATCAGTTAATGGTGAATCCTTGGCTTATTTCACAGAGTAACTGAAAGGATCAAATTAAGTAACAGAAATGAAAACTTTGTGTTATACAAAAATATTACTCTGACAATTATGTCCAACTGAGGCTGCCCCTGCATAGACACTCTCCCAGCTCTGACATACCTTTAATAAATAACATGACACTCCCAGAAATTCCATTTCTTAGAATTGACCCTCATATGCGTTAAAGTATAAACACGTATATACCTATACACCTTATACATCTGTTATGGACTTTAAAAGTTATAGTTATACATACTTCTTTTCATTTAAAAATGTCTCATATAAATCTTGGGATTACCATGCCTCTTAGAAAAAGACTAAATCCTAATTTAAATACCAGTCCATATGATCTTTCCTGTTCAGACAACCTTTCCCCAAATCTTTCCCCAAAATATAGATGAAAAACAATAAAATGACAGAAGGTGTCCACTCATTTCACAGATGAGGAAACTAAGGCTCAGAAATTTGCCCCAGGTCTCAGAGCAACTTAGTAGAAGAAAGAGGATATGAATGTGGCTTTCTAGATATTTCTGGGCCAGGGGTCCAGATATTTCCATACTCCCCTCTAGTTTTTTACTGGAACTCAACAAACTGAAGCTCATCAATTATTTTTTGATGGTTACTGCCGAAACAAAATCAAGTGCAGGAAAATGTGTATTATCCTAGTCCTAAACTTCTTGGTAGATTGGGAAAATAATTAAAGTAAATAAAGTAAGCCAGGAGAGCACTTCCCCTCTGTTCTCCTTCCCTCCCTGGACTCTTCTAAACTAGAGCCATTAGATGAGGCAGAGCAAGAAAGCGCACAGTGGTGGCCTGGCATGGGTATCGGAGCCTGAGAAAGTGTCGAGGGCATCCACATGGAGAAGAGTCCAGTGTGGGGAGCCAGAGCCTGAGCAAGATGAGAAGTGTGTCTATATATGGGAGTAGCCCAGTGGGGGAGAGCAACACCTAAGCAGGATGAGGATAGCATCCATGTGGGAGAGCGAACAGCAGAAACAATGGGAGACTGAACAAATAAGTAAATATATTAAGGGTAATATAAGTCAGGTTTCTCACTGTTTGAGAAGGGAGTCACAAAAATGGAAATGAACCCTATGTTATTTAATTGAAATATAAATTAGACTGAAGACATCAATGTGGATTCATGGATCGTGATAGACAGACAGATACAGAAGTAAATACACACACACTCTACCCCTGTCACTGGGAGGTCCTGCAGGCAAGCAAATCTGGCCTCCAGGCTTGGCTTCTAAAAGGAATCAGTATCCAGAGAGATGGCTGATTCCAGGATTGTAGCAGGGAAATTACAAGATGAACCTAGAATATCTTGAGCCAAAAAGCAAGAAGGTGCTCAAAAGGTGATGGAGACATGTCAAAAAGACACAGAAGTCACGTGAAGGGGCTTCCACTGGCCAAATATGGAACAGTTTGAGGATCAAAATAAATGAAGAAAATAGTGCACTATAACTCATTGAAGAAAATAGGAAATCATGAGTTCATATTGATATAAACAAAGAAACTTGAAAGTTTGAGGAAGATATTGACAATATTTACAGACTTTTAAAGTACCTTCATGCCAAATACCTATTAATTACAAAGGGAAAAATAGAAACTTCACCAGGGCGAAGCCAGCAGACAGCACTTTAATCACGTAATCAATGTAAAAGTCAATAGTAATGGGACAAATCAAAATCATGCAGCGCCCAACAGGATGAAGTGAAAGCACAGAATCACTTCTGTGTTATTCCTACTAAAGGTATATAACCTAAATCTAACTTGAGGAAAAACCAAACAAACCCCAAACAAGGGACAATGTACAAAATATCTGGCCTGTAATCTTCAAAAGTATCAAAGTCATAAAAGTTAAAAAGTGATTGCGAAACTGTTCCAGACTGAAGGAAACTAAAGAGACAGAAAAATTAAATGCAACATGTGATTCTGAACAGAATCCTTTTATTATAATAGTCATTATTGGGATAATTAGCAAAACTTGAATGAGGATTAAATGGTAATAATCTTTATATTAATTTCCTGATTTTTGTACTAAGACATGTAGGACAATGTTCTTGTTTTCAAGAAATACTAAATTATTTGAAGTTGTGGGGCAGATGTTGACAACTTACTTGCAAATGATTCAGGAAAAAGAATTATTTGTATTGCATCTGTAACTTTTCTGAAAGTTTGAAAACGTTTCCAAAAATTATTATAAAAAAAAAAGGAAGAAAGTTAGGAGGCTGCTTTGTGAGATCTAGTAGATTCATTGATTTTTTTTTTTCCAACACCAGGCATTGTATTTAAGACTGTTTGGCGCCATCAAGTGTTCAAAGTTATGTATGTTCACCTTAATTTGAAAACTGACCTTCCTGTGGTTATAACGTAAGAAATGATGAAGAATGAAACATTTACAAGGGTAAGGATTAAAAAAAGTTATCAATCCCATTAGGTACTCTATATCAGTAATAACAGTACATTAGCAGAAGAGGAAAACAAATCAGTAATCACGAGTCTGTCTTGCTACTAGTGAAGGACACAAATAACATGATGAAGAATGAAGACAAAGTTTGGGACTTCCCTGGTGGCGCAGTAGTTGAGAATCCACCTGCCAATGCAGGGGACACAGGTTCAAGCCCTGGTCCGGGAAGATCCCACATGCCGCGGAGAAACTAAGCCCGTGTGCCACAACGACTGAGCCTGCGTGCCACAACTACTGAAGCCTACAGCCCGTGCTCCATAACAAGAGAAGCCACCGCAATAAGACCGCACACCGCAACCAAGAGTAGCCCCTGCTCGCCGCAACTAGAGAAAGCCTGCACACAGCAACGAACACCCAATACAGCCAAAAATAAAATTAAAAAATAAATAAAATTAAAAAAAAAAGATTCAGCATAAAAAAAAAGAGAATGAATACAAAGTTCCACTTGATCCTGTTATGAAGAGAAACCTGTCAATAGCATTATAGCCTTGCTATGTGATGGTACTTTAAACACCAATAGTATGAGGCTATGATAAGCTGATTAGCCCTCTGAGCAACTGTCATCCACATTCTTTACTCTAATGCTGACTGAATGGTTGCCCTTAAAATCTAAAAAGCAAAAGTGAAAATATGCAATTAAAAAAATATAACACTATTCTCATGATTTCTCAATATCTTGAAACATTTTACATCTTACACTGCCTTCTCACAAAGTTCAATAAAATGAGTTTGGGCAAATGCTTGCTAGGTAATAGAGTAGCTCTAATAAGTGTCCTGGAAAGAAACCATTTGATTCGGATGAGTACCTTATTCTTCATGCATTTTTCCATCACTAGAGGAGCTTTTCTTTGCACCAGCTACTGTGCTAGATACTGGGGCTACAGAGGTGAGTAAAATAAGATGCCTGCCATCAAGAAGTTCACACAATCTTGTAGGGGGACAAGACTGACATTCACAATTAATTGTGGTAATTGCTATGACAGAGGTGGCAACCAGAAAAAAACTCCCCTGAGGCAGGAACAGTGAATGCATGGTCAAGTGCAAGCACCAGTCTGCATCTCTTCTGCTTCCTACTACTCTGTGGTGGGGATATGATGGGCAGCACTTGCCTAATACTGCTGGCCCAGCCACACATGCGGTTTTCCAGCTTTTCATCCACGAGGCTGACTGGGTATGCTTCACAGTCACATAACTACAGATTTAAGGGAACAGGGCTAGGAAGGCCCACCCAGGCTGTCAGGTCTAGGCCCTGGGTGCCAGTACAGCCTACCAGAAAAAACCTTGCATTTGTGGGTGCTGGGCATTTGGCCAGTGATGATACAGCTGGTACTTCATTTTCCTATTCCACTCCTATCCTTGTGTACACAGCTTTCTTGGAAGGGAACCCCAGAAAATAAAGGGCAAGTGGAAAAATTAGGGCACCAAAACCCCACCATATATTTGACTGATTTCACTGTATCTCTCTTTCATGTCATTTCTTACAGCTGAACTTTCATGTCCTTTAAAATCATCTTTATATCCCCCGGGGTCAGGAGAGTTCCTGGGAAGCTAGCTTTTAATAAATGTTTATTGAGTAGAAAGCTAAAGCAGCAGAATAAAGTAGAGTTCAAAAGCACTTGGTCTTTGTGTAGCATTTATCTTCAAAAACCTTCAAACACACAAAAAATTCATATTCAGTGCCAACCCTCTGAGAAAAACTGTATTTTCTATGAAGTCCTCTCTAAATCTGCATGGTCCATATTCTACATGGCTTCATCCTACTCAGATTGCTTCAAGAACAGAATATACCATCTTTATAAAGTTCATGGGCTATCCTAACTAAAAGCGGAGGCCAGCGCTGAACCTGTCAAAGTCTCCAAATAAAACAAGGTCTCCATAGATATCAAACCATTCAACTGGGGAAGAAATTGTTCCTTAAGGTTAATGTTTAATCTACTTAAAAAAAATTGAAACCATCTAGAAGAAAATAGACAAATCAGAAAAGATGTTTTCTTACTTACTTTCCATAGTTCCTTCATTCCCCCCCCAAGAAATATTATACATATACTTCCTTTAATTTGAAAAGTACAATATTTGGTTATCTCTAACCTGAAAGAATGCTCGAGCTTCTTTATACCTACACTCAATAAATCTAGAGTGTGGTATTTCTTCCAGAAAGTGCATTGGATCTTTTGGAATGAGAACTTCTAATCCATCAATAGTAACTTGTTGTAACTCTGGCCTGAAAACAAAAGTTAAGACTTATTATAAGGATTTAACTCAGAATATTGGCAGCCTCTTCAAAATATACAATATAAGCAAATAGTTAAACTCAAGCATATTTTCTTCAATTACCTCAGGTATCATTTTTAAAGATCTATGCTCTTTTTTTTTTTTTTTTTTTTTTTGTGGTACGTGGGCCTCTCACTGTTGTGGCCTCTCCCGTTGCGGAGCACAGGCTCCGGAAGCGCAGGCTCAGCGGCCATGGCTCACGGGCCCAGCCGCTCCACGGCATGTGGGATCTTCCCGGACCGGGGCACGAACCCGTGTCCCCTGCATCAGCAGGCGGACTCTCAACCACTGCGCCACCAGGGAAGCCCCAAGATCTACTCTCTTAGCAACTATCAAATATACAACATAGCAGTGTTAACTATAGTCACCATGCTGTACATCAGATTTCCAGAACTTATTTATCTCATAATAATTGGAAGTTTGTACATTTTGAACACTTTTACTTGTAAGTATGTAAATCCACAAACATACTTTATCCTGTGTTTGAACTCTTTATATATATAGAAAGATTTGTATTCTTTTATGCCTTATTTTTGTCACTCAACATTGTAGGATTCATCTCTGTTGTTGCACAGAGCGCGAGTTCAGAGTTCCTTGTTTCCCTGCCCTATGATTCTTCTCGTTATGCGCACATACATTTTGTGTGGGGCATTAAGAACAATGTTGCTATGAACATTCAGATATATATTATATTTCCTGGGGCACATGTGCATGAGTTGCTTCCTGTTGAATATTTACATTTCAAAACTGATTTACATGAATTACATTTTAGATTTAATTACTAAATGTAAAAGAAAGAATAAGAATTCATGACTGAACAAGACAGGTTTCACATCTCCCCTTTAGACCCTGAATTTACCTGTCAAAAGCTCCAGGATAACGGCCAAACTGTAACTTTCGAAAAGGAACAAACTTCCTGTCAATGTGTCCTTTGAGCCGTAGATGGCCATGCCAAAGGTAGTTGCCGCTCCTTTCATGGAAGACCACCAAGTGGACAGCATGACTGGCCAATGTGCAGATGTAGTGCAGGGGGATTTCAGTTCCAGAAAGTGAGTCTATCCCATCTAGCCGGGGGTCCTTGCTCTCGAACTTTACGCACTGAAATCCCATATTTTCAGCTATCCGAAACCAGCTTTCCTAAAACCAAAGAAACATCAAACTTGAATATTTAAAACCAAATACTAGTAGTGAAACTAAAATGATTCTTACACTGAATTAAGTCATACATATTTTTGTCCTAATCTGCTCTTTGCCTGAAGATTAAAAAATGAAGGTGGGGAAGGAAAGGTGGTAGTGGGAGAATAAAGGAAAGTACCAAAAAGAGAAACCACACAGCATGGAAGACATGTTCAAAGACTCTCTTTATGAAAATTAATACAAATTTCTTCCTTGGAATGAGAATGCCCACTCATTATAGTGTTCTTTGGTTAGTATCTATAAAGTAAACGTTAATATAAGGATAGCACTTAAAATTAAACCTGTAATTCTCAATTTCACTTCTAATAACCTTCAAAAGTGCTTCATAAAAGCAGGGTTTTCATCTCATAGTTATATCCCAACACCTTAAACTGCTACTAAAATAGAAGCCTATCATAATGCACATTATTAGAAAATAGACTGAGATATACTATAAAACAAGGTGCATTTTCCAACAGCATTAGTTAGAGTATAACTCTCACATAACCAGATTAATCTATAGGGTAGATTTTTAATCCTAATCTGGACACCAGTGCTTTAGATGATTAACCAGTATTAATTATTAAGAACACCTTATGTTTGAATAGAAATGTACAGTTTCCAAAGAATTTTTATAAACATTACTGCATTTACATATGACATCTATCTTATAGAGCACAGATATTATAGATAAAGAAACAGACTCACAGAAGTCCAAAGAAACAAAATTAATAAGAGGCAAAGCCACTGCCAGCATTTAGGTCTTATCTAACCAAATACAAGGTTCTTTCTACTCTACAATACTATTTCTTTAAGTCTATATTTATATAATGTGTACAAAGCTCATTCACATTAATTATCTCATCTGATGTCCATAGAAATTATGTGAGGTCAGCAAGGAAGATATTATACCTAGTCTACAGTTAAGGAAAATAAAGTGGTAATACCAGACATTAAAGTTATTAAAGGATGGAAGTGCATCTGAAAGTCTTACGAGCCACAGCATTCATAAACATCTTTCAAGAGTACTTTATTTGCATCACTTATTGTCTTTGAATGTTGTCATTTGGATTAGCTGTATCCTCATTTATGCTCTTATAATACACACAAACCGTTATGTACTGTTTTTTAGTTGTTTAAACTCCATTAATAGACTGAAAGTTCCTCAACCTTAAGAATCAACAAAATGGCTAGTACCAGCAGGTGCTCAATAGATACCTGTTGTTGTTGTTCATATTGTTAAACAAGAGAAAGTGACCATTCTGGTAAAGAATGCTAACCAGTATCAATAACAACTGTCTTCTCCTTTCTGGATATAGAGTGAAATCGTGTTTTGGTCAAAGGAATGTGGATGGAAGTATCAGATACCACTTCCAGGCCTGGCCTTACAATGTCCCATAAGACCTTCCCTGCTTTCCCTCCTCCATCTGTATGTAGGGAAGCAAAGAACTACAAGATGGGGAAGCCATACAAATGAAACAGCCTGCATCCCTAAGTCACTGCTTAGAGGAAAGTCATCCAGGAATATCGCTGACCAAGAATAACCACACTGGATTTTGTCTAGAGACAATTACTCCTTTTTTTGCCCTAAACCAATGAGATTTTAGGGTTGTTTTTAGTAGCAACTAATGTAACTTAGTCTGGCTAATACAATTTCACCTTGGCACTCCTTATACTAGAATTATCAACTGTAGGATTCCCCTTTTTCATAAACCTAAGAGGTGGAGAGTACTGATTGAGTGTAAGAGTGGCCAACTCAGAGAAGGAATCTACTGTACAGGATGAAAGAAAAGCATTATAATTTGGTAAATTTGGGAAAAATTTAAAAGGCCAGACAGAACTTGAAGAGGGATCAGACCTTGGGTTGTGGGAAGAAAGACTGACAGACAAAATAGGCAGAACTATGAAATGGCTTGCCTTTTTATAATCATGGCAGAGGAAAGTCAAGAACAAAGTAGTTGCTCTAATCAAACGGAGCAAAGGCCTAGGTCAAGACTGTACTGCACACATCTACTCCCAGTTACCTTGGCAGTAGTTTGCTCACTTCATGGTAATGATATTAACAAAGAAAAATCACAGGTAAATTAAGTCTATAGTAATTAGATCTGGTGATCTAATGAATTAGCTCTACCTTGGGAGAAGGTGTTGGGAGGACTATCCAAGGGCTCTGTATGATGTCATTTATGTAAAATGATAAACATGACCCTGTGTGCTTATTCTGGGTGTTGCTGACCTTTTGCTTCTGACTCTGGTCTTTCTGGTTTTGTCAATTATGGCATATTCTCTTTCTTCTAAAGTACTGGTTCTCAAGGCAAGTGGTACTGTAACCAAGAGACATTTTAGAAATTCGTGGAGATATTTTCAGTTATCATAATGATTGAGGACACAACTGGCATTTAGAGGTCTAGGCCAGGTACACGAGACATCCTAAAATCCAAAATATGGAAATCTATCCTGTGTCCTGCATAATTTCAAATGTTCTATCAGATAGTCACGTAGTGAAAAACATATTTGTAATTATGTGAGCCTCCATTTCCAAGGAATACAATCGCCATGTTAAAGGAGAGACAATTTTACTTTTCTGCTGTTGGAAACTTGTTTACTGTTTTGGAAAACTATATTACTAAAAACCATATCATTCATAATAGAGTCTATAATGGAAGTTATCACATTCAGTGGTCCTACTAAATAAGTAGGATAAGTGCAAGCATCTGAATTACTTCCTTATGTCTTCCAGTGTAGTCATGCCTGGGCATTTACACACTGAAATATACATTTCCTTTCATTTCTACTTTATACTATAGTTGAGACATTACAGGATTTGGGAGATTATGTACGTAGGTAAGTTATAATTTCTATAGACTTCGTTTTGGGAAAATAAAGGAATGATAAAATACTTGTTGTAAAAAAGGTTTATAAGCTTTGTAGGCTTTTTCTATGAGGAACTCAAACAGTCCAATAGGAATGACCTACAAATACTGACATTTAGGAGTCTTTGCAGTGAAAAAGCTGGCATACTCTTATTACCCTATAGTGAAGTCCACCAGTTAATGAGGCCTAACCAGAAAAAAAAGCTTCCAATTGGTATTCAGTGCCTCATTCTTAAATATGAACAAAGATCAATGAACACTATAGAAAACCTGTATCATGAAAAACAGACAAAATAAAATAACCATACCAAAACCCAAACACCCACAAAGAAGGGAATTTCAAAAACAAAATGCGGTAGAAAGCAAAAGACTTTCTTTTAAAAACACCAAACCTTGGGGCTTCCCTGGTGGCGCAGTGGTTGAAAATCCGCCTGCCAATGCAAGGGACACGGGTTCGAGCCCTGGTCCGGGAAGATCCCACATGCCGTGGAGCAACGAAGCCCGTGCACCACAACCACTGAGCCTGCGCTCTAAGGGCCCGCATGCCACAACTACTGAGCCCGTGTGCCACAACTACTGAAGCCCACGCACCTAAAGCCTGTTCTCCACAACAAGAAGCCACCACAATGAGAAGCCTGCACACTGCAACGAAGAGTTGGCCCCCTCTTGATGCAACTAGAGAGAGTCCGCATGCAGCGACAAAGACCCAACACAGCCAAAAATAAATAAATAAATAAATTTATTTATTAAAAAAAAAGTTAAAAAAAAAACAACAAACGTTTAAAATCTGAAGAGGGAAAAAGACAAAACTGCACTCATAAAATAAGAATGCTACTATAAGAAACAGAGTACACAGAGCTTTTAGAAAATAAAGATATTAAATTTTAAGCAAAATATGAAAAAAATCAATGGCATTGTTAAAGATCTTGTTTAAAAGTAGAACAGTTAACAAAAGAGATGAAAAAAAATCACAGAGCAAAGATAAGAAAATGAAACTTTGGAAGTCCAACATCCAAGTAATAAGTTCAGAAAGAAAGACACTTTTATTCAACATTATCCTGGGGGTCTTACCTAAACCAATAAGACAAGAAAAAGAAATTAGGCATAAGAGTTGGAAAGGAAGAGACCAAATTTTCTTTTTGTGCAGAGAATACAATGACCTACACTCAAAGAGGGAGAAAATGAAAGAGAGGGAGGAAAAGGAGGTAGGGGATTGAGGGAAGAGAGAGAAACTATTGGAGTTTACCTATAGAGTTCAGAGTTCAGTACAGTTGCTGGAAAACAAGATCAAAACACAAAAGACAACAGCATTCTAATTCACCCATAATAATGAATTGGCAAAAGAAGAGGAAAAGTATCTACATTAACACCCCCCCATGCACACAAAACTATAAGGTAGCAAGAAATAAATCTTACAAAGATGCACAAAATCTGTAAGAAAAATATACTCTATTAAAGAACACCAAAGGACACCTAAATTAAAGGAGATATATTTCATGTTCATGGATAAGAACTCTTCATATTTTAACAATGTAAAGAGACCTTGCATGCTTTTGCTTTCTCTGACTAGCCTAGACTAACCTAGATAATGAAAGACACATGGCCCAGGCACCTCCACTGCCTCATCTGACAGCCAGTCATCCTGAAGAAGCAGAGCTGCCTAGCTGACTGGCAGCTGTATAAGTGAACTTGGCTGAGACCAGAAGAACTGCGCAGCTGAATCCTATGCAAATTGCTAAGTCACAGAATCATAACCTACATAAATGGTTGTTGTTTAAGCCACTAAATTTGGGGACAACTGTTACACAGCAGAAGCAAATTAGAAATCAAAAGTGCAGGTAAGAAGAAACATCTTCAGATATGCAAGGTTTCAACCTCCCATTCAACCTTTCTCCAAAGAGAATTCCTAAAATGTTGTGAAGAGGAGTTATACAACAGTATCTGCAGAGCAGATCAGACTGTATTAGGGCAGAAAGACCACGAGATCTAGGAGGGATGTCTCCAGAAAAAAAAAAAAGGAACTGAGAAATGATCTGATGTATTTGATCCTACTGAGAGTTTTATGTTTCTGCTGCAGAGTTCATACATGGATTATTGATAAATATATAGAAAACTAGCAAACAAAAAAAGAGAAAGAGAGTCATATAAGAAAAGGAAAATATTCAGAGTAAACTAGGTAGCATTCATGTGATTATCTATATATTCATAGTAAGATAAACACTGACTATTGATTTAACTACAAAATATGATACAGTCATGGTAATGGGAGAAGAGTGTGTGTGTGTGTGTGTGTGTGTGTGTGTGTGTGTCTACATGAGACAAAATAGATATGACAGCTAAATTCTCATAATTCATAATCTAAATATGAAATATTTTAAAAATAGAAGCATAAACATTTCATTTATAAAGGAGAAGATAAACAAGGTAGAGAGAGTTGAAGGTGGTTGGCTCTAAGAGTGGGAATAAGGGGTGGGGAGGAGAGAAGAGTCAGATACTGATCTTTTTCATTATGAGCTTTGCCTTACTATCTGACTTTTTAAACCTAGTACTAGTATTCTTTTGATTAAAATGCCATGTCCTAACTTTTCCATAAGCTTAAATATTTTCAAAATATCAATATAAAATTGGGAGGAACGAAAAAACAAGCATCCCTGGTGGCACAGTGGTTGAGAGTCCGCCTGCTGATGCAGGGGACACGGGTTCGTGCCCTGGTCCGGGAAGATCCCACATGCCGCACAGCGGCTAGGCCTGTGAGCCATGGCTGCTGAGCCTGCACATCCGGAGCCGGTGATCCGCAACGGGAGAGGCCACAACAGTGAGAGGCCCGCGTACCACAGAAAAAAAAAAAACAAAAAAACAAGCAAACAAACATCATGTTATATAAACATATTATCTGTTTCATCACCTGCATCACTGCCTGGGAAGAACCATAGGGAGAAAAAAGTCAAAACTCACTCTCTTGAGACCTTGTCTAAGAGTCTGGGCAATCAAGGAAACAGGCAGCTTATAGTGCTCTGCCAGACCATACCGTCACCCTGGAACATAAGCCCCACCTATCAGGGGTCAACACAACTACAACAGACCCACTGCAGAGCTAGTGCACATCTATCATGGGTGGCTGACTAAACAGTTGAGCTCATTTAATCTGATGCTAATTTTCTTACTCTTATTTGAATAACTCCTCAGAATGAAAAACAGTGAAACTGAAAAGTCAGAGGTATTCCAAATAAAGGAGTAAGCAAATTTTTGACATGTTTGGTTGAGACCTTTTTTTTTTTTTTGATTACTATCTAACCTTTGCTTTGTAACCATTTAAAAAGGATGAAAATATAAGTTTGAATTTTTGGATACACCTAAGAAGCACTCCACTCGAGTATCAAACAAGTCCTATGCACTTACAAACTGTCAAGAATAGTGCTATAGACGAGGAATACTACCCTCATGTATACCTTATGTGGCAGATACCGAAAATTCAACACCAAATCCCTTCCTACCTGCCTGCCTACACTGATGAAAATGCTAAATACCTGTTTTTTTAGCCACCTTCACAACACGGAGACATATGAATATAGTTCTAGACAGTGAGCTATAAGCAGTTTACCAGAAGCTCCTGAGAAAAATTTTCTATCAAAAGATAGATTGTGACAATCCTGAAGCCCATGGAACAAAAACCACATTCACAGAAAGATAGACAAGATGAAAAGGTAGAGGGCTATGTACCCGAAGAAGGAACAAGATAAAACTCCAGAAAAACAACTAAATGAAGTGGAGATAGGCAACCTTCCAGAAAAACAATTCTGAATAATGATAGTGAAGATGATCCATGACCTCGGAAAAAGAATGGAGGCAAAGATCGAGAAGATGCAAGAAATGTTAACAAAGAGCTAGAAGAATTAAAGAACAAACATACAGAGATGAACAGTACAATAACTGAAATGAAAACTACACTAGAAGGAATCAATAGCAGAATAACTGAGGCAGAAGAACGGATAAGTGACCTGGAAGACAGAATGGTGGAATTCACTGCTGCGGAACAGAACAAAGAAAAAAGAATGAAAAGAAATGAAGACAGCATAAGAGACCTCTGGGACAACATTAAACGCAACAACATTCACATTATAGGGGTGCCAGAAGGAGAAGAGAGAGAGAAAGGACCAGAGAAAATATTTGAAGAGATTATAGTCGAAAACTTCCCTAACATGGGAAAGGAAATAGCCACCCAAGTCCAGGAAGCGCAGAGAGTCCCATACAGGATAAACCCAAGGAGAAACACGCCAAGACACACAGTAATCAAATTGGCAAAAATTAAAGACAAAGAAAAATTATTAAAATCAGCAAGGGAGGGCTTCTGTAGTGGCACAGTGGTTGAGAGTCCGCCTGCTGATGCAGGGGACACGGGTTCGTACCCCAGTCTGGGAAGATCCCACATGCCGCGGAGCGGCTGGGCCTGTGAGCCATGGCCACTAGGCCTGCGCGTCCGGAGCCTGTGCTCCGCAGCGGGAGAGGCCACAAAAGTGAGAGGCCCGCGTACCACAAAAAAAAAAAGCAGCAAGGGAAAAACGACAAATAACATACAAGGGAACTCCCATAAGGTTAACAGCTGATTTCTCAGCAGAAACTCTACAAGCCAGAGGGGAGTGGCATGATATACTTAAAGTGATGAAAGGGAAGAAACTACAACCAAGATTACTCTATCTGGCAAGGATCTCATTCAGGTTCAATGGAGAAATCAAAAGCTTTAGAGACAAGCAAAAGCTAAGAGAATTCAGCACCACCAAACCAGCTCTACAACAAATGCTAAAGGAACTGCTCTGAGTGGGAAACACAAGAGAAGAAAAGGACCTACAAAAACAAACCCAAAACAATTAAGAAAATGGTCATAGGAACATACATATCGATAATTACCCTAAACGTGAATGGATTAAATGCTCCAACCAAAAGACACAGGCCTGCTACATGGATATGAAAACAAGACCCATGTATATGCTCTCTACAAGAGACCCACTTAAGACCTAGGGACACATTCAGACTGAAAGTGAGGGGATGGAAAAAGATATTCCATGCAAATGGAAATCAAAAGAAAGCTGGAGTAGCAATTCTCATATCAGATAAAATAGGCTTTAAAATAAAGAATGTTACAAGAGACAAGGAAGGACACTACATAACGACCAGGAGATCACTCCAAGAAGAAGATATAACAATTATAAATATATATGCACCCAACATAGGAGCACCTCAATACATAAGGCAACTGCTAACAGCTATACAAGAGGAAATCGACAGTAACACAATAATAGTGGGGGACTTTAACACCACACTTACACCAATGGACAGATCATCCAAAATGAAAATAAATAAGGAAACAGAAGCTTTATGACACAACAGACCAGACAGATTTAATTGATATTTATAGGACATTCCATCCAAAAACAGCAGATTACACTTTCTTCTCAAGTGTGCACAGAACATTCTCCAGGATAGATCACATCTTGGGTCACAAATCAAGCCTCAGTAACTTTAAGAAAATTGAAATCATATCAAGTGTCTTTTCTGACCACAACACTATGAAATTAGAAATGAATTACAGGGAAAAAAACATAAAAAACACAAACACATGGAGGCTAAACAATACGTTACTAAATAGCCAAGAGATCACTGAAGAAATCAAAGAGGAAAACAAAAAATACCTAGAGACAAATGACAATGAACACACAACGATCCAAAACCTATGGGATGCAGCAAAAGCAGTTCTAAAAGGGAAGTTTATAGCTATACAAGCTATAAGAAACAAGAAACAAGAAAAATCTCAAATAAACAATCTAACCTTACTCCTAAAGGAACTAGAGAAAGAAGAACAAACAAAACCCCAAGTTAGCAGAAGGAAAGAAATCATAAAGATCAGAGCAGAAATAAATGAAATAGAAATAAAGAAAACAACAGCAAAGATCATAAAACTAAAAGCTGGTTCTTTGAGAAGGCAAACAAAATTGATAAACCATTAGCCAGACTCATCAAGAAAAAGAGGGAGAGGACTCAAATCAATAAAATTAGAAATGAAAAAGGAGAAGTTACAACAGACACCGCAGAAATACAAAGCACCCTAAGAGACGACTATAGGCAACTCTATGCCAATAAAATGGACAACCTGGAAGAAATGGACAAATTCTTAGAAAGGTATAACCTTCCAAGACTGAACCAAGAAGAAGTAGAAAATATGAACAGACAAATCACAAGCAATGAAATTGAAACTGTGATTAAAAATCTTCCAAAAAACAAAAGTCCAGGACCAGACGGCTTCACAGGTGAATTCTATCAAACATTTAGAGAAGAGCTAACACGCATTCTTCTCAAACTCTTCCAAAAAATTGCAGAGGAAGGAACACCCCCAAACTCATTCTATGAGGCCACCATTACCCTGATACCAAATCAGACAAAGATACTACAAAAAAAGAAAGTTACAGACCAATATCACTGATGAATATACATGCAAAAATCCTCAACAAAATACTAGCAAACAGAATCCAACAGCACATTAAAAGGATCATACACCATGATCAAGTGGGGTTTATCCAAGGGATGCAAGGATTCTTCAATATACACAAATCAATCAATGTGATACACCATATTAACAAACTGAAGAATAAAAACCACACGATCATCTCAATAGATGCAGGAAAAGCTTTTGACAAAATTCAACACCCATTTATGATAAAAACTCTCCAGAAAGTGGGCACAGAGGGAACCTACCTCAACATAATAAAGGCCATATATGACAAACCCACAGCCAACATCATTCTCAATGGTGAAAAACTGAAACCATTTCCTCTAAGATCAGGAACAAGACAAGGATGTCCACTCTCACCACTATTATTCAACATAGTTCTGGAAGTTCTAGCCACAGCAATCAGAGAAGAAAAAGAAATAAAAGGAATACAAATTGGAAATGAACAAGTAAAACTGTCACTGTTTGCAGATGACATGAGACTATACATAGAGAATCCTAAAGATGCCACCAGAAAACTACTAGAGCTAATCAATGAATTTGGTAAAGCTGCAGGTTACAAAATTAATGCACAGAAATCTGTTGCATTCCTATACACTAATGATGAAAAATCTGAAATAGAAATTAAGGAAACACTCCCGTTTACCACTGCAACAAAAAGAATAAAATACCTAGGAATACACCTACCTAGGGAGACAAAAGACCTGTATGCAGACAACTATAAGACACTGATGAAACAAATTAAAGATGATACCAACAGACGGAGAGATAGACCATGTTCTTGGATTGGAAGAATCAATATTGTGAAAATGACTATACTACCCAAAGCAACTACAGATTCAATGCAATCCCTATCAAATTACCAATGGCATTTTTTACGGAACTAGAACAAAAGATCTTAAAATTTGTATGGAGACACAAAAGACCCCGAATAGCCAAAGCAGTCTTGAGGGAAAAAAAAGGAGCTGGAGGAATCAGACTCCCTGACTTCAGACTATACTATAAAGCTACAGTCATCAAGACAATATGGTACTGGCACAAAAAAAGAAACACAGATTAATGGAACAAGATAGAAAGCCCAGAGATAAACCCATGCACCTATGGTCAAGTAATCTATGATAAAGGAGGCAAGGATATACAATGCAGAAAAGACAGTCCTTCAATAAGTGGTGCTGGGAAAACTGGACAGCTACATGTAAAAGAATGAAATTAGAACACTCCCTAACATCATACACAAAAATAAACTCAAAATGGATTAGAGACCTAAATGTAGGGCCAGACACTATAAAACTCTTAGAGGAAAACATAGGAAGAACATTCTTTGACATAAATCACAGCAAGATCTTTTTTGATCCACCTCCTAGAGTAATGGAAATAAAAACAAAAATAAACAAATGGGACCTAATCAAACTTCAAAGCTTTTGCACAGCAAAGGAAACCATAAAGAAGACGAAAGGACAGCCCTCAGAATGGGGCTCAGATATTTGCAAACAAATCAACGGACAAAGGATTAATCTCCAAAATACAAAAACAGCTCATGCAGCTCAATAGTAAAAAAAAAAAAAAAACCCAATCCAAAAATGGGCAGAAGACCTAAATAGACATTTCTCCAAAGAAGACATACAGATGGCCAAGAAGCACATGAAAAGATGCTCAACATCACTAATTATTAGAGAAATGCAAATCAAAACTACAATGAGCTATCACCTCACACCAGTTAGAATGGGCATTATCAGAAAATCTACAAACAACAAATGCTGGAGAAGGTGTGGAGAAAAGGGAACCCTCTTGCACAGTTGGTGAGAATGTAAATTAATACAGACACTATGGAGAACAGTATGGAGGTTCCTTAAAAAACTAAAAATAGAATTACCATATGATCCAGCAATCCCACTACTGGGCCTATACCCAGAGAAAACCATAATTCAAAAAGATACATGCACGTCAATGTTCCTTGCAGCACTATTTACAATAGCCAGGTCATGGAAGCAACCTAAATGCCCATCTACAGACGAATGGATAAAGAAGATGTGGTACATATATACAATGGAATATTACTCAGCCATAAAAAGGAACGAAATTGGGTCATTTGTTGAGACGTGGATGGATCTAGAGACTGTCATATAAAGTGAAGTAAGTCAGAAAAAGAAAAACAAATATCGTATATTAACACATATATGTGGAACCTAGAGAAACAGTACAGATGAACCAGTTTGCAGGGCAGAAATTGAGACACAGATGTAGAGAACAAACGTATGGACACCAAGTGGGGAAAGCGGCAGGGTGGTGTGGGTGTGGTGTGATGAATTGAGTGATTGGGATTGACATGTATACACTGACGTGCATAACACTAACGACTAATAAGAAATTTTAAAAAAAGAATGATTAGATATCCAAATTTTGGACAAAGTTTGGATGAGACACAGTTGGCCTATTCATGTATATAACTTGACATAAAAGATGGCTCTTCATGCAATGGCTGAAAAAAGTCAGTTTTTAAAAAGGTACAAAAAAATGGTACTCTCATGTTGTTTGTGGTGATAATAAACACCAGTATTAGTAATTAAAAAAAAAAAAAGATAGATAGTGTCACTATGACACCCTGGCGCTACAACAGCTACCTTGTGAGGATGAGAGAAATGCAGGAAGAATTTCAGTGATGCACATGCTGACTTCAGTGGACAGCTCCACTAATACCAACAGCCACCAACATTTTAACCTCTTGTTATATCAGAAAAATAAGTCCCCTATTTGCTTAAGCCACTATTGTGTTTTGTTACTTATTGCTTAAAGTATTCCTGATACAATCTATAAAAGTCTTTATGAAAATTTTAAAATGTTTTACAGTTTAAATTGGTTTAATCCCATACTGTTTTGTAAAAGACACTCCATTATCTGAAAGCAAATCATCTTACCTCATTCTTCCATAGGTGATACTGTAGTGCAAATGCAGTAAAGTCTCTTGGAACACAGAAAAACTTGCATTCTGAAGCGGAGCCATGAGAAGCATTCTTGACTTGTTCAAAGTTTTTATTAATCAATTCCAGAATCAAAGGATCAATAAGGAACACAGGTACATTTTGACTGGATGTTAGCATAATAAATTTTTTAACTGTGCGCTGTTTGAGAGGAAAAGAATCCCCTTAGTTCTTCTAAACCAATACAATAATTTATCTTATTAAATTTTTATTCATTAATTTTATAAGGATATCTAGACTGCTTACTCAGTAGATTGCATGCTTATTAGTTTGCTAAAAAAATAAAACCCACAAATAAATAATACATTGTCCCTGTTCTCAAGAAGTACACAGTCTACTGAGGAAGACGAACAAATATTTACAATACAACGTAAAATATGCTATAGTAGAAATATATGCAACCTATTATAAAGTACAGAACAATAGCTACTAATTAACTGTACATCAAAAGGATAACAAAATCTTCATAGAGGAAGTAGTATCTGAAATGAGCACTTTGGGCTTACAAATTATTCCCTTGGTAGTAGCTAAATCTTTTCAAGCAAAAGTGGGACAGGAAATACCAGCCTTTTCAGTTTTCAAAAATCAGTCATGTCAACCTTTCTGAAACCAAAAATCAGTTGTATGTGCCACTTTTCTTCATATTTGAAATACTGCTTAATAATCTTGCCAGTCAAAAGACAAACTAAAATACATCGCCTGCCTGACCATTCCTATCTACAGTTTGATTTTCTAATAATACTGTAATATTTAAAAATATAATTCTGTTGAGCGGTAAACAGAACACCCTACTGGAAAAAATAAATTTCATAATTAGAATTGAAACAACAATCACACTTAGGAGTAAATAATACCTAAGTGTAGTCAAGTTAAATAGAATAACTGAAATACATTATTGCTTAAAAGCCTACTTTAGTGAAAGCAATAATGATTTCAAAGGGACGTATGCCATCAAAAAAAGATGTTTCAGGGAATTAAGGATAAATTTTTATTTACAAAATCTGAGGAAACTTATAAAAACATATACAAGATAAATAAATAGAGTATCAAGAATTATAAAAATTTAAAAAATGAGATAAAGGCAGGAATCAGTCTCTTATCCTTTGTTTTTACTGTAGAGTATTATGCAAATACCAAGAATATAATAATCTCTATTCTAGAAGAGTTTATCATCTCTTAGTGGGAAAGCCAACTAAGTAAAAAGTTAGAATAAACAATTATGCCCCCAAATTCAATAACAGATGAAATGGACAAATTTCTTCAAAAACATGATTAAGAAAACTACCACAAGATGAAACAGGAAATCTGACTTGCCCTATAACTATTAACAGAATTGAATTTGTTATGTATTAAAAAAAAAAAAACCTGCCATCAAAACAACAAGAAAAAACTCTAGACTCAGATGGTTCACTGGTGAATTCTATCAAAGCTTTAAGAGAAATAATACCAGTGTACAAAAACTCTTTCAGAAAACTGAGCAGGAGGAAATCCTTCCAAACTCATTTTATGAGGCCAGTGTAATCCTAATAGCAAAACCTGACAAAGACATTACAAAAAAAGAAAATTATATACCACCATCCCTCATGAACACAGATGCAATAATACTTAACAAGATACTAAAAAATCAATTCCTGTAGTTTTTAAAAAAAGAACCAAAAAAAGAAAAAAAAGGAAATATCATGACCAAGCAGGGTTTATCCCAGGAATGAAAGGCAGCATTTGAAAATCAATCAATAAAATTCACCGTATCAACAGAGTAAAGGGGAAAAACTCTATGATAATTTCAACACAAAAAAATATTTGACAAAATTCAATATCTATTTATGATTAAAACCTCTTAGCAAATCAGGAATACAACACTTGTTGAATTTGATAAAGATTATGAACAAAAAAGTCTATTACTGAATTGCAGTTCTTCATTTATCCTTGATACCAATCTTTCATCAGATACATGTTTTGCAAATATTTTGTAATCTGTGGCATTAGCTATTCATTTTCTTAATGGTGGCTTTTGATGAGCAGAAGTTTTAAATTTTGAGAGCCTAATTTATCAAAATTTTTTTCTTTCATGGCTATTACTTTCTGTGCTTTACACTAGGAGAATAAAAGAGGAAGGAAGATGATGAGATGACAGATACTAGTACATATAAGGTGCTTAATAAATGTCTGTTGAATGAATCTCTTTCAACTTGGTGTTTGTTGAATGAATCTCTTTCAACTTGATGAACACACAGCTTCATTATGATTATTAATATAAATATAGATTAGGGCAGGGTCAAGGAGAGATTCTACAACTCACCTTCTAAATATGCCTTCCAGGTTGTTATCAATGCAATCATCAAGGTTCCCTGGACATAGATGTCCAATTGACTCTAAATCCAATTAATTCTTAATCAACATGACTATTATCATCTGACCTTCAGTAATTCATTTTGTTTACAGGAAAGAAAAACGTCTTGTTGAGAAAAGGATACAATGAGACTGTAAGAGTCCATTCTTCTACAAGGGCTTGGCAGGACATGTTCTTAGTGAACACCAAGTTCCTAATAATCATCATATTTTCTCTTCTAAGCCCCTCAAATTATCTGTTTAATAACTCATTCTAGGATTTTATCAGGGTTCAGTATCACATCTATTGATGACATTTCACTTTTTCGTTCCTTCTAAAATATTAGAACAAAAGTATTTTAGTACTACTTCTCCCTTCCCTATGACTTTGCAAATACATTGCAAAAATTACATGCAGTGTAATTAACAAAGAGAATGTAGTAAGCTGCTCCGTAATTTTTTGCTCATTCATCTTGGAAGTCAACCCTTTTAAAACTATCTGTTATTTTCTCCCACCTCAAGGGTCATTCCCTGAATGAAAGAGATAGGGCTTCCCTTTCCCCTCCGACTACCCTAAGTTCACAAAGCAGAACTGCTACTTTTAATAAATTAAAAGTTTACATTGATACTTCTAGACCTGATAGTTGAGGAGTCTGATATAGGATATCTCAGACTTTACTTTTTAAACATAGTTCAAATCCAACTGGTATCAGCAATGACCTAAAATTATCACTACTTTATAGCTGCTTGGTGATTTGAAAACTCACTTCTAATCTAAAGCCTCTCATGTCTCTGGTTAAAGAGAAACCAAAGATTGAAGTGTATCCACAAGAAATAACTAGTCATATCCAATATGTATGCTAACAGGATAAATGTAATTTTTTAGCATTGTTTTTCATTCTAAATTTGATTAGAAAAAAGAAAATATATTTTATAAATTGTATAAATGTACAGGCTATGAAACAGGGATTTATTGTACATATTGCTAATTTTCCTTATCTTAAAAAGAAAACATGGGATTCCCTGGTGGTCCAGTGGTTAGGACTCTGTGCTTCCACTGCTGGGGGACCTGGGTTCGATACCTGGTTGGGGAACTAAGATCCCATAAGCCCTGCGGCACAGCCAAAAAAAAAGAAAACATGTTGAATAGATTTTTACTCCTAAACTCCTATTTACTAGGTAAATTTACTAGGTAAATAGGTACTCCTATTTACCTTTATTCTTGGTTCAATTCTGATTCACATATTTATTCACTTGGGGAAGCACCACATCTCAGTGAATGAGGATTTTGGAGGCAAGCAGTTAGAATCTGGACTCAGCCACTTATTAGCCAACCAACCATAATCTTTCTAAGTGAACTGAGGATAAACATATGTACTGACTTCTTAAAGTTTGCACAAGGACTAAATGAGATACTGCATGTAAAGTACTTGGCACAGGGTCTGCCTCTTCCTTTCTATCACCTACTACCTGTTTTCACAAAGCTAGCTATTATCATTGTCATCATTCAACAAATACTTATTAAGTATATAAATGAATGAACTAAATGAACATGGCAGTTGAGGAAGTTCTTGATTATCATACATACCCACTGTGTGCCATCAAATCCAATTCGGCTTCCTTTGGATTTTGATAAACCAGCTCCATTCTAGGAAGATTAAAAAAAAAAAAATTGTAGTAAATTCAAAGCCCAGCATGCAACATTCGATTTAGGGGTAGGTATGATTCAATCTATATAACTGGTTCATAATCATTAAAAAGCATTATCTAAATACCTATTTTCATACAGTCATGAGCTAAGAATTCTACAAGTACATAATACAACTACCCAAGACGGAAAACACTGACAGATTGCCATAATTTAATTAAGTGTCATCACTTAATTAAATAAATACGGTCAACATCTCTGAACCAATTAATTTCCATCAGTGAATAGTAAACTCTTTGCTATCTCTTTAGAATTAGTGTTTATCCATTTAGCTCCATATCCCTAACTTCAGCTTACCTCCACACACTGACTTAGTGTTTGCAGACCTTGGCAAAGTGATAAGAAAGTATAATAATTATTGAGCAGCTTCTAAGTGTACTTCCACATATGAATTATGTATTATCATCTATCTCGCATAACTATCATGCAAAGTAGGCATTATTATTTCTGTTCCACAGAGAGCTCCAATGCCCACACTTTTCATAACATATATCATACTTGCAAATGTTGAGTTATTTTTTAAAGAATATTTTTTAAAACATTCAGGTCTAGAGAATCAGAAGGAAAAAAGTATTATCAGTTCTTCATGTGTTAATCACCAAAACACTTTGAAAGTCACAGGAGAAAGAATGTCTGATGGTCTAGAGACAAGAGGAAGAATGTTTCAAGCTCAAAGAAGTTTCTTATGCCTTGAATGTGCTCTTTATCTGTTAGATGGAAGGATTTTGAAAAGCAGTAAGAATATTCTCACCCTGAAAATGAAGTGTGCTGCAAGTTCCTAAACAGGAGACTCATTTCCCCATTAAACTGTAAACTCAAGGGCAGGGACCAAATCCAATCCACCTTTGTATCACCAGTATCTAGCATAGTGCTTGACAACTAGTAAAATGCTTAATAACTGTTTGCTAATTGGAGGGAAGGAAGGAAGAAAGGTATACTGAGTGATTAAGGTAGAACTAGAACTGGTCTCTCCTCACAAGCTCTGCAACTTAAACAGTAACATTTTAACACCAAGGAATATTTCTCTAGGATTCAGCAAGAGCACTCCTGGTTATATGTCCGAAGAAAATGAAAACACTTATTCGAAAAGATACATACATCCCAATGTTCATAGCAGCATTACTTACAATAGCCAAGATTTGGAAGTAACCTAAGTGCCCATTAACAGATGAATGGAAAAAGATGATGTGGCGCGCGCGCACACACACACACACACACACACACACACACACACACACACACACACACACACACACACTGGAATACTACTCAGCCATAAAAAGGAAATCCTGCCATTTGCAATATGGATGAACCTAGAGGATATTATGCTTAGTGAAATAAGTCAGACAGAGAAAGTCAAATACTATATGATATCATTTATATGTGGAATCTAAAAAATAATGAATGAATATGACAAAACATAAACAGACTCATAAAGAACAAACTAGTGGTTAGCAGTGGGGAGAGGGAAGTGGGGAGGGGCAAGATACGGGTAGAGGATTAAGAAGCACAAACTACTATGTATAAAATAAATGAGTTTTGAAGATATATTGTACAGCACAGGGAAATATTGCCAATATTTGATAACAACTTTAAATGGAGTATAATCTATAAAAATATTGAATCACTATGTTGTACACCTGAAACAAATATAATACAGTAAATCAACTATATTTGAATAATAAATTAATTTTTTACAAAGAAAATATACCAAGGATATTTACAAAACATCAGAGGCAGCTTTGCGATCTTCATCCTTGAAAAAAGATTGCAAATTCTATAATATAGCCACTTGTTGCTCACCATAGCCCTACATTAGTAGATAAAACTAAATTTCTGAGTTGTTTAATTTGTTTTCTCTATTGGATCAGTCCCATCAGTATACAAATAAGATATTATTTCTCCTACCTTAAATAATTAAAACAGAAAACCCGTCTTGACTTCTCTTTTCCCAACTAACAATTTTCTGTCCCCCCTTTACAGCAAAACTCTTAATGGGTAGTCCATTCTCACTCCCTCCAATTTCTCTCCTGTCATGTACTTACTTGAGCTTAAGTTCACTCTGCCGAGTATTCATCAAGTTCACCAGTAACCTCCATATTGCTAAATCCAATGGTCAACTATGAGTTCTTGTCTTATTTGATCTATCAAGAATTATTTATCACCTCTGCCTCACCTAAACACTTCATTCACTTGGCTCTCAGGATCCCCATACTTCTGGTTTCCTGCTATTTCTCTCCAACTACTCCTTGGTCCCATTTACTACTTCTTCTCAGCTTCATGACATGTTGGAGGGTTCCAAAGCTCAGACCATGAGATTTTTCTCCTCCTCTTTTTACTCTATGTTTACTTCCTTGGTAACTCATCCACTCACAGCTTTAAATACAATCTATATGCTTACAACCCCCAGTTTATATTCCCAACCACATCAGTCCTTTGTACTCCAGACTTATATATTCAAATGTCTATTCACCTTCTTCATTTGGATGTCAGATAGGCATCTCAAACTTAGTATGTACAAAAAAACTCCTGATCTTCACCATTCTTCAAACTTGCTTCCTCTAGTCTTTCCCATCTCATTAAACAGCAACTTCTCCCTTCCAATTATCTAGGTCAAAAATACTAGCATTGGGGCTTCCCTGGTGGTGCAGTGGTTAAGGATCCACCTGCCAATGCAGAGGACACGGGTTTGATCCCTGGCCCGGGAAGATCCCACATGCCGCAGAGCAACTAAGCCCGTGTGCCACAACTACTGAGCCTGCGCTCTAGAGCCCACGAGCCACAGTTACTGAGCCCACGTGCCACAACTACTGAAGCCCGCGTGCCTAGAGCCCGTGCTCTGCAACAAGAGAAGCCACAACAATGAGATGCCTGCACACCGCAAAGAAGAGTAGCCCCCCGCTCACCACAACCAGAGAAAGCCCCCACACAGCAACAAAAACCCAGCACAGCCACACACACACACACAAACCTAGCATTATCCCTGACTCTTTTCTGTCTTTCATACCCCACATCTAGCCCATCTACAAATCCTGGTAATTCTACTTTCCATTTCTCACAAACTCCACTACTAGCTCCTGTGTCCAAGCCATCATCATCTCATGTAAATTACTAGAACACCTTCTAACTGGTCTGTTTCAGTCCTTGCCCCTACAATCTGTTCTCAACGGAGCATCCACACTACTTCTTTTTATTAAAAAATGTCAGGTCGTGTCACATTTCAGCTCAAAACCTTCCTAGAGTCCCCAATCTCATTCAGAATAAAAGCCAAAGCCTTTATAGTGGCTTACAAGGCCATAAAAAATATAGAACTCTCTGACCTTACCTACTATTCTCCTCTCTCACTCCTCTACAGCCACAGTGATCTCTCTGCTGTTTCAAAACTGCCAGGCGAGTTCCTGCCTCAGGACCTTTGTGTTTCCTTCGGTCTCTACTTAGTGTACTCCTCTTCTAAACATACACATAGCTCATTCCCTTTACATAGGCTGTTTCCTCTATTTGTAATGGCTCTCCCATCCTTCTTTACATGGAGAACTCCTACTCATCCTATAAGACCAATCCAAACTATTACTTTATCCATGAAATACTTAATCATATCCTTCCCAAATAGGTTACTCAGCAGTTCCTCATTCCCTGAAAACTTTGCACTTATCTAAGCTCAGAGAGTCAAGGATAGGGACATAAGAGGATCCACTTTTATAGAGCTTGAAGATTATACAATTTTGGTGGTCCTTTTTCAGAAAAAAAAAATGCAATAAATTATCTATTGCAAACTTTACAAAAATACACAGTTTTGTAACATATTCCTAAGGCTCCTCCAAGAGCCTTGGAAGTGAGGGGAGCTGCAGTTTAAATTTCATTATCTTAATGGTTAATCCACCTCGGTAGGAACAGTTAATGGTATGCAGTGGCTACAACTTTGCTGTACAGGAGGAACGCAGTCACTATCAACCAATGGCCCTACAAATGGAGAACCAAGAGAATAAATAACCTGGCCTCTTTCCTCCTGGTCTCCAGTCTCCAGCTGATGCTTCCCATTGACTAAACCCAAATGGCAAACAAAGAGCAAGGGAGCTCAGCTAATGTAGTCCACAGAGGTCAGCCTCCCAAGGCACAGAGTATGGCGAGGAGAGGACCTGGAGAGGCAAACAGAGACTATCTACCGCACCATGGTAAGAAGTTGGGATCTTATTCCATAGGTATTTTATGCAGAGAATAACTTGATCAGAGCTGTATTTAAGAAAAATAACTCTGACGGCTGTTATTTTTGCCTGAAGAGCATTACAAAGGGTAGAGGTAAAGAAGAGTTCTTAAGCTATAAGTAGTAAAGTAGGCAGAACAGTGTTTTATGATGTGTGATTTGAAGAAGTAACATATCATATTGATATCATTTGTTTATATGTCTCTATATATTTCTTTTCCCCTTTCCCCTTCAACCCCAAACTCCCCCAATTTGTGGGTTCCTAGGCAGCAAGGACTGCACTTGATTCATCATTTTGTCTCATAGCCTAGTACTGTGCTTAGCACATAGTAAACTCTCAACAAATACTTGACAAATGAATGACTGAATGTTCTAAAAGAAAAGCCATAAGGTAAAAGTCAAGAGGTTAAAAACGTCTAAAGATATTCTGAAACACTATCTATGAGATATTTGTGTTGAAAACTTAAGTGAAATGAATAAACGAATGGAGAGATAGAATCAGATCCCAAACAGTCTGGTGGCTACTGAACTCCACTGATAAATGATAAATTAAGATATGCCATCAAAGAAAAAGCATTCAGGAAACAGAAGTAAAGATTTAAATGATCCTGTCATTTTTTAAAGATAGTAGCCAACAATCAGTTTCTTACAGACACCAAAAAACAATTCTTAATTCAGCATGATAATTGATCATGCCTATTGGACCTAATGGTAGTACTTTAAAGAAATTTTTTTAAGTCTTCAATAACTGGTGGGAAAGCTATGTTTATTAATAATCAAAGCTGCTTGGCCAGAAACTTATACAGCTTAAAGTCTGGGAATAAACGGAAAAAAATTTTAAATACCCTTTAATTCTAATGAAAGAAATTCTTTCACATTTCTCCTGGATAATGGCAGGAGTGGCGGGGGCGGGGGAAGGATGGGAAGGGGGAACAGTAGCATTTATCAAAGTTTACCATACCAGATGAGACTATCAAGCATGATATTCTTTCTCAGCAATGACCTAGACATTAGCCTTCAGAACAAAACGGAACTAGCCAGAAGTCAAAGAAGATCTAAGAAAAATCATGCTTCAGTAACTGACCAACTGAAAACACTTCAAAAACCTGTTACACATGATCTAAATGCTTATAAGATTAATTTCCATTTCTAATAATGGATTATGAAATTGTTCACTGTGAATGACTACTGCCAAATTTGAAATCCAAATTCCCCTTTCAACTCCCTCCCCTGCCTTCTAACCAAACACACACAGGTTACTAAATATAATGCAAAGAACGATATCCTAGCACAGAACACTGTAAGTGGCCTTCTAGGTAATAAGAATAACTGATTACTACAGGCAGCGGTGCAGCTTACGGTTGTAAGTCAAGAACATCATCAAGGTTTGGTTCACTCAGTGCTTTACACAAACATGGTTCACTGGCTTTGTCTTCTTTCCACTGAGGCATCAATATTTTATGACTTTCAATTGGGATGCAGAACTCCTTAAAGCTATCTCATTTCATATCTTCTTATCAATGTTATAGTGTTTTGTTTGAACATACTTGTATTTACATGTTGGAATAGCCCTATGAGTGAAGACACAAGCTTTAGGAACTGAACTTAGCAATCTTTTTTTAAAATGTATTCTTTTATTTATTTTATTTTTATTTTATTTTTTTAAAATTTTTGGCCACGTTGGGTCTTTGTTGCTGTGCGCGGGCTTTCTCTAGTTGCGGCGAGCGGGGGCTACTCTTTCATTGCAGTGCGTGGGCTTCTCACTGTGGTGGCTTCTCTTGTGCAGCACAGGCTCTAGGCATGCTGGCTTCAGTAGTTGTGGCACACGGGCTCAGTAGTTGTGGCTCATGGGCTCTAGAGAGCAGGCTCAGCCAAACAACTGAATGAAGGTTTAAACTCAGGACTATCTAGGCCCAAAACTCAAGAATTACTGCTGCTACCACTTCTATCAAATTTTGAGTTCCTTGAGATTTAGGACCTATGTTCTACTTATCTCTGTATTCCTACCAAGTGCCCTTTATGTAACATATAGTCAAGAAATACAGACTGAATGAGCAACACAGAATCATAATCACACTATCCTGTTAAATGCAGTAAAAAACAATGAACAACTGACATTCCCTAGAGGGTGCTAGAGACAAGTCCTTCCCTTTGAAGGCCTGGAAGAGTTTGTATTTCAAAGACTTGGATGGTTGTTATGGAATCTGAAGAGTGAACTGTATCCATCAGTGGAATTTTACCAGACCCAACAGATATAATCTGCTAGTTCCTATCTTCAATGCTATCAGATAACTGGATTATTCAGACCTCATTTAGGAGGACACTGAAAGACTAAACTTGCATAACCAGCTAGGGTCAAAAGGAATTCCATGGTGAGGCCCAAGAAATAGATAGACAGAAGTAGCCCTCCTTAACTCCAAGAAAGAAAATAGCCCTTCTTCCCTAACCAATGATAGATATTGTATTTCTCTCCATTGAAGAGCCTGAAAAACTCTGTAGTCCTAAACATTTACTACACTAGATATGGGTTGGGGACCAAAGATAAAACCCATTTTTCATGCCTGCCCTAGTTCTAATACATAATCTCAAGGGTCTCTCTAAATCACCTCAAAGTTCAAGGATGACCTAGAATCAAGGTTTCTCTGTTGATGACGCTGACCTATTATTTAGTATTGATCAAGGCTGCTATTATGTACTCTTTTGCCAAATCAAACAAATTTGACTGAACTAAAAATCATTTTCATGTGAACTTTCTTTATTTATCTAAGATTATCCCCCCAAAATATTGTTCACTGAACAAATGAGGAAGACAATTCAGATACGATGAATAAACAAAGTTCACAAAATTCTGGGTTCTCCTCCTATGTCAGGAGAATCTGTATTAGATTACAGAGGATGCATCTGTACTTCCCTAAAGTTTGTATGTAAGTAAAATCTTGAAGTTTAATAAAAAGCCAAAAGTTAAAAGTTTTTCCACAACAAAACTAAAAAATTTTTAAAAGTTGGTAGCTTCAGCAGTTAGTCTAACCCTATTTTTAAATAAAGCTTTTTTTTTCTGTTAGTATAGAGAAACTACTTGTATTTGTTACAAAGTATCTTACCTTCACATTAATAATATATAGGAAACATTTATTGTCCCATTAACATCTGTCCCCAATTAAATTATAAATATAGAGAGGAAAGAGACTACTTCCCAATCACTATCACCTTAGCAAAATGCCCAACACATGACTTTTACATAAAAGTTTCTGAATTAATAAGTTTTAAAATTCCATCTTAAAGAATGCAAAATTACTTGGCTAGGAATAGTTTAATATAATTTCCATATTCTTCAATAAAATAAAAATAACCTTTGGTATTTAGAACTTAGATGTTGTAATTTCCACCTATTATTAAAATTAAACATAAAAAACAAGAACTCTAGTACAGATAATGCAAATTTCACAAATTTAATAGTATACAAAGGTTAACTGAACTTTATTTAATTTAATGCTTTATTTTGTTCAAAATATTCTATTTTGTTTAAAGAATATGGCACTTATTACTAAAGCAGTTTGTATGTCATGGACTCAATAAAACAAATACTATTTTTCATTATAAAATTGACGATAATAATAATAAAAATAATAGCTAATATGTACTGATCTCTTTCTATGTGACTTGTACTGTTCCAAACGCTTTATGTATATTAATTCATATAAGTTTCACAAGTCTCATAGGTGGTACTGTTACTGTCCCAATTCCATAGATGAGGAAGTAGAGGTCAAGTAACAGAAGTCAAGTAATTTACCCAAGATCCCACAGCTAATAAGCAGGATAGATGAGGTTTAATCCTAGGCTGGAGATCATGCTCTTAACAACTATGCCACATCGCTTACCAAGGAAGAAGGTCTGGACAGGAGTTATTTACATGAATTTAACATATAATTAAGATTGGATTTTTAAATTAATGAAGTCATTCAATAAGTGACATTGGGACAGCTGACTAACCATTTGGGTAAAACTGTAAATTAAATATCTAACTCATACCTCATACTAAAATAAATTATATTTTGTATAAAAATTTAAACATAAAATAGTATCTGATGAAAATACAGGTGAATAGTTCCATAATCTTGGGCTACTTACGACATAAAAACCAGATGCCCTAAGGGAGAAAGATCTTGATACCTGTCTACCTAGAAATTAAATAGAACACTAGTGTATTAAGGGGGTACATCGTGAATATAAAGGTAAAAGGCAAATTAATAAACTGGGGAAGATATTTGAAATATATACGGTAAACGCTTAATATCCTTAAAACTATAAAGAACAGCTACAGAAAAAGACAACAACATCAGAAAAATATGCAGATAGGAATAAAAAGAATTATAATAAAGAAATAAAAAGAACCAGAAAGCATATGGAAAGATGTTTAACCTCATTAGAAAGAAATGGCCTCTAATGGAGTTTAATATCTCTCGGCTCTTGAACATCAAAAATACCAGAAATATAAAGAACAAGCGCTCTTGGGGTAGACTCCTCAGGTTTAAATTCTATCTCCCTCACTTAATAATTGTGTGACACTGGACAAATTTAGTAAGTTTCTCTAAACCTCAGTTTTTTCTGCTGGGAAAATGAGGACAATAGGATCTACTCAATTTGTTGTTATAAGAATTAAATATATGTGAAGTGCTTAGCATAGTGCCTAGCCTATGAGCACACCAAAAAACGTGAACTGCTATGGCAGACACGATAGGTAAGTTGACCTAACACCCACTCCCAAAACCCTTCTCCTTTGCGATCTCTAATATAAAGTCTGGAAAACCTAACTAACAACAGCATTAACACTAATAGTAAAATCTTGCTTTCCGAGATTTTCTTACAGCTGGGAATCTGCTGGCCATGTCTCAAAAGAAGAAGCCTCCTAGAATGCACTATTTCCTCCTCCAGCCTGGACTGTAGCACCAGGGAAATGTCAAGAGAATTTTGGAAGCTCTGGACTGAAAGGTATGAGACAAATAACCCTCTATTTGTTTAAGCTACTATTAGCCAAAAGCATCTCAAAAGCATGACACGGATGCCATAATTATTGTTATTGTTGTTATTATTCCCATATTTGGAAAGTGGATAGGAAATCAGGCACACTACTTATCCTTAGGAAAGGTGACTTTGCAATATGTAACAAAATCTAGAATGTACATCCTAGACCCAGAAATTCCACTCTAGGACTTTATCCTAAGAAAATAATCAGCAAAGGGTTGAAGATGAAACACAAAGACATTCACTGGGTCAACAGCCAAGACAGCTGGTAGCCTCAGTACTTGTCAATTATTTTTAAAATAATATAGCCTGGAAAGAATGGAGTTAGGTACACCTGTCAGGCTTGCATGTTAGAAACTGGGTAATTGGGGTAGGTTATCTAACATCTCTGTCAGAGTTTTGGTTTTCATATTTGTAAAATGAGGTCTAGGAACCTCATGTAATAATGCTGCATAATAAACCTCTCTCAGTCTTAAAGGCTTAAGCATTTGTTTTCTCCCTCATAGATGTATGAGTCAGCTGGGCAGCTATGTTTGGTCTGCTCCATACACCTAATTCAGGGCTCAGGCTGGAGGTCAGCATCTACCCAGGGCACACTCTTCTCCTGGCAGGTCAGGGGAGCACAAAGGGCAAGACACATCATACGAGCCCATTTGAAATCTCTGAAAATGTCTGTAACATTCCACAAGCGAAAGTAAGTCTCATGGTCAAGCTTAACTAGGGCAGGGAAGTATCATCCCCTTTGGGAGGGAAAGGGAAGTAAATGGTTCTGAAGAACAGTTCTAACTATCAAATGACAATACAAACGAAAACATATTTCCCCCCCAGAATGGTTTTAGGGTTAAATTAAGCATAGACAGTATCTAGCACAATTCTCAATAATGGTAGCTATTATTATAATTAATCCCAGTGGGAGTGTTTGGCAACTTTTCACAATTCAGCAATACCTTCTCAACTTTGGAATTTCTTATCTGGACTTCTGTATGATCTTCAGAAGCTACCAGATTCCAAATTATTGTCTCTACATCTTTATACCTATAGATTTATAATAAAGGTAAGTTATAACACTACACTTCCCTGTTAGACACTATATTAAAATATACTCTGTACTAAAATAAACTAATTCTAATATTTTATCAAAATTATTTATCATTGAATTCTTTCCAATGAGTGATGATCTGTTTGGAAAAATAACAATTTTCACATAACTCTATCAGAAAATTTCAACATCACTGAAACTTGGCACCTCTGACTTTTAGCATGTTATTAATAATATTTAACTGTAATTTTGAAGTGCTTGCCACACTCACGAGGATGAGAATCTCAAAGAACTATTTCTGCACGGATTTTAAAAACTGTGATTAATTTTATGTACTGCAAAAGGGAAGTATGTTAGGAAAATATACAGCTAAAATGAAGTCTAATAATGAGAAAGGAGGAAAAAAATTACCTTTGCTGATAAATAGTGCTTGTAGTAGTACAACTGAAACAGCAGAAATGCAGAACTTGTCAAAGTTAAAAGCGCCAAAATCACGTTCTTATTGATCCTACTCATTAGTCTGCGGTGCTCACTTGGTTGTCTTTTGAAAGTAACCCAGTTGGTTTCATCTTTTTGGGTAAGAAGATAATCTTGTTTTCTGTGAACAAAAAGATATTTCTAAAGAGACAAAAATCTGTATTTAATTTTCACCTTTAATAACCAAGAAAAAGTTATCTAAAGTTCAACAGAACCTTCTTTGACTTGGTAATTTCCTATCCTAAAGAAATAATCAGATATGAGACCACACTTGAAAGAACAAAAAAGTTTATCATAGCATTCTTTACAGTTGCAAATAACAAAAAACATAAATGGGATATCTATAAAAACTGACCAAAAGAGACTGGGGGGCTTCTCCCCCAGGGTTTCTGATTCAATAGAACTGGGGTAAGTCCTCTGAATTTGCATTTCTAATGAGTTCCCAGGCAATGCTGATGCTGCTGAACATACTAAGAACCACTTCCATAGAAAAAAATTAAGTTTTTGGTCAAGGAACATCATCTGTATAATAGCTCTTTGTGTTTTGTTATGTAGGATGTGGTCAGTTTTTATAAATATCCCATATACATTTTCATTTTCTGCAAGTGTAAAAAAAGCCACGATAAAAATTTTTGTTCTTTCATCTTTGGTCCCATCTGACTATTTCAGAACAAGAAATTTAATATAGTTCTACTTCTTCTTACCTCCTCTCCACTGTTTGATTTTGGTCAAACATATTCAATTCAGTTCAAATGTTTATATTTATTCCTTTAAATATACTAACACCTCTATTACTTGATGTCTAAACTTTGTATGTCTTTAGTTCTCCAGCTAAAAAATAAGAGAAAATCTACCTTCTGCATCTCTCCTCTTTCAATCCTGACTTTTATTAGTTTACTTTGCTATCGTTCTATCGCATTCTGCAATACAAATCTCACAGCTTTTTTAGTCTTATTCCTACTATATTCCCTGCCAATCCTTTTGCTGTATCATCTCTGTTCAGCTACTGGATGGCTGGTATTCATCTTCTCCTTAGGACTTGTGGGCACTATTTACCTTGAGTTCCTACATTGTTCAAAAATGGGTGTCAGGCTTCCCTGGTGGCGCAGTAGTTAAGAATCCACCTGCCAGTGCAGGGGACACGGGTTCGAGCCCTGGTCCAGGAAGATTCCACATGCCATGGAACAACTAAGCCCATGTGCCACAACTACTGAGCCTGAGCTCTAGAGCCCCTGAGCCACAACTACTGAGCCCGTATGCCTAGAGCCTGTGCTCTGCAACAAGAGAAGCCACTACAATGAGAAGCCTGTACGCCACAAGGAAGAGTATCCCCCGCTGGTCGCAACTAGAGAAAGCCTGTGCACAGCAATGAAGACCCAATGGAGCCAAAAATAAATAAATAAATTTTTGAAAAAAAAGAACAAAAAACGGGTGTCAACTAATACTTTGGCTTTGAGGTCACACTTTCTTTCCTCTGATGACTTATAGAATTTGTACCACTGTCCTGCAATGCTAAATACTCCCTTGACAATATCTGATCCTTCCCCTGGCACTCCCCTATAGATAAGCTGATCTTTTTAATGGGATGAGCAAAGAACACATTCCTTATCTTTGCAATCCAATTTTTTAAAAACTAGGTTATGTAATGATGTTAATGACTATATATTAGTTTTTCTTCACTATGTGCACTTTCAATCTGTAGAATCAAGATTTCTTCCTCTGCGGCAAGTTTTCTTAAGTTATATGTTTGAATACTTTTCTGTTCTAATGTTGTTCTCTATTTCCAGAACTACAATTAAGCATTTGTTTCATCTCCTTTCACTCCCATTTCACTTTGCTCAACTTTCAAAAGCCTGTCGTCATACCCCTTACTGAGCTTTCAACAGTGTTAATTCTCCTTTTTGCTTTGTATGTGGCGTTTTATTATTATTATTTTTTATAAGGGACCACTCCTCGATGTTCTCATTGACTCTATTTATTTTTATGTTTGGCTGTGTTGGGTCTTTGTTGCTGAGCGCGGGCTTTCTCTAGTTGCAGCGAGCAGGGGCTACTCTTCATTGTGGTGCATGGGCTTCTCATTGTCGTGGCTTCTCTTGTTGCAGAGCACAGGCTCTAGGCATGTGGGCTTCAGTAGTTGTGGCACACGGGTCTCAGTAGTTGTGGCTTGTGGGCTCTAGAGCGCAGGCTCAGTAGTTGTGGTGCACGGGCTTAGTTGCTCCACAGCATGTGGGATCTTCCCAGACCAGGGCTTGAACCTGTGTGCCCTGCATTGGCAGGCAGATTCTTAACCCACTGTGCCACAAGGGAAGTCCTGGCCTTTTATTTCTGATTTTTTTTTTTTCTTTCTTGAGTTCTGCCAAATTATTACTCACCATTTACTGTTGTCTTACTATTTCTTTCTAGCCAATTAACTTTCTCTATTACTTTAAAGAAGTGATTGTCTCCTTAAATTTGTTAGGCCAATACAGTTTTCTCATGGGTTCTTTGTCACTTGTTTTTCCGTTTCTTTTTGCTTTTCTTCTTGAAACATTTTTGTGTAGATGCTGTGCTAATTTCCTTTTTATTATTATTAATCTTTGAATGACATGAACGCCACTCAGGCCAACTATTTGCAAGAGGACTGTGGAAGGAAGAAGCAAGGCTGTGTCGTGGACTAGAAGGTAGTCTCTCTTTTTTTTTTTGCGGTACGCGGGCCTCTCACTGTTGTGGCCTCTCCCGTTGCGGAGCACAGGCTCCGGACGCGCAGGCTCAGTGGCCATGGCTCACGGGCCCAGTCGCTCCGCGGCATGTGGGATCTTCCTGGACCGGGGCACGAACCCGTGTCCCCTGCATCGGCAGGCAGACTCTCAACCACTGCGCCACCAGGGAAGCCCCGGTAGTCTCTTTAGTATACAAGAAAGCTCTTTATGATACAGGGTGTTCTGTGCATGTGTGTGCGTGAGAGAGACAGAGAGAATGTATGTGAGAACAAGCAAGAGAAAGTTGTTTAGCCATTACTTCTTGCCTCACCAAGAGAGTGCTTCCTGCAAAGATTGTGTATCTGTATGCTTTCTCATTTGCTCTTCCTTTTCTGCTAGTTCATGTTGCCAAACATTCCAAGGAAGCTTCTCCCACTGCTTTTCTATGCATCCTGACACCACTGTAAACAGAAGATCTATTTCTCGTTGCTCTGTCAGTTCTACCTGAGATCTCTTTCTGCCAGAATGCTCTTTTAATCTCTTTCTGCTTACATTTGACAAATATTTCTCAAATATTTCAATTTGGGATACAGGACTCTAGTCTCATCAAAGATGTAATTAAAGTTGAACAATGCAGGGGTTGGGGCACCAACCCTCTGCAGTTAAAAACCTGCATATAACGTATAGTTGGCCCTCCATATACATATGTGGTTCCTCTATATCTGTGGTTCCTTCATATATGCGGTTTTGCATCTGTGGATTCAACCACCCAGGGGTCATATAGTACTGCAGTATTTACTATTTAAAAAAATCTACATATAGCAGTTCAAACTCACGTTGTTCAAGGGTCAACTGTACATCTCTGTCTCTCATTCTCCTTGCTGTTTCAGGGTAATTTCAGATAGAAGAAGGCAAAAATGTCTTTACTCTGTCGTCTTTAAATCAGAAGTCTTAGAGTTTTAAAACAATCCAAACGAGCTTCCAGTGCAGAAGCCTATATAAAGCAAACACTACATGATATTATATAAAGTCAACAAACTACTTAAGAGAAATATCACCAGTGACGTGAGTAATCTACTTGATTTACAGATAATGCATAAAGCAAAGATAACTGAATAAATCATGATCATGTTCTATCTCCTAAAACTGTAAAAACTAGCAACATAAAACAATATTGATGATGGTATTAGTTTTGCTGTCAGCTAAACCTTGCTAAAATAAAACAGTCAAATATGTACTCTGATAAGGACAGCTCACAAGATAACAAAAAGAATATCCTTCATTTTCAGTATTTCAGCTCAGTTTCTTGTAGTTGTAGTAAATAGTGCATCAACATATTGTACACTGATTCCTAGTGAAATGTAAAGTAGCATTTGGAGTGTGCTATAGAACCCAGGCTTTTCTGTGCCAGAATTAACAGGTGGAAAGAAAGGCCTATATAAACCACTACAGAAACATAAAGTCCAAATTAATATCTTGTTCTTTCTTTGGATATAACTCTAACCTACAGTTAATTCTTAAATGAAATAAACCTCCAGAATATATCAATCACAACTATATTTTTATTATCAAGATGATATCCAGTTAACTTTACTTCACTACTTATTTTCTATAAATGCCAAGGCAGTTATTGCAAAGGAAGAATATTAGCCTGTCAAAACATTCCTATTTGCTAGCACCATCTCTTCATTAGGAATGGAGTTACCACTTTAAAATGAATAATGTGATACTTTAAAAAAGAGAGGCCAAGGCTTGTTGAGTTTACCTCTAAAATCCCTCTGGCACCAACTCCCTCTTCTTTCTTCACTGTCATTCTAATTTGACCTCTAATTGTACAAATGTCTTAATTGTAACTGATGTCCCAGGTTCCACTTTCTGCCTACCCATAATCTTACCTATACATTGACAGATATACGAAGTTGCTGATAAATGAATCAAATTACACCATAATCAAAATATTTCAGTGGTTCTCTACCACCTACAAATAAAGCTCAAATTCCACATACATTTGACCCTTGAACAACACGGGTCTGAACTACGCAGGTCCACTTATATGCAGATTTTTTTCAATAATAAATAGTATTACACAATCTGTTGTTGACTGAATCTTTTGGTGTGGAACTGCAGATACGGAGGGCTGACTCTGCTACCTGCAGATTTTTGACTGCAGGGAGGTGTAAAATAAAGAATGGTGCCCACCATCCAGTTCTACAAGAATCAAGTCATTAGCCACTGCAGTTGCTGACCTACAACACATCTGAAAGGAATTCAGGGTGAAGATCAGGATGAGGCACTCTGTGCTCTGGGGAAACAGGTAAAACAGGCCCTTAGATACTTAGAAATATTTCAGGAGAAACAGTTTATGAACCTGGACCCTTCCATCTTCCCATACTTAGAAAAGCACTAAAATCATTAACTGAGATATGTGTTCCTCGTGACTAGCAGCAACTTTCTACAGACATGTGTGCTTGAGTGCACGTACCCCTTTGCCAAAATCATGTATCTACTGACCTCCCCCACTACCTCTTCTTACTCAGAGCTATCTGAGAGACTGTCTCCCAGACCATAGTCCTCAGTAAGTCCCCAAATAAAACTGAAACTCACAGCTCTCATGTTGTGTGTTTTTATTTCAGTCGACAGAGGGTTGGCACCTGCACTGTTCAAGGGTCAACTGTAATGGCATTCAAGGGTATTCACAATCTGACTGAACACACGCAAATTTTCTAGGCTTTCTCCCACTTCACACACTCTTTGGTTTTTGCCCAGGTATTCCTGGAATACACACGACCTTTCTTGCCTCTTTGCTTTATATTCATTCCCTCTTGTCTGAAATGTTCTCATCCATTTCCACAGAACCAGTTCTACACCTCTTTTCATCACTCCTCTCGTGACCCTTCTTTTATGAAATCTTTCATGCTCTTCAAAGTCAGAAGTGAACTCCCCTAACTCTAAATTCCTAGTCTTACCTTCTTGAAGGGAATAAATATTTACTGTCTACCTTAACAGGCAGAGATGCCAATAAAATGCTAAGCTGGAGAGAAAATGATACAGTTCCCTATCTTCTAAGATGTTAGAGATGAGTATGTAAGAGTTTTCAAAAGAAGAATGGTGATGGTAATGGTGGTAGAGGGTATGATGTGCTAAAGAACAGCATGGGAAGTTTTTTCCAAAATGCATAAGCACCATCCTTACCACCCTCACATCTATTAAGAACCACTGTTCTAAATTGTGATAGACTCTATCAGAGATAAATATAGAGACAATTTCAAGTGTAATGGTCATGGAGTAAATACAGGTTACTATGGAGCACAAGGAGAGGAAACTAACCCTAAGGCTTTTACTACTTTCTATTTTGAATTATAGCTATTAGAATGCATGAATCATCTCCCCTACCAGCCTAAAAGTGGTTGAATTATTATCAAGAAATAAGTATGTTACGTATACTCAAAGACTCTGCACAATGCTCAAGAGAACACAAAACTACTTTTAAAAAGTTTTTATTTTAAAAAGTTCTCTGTCCTACAGAAACTTTCATAATAAAACAGAATATGAAATACGAAAAAGTGATTTTTTTAGAGCTTAAAGCCTATACTTGGTTCCAACTCCTGAACAATAAACATTTTAAAATAACATATGGAGAAATATAGCATAGAACCAAAATAAAAACATTATTTGTGTATACATTTCTCTTTATATGTGACATTTTAGCTATCATAATAAAAATGCTAGAGAAGACAAGTAATGTATTTTCTTACATATACTTAGGTAAAGCTTCCTAAAGAAAACAGTAATAATGGCAAAGAAGAAAGAGTACCGCAGAAATGTAAATTTAAATGAGGGGGGCGGGGAGATGTAATGGGGACTCTAAGGGGAGTTACCAGGTTTAAGTACCCAAGTACCTTCCAAGTTCTAATGCAAATATGAGAAGGTTAATATAAGTATGGTATATTACAGCATAGAATTAGTCTTAGATGACTTGGAAACAGGCTCTAACCAGTGCATGAACTAGGATCTGGCAATGAAGAAGACAGGAATGGGCAGATCTGCTTCCCAGCTGAACCTTTAACGGGTTGTGGGTGTCGGAGCTATCAATCCTCTCAGTCTTTTGAGCCTGGGGTAGCTAGAGTCCAAGACTGTCACCTCCAGCCAAGAACAAACACATTCTTTTACCCTTTCTTTCGCCCTCTATTATCAATTTTGCTTTGTGTCAAGGCATGAGAAAGGTTGGAAAAAACCAGCGGTAGATAAAAGCCATATACAAATTTGAAGGAAAAATATACAGGATGGGAAGTTCAAGATAGCTCTCAGGTTCTTGCTACAGCCAAGAGCAGTATTTCATATTCTTTCAGCTTCCCATTTCCCTTTCACATTATCATTTGTTCTTTGATGGTAAAGGCACAAAAAACTTTGGCACCTGGCTTAACCTGACATCCCCTCTCCAACTACTTTTTTGAGAATCATCTTGGTAGGGATCAGTTTGAAAGAATGTCAAACGGCCTTACTTTCTTATCCTAATTCTCCCCACTACTGCCTTCTGGATCACCTCTCGATATCAGAGGCCCTTGGACAAGAAATAATCAGCCCTGACACTGAACTTAGGCTCATAAGATGATGTGTGCTAGCCTGGTCCCCTCAATGCTGCTAGATCCAATTTATTCAGGAACACTGGGGAGTGAGAGGAAGGTATAGGTGGTATGAATCAGACAGAACTGAGATTCAAATATGCCCTGCACTGCAAAATAAAACAGGAGGCTAAACTACAGAGAAGAAACAGGGTAGTCTAAATAGGCAAAGGCATGTTTTGAGATAAGGCAGCAGACTGGAAAGCAAAAGAGAAAATGCTTCTGAAGAGGTATTCAAAGTTAAGATGAAAAAAAAAAAAATCAACATTTTCAGCTGCTCTAAGCCAAAAAAAAAAAGCCCAGTAGCAACAGATGCTATCCATCTTCCTTAAATACTGCTGCTCCTTTTCCTTTCCTTTCATTGCTAAATTTGCAAAAGAGCGTTAGTAGCCTGGAAGCAAAGGTTAGACTGTAAGGGTTTAAAAAGTCTCTTTATCTGCTTACCACTCATTCACTTCTTAACCCTTTGCAATGCAACCTTTCTCAATACGCTGACACTTGAAGATTAAAAAATTAATCTCTCCATTTGATACTCCAGAAAAATCATAAATATATAGTGACTCCTTTTGAAATGGCTATGGAGTACTGAGTTTTTAGAGAGTGTCTGAAATGAAAGACCTAGATAAGAAAGGAAGTGAAGATAGGAAGGGACTGATATTACAGGGGCAAAGTAAAAGGGTGAAGGAAGTGGCATTGCCTAATATACCTACTATTCTGTGTTTGATATGAAATCTGGATGGATGTTCTCTTTACATTCTCTTGCTCCTAATCACTTTATTAGATATACCTCCCATATCTACTGGCTACTTACTACTTATAAATATTTCACCAGACTGTTGGTGATGTCCTCTTGAACATTCCACCAGCACCTAAAACAAATCACTGTCCACCTTCAAACCAGATTTCTTTCATGACTTGCCCCTCTATTCTGTTAATGGTATCCCTAAATATTTATGTTCAAAACAAAATAGTTTTTGTGGTTCTAATTTCACATCTGAGTCACCAAACTTACATTCTTCGTAGTGCCTCTACAAGCTGTTATTTCTTTCCCATTTCCAGTATAGTTAGCCTAATTTAAAGGCTTACTAACTCTGCCTGAATAGAAAGCCTCCTACATGAGTACAGATAGTCCCTAACTTACGATGGTTTGACTTATGGTTTTTGACTTTACAATGGTGCAAAAGTGACAAGCATTCAGTAGAAACCACACTTGAATTTTGATCTTTTCCTGGGCTAGCAATAAATGCCACGTAATCCCTCATGATGCTGGGCAGTGGCAGCGAGGCACAGCGCCCAGCCAACCACGTGATCACAAGAGGAAACAACTGGCCCTTATAACCATTCCGCTTTTAATTTGCAGTATTCAATAAATTATATGAGATAGTCAATACTTTATTATAAACTAGGCTTTGTGTTAGATGATTTTGCCTACCTGTAGGCTAATGTAAGTGTCCTGAAGATGTTTAAGGTAAGCTAGGCTAAACTCTAATGATGTTTGGTAGGTTAGGTGTATTAACAGCATTTTCAACTTACGATGGGTTTATCCAATTGAGGAAGATCTGTACTCTACCACCAGGCTTTCCTCAAAATACCCATCTTAGGGACCAAAGTCCAGTCATTTCTATAGTACCACTTTGTGTCACTTTCCCCTGCTTTCAGAACTTCTATGGCTTATTTAGTACTAATCCCCTAAATGAACCCATCAATACAGTGCTTGCTCACCTCGGTGCATCTGTCTATGCTATTCCTTCTCTCTACAGTGCTTTCTCCCCCACATCCTGCCCCCTCACTGTCTTTTGAGTAGTTCAGAGCATAGGCTCCAAAGACAGACTGCTACGTTCAAATCCTGCTCTGCCACTTGCAGCCTATATGTACGTCCTTAGGCAGGTTACTTAATCTTTCTATGCCCCATCTTTAAAGTGGATCTATAAATTGTACTTGACTCACGGGGCTGTTCTGACAGACTAATACATGTAAAGCACCGAACAGTACCTAGAACATGATAACTATACAATAAATGCCAGCAATAATTAATAACTGTCACCTTAAAAGCCTACTAGTAATTCCCTTTGCTCTCAGACAACTAAAGTCTCCCTCTTTTATATCCACACAGCACTGTGTATTTGTACTATTTTTGCAGTCTTAACTAGTTATAGTTCCTTGAGACAGGAGGCTATCATATGTTTCCATATTCCCCAGTATTCCATATTCTGTAGTCTTCCACAGTAGAATTCAAGCACAGACATAGATTTTAAAAGATTTATGATGGACCTCTGCTGCCCCAAGAGCTCTGTGTGCCCAGAAGAGTATACAAAAGTATTTGAGGTAAGTGGTGAATGCGAGCAACTGCAGGTGAAGAGTGACAGCCAGAGTTTATGTCACACAGGTCAGTTTGGTTTGTTCCCTCATTCATTCATTTTTCCATTAAGTTCACAAATATCACTGAGCCCTATGTACATCCTATAGACACCAGTCAACCTGCTAGCTGTTCCGTCACAAGACTCTACAGTAGAAACAATAGATTATGTTTATTTCAAAGGCAGCAGAAAGTTGAGGAACCAAGGATTTCTTTTGACCTAAACATCATTTAATACATTATTTCATGGGTCATTTAAGAGCTACCTTAGTAGCATACACACCAGTGTAAAAACACAGTGGCTGTCTTTGGGTTGGAAGGACTGTAGGTGCTTTTCTTTTTCCTTTTTATTTATCCTATGTGAATATCGATTGATTTTGTAATGAGAGAAAAAAAGTACTAAGTTTCAAAAAAACTTTAAAAAAATTCTCTCATTCTGTGGCTCAATTAACAAATACTACAGCCCACACACATTATAAGCTTTAATTATCTTACTATCTTCCAATTTTTGGAGTAGTGTTAAACCAAGCTATTTTTAACTGAGTAAAGTCTTCCCCTCAAGAATGCAAGTACTTAACTGCTTGGTTGAGGATATCTGGGTGTTGATCTTAGTAAAATTATAAAGCGAATCAAACACACAGAATCAAACATAGGGCTCAGCAAGCATCAAGTACTTAGTACAAAATATAAAGTGTGAATATATGTACATACATAAAATGTGGATGGATGTTCACCAATATATCAATAATGGTCATCTCAGGGCTTCCCTGGTGATGCAGTGGTTGAGAGCCCGCCTGCCGATTCAGGGGACACGGGTTCGTGCCCCGGTCCGGGAAGATCCCACATGCCGCGGAGCGGCTGGGCCTGTGAGCCATGGCCTCTGAGCCTGCGCGTCCGGAGCCTGTGCTCCGCAACGGGAGAGGCCACAACAGTGAGAGGCCCACGTACCGCAAAAAATAAAAATACAAAAAAATAATGGTCATCTCTAGGTGTGGGGATTGGCATGATTTTTACATTGTTCTTTATGCTTTTTTTATATTGTCCCAAAATTTTTATAATGACCATATATTATTTTCATAAAGACAACAAAATTATTAATAAAAACAGCTGGTAAGTAGTAGTAGTGGCTTAATACCTGCTAGACAGGATCTAGATCTTTGCTACTTAAAAGTATGGTCCTCAGATGAGCAACCTCAGCATCATGTTGAAGCGTGTCAAAATGCAGAATTTTCAGGCCATACTGCAGACCTACTGATTCAGAATCTACATTTAATCTACATTTTAAGATCCTCAGGTGATTCATATTTGCATTAAAATTTGAAAAGCACTGATTTGGACACTACAGCCTTTACATGCAGGGACGATAGGAACAACATCTGCCTTCTTCATTGTACATCCCTAGCACACAGCAGTGCCTGAAACACACAAGTATTTGTTGAATAAATAAGCATGTAAATGATATTACTTTTGAATAGACAATCAGAACGACAGTGGAGACTGTATCTGTTTGAATTATTTTCTGCTAGAGTTCCCAAAAATGATTGCTTAATATTAATATTTACTGTAAATACTGTTAAATTATTTTAATAAAAATGCTGGCCCCCAAAATGTAATCCTTTTTGAAAAGGAGTCCTAGCTCATAGCCCTGAGATCTACATGTCTCCTTCAATCATTTCTCTAGTCTCCTATCCATGCGCACACCCTATACTCTTTACAATCTCTCCCTAAAAGCAAACTCATTTTCAAGATTTTAAATACCACCTCTGAGAGAAAACTTACTTAAGTTTCAGTCTATAACCCCATCTGTCTATATAACCAACTCTATTTCCTACACCTCAAAGTTAACAGTTTTATTCTCCATCTACTATCTCCCTGCCCCCTTCAAAGAGAATAGTTCTCCATCCTCACAGACTCCTGTTTTACAGGTTTTAGAGAAGAGAGACCACCTAATCCAAGAACATCATTTTACAGAGGAGAATAGGATCTGAAAGAAATAAATGACAGCCCAAGAGGCTAGTTATTGGCAACGCAAAGCTACAATCTGCATCACCTTACTCCCAATACATTATCACATGCTAAAATTCTGACAGAATTCTCATTTTTATCAACAGCAGTTAAATTCACTTTTGAGAAACACAGGTTCAAAATAACAATCGCCTAGATCCAAGAAATCAAGTACTGTATATTGTTGACATTTCTCTCATTCCTTTTTTCTTCCTTTTCAGAATGTACTGCATTTTCTTTCCACTTGGGGTTCCTTCAACCTCTAGTGCCATACTTCCCAAATCCTCCATCCTCTCAAAGCCTACCTCCGCAAATATACTCTAAAATGCCTATTCCTGTCTTCTGTATCTTTACCTGTGGTGCTCAGCAGAGATAGCTCCTGATGACTCAAACCCTATCCATCCTCAAAGTACAGCTCAATCCCAGCCTTTTTTACTTTTCCCAATTCCTAATGCACTGCTCCATCACTCACTTTCATATTTGTTCATAGGCTGATGTTTATTCTTTGGAAACCTGCTATCTTCAAAAGTAGAAAGAACCTGTTGTTATCTAGGTCCTCCGTTTACATCTGAGAAAACTGAGGCCCAGAGAGAAGCGACTTCTCTCGTTACTTGTGAAATTGGTGATGGTGATGAAATCTTAACTCAGTTCCCCAGATTCCTATCCAAAGCTTCGGTCATCTCTCTCTCTCTCTCTCATATGAAACTTTATTTAGCATGGCTAGCTGTGTCCACCCCATTATTAGGCACACAAAAGGGACGCTTCAGTAAATACTCCTCCAACTGAACTGAAAGCTGAACCCAGGGGGAAAGCATAAAAGAAAGGGATGGTTAATTAAATTACCCTCACTCTAGAAAACTGCTGTAGCTCCCCCACTACCCAAGGAAGCACTCCACACTCCCTCATGGGGCATCAAGGTTCGTCCCAGTTGAGACCCAACGGTAGCTCCCGCCACATTTCTGGCCCTCCCGTCTCCGCACCCATTCCTCCAGCCATTACCCTAACACGCAGTGCTGCCCAAACCTGGTAGTCCCTTTCATGCTTCTGCACCTTTGCACACACGGGCCCCACAGCCTGCAATGCTCTCCTCCCTCCCGCCGACACCTGCCCCCGAGATCCTCTTGCAAATCCCGAGACAGCTCTCAGGACCCTATTCAAACGTCACTACCCCAGCCGGGTCCTACAAGGGTCTCGATCGGCCTCCAACACCGGACCTGTCCCGGGATGAGGATTTTACTTGCTGACAAGCCCAAGAGCGTGGGAGGGACGCCGAAGCGCACATCCACCCCGAGGTGCTCGTGGACTGCCTCACTGAGTATCCCCCGCCCGGAGCGCGCTCGACCTATGGCCTGCCTGGGCCGAGGCAAGTGCCCATTAGGCTGGAGGAAATGCCCAGTGACGGTACCCGAGCCACCGGCGACACCCGCCTGAGGCGTCCACCCGTCCCCAGAGGCCGAGCCGCGCCTCTCACACCTTACCTCCGCCAACACCAGCGGCAACGCCGCTTTACGGCACTCACAGCAACCGCTGCAAAAGGGGCCGTCAAGCGCGGAGCCTTTACGTACCGGTTGGTTTGGTGTCGCAGCCGTTAACCCTGGCCTTCGCCTGGTCTACTACCAACGCTGCTTCCTCACCGAAGTTTACGGAGCCCGGTGATTTCCTGGCTTTGGGGATTTAGACACGTAGCCAAAGCTCTTTTTATCTGTTGCCTAGGTAACAACTACAGCAGGGCACTGAGGCGATCTGAGATTTTAGGAATTGCTCCTAGAATTGGAGAGGCACCAGCTGAGCTGTGTTTCCCAAAGTGTGTGAGTTTGCCAGATAAAATATAGGATGCCAGTTAAATATGAATTTCAGATAAACAACGAATAATTTTTGAGTGTGCTTTGCAAGAGGGATTCAGAATAACTCCCTGAACTCTGGTTTGGGTACCATCAGGTGAGATGGGAGATAGATTGGGAAACAGTAGCCGAGTTAATATTGCTCTTGTGGTTGAGGTGTCTGTGGGACGAGCAAGCTCCCGCGGACTGTTATACTCCTGTTAAGGACTAGAAATATACACATTCAATTCCGGACCTGGTTGTTTAACTGTGTAATCCAAAGAATTATTGTTAAGGATCACAGATGAATCAATTTTGACATAATCTTGAAAACTATAAAGCACTAAACAAATTACTGTAATTTGAAGTTCTTTCTACAAAAATTACTATTACCAGCCCATGGTGAAAACTGATAATACTCCCCTCATATATTTGAGTTGTTTTCTAAACTGTTTTTTTTGCATTTTGAAATCATTTTATCATAATAGTAGAGAATGCTGGTATACATAACATACATTTATTGTAGTAGTACATATGTTGTATATACATTTTCTTACACCCTGAATTATTTTTAGTGGGCTAACTTGGTTTCCAACTTGCATGATATATACATTTTTGTGCCCTCTAGCACAACGCCACGTACCATTATGTATGTTCAATAAAACACATGGAATCTAAACTGTTTTTTTGAAAAGTGTAAAATGAAAAGTCCTTTTCCTTCTCATTTCCCAGGGGTTATGATCCTTATCAGTTTCTTGCTTTTCCTTCCAGAAGGAACAAACTGTGTACATACAAGTTTATGCTGTATGTAACCAGATGAGGCCAGTACTCCAGAGACAAGTGTTAGTGGAAAAGGAAAAGTTGCTTTATTCAGGAGTCCAGCAACATGGGAAGATGGTGGACTGATGTCCTAAGACCATCTCCAAACTGCTAGTTAGGAGACAGAGGTTTTAAAGGCAGTGTGAGGGAGGGGGCAGTGCACGTGATCAGCTCGTGCACAGTTCTTGGATTGGTTGGCATCAAGGTGAAGTTTCCAGCATCACCAATCTTCCGGTTTCGACCAGTATGTTGTCTACGTGCTTGTGGTCAGCAGTTTTCATCTGGTGGGGGTCTGCTTCCTGTTAAAATAACTTAGGACTGTGTGTCAGACCTTCATTTATCTCTTTCAGGGAAACGGGAGTTTGATGATTCTATGTGGCTGGTTTATAGTCTGAATTGTTGCCAGTTTCCCAGCTCAACAGCTATTCTTTGTTTCTACATCTTCCTATTTCCTAATCATTCACTCTTGAGCCAGCCTTCTGAGAATCAGGGGAGGCCTGGGAGACTAAAGCTTTTCTACAATCAAGAGGCAGGTGGAGGACATGGGGGTGGGGGGGAGTGTCTGTCCCAGGAACGCCCCATAGGGTCCTGCTTGGTTACAATCCCCCTTTTTCCTTGATACTCCTCAATCCTGAGGTGTGGAACAAGAAAGGAAGTAAGGTTTGGGATAGAGAGGTTAATCATAAACTCGACAGAGGAACTCAGTTTTAGGGAACTCAGTTTTATGTAGAGTCCTCTGATTACTTAAAACTGGTAGTTGGTAGGTTAATTTAAAAAGTAGGTAGAGAGTGGCACAGACTAATATATACTACCAAGTGTAAAATAGATAGCTAGTGGGAAGCAGCCGCATAGCACAGGGAGATCAGCTCGGTGCTTTGTGACCACCTAGAGGGGTGGGATAGGGAGGGTGGGAGGGAGACGCAAGAGGGAGGAGATATGGGGATATATGTATATGTATAGCTGATTCACTTTGTTATAAAGCAGAAACTAACACACCACTGTAAAGCAATTATACACCAATAAAGATGTTTTTTTTTTTAAAAAAAAGAAGACATAGAAGAAGGAAAAGAAAAAAGTAGGTAGCACTCAGAGGAAGGAAATTACCAAAGATTAACAGGATCATCGGACACAGGTGCTAACCTGAGGGACCAAAGATGGTAAATTTTGAACATCAAAATGAATAACTGCTATTGATTAAACACATCAAATATATGAAAATTCTTGACTTCATGATTCCTTAAAAATGAAACTCATTAGTCATGATTGAAGATTGCCAGGGCACCACCTCACTATCCTGAATCTCGATAAAAATATCAAGTATTTATCTGGCCTTTCTTATTGGAAGAGGATTTCAGTGTAACCAAAATACTAATGAGAATTCCAGCTAATAAATGATGAATGATAGAACAATCATTGCTACTCCTAATGCCGTATGAAGGACAGCCCTCATCAGTAGAGGCTAAAATTAAGTTGAAACGTTGATGGGGAACTTTTCAATAGACGGATTAGGCTGGCACCACCTGAACCCACTGATCAATCTTTTTAAGTGGGACAACCTGCCATTATGCACTTACGGATGTGATGCAACAGAAAGTACACAGCACCACCTGTGAAGGATTCTTGCCTTGCGGGCTTCCCTGGTGGCGCAGTGGTTGAGAGTCCACCTGCCCATGCAGGGGACACGGGTTCGTGCCCCGGTCCGGGAAGATCCCACATGCCGCGGAGCGGCTGGGCCCGTGAGCCATGGCCGCTGAGCCTGCGTGTCCGGAGCCTGTGCTCCGCAACGGGAGAGGCCACAACAGTGAGAGGCCCGCATACCTCACAAAAAAAAAAAAAAAAAAAAAATGGAACCTGCATTTAACCATAACTCTAGATTTAACAAAGGCTATAGAGAATAGATCAGAATGTGGGACATTCTACAAGACAGATGCCCCAGTTTCTTTATCAATGGCATTTAAAAGGTGGTGAGGGAACTAATACAAAATCAGAGACTTAAGAGACATAACCAAATGCAAGGCATGGACCTTGTCTGGATCCTGATTTGAAAAAAGCAACCATAAAAAGATATTTTTGAGACAGCTGAAATTTTAATATGGGCTGGGCCATTAGACAATATTAATTTTGCTAAGAATGTTAATGGAATGTGGCTGTGTTTAAAAGAAAAAGTCATCATTGATGCATATTACAGTACTACTTATGAGTGAAACTTTTTAAAACAAAAAAATGACACAAACATGGCAAAATGTTAACTGATAAATCTAGGTGATGAGCATAAAGGTGTTCATTATAAATAGCCTCTCTACTCTTCTGTATGTTTGAAAATTGTCATGATAACAAGAAAAGGGAAAAATTATCAGGTTCATAAAGGGCATAACAAATCTTATTCCATGTAAAGCTTTAAAAAATGCAGTAATAGCAGAGGATTACATTAGCCAATCTTTTTTTTTTTTTTTTTTTTTTGGCTGCACTGCGTGTCATGCGAGATCTTAGTTCCCCGACTAGGGATCGAACCTGTACCCCCTGCAGTGGAAGCACAGAGCCCTCACCGCTGGACAGCCAGGGAATTCCCAACATTAGCCAATCTTTTGATTTGAACTATGGCCTTTTTAAGTGTGGATCAACTGATTAGTTTTTCTTACATAAGCCACAGTCATAATAGATCACCTGTAGTTTCTGGTATGTTTCTTTAAAGTGGACCAGGAACTTACAGATACAAGTGAAGGAATCTCAACTCAGAGTCCTAGATGTGTATTTTTCTTTTTTGCAATCCTCTGTAATTTACAATTATCTTGGACACAACTAACTTGTCAGCCACTTGCTCTTCATCGCTAAAGTTCCCTCCACTTGAATTTCATTGGTTTACGTAATATTTAAATTATATAATTACAACAATGCCACTGGCATAACAAGTTTGGGGAAAAACAGCTAACTAGAGGTATACATACCATGCAACTGGTGGGAGCAGTACTTCTCCAGCATACAAGGGGGAGCCCAGTTGTGAGCCTTCAACTCACTGTGAATCCTAGTCAGTATGCTTTAACCTGGTTAGCCAGTCCAGTTGGAGAAGGGGTACAAGGATTGGTAAAAACAGCCTCTAGTATAAGCAAACATCCATCTTTTAAAAATTATTCAGATGCTGAAGCACATACACTACTCTTGCCCGGGGCAAGAGTAGAAATGGAGGCCCAACTTGACATATATTTTAAGTGTCTAAATAGGTAAGAGTCAATCATATACACATACATATATACATACACACACTTCTATCTTGACAAATATTTCTTCTCAAGGAACAGAAATCTAGGTTCAAAACCGAATTCTCAGACATGTGCTGGAAGGTGATAACACGAGAACCAGGTTGGCCTGTTCTCCCCACAAGTCCCTGGGTCTTTTTCCTTTTAACGTCTAGTTACAGCTTGCCACAAGGGTCCTGGTAAGCATGAAGGTGGACACCCCAGTCTGCACATCCAAGCCCCATCCACACTCCTCCCAAACTGCCTCCCCTTGAGTCTAGGGGTATACACCTGTAGTGCAGTGCAGGATGGATTTGGGGAAGAGGCCTGCATGTGCTGTGTAAGCAAGCTTTGGGCTGGTGGGACAGGGAATTATGGGGTCCTAGCTATCTGGCTCATAGCCAGGAACACAGACTGCAAGTGGGCGTGATTTCTTAGCTCCTTCACTTTTTCATTCCATGGAGAGGCACAGCCAGAGAGTGAGGATCATGGCAGGGAACCCCTCTTGCCCAAGTCGAAGTATACACCACCCCCCATGGTATCATGCTATATATACTGTTGGACTTGCTTTTTCTATTTCATAGTATCATGAAAACCCTTCCATTAATAGTATATTCTGTATCAGCTGTGTAGGGTTGCCTGAAAGCATCACGATCTAATCCCATGACCTTGTGCAAAATGGGCATAAACATACTACTAGTACCACGGAGTATAAATGTAAAATGAGGTGTAGTAATGGAAACACTTGGACAGAAAAGTAGAAGGCACAAAATTTCCTGAGCTCTCACCCGAGATCCAGTGAGGCACAGTAGGACTGGTATACCAAAGAAAATGTTCTCTAATTGAGGAAGCCAATCCCCATAATGGTCTACATATTTATAACAGTTTGGGAGGGAGGCATGCAGAATATATGTAGACAAGTATATAACAACTTGTGTAGCAACTTAGAAAAGGGGAGCCTTCAGAATCTTGGTAAGCCCATTGTTCAGTTAACAATTAGGTTGTTTGTATTTTGCTATCAAAATGCTGCAATGAGTACTTATTTGTGAGTATATATGTAAGAGAAATACCTAGAAATGGAATTAAACTTTTCAAAGGTATGTATATTTAATACCTTGATATTACTTAATTGTTCTCCAGAAATGTTGCACCCATTCACACACTCCATCTTCTATATGAGGGTACTGGCTTCTCAATATCTTTTGTCACATTCCTCTCCCTGTGACTCAAGACTATCCAGTATCTCTTCATTCTTCTCTTGGTGAAAATGATCTTAGTTACAGGAGATCCAGCCTCATCTGGTCATAGATTGGTTTTCTTTTTTCTCCTAAACTGGTTTCAAGTTAGAATATAAATTTTAAAAAAATCTTAGGTTCTGGTTCTCTCCTAGCTACCATCTACCAAAATGTAATGCAAGATGTGACAAGCTCCAAAGACAGAAACTAAGTTCCTGGTTTATGTTATAGTTACTTATAGCATGTCTCATCTTCCATCTATAGCTGCACTGTACCAAACAGCAGCTATTAGCAAGATGTGGCTCTTTACATTTAAATTACAATAAAAATTTTAGTTCCTTAGCTGAACTAGCCACATACATGGAAAGTGCTCAACAGCTGCCTATGCCTAGTGGCTACGGTGTTGGACAGCCCAGATACAGAACCTTCCATCATTGCATACAATTGTGTTGAACAGCACTACTCTAAAATAAAAATCTTTGGGGTCAAAAGTACTATGACACTTTTATCTTCTCATGCTCAACAGCACATTGTAGATATCTAATGAGAGTGGATAAAAATGCAAGCACTGAAGCAAAAGATAGCAGGAAAAAAAGTTTAATTTTTAGATGAGATATTCCAGGTGCTTTTTAAAGAACTTAACTTGGTCATTCTATACACAACATACAATCATTTCAACATACAAGTTACTCCACTTTGAATACTCTATTTTAAAGTTTAAAAAAACATTTTAAAAGCTTTGTCTTGTTTCCAAGGAAAATGAGGCAAAATGCTTATTATAAAACACTAGTTTGCAGCACTGCGTACTGCTTAATTATAAGTAGTCCATTAATGTTCGTCATCCTTAACTTAAAGGTTAAACCTGAGGAATTAGAATTTTTATTATCAGAACTGCATAGCAAAACCATGTCCAGATGATAGAAACACCAAACAATCTGTGGATCAAGACAACCTCTAAACCATTTAATCCAATTCAAAGCAAAACAAGTAGGTTAGGAGAGATACTAAATGATATCCAGTTTGACAGTTTTGAAATGCCTCATCATGTTTTAAAAAAATGACAATGCAACAAAAGTTGTCAAATGTTTTAAGTGGGCATATTCACCTTATATCATTTATCTGATGACAGCAAACTGCTGAACCATTCCAAAACTGTTGTTTTGGAAAGAATTATTTAGGCCAAATTCAGTCTTTGCATGTGGCACTGAGCAGTCATAAATTGAAAGTGCAAATGCCGGGATGGAAACATAGCTTAAATCATTTATTTATGCTACTATTCTACTCTGACACACTTTAATGCTGTGGGAACATTTTTACAGTTCTGTAAGTCTTAATAGAGTAACAGGCTTGATGAGAAAATACAAAAAGGCCACAAGTCATGCATAAACTAAAAATGCTAAAGGATATTTTAATTAGGCTTTCTTCTTTTTAAAAAAAATCATGTTTCATGTCCTGGTGATACCACTTTAAACACATGCTTTGTCAAAGTAAATGGCATCTAGAGGTATCCAAACACTTAAGTCCATTATTAACTGAAAGTAATACCTTACATTTACATAGCATTTTACTGTTGTTGAAGCAATTTCACACACTCCATTTCATTTTATTCCTCACAACAGCCCTGTGAGGTAGGCTGAACAAGTTACAATATTTTATGTAAGGCAATGGAAGCCCAAAGATGATAAATGATTTAGGTAGAGATAACAGATCTAGTATATGGTAGAGCTAAGGTGATTCATTTTAAATACTTTAAAAGAAATTAAGCCAAAATATTTTTTGTTACATCCAGAAAATTTAGACTAATGGTTTTTAATATAAATTACTCCAACTTTAGCTACTATTATCTTACAGTATGAATTAGTTATAAATTTGATTTTAAAGAGTCTTCCTTAAAAGGTAAATTAGACTCAATGCTTTGGTACCTTAGAGATACTGGAAATATTTAAAAAAAAAAAAGCATTTTCATAACCCTTAGACTCTCCAAAAAGTTCCAATACTAATAAAAATGCCTTTTACCAATCACTTACAATTTGACTTATTTTAAAACTGGCCCAAACTTAAGAAGCTCCAAGCCAAAGCAAACACATTCACCTACCTGCTGTCCTACATACTGTGAAATCCTCTATATGTCCCTTCCCAAGGACCAACTTACATTGAACGGGTAACATTAAGAAAATATATCAAAAAAAAAAAGAAAGAAAGAAAATATATCAATTTAACATAGCTCAAATGATTACAAATCAAAAGTCAGGACCTTATACTGACCCAGAACTAACAAATACTGTTTTAATTTAATAAGTGAGTAGTCTGGGGAGAAAAGTACTATGACAATCTCTGATATCTATTGAATATTTATAAGCCAATACTAACGTTTATATGGCATACCCAACAATATCTTTTCAACAAAAACATATACCAAATATAATCCACTTAACCTCCAAATTACTCAAAAAACTTAAAGTATTTACATTAATCAAATATTCCAGGTAACAAAGCTGTCATATGTGACATATCAAGATCACAAATATTTGCATAATATGAATACTGTAAGATATACACAAAACTAAAACGATGCTGAATATGAGATAATCTTTCTGCAATGATTAAGGAAACATTCATGATCTCTTATAAGTGCTCTAGTACTGGCATTATGAAATGTAAATTAAAAATAACAAATAAATTTATGGTTATTTGGATGTTGAGTAAATTTATGCTGACCATACACTTCCCTAAGAGAATATATCCGGTGTAAAAATAAAATCAAGGAAGAAAATTCTCCAGACACATTTTATGTGACTACATGTAAGTGAACCATTTTATATGCAGTTAATTAGAATTTTTTTTACAAACTCTAACATTTACTTTTTAAAATTTCTGACTTATTAGCAAAAACATTGTTTTTAAGATGCAAACTATGTCTTACCACGCAAAAGCAGCAAAACTACTATACGCACAGAAAATCACACTTCACTAATTTGGGAAATCCAAATACAAAGTATGACTGTCATATCCCAGACACTTAAATATTTGTTGTATGAATTAGCCAATGAATGAACACTGACCTTACAAATATGGGGTTTTTTAAAAAGAATTATCATGATGATTTTTACATATAGTCTGTAGTTTATTTAGCCTAGATTCACATATTTTATAGAAGTCTACACTGTCTCTTTAAAATTAATACTCTGAAACAATCATTTTCCATTATATCCTTTTCCAATTTTTTCCCATGTTTCCAAAAGACACTATCTAAGTAACTTAATAATTTTATGGGAAAAGTATATATAAAAAAACTAATCATTCTAGGTAAGTCATGGAATAGAGTATCTTAGCCTAATTAAAAGATTTCATTACAAATTATTTATTCTTTATACCACCAAGGATCAGTCTCAAAAATTTAAATTATACACGATACTGTACACACCTTAATTTCATAAATGAGCAAATAAAGCCAAACCAGTATGTCTCTTTAGATGAAAACATGGGGAAAAAAATGATTGCAGAACAAATTCGGTCAAGTCTAGCTGTACAGCAGCAGTTCATGGTTTGTCAAAATGGTACAGGTGCCATCAGTTAAAGCCATGTACAGACAGGCACGCCTTTAATACTTTCAATTTGTTTACCTACACCTGGAACATTCAAAGAATTACTGTATAGTAAATGTGTATGTATATTCAGTTAGTAAATGCTCAGTATATACATATTTAAGAAAAGTTAAAGATGTATGTGACAGTCAGTCTGAAGAATCAAAATGAATTGTAAAAGAATTCTTTTTCTAAAGTGCTTAAGGCAATTCCTTAATTTCTTTATCCAGTTTACTAAGACTGCTTTGGGATTCAACTGCTAAAAGAGAAAGGCAATACTAAACGTATGTTTTTTATAAAACATAATTTTTTTTACACCTGTGATAACATACATTACCGTCAACCTCTCATGCATTTCTTTTACAGAAATCAATCATGTTTGACCTGTCAAAACGAAGAGTAAAAAAAAAAAAAAAAAAAGAATATTTGAAAAGGTATACCAACTTTCCATAATGTCTTCAATTGAGTGCAAAAAAATCTCAATATTTTTTAATTCAAATGTCAAAGAGAATGTTATATACTGTGTGTCAAGTTAATAGTTACCTTAATTTGAGACTATGTAAATAGGCACTACAGTTAGACTATTTTCTAGTTTGAAAATAAGGGTGGCAAACTTCCTCCAGTTTAACTTAACACAAATAAACGTAAATCAACTAAGCTAAAACCCCACACATTTTGTTCTTTTTTTTTAGAGACTTTTAAGAAGAAGCACAGTAAAAGGAAAACCTCAGATTCTTATTCTGAGGTATAACAGTATTACTTCAAATGAATTTTCCAAATGAATATTAGAAAACTTTATATGAAGGGTTTCAAATGATGACACGCGCACAGGAAGAATAATATGCATTCCTCCAGGCCCCTGATTAATATTTCCTTTTCCTCATGCCCCTGCAGTAGAAGCCCCTTACCAGTATAACATAATGGTCTCTGGTTTAAATATCAGTTGACACTGCATGGGGAATGGAGCAAGAGCATGCTTAGAGGAAGAAGGCACTTAAAATTAAAGAGAGGATACAATTATATAGACGTAACAGTGAAAGTTTTTAATACAAGAACTTCTGGCTTTTTCTGTGTCATTTTGTTAAAATATACGTAACTGTTCACAGAAAGCAGTTCACATAAAGCTCCACCACTAACTTACTGTTTTCAGGTTTAACTCTACGAAAAAGAATTATAACTTCCTGTTTCCTTAGGTCCTAGAACGACCCTGCTGTAGGGACATCCAAAAATTTCTTTCAAAATCTCTAGGAGAAACAAAGACCAAAATTATATTTATTTGGAGAATCAAAAGGGTATCTACTGACAATGTCATTCTCTAAACTTCATTATAGTCTTTAAAATATGTCATGAGACAATGGTATAGATATGAATGTCCTCTGAAAAAGTAATACCCAGTTCAAATGAAATTCCTTATTTAGATTTGTTTTACAATGAACAAAACACCCTATAAGTAAACTATGAGAGAGAATGAGCTGTTCCTATTCCACAGGGCTTTCTGTAGAAAACAATTCACATGTAATAAGCAGCAATGGTCACTTCTAGGGAGGTTGTCACAACACAATATACTTAAAATGTGAACGAAAGAAAGTCAACATGAGAAAGTAAAAGTTTCAAAAATTAAGGAATATACAAATCCAGAACTCTTTAAAATGCTCAATGGATTCTTAAATACTGTAATTACAACTTTCAGTTTGGCTCAAAGGACTTGTTACAAATTTTAATCAACTTTAAAAATATACTCTTCTCAATAACCATGTTTAACACATTGTTTAACACATTTTCCCTAAGTTTGGTAAAGATTACTCTATGTTGATTTTTGGAAGAATTACAACCCTTTAGAAAGCAAATGCATGTAGCAAAAAGATTGAGAGAAAAACCACCTCTGAATAGTTATATCTGAAAAACTCATGTGCCAAATAAGTCAGAGATTTGTAGTTTTTCAAAACAGTTGTTTAAACCATTCCATCTTATTAAAAAGCAGATTTAAATGACTTCAGTAAAGAATAGTTTTAGGCACCTCCCTTTATAACCTATTCCTCGTAGATAAAGCTTGAATAGGTAGCTTTCTCTACTTACTATACAGCTTTAATAAACTTTCATCTTCCTAGAAATGTTAAAAATCAGTTATTACCAAATTAAAGTGGGAATTTACCAAAGGTAACTACTAAAGGTAGTATTAAACTAGACAAAAAATCAGAAAATATAAAGCATTAAAAAATCTTACCCATCATCCAAAATGATGGAAAGAAAAGTCTGATTAAACAGGGTAACATATAAAGAATATCCCTTTGCAGCAGGTAAAAAACTGAAATTTGGGTGATTTTAAGCTATTTTGTCTAGAAACTTCCTATCCACTTTCTTTTTTGAGTTATAACCATAAGAGAAATATCACAATATTTGGAAAAGAGAAAATGATATTCAATCCAGTCAATAAACAAAAGAGGATAATTTAGCAAACCTCAGCTTGTTTATAAAAGGGGAAAAATAAACTATTGTAAGAAAACCTTTCTAGCACCCCCAATTATTTCCATTTTTAGAAAACCACAGAGGACTGTATAGTTTTCAAGCTTCAGTGTAAGAACTAAATAACAGGTAGTGATGACATTAAAAAAGAGAAAGTACAGAGGAAAGAAGACAAGATTTAAATGCTTTTCCCTCAGGTCCTAGGGCTACCATATGTAACTAAACATATTAGAAGAACCAAAGTAATCCAAGAAACACAAAAATGAGTTTCTATGTAACTACTTAAACACTGCCTTTTTCTCCCATTTACTCTTCAAAACATCAGTTTCTTGCTCGATGTCTGCTTGCTTCTCTGATATTGCTCAGCAGGTTCCTGTGAATGCTTCGTACTAGATGCTTGATGCTAACAGATTCCACACCTTAAAGCAGAATGTAGCAAACCTGATTTCCACCACTCAAAAATTTCTGTGATTAGTAACTGCACAGAAAAGGCCACCCATTCAAGAAGGGGTGAGGGAAGGTAAACATATTCTGAATAGGCATTACTGAGTAATATTGTTTAGGCTGCTAGCCGAACCAGTCATTCCATTTTCACTTTTCTGAAGTGTTCTCACAGCACTTGGAACCTGCATCCCAGTATTCAAAGAAAGTCCACCACACCAAACCTAAGAAAGGACAAAAACAAAGCTTCAGTCAGATTTCAAATCAAATGAAAATTTAAATGATCCTTATATTTCTATTTGAAAGGCAAAATGCCACATAAGTGAACATTATCAAATTCCAAACTGATAACCTTTGTATGTGAACTGAGGGGAAGTGGAAAGGCTAACTCAAGAGTCTTCTAGAACCAAAGAAGTCTTTTAGACTTTCCAAGAGACCAAAGGAAGTCTTTATGATAGCAGAACCCACTGGAGCTGCACACAAGAAAGGGAAGTAAGGGCTGTAGAAATTTAGAGACTAAATTGGATTAATCTAGGCAAAAGACATTATCATTATTGATGCTAATGTTCACAACCAAGAGAAGTGCACAAAGAGTCAACTTCTTTACCCCAATTACTGCTTTAGATTTTGATAATGAGGTGTGGCCTGACACTATAGGAATTTAACACCCCTCTGTTAACAGAGTAATTCCATGAGTTTCTTCCCTAGCTTGTTAACAATAAGAACTCTTTTATAATTCTTTAAGGTTGTCAGAGGAAAATGCAAATGACAATATCCAGATACACTTGCTATATTCTATTATCATAAATGTGAATGAGTTTATGAAACATAAAACTGCTTCACTTGTGAACAGAGCAGCTGTCATTCAGTAAACTATAACTTATTTGGAATACAGTCAAGAGAATTAAAATGTGAAAATATGAATCAGTTAAGCTATCATCAACTGCCATTTATGCAGCAGACATAAGCATAAATCGAGGAAGAGTCTAGAAATTTTTTAAGTATTCCCAACTTCAACTATATCCTAAAGTATTAAATATTTACTAAGTAACTACAGCATAGTTACAAAGAATTTCCTGACCTGTGAAATGTATAACTATATAATTAACATTCTAAAATATTAATGACAGAAGGTAATGATAACTCTTAAAATACAAAAACATGGGACTTCCCTGGCGGTCCAGTGGTTAGGACTCTGTGCTTCCAATGCAGGGGGCACGGGTTCAATCCCTGGTCAGGGAACTAAGATCCCGCATGCCACGTGGCATAGCCAAAAAACAATATGGCACAAATGAACCTATCTACGAAACAGGAACAGACTCACAGACATAAAGAACAGACTTGTGGTTGCTGTTCTTTATGTCTGAGGGATGGGGGGGTAGAGGAGGGATGGACTGGGAGTTTTGGGTTAGTAGATGCAAACTATTATATATAGAATGGATAAACAAGAAGATCCTACTGTATAGCACAGGGAACTATATTCAGTATCCTGGGGTAAGCCATAATGGAAAATAATATAAAAAAGAATGTATAGGGGAGTTCCCTGACAGTCCAATGGTTAGGATTCAGCACTTTCACTGCCGAGGCCTGGGTTCAATCCCTGGTTGGTGAACTAAGATCCCGCAAGCTGTGTGGCCAAAAAAAAAAAGAATGTATATATGTGTATACCTGACTCATTTTGCTGTACAGCAGAAATTAATACAACATTGTAAATCAACTATACTTCAATAAAAAATAAATTAAAAAATATAAAAGCAACTGATTATAAAACTATCTTATTTTATTGAAAATTATTTGATTTTAAAAAATATTTACTCAAAATATCTAGCACAAAGGTGGAAGGGAAAATCAATGGAGAAAGGTTAGTCTTTTTCAGTAAGTGGCACTGGAACGTGTGGACATTCATATGCAAAAAGGGATAGGGAGGGTGGGAGGGAGACACAAGAGGGAGGAGATATGGGGATATATGTATATGTATAGCTGATTCACTTTATTATAAAGCAGAAACTAACACACCATTGTAAAGCAATTATACTCCAATAAAGATGTTAAAAAAAAATAGATCTCAAACCATGCTCTATACCATATATAAAAGTTAACTCAAAATGGATCCCAGACCTAAATGTAAAACCTAAAATTATAAAACTACAAGGAGAAAACAAAAGAAAATATCTTTGTGGCCTTGAGTTGGGCAAAGCATGAGCCATAAAAGAAAAAAAATCGATAAACTAGACTTAATCAAAATGAAAAACTTCTCTTTGAAATGTCAAGAAAATGGAAAAAAATCAGAGACTGGGAGAAAATATTTGCAAAACATTTATCTGATAAAGGATTTATCCAGAATACATAGATATCTTAAAACTCAATAATAAGAAAATAAGTAACCCAATTGTAAAAAATGAGCAAAATATTTTAAGATACTTCACCAAAGAAATTATACAAATGGCAAATAAGCACATGAAAAAAGCATGACATTCACTAATGTAATTATAGTTTCATCATTTGGAATGAAAAAACAATGAATAAACTCACTACCTACTTTCCTGAGATAGATTCAAATTAAACATGAAATCTACCCTTTTAAAAAGCATATCTGAGGGCTTCCCTGGTGGCGCAGTGGTTGAGAGTCCGCCTGCCGATGCAGGGGACACGGGTTCGTGCCCCGGTCCGGGAAGATCCCACATGCCGCGGAGCGGCTGGGCCCGTGAGCCATGGCCGCTGAGCCTGCACATCCGGAACCTGTGCTCCGCAATGGGAGAGGCCACAACAGTGAGAGGCCCACATACCGCAAAAAAAAAAAAAAAAAAAAAAAAGCGTATCTGAGACTTAGGGGAAAAATAACTTTGAATTCTACATGGTAAAAATACTGTCCTTGAGTGACCAATTTGGAAAAACAGCCAAAAACAAATCATATGCAGAGGTTAAAAAGAAAATAACCTTTCCAATATCCCTAAGTATGGTACTACAAACAATAACTTTATTCACTAATCATTTTTACTTTTTAAGGGAAATCTAGGAGTCTTCGTTATTAGCATTCTTTTAAACTTATTTTATGACTTTATGGTATCTAGGGTAAATAATCATTATCAATTGTGAGATTTAAAAGTACTGTATTTTAAACCCACATATAACCTGAATACTTTTATCCTTACAGTTTAGGAGTTACAGTTGGGGGTGATTGTCGAAGAACACACATATAAACATTCCACCAAGTCTGCAATGGAAATACACCATCCTGATCTGTAGAAGCAGCCCCCAAATTAAGGAAAGTTCTAGCCAGAATAATGATGATCTTAACTGGATTGCAGAACTCCCCACAGTGGCCTAATCTTATAGGGAAATGCAACAGATAAAGGAATTAGGAGAAGCAGTAATATTTCCTTAATAAAAATATAAATTCAAAACCAAGTTTCATTTTGTGTGGAGAATCATGACTTTTTCTCAAATTGAGTAGTCCTGAAATTATACACGTGTATATAGACATACATATATTCAGTCTACCACACATAGATAGTCATCTAATATTTTACAAAGATTGTACTGCAGTAGAAAAAGGATAATCTCAGTAAATGGTCCTGGAATAAGCAGCTATCCATATGGAATTAAAGAACATATTTCAACCCTAACATCATACCAAACATATCATTTCTATATTGTACTTGTATTGTAAATGCAGTCTATGTCTAAATGTATAAGGAAAATTTTGCTTTTAGAAGAAAACACAGTATTTTCACGACGTTGGGAGTGAATAAACATTTTTTAGACTGAACACAAAAAGTGCTAACCATAAATGAAAAAACTGACAAACTGAGCAACATTAAAATTAACAACTTTTGTTCATCAAAAGACACCAATAAGAGAGGGGAAAGGAAAGCCAGAGTGGAAAAGATAACTGCAATACATATATCCGGCAAAAGACCCAGACTATAGAAATAACTCCAAAACAATCAATAAGAAAGAGGAAGAAAATCCAACAGAAATACAGGCAAAAGACTTGAGCAAGCATTTCACAAAAGAATATATCCAAACAGTCAATAAACATATTAAAAGGTGTTCAACAGCACTAATCACCAAGGAAATGCACATGAAAACCACAATGTAATATATCATACCCATTAGAAGGATAAAAATTTTTAAAAAGACAATATCAAGTGTTGATAAAGATGTGGAGGAATTCAAACTCTCATATACTGCTGCTGGTAAATTAGTATAACCAACGTCTTTGGAAAACTCTACTACAGTTGGTTACACACATACCATATGATCTAGTAACCTCAATCCTAATTATATACCCACTGGAAATACATATACATATCTACCAAAAAACATTAACAAGAATATTTATAGAAGTTCTATTTGTAAATGTCTCCAATGGGAAACCACCCAAGTATCCAACTAAATTAGAATGGGTAAATAAATTATGATACAGTCATATAATGGAAAACTATACATATACATACAATAGAAAACTATGTGAACTACCACCACATAGAAAAACATGGATAAATCTCACAAACATAATATTGAGCCAAAAAGATACTGTATGATTCCATTTATACAAAGTTGAAAAGAAGGCAAATGAATTTATGGTACTAAAACTCAAGACAGTAACCACTTTGGAGGAGGGCCATTAGGGGCTGGAAATGGGCACAATGCTCCATTTTTTTTTTTTTTTTTGCGGTATGCGGGCCCCTCACTGCCGTGGCCTCTCCCGCCGCGGAGCACAGGCTCCGGACGCGCAGGCCCAGCGGCCAGGGCCCACGGGCCCAGCCGCTCCGCGGCACGTGGGACCCTCCCGGATCGGGGCACGAACCCGCGCCCCCTGCACCAGCAGGCGGACTCTCAACCACTGCGCCACCAGGGAAGCCCAATGCTCCATTTTTTGACCTAGATGCTGGTTACAAAAATGAGTGCAGTCCTATGAATATTGATCAAACTACACGCTTATGGTTTGCAGACTTTTGTGTCTTAACACTTATTTCAATAAAATATACCAAAAATATACAGACAAACACAGATTTGGGAGAGGTGGACTGGGGAAAGGGAGAGGAATATAAAGAAAAAATAAGGTATTGTGCTTTCCCAAATATACAGCATAGATTGTTCTCCTTAAAGTTGCCAAACCAAATAAAATATAAATTACGTACTAACCATGAAACCAGGTAGTACTGGCTGAGTAAATTTTGTCTTAAAGGAATACAACAACTGTTTTGAGTTTGCATCATAGAAAGAAAGTTGACCTAAAAGGAAGGAGAAAAAAAAGTCTGATTTATTATTGAAAAAAATAATAATATCTAATTAAGTCTAACATAAAATCATGCATAAAAAGTAATAACCAAATGCACATTTTGGCATTAATTTTTTTGTCACTATGAGGACTGGACTTAGTAATTCTCACTTGCAAATCAGTAGTAAACATGCTTAAGAAAAAGCCCAAATCCAGTTTTCTTTCCCTGGTTTTCAAGATCTCCATAGTGCTTGCATAATCTGGCACTATTCTACTTACTCAACTATAGACTATTTATTTTATCATTATTTAACAAATGGCTTCCTTAGCCCAGTAAAAGCCATGGTTATTTCTTCTTCATTTTTATTATATAATCAGCCTTTCCACTCAAATCCTATCACCATTTAAGGTTTACTCTACGAAACTTTGTCTTCTAACTACTTGAAGCCATGCTTATACCTGAGTTTCTGAAATCATGGTATAGTTATCACCGCTTCAACTTTGTTAATTCTTAAAATCTCCTCACAGTCCGTCTTTCAACAATGATCATGCAACTAAATCACTCTTTCTGACCACCTAACTGTCCAACCTGATGGCATCCTCACAACTGTTATCACTTCTTCAAACTCTTCTCTCATGACTATTCTCTTGGTTTGTTTCCTAATCCTGAGGATATCTTCTGTCTCTTTTTCTCCTATTCTAAATGTAGATGCTTAAAGCCAGAAACAGGGGTATCAACAGTGGTTAGACTCCCAGGGAGGAAACAGATCACCTCATTGCTCTTTCAAACCCATCTTTCTAGATGCTTCTCACTTAACCTCTCTGAGCCTCAGTTTCCTCATCTGTTACATGAGATTAATAATTCTGACCTTTTAGGATAGCTATAAGGATTAAGTGAAAACAATATGCAAAAGGGGCTTAAATCCATACCCAACATGTAATATGGACAACTATTTCTATTAGTGGGAACTCTTAGTGATGCTATCAAAATAGTCATATGTTAATTAAAAAAAATAAGTGTAGATGCTTGTCCAGGTTCTTTCTCTCTACAATGCTCCCACTGCTGCCATTAAACAGAGAAGAAGAGAAAAGAAACTAACACTTATGCCTACTGTTAAAGAACTGGGTGATTTATACACATTACCTCAAAATATCAAGCAACCTATATATGGTCACAAAGTTAGTACACAGCAGAGCAATAATGCTTAACTGTTCTGTACAATATTCACTGGCCATTCGTGATGCCATTTCTAATATTTAGCTTCAGCTAAATAATGCCACATGGCTGTCCTGCTGGCATCTCATCTTTCCCCAGGACTCCATGCTCCCTACCCTGTTGATGATACTGTCACCCTGTTGATCACACTGGATGGAACCTCAGTCATCTTCAGTTCTTCTTTGTCTCTCCCTCCAATCCATATTTAGTTATCAAGTCCTATGAATTCTACTTTCACACTATCAAATTCATTCTTCTTGATTCCTCACTGCTCAGATCCCTCTTACCACGAATCACTCAACAAATACTTATTAAGGGCTCACTATGTGAAGCACTTGTCAGGCAATAAGGACATAATACTTAACAAAACAGACATGGTCCTGTCTATATAAAGACCACCTCCTTGAAAAGTCTTCCCCTATCAACGTTTGCAGTCTCTTCTACATTCAACCATTTACTCTCTAATATTTCTAAAACCATATTACAATCATATGACTACAGTTTTCTAAAATGAACAGAAGCCCCCCCACCAACTACTAAAAAAAGGACTAGCCTATTATTATTTTTCAAGGCCCTCAGAATCTGATCCCATCCTACATTACAATTTCTTCCTATACCCTATGCTCTAGGTTAACAATTATACTTCTTACTACTATCTTTAAGGAACCACCAAGTATGGGAAAAGAGAAGATAAGCAAATGCTATCTTGGTAGTTGAAAAAGAAAAAAAAATGTACGCCAATAAATTTACTAGTTATCCTGAGGAAAATATTTATCTGATTCAAAAGGAGTAAATAAAAAAGATGCAGCAAAACTGACATGTCATCACTATCACTAAAAATAAATCAAACCAAAATCACTTTGTTTACTTTTTTGTTTGAGTAACCAGGTTGATGCCTCATGGAATCATCTGGACACAATGTTAACTAAAATGGTAAAATTTGGTTTTATTAGCTCTAAGTGTCAACTTGGAGAGAAGCATTTAGGGAATTACTTTTGTTCCCTAGTTCAACAGTACCTCATCTTCAAAAGTTTTATAAATATTTAGATGACAGTAGAGAAGATACTTATCAAATACCTAACTCAAAAAGCTTAAAGAAATTTTGCAAAAAATAACCCCACCAAGTTAATTTTTAGATGATCTTAACAGGAGGGAAAGATTGGCCAAATCTATTAAGATGAAACTTAAGGACAAATATAATATTCTTCATTTGAGTTATAAACAACAAAAAAACACCCCAACACTGACAATATCAGAGAAAAAAAGATAATCTGACAGAACTGCATGGAAAAAGATCTAGTGGATTAGCTGCCTACAAGCTCAATATTGATCTACAGTGCTGGTAAGTCATATTACTAGAAATTATGCGGCCAAATCACTAACCTATGAAGGTCAGAAGTTGTGTGTTCTACTTTGAGAACCAATCTTTAAAATATATAGACATAGCATACAACCACAGGAGATAATACGGGTTTGGAAAAATTAAATTATAAAAGGAACAGTTAATGGTATGGGGAATGTACAGTCTGGTAAAACAGGGCAAGAGAAGCAATGTTAGTAGTTTTTAAACAAATAAGGATTATACAGTAAGTCCCTTACATACGAATGAGTTCCATCCTGAGAGCGTGTTCGTAAGTCCAATTTGTTCCTAAGTCCAACAAAATTAGCCTAGGTACCAAACTAACACAATTGGCTATATAATACTGTACTGTAACAGGTTTATAATACTTTTCACACATATAATACATAAAAAACAAACACAAAAGTAAAGAAAACATTTAAAATCCTACAGTACAGTACCTTGAAAAGTACAGTTGTACAGTACAACAGCTGGCATACAGGGGCTGGCATCAAGTGAACAGGCAAGAAGCGTTACTGACTCGAAGAGGGAGAGGAGGTGGGAGATGACAGAGCTGAAGGATCGTCAGCAACAGGAGACGGAGGGCAAGCCGCAATTCCACTCAGGCCTGACGTTGATGGCAGAGGTTCTGGTTCCTTGCTTGATTTAATTCTATCTACCCTCTTGAAAAAACGATCCAGTGATGTCTGGGTAGTAGCTCTTTTTTTCTCATTATAGATGACACTGGATTGCATTCTGAATTCTGCTGCAATCTTTGTATACCGTCTACGTTCCGGTCCTGTGCCTCCAAAACTAACAGTGCCTCCTCAAATAAAGAAAATCCCCTCGCCATTTCCTGCATCATGAATCTCTTCAGTTCTTCGGTTACTTCTTCTCCCTCTTTTCTCGTCGTCCTTTCTCTGGGCCTCCAGTTCAATCAAGTCTTCATTAGTAAGCTTCTTGTGTTGCACAGCAAGGAATTCATTGAAGTCATCCTCTTGCAGATCTAGCGCCAGCTACTCGCTGAGGGTCACTAAGTTGCTGAAGACCTCTTTGGACTCCTCATCCACCTTCTCAAATCCACGAAAATCATGAACAAACCGTGGGCAAAGGTTCTTCCAAACCTCATTCATGGTGACGGCCATAACCTCACGCCAAGCAAAGTCTGTATTTTTTACGACCTTGTAGATGTTACAGTCCTTCCAAAATTGCTGCAAGGTTGTTCCTGATCCGTCACTTGCCTTTACTGCCTGATGAAAAGTGTGATGTAAATAATATTTCTTAAAAGTTGGTATAACTCCCTGGTCCATAGGTTGGATGAACAACATAGTATTTGGTGGCAGATGCACTACTTTGAGGTTGGGATGAAAGTTGTCCATGAATAGGGAGCGGCCCAGAGCACTCTCAAGCAGCAAAAGAATGTTGAATGGGATGTCCTTTGCCAAGCAATATTTCTCTACCTCCGGGATAAAGTGGTGGGAAAACCAGTCCTGGAAAATGATCTGTGTAACTCAGGCTTGGGGGTTATTACTCTTCCACAAAACAGGAAGAGAGCCCTTGGCTGTGTGTTTAAGGGTTCTTGGGTTCTCTCAGTGATAAAACTAAGAGAGGCTTCAGCTGCATATCGCCGGAAGCACTGCCACCAAACAACAGAGTTAGCCTATTCTTTGCTGCTTTATAGCCTGACAGCACCTTTTCCTCCTTACTGATGTTAACTTCAGTCTGGCATCCTCTTCCAGCACAGTTCTGTCTCATCCACATTAAAAACCTGCTTGGGTAAATATGTGCTTTCATCAATAATTTCTAGAAGCATTTCAGGAAATTCCCGAGCAGCTATCATATCTGAACTTGCTGCCTCGCCACTTACTTCTACGTTTTGAAGGTTGGCTCTAGCCTTGAACCGATGAAACCAGCCATGGCTGGCATTAAAAGGTGTGCCCTCTGATTCTTCACCATGTTTCTTCTTCAAGTCTTCATAAAGGCTTTTAGCTTTCTCTTGAATCAGCATTAAGCTGAGCAGGACTCAGCGCTGATGTTGATCCTGCAACCGCACACTGAGAAGTTTCTCCATCTCCTCCATCACTTTTCCATTCTTTTTCAATATTATTGTTGACATCTTCGGCACAGCAGACTTCATATGTCCGATCTTGTCCTTGTTCTTTAGAATTGTGCTGATGGTTGAACGATTCGTGTTATAAGAATGAGCGATGTCTACCATCTTTTCACCTTGCTCCACTCTCTCAATTATTTTCACTTTTGTTTCCATCCTTATCGCTTGGCTCTTCTTAGTAGTACCAGCTACATCACTGCTGCTTTTAGGCTTGCTTCCTGACATTCTGGGCTTGAAATAAAGATACCGTACTACTGTACCCTATATAGTACTGTACAGTAGAGTACACAAAAGCACAACCACTTGTAGAGGACGTATACACGTGACAATGTACACTAGACACTTGAACTAACTTACATGATTGGACATGCGAACGCACATTCACATCTTTGAGAGTTCACAACTTGAAGATTCATATGTAGGGGACTTACTGCAAGGTAAGTATGAATTAGGGAACATAATTCTGTGTTTCTTCAGATGTCAAAATTTAAGAGCAACAGTCTCAGAAGTTACTGAGAAGACAAAGTGAGTTGATTTAAGAAAAACCTTCTAACCAAGTGTTATCCTACAGCGAAACAGGCTGCCTTCTAAGACAATTAGCTTCACACAGAAAAGTTCCAGCATAGGAGTTGGCAACTACTTGCAGATATAATGTAATAAGGATTTTATACTATGTGGCAAATGGATTGGGTAATTTCTAAGGTTTATTCCAACTCAAAAAATCTGACTCTACCACTCTTAACAAGTAATAAAACAAGGTAAAGGAGGAATTAAAACGGGCATGAGAAATTTTAAGGCTCAAGACTAAAATTAGCAAAATCTCTTTTTCAAACTTACTTAGTATATTATACATGAGTGCTTTTGCAGGCCTGCAAGCAGACATCGCGTGCCCTTTCAGTCAATTACAGAGCTGAAATTATGTTTGTGATCAAATCCCAGAAGGTCAAAATACCCTTACCACAATACTAATGGAAATTCTGTAGAGATGATTACTAATGAAAAGTACTGAAATACAAGCAACGATGACGAAATAACTTAGGAGAAAATCAGTAAACTTACCCCCATCAAAATCACAAAATACACCTATTCTTTCAGGAACTGTAACATCCAAGGCTTTGACTTTATTATTATGCTTTGCTGCAAATGTGTTTTGTAGCCAGTTGTTGACATGGATACACCAACTAGTGTTTGTCTTTCCTAATTGGTCAAATTTCCCCAAAGTCTTGTATGCTACTCCCACGCTGTAGGATTTACAATCCTTCTGGGCCTTGACCTCCCAGTAATGTTGTCCACTTTCAATAGCAGTGTCTCCTATGAAAGATCAGAAGGTAAATTTGACTCTTACCTCTTCCTTATGAGTCACAGAGTTTTACCTATATCTTGGCCCACAAAATGGCACAAAAAATCTGATTCAGGAGAAAAATCATGCTAACACACAGACACTAAATGCAGAGTATCTGCTATAATGACTTGTACATTTACTGCTAACTTTTCTGAATATAAAAGGCTTCAGAACTTTTCTTCCTTACTCTCCCCTCAAGAGTTATAAATGTGGAGCACTATGTAAACTGAAGCAGAATTTAAAACGTATCAATAAAAAGACAATTTGAAAACCCACCAAAGTAATTAAGCTTCAAGAGGGAGAAACTTTGGCAACAATTCATTCAATACACAGGCAGCCACTCCACCACTGAGTGTAAAGTCCACCAATGTGACTATGATGCCTTTAATCTGAGATAACGAAGAACTATTATGTTTATCCTACCCAGCACTGTATATGATTCCCCAGTAAAACGATCTCTGCTGCCTCTTACTGCTGGTGGCCTGGAGCCTATGGATGTCCGTTTAGGGGATGGTGTACCACTTCTAGATAAACAGGAACAAAAAGAAAAACAAATATTCTATATTGCACATGTTTCACAAACTAAAATTACAAATCAGGAAATGAGTCTTTCTAAAGATTTCTAATCACGCTGCACAAATAGCAACATTTAATTTTATTTGAATTATTTATTATTAAACAGATTTGTCAATTATAACACTTAAATGTAAGAAGTCATCAACATAAAGCATGCTAAAAACACTAATACCATGCAGACTGAGCAAGGCTTGTACAAAGAACATACAGTTGAAATATGAGACAAAAAGGGAAAAAAAGAACTCAAGGGAAAAAAAAAAAGAACTCAAGAAAGATAATGGATTATAGCTTACATTTCTTGCAGTTAAATTTAGATGAAAAGCAAGACTTATTTTGGTAGGAGAAATGCTTTATAATACTTGTTATTATCCTGTGCATGGATTTGGGTAATTGCTATTTTTCTTTTTAAGACTTATGAGAATCAAAACTAAATAACCTTTTTTATAAGCAGTAGGTATTGGGTTGGCCAAAAGGTTCGTGCAGCTTTTTTCCGTAAGATGGCTCTACTAGCGCTTAGTTGTCTTTAACTTCATTCGAAACAGTTTTGTTAGACTATATTGTGACAGCTATCATATCAGTGTGCATTTAAAAAAAAAATCAAAACCGGTGAATTTTTGTGTAGTCATTTTAATACTGAAGATGGAAGAAAAAGAGCAACATTTTCAGCATATTATGCCTTATTATTTCAAGAAAGATAAAAACGCAACTGAAATGCAGAAAAAGATTTGTGCAGTGTATGGAGAAGGTGCTGTGACTGATCAAACGTGTCAAAAGTCGTTTGCAAAGTTTCGTGCTAAAGATTTCTCACTGGATAACATGCCACGGTTGGGAAGGCCAGTTGAAGTTGATAGCAATCAAATCGAGACATTAATTGAGAACAATCAATGACATGGGAGATAGCCGACCTACTCAAAATATCCAAATCAAGCACTGAAAATCATTTGCATGAGCTCAGTTACGTTAATCGCTTTGATGTTTGGGTTCCACATAAGTTAAGTGAAAAAAACCTTCTTGACCATATTTCTGCGTGCGATTATCTACTGAAACATAATGATAATGCTTCGTTGTTAAAAGAAATTGTGACAGGCAATTAAAAGTGGATACTGTTCAATAATGTGGAAGGGAAGAGATCATGGGGCAAGTGAAATGAACCACCACCAACCACACCACAGGCCAGTCTTCATCCAAAGAGGGTGATGTTGTGTATATGGTGGGATTGGAAGGGAGTTCTCTATGATGAGCTCCTTCCAGAAAACCAAACAATTAATTCCAACAAGTACTGCTCCCAGTTAGACCAACTGAAAGCAGCACTCGATGAAAAGCGTCCGGAATTAGTCAACAGAAAATGCATCATCTTCCATAAGTGTAACGTAATACTACATGTTTCTTTGATGACCAGGCAAAAACTGCTACAGCTTGGCTGGGAAGTTCTGATTCATCCACCGTATTCACCAGACACTGCACCTTTGGATTTCCATTTATTTCGATCTTTACAAAATTCTCTTAATGGAAAAAATGTCAATTCCTTGGAAGACTGTAAAAGGCACCTGGAACAGTTCTTTGCTCAAAAAGATAAAAAGTTTTGGGAAGATAGAATTATGACATTGCCTGAAAAATGGCAGAAGGTAGTGGAACAAAATGGTGAATACATTGTTCAATAAAGTTCTGGGCGAAAATGAAAAATAGGTATTTTATTTTTACTTAAATACTGAAAGAAATTTTTGGCCGACCCAGTGTTTTTGTTCTGTATCTTTTCTTCTTAAAAAGAAAAACAGCAATTACCCAAATCCAGGCACAGGATAATATCAAGTATTATAAAGCACTTCTTCTACTAAAATGGACAAGATGCAACCTGACCTTCCTTTATCAAATTATATGATACGGTAAACTGGACAGTATTAAGGCCTCTCACTAACTCCCCAAAACTCAAAATAGATCAAATCCCAAAGATGTTTAAAAAAATAAGATTTCAATTATATCAAATCACTGCATTCATAAAACAAAAAAAATTTATAACTTACCAGTAGTAAAGAAATAAAGGGAAAGCATGGCAAAAAGAAAAACAGATGTAACTACTAAGAATGGCAGCTTAAATTTCAGAGAAAAATTAAATAAGGAGATGTCTTCCTTTGCAGCATTCTAGACTTCCAACCTAAGTACATTTTTGCAAGAAGTGCAACAGCTGTTATTGTTTTAAAGCAGCGGTCCCCAACCTTTCTGGCATCAGGGACCGGTTTCGTGGAAGACAATTTTTCCATGGACCGGGGGAGGGATGGTTCAGGTGGTAAGGCGAGCGATGGGGAGCGATGGGGAGCGGCAGATGAAGCTTCGCTTGTTCACCTGCCGCTTACCTCCTGCTGTGCACCCTCCCTCCCAAGACGACTGTTATCGGTCACGGCCAGGACTGGGGCTTGGGGACCCCCTGTCTTAAAGCAAACATGATCCCATCCTTTAAAGACACCTCAGTCACTCAACTATCTGAATTAAGCCTCTTTGTTACCTCTACTCTGGATTATTTTACCAACTTCCCAGATGATCTCTCTGCTACCCAATTCACTTGTTCACTGTTAGGAGATAAACCTAACTGATTCTCCTACTTTAAAATCTTCAAGCACTTTCTTACTGCCTACAAATGACTTAGCTTGGCTTTTCAGGTTCTTCTTGATTTGGGCCCACTCTGCTTTTCCAGCCTTCTCACCTCTGGAGAGCACTATCTAGCTAAATATAGTCACTCAAGTGTCCCTTAAACTCAGGCAATCTGCTTCAGTGTCTTTTCCTTTCCTTGCTCCTTCTCTCACTGCAAGTCCAAACGCTACACATTCTTCCACTTATTTGAGAACCAACCTAAATACCATTTCACTAATGAAGGTTTCCCAGATCCTACCAGTCTAAATAACTTTTCTGAAGAGTCCAGCTCCAGGCCAAAATCCTATGTATGATCTTTCAGGCCCAACAAGAAGCGATTATAAATGCTTGCCTTCTCTACCCCAGACTTGGTACAGAGCTAGTTCACTGCAGTTTCTAGAAGCAGTTGCAATACCCCCTGCAACCCCAAGCTCATATGAATGTCTGCATTCCTAGATTGGGCGCCTGTATTCAGAGGCCCCCTTACAGCAGGGGGCCCCCGGCTGAGACCCTTTCCAGCTGCCTCTTCAGAGACCTCCTTAAAGAGGGCAGGGGTCAGGGAGCAGTCTGAAGACATTTTTCTCCACTCTGTCTCAATACTTTTCTACTCCTAACCTTTCCCCCTCTCTCATTTCCTTGGCCTCAGGTCCATAAAACAATAGGAGAAGGCTTTTGTTTGGGCCTTCCTGGGCAGTGAGATGACCCTCAGATACTCACCATCTGCCATCTGCTCTCACTTACCTAACCCTCACCCTGAGCCATTCTGTTGTGAAAAGTGGAACCCTGGGGGGGGCTAACACCCTTTCCTTTGTGGCCTCTAGCTTATACTATCACAGTAAGTACATGAAGTCTTGATTGTTACTTTCAGTTTGGCTTATTGTCCTAACTGACCACTTCAACATGCGGCAGCTCAGGAAATCTTTCTTCCTCTAAACTCCCTGATTCACACATACTATTACACATAATCTCTATCTTGTATTATTGTTATTTATATATAGAGATATATCTCATCTACATAAGTTAGGGCAAATTCCTTGAAGGCAGGGACAGTGTTTATCCCTATAAACTCCAAAATATCCAGCTGACATCCTGCAGTGAACAAATATTTATGGAAAGAATAAATGTATGTAACATTCCAGAAGTAGCCTACATAATAAAATACTCTTAAAAGGAGGGAAGAGAGAAAGAGAAATAACATGATGAAATTCTACATATAAGTATCCTAAAAATCTCCAAATGAAACTTCACTGATTCTATTAAATCCAGCAGCACTTTACAATTTATAATACACTAACTATGAAATCACTTTCACCAATAATAAGCAAATAAACTAGAAAAAAGAAAAGATAATTTTGAAAAGAGAACACATTCTGGTTTCTGGGAAAGATACGCAGTATCTTCAAATTAGCACATTATTACTTGTGCAATTTGAAGTGATTCATCTTTCTGGCACTGTCCTAATAACTTCAGTAATGACCTTTATTTTTTATCCTTGATGCTTCTGAAACTGCATGATTATTATAAAACATAGGACACTTCACACCTGCCTCATGTCAAATATATATAAATGCAAAGCTGTAATGTTAGATATATTGAATACAGCACAACAAGAAAGGTGCCAAGTATAAGTAAATGCAGAAAAAAATCAGATAAAGGAAAATAATTCAAGAAAGACTTTAAAGCAGAGCTTATTGTTTTGTTATCGTATACAACATAATCCAAATAATATACAGCACATTATAATGCTGTAAATTCAAAACATAAGCCACCAATACAGACAGTCTACACAGACCAATATTTTAGCTTATGAAGGCTGCTGCAATGGCTTCTGCTTATTGGTTAAAGAAAAATAAGTTATTCAGCCAAGCTAGATATACTAAGTCCTAGAACTATACAGACATAGATCATCACCTTGTATGTTTCTTCAGTGAAGTAACATGGGCACTGTCAGATAAAAATAGGCAACTGTTAAGAGACTGCTTTACAACTTAAATTTAACAGTTTATAGTAAAATTAGATCAAAAGCCTGCTGAGGAATTTCTTTTGATTCACTGTTTAACTCACAGTGATTACCTTATTTTAGTTTGAGCAAAATTTATCTCTGTTTAAAGAGGTCCCCATACTTTGAGACTATCTAAATAAGTCCTACAATAATAAAAGGTCCTAAGCCTGCCTCTTTGTTCATAAGGCTGCTGATCAGGGGCCAGACACTGGGACTGTACATGGTAATAGCTGTCATTCACTGCAGACCTTTGGGTAAGACAGGTGATCTGTAAGTCTAAAATTCAGGAACTATTGCTAGGAATTTCTCTCTAAGCAGTTCAAAGTGCTGTAGATATAACTTTAAAGTAATGGAATACTAAAATAAAAGGTGTAAGAAGAGGATTAGGAAAGAAACTTAAAAAAAAGTAATGAAAAATGTTAATGACAAATTCAAGTACTGATAATATTATATTCTTCACTTTGGTGTTACTAATAAGAATTTTTTTTAACATCTTTATTGGAGTATAATTGCTTTACAATGGTGTGTTAGTTTCTGCTTTATAACAAAGTGAATCAGCTATACATATACATCTATCCCCATATCTCCTCCCTCTTGCGTCTCCCTCCCACCCTCCCTATCCCACCCCTCTGGTGGTCACAAAGCACTGAGCTGATCTCCCTGTGCTATGCGGCTGCTTCCCACTAGCTATCTATTTTACATTTGGTAGTGTATATATGTCCATGCCACTCTCTCACTTCGTCCCAGCTTACCCTTCCCAAGAATTTCATTTTAAGTTATTGTCAAGTAACAATCAATGTACAAGCATTTTATTCAGATAACAGATTTAAAAAACTAGCTTACCTGCCCTTGTTCTCTTTTCCTTTAATTTTGCTTTCTTGACCTTTTCCTCCAGTAGGATCCCACTCTACACAGGTATCTTCAACTCTCAGGTTCAAGTGGGAGGATGAGTTATCCAAACTGAAGTTAAGTGCTAACCAAAACAATATTTCAATTTATTTTAATGTAGCATATCTCTAGTTTCTGAAGCACAACCATCATCACATTGTTTTCCTACTCAATGGATTTAACACTGTATATAGAGAATAAAGTTCCAATTCCTAATCCTAAAATTTAAAGTCTACAACGATAAAGCCGTAATCTACAAATTCCTACTCTATTTCCCATTATTCTCCTCTATATATCTATCCTGTACTCCAACCAAATACAACGTACTTTCATGGCCACTGGTCTTTCTGCCATTTCTTCTGCTGGAATCAATAGCCTCAATTTCCTATTATTAGAGCATCAGCTGATTGTTATGACTAAATAGGAAGAGGAACTGGTAGAATTAAGGATGAGGAGAAAGTGATGTGGTGTAAAAAATTATAGAGCCTGGCACACACACATTTTCTCTTATGCCCTAACACTTAATAATTTCATATTTAAACTCTTAGTAGTTTCAAAATAAGGCAAGCACAGAGAAACAGGCCATGATGGCAGAAGCAAGGGAACTAACCCAGCTGATAGAGCTAAAGATGACATACATGGCAAAGAACAGACTGGGGAGAGGGGCTACTTAAATGAAATCAAATTTTAAAAATCCAAAACAAAACTATGCTTTTCAAATTAGTTGGTATCGGGGGAACTATCTGTACTATCCACAAGACTTACTCAGAACTGCTAATTTAGGAAATCAGTGTAACACAGTATTACCTTCTGCCTTGGATACTGAGCGTTAATCATTGAAATGTATTGATTCACAGCTGAGTAATGCACAGTTCTTCCTATTTAATATCCTAAGACCCTAACTGGGTCTTAGGCAAGGTATTATCTACTACATAGTTACCAATAAATCTGCTTATTAGTTATATTTCCCTCCAAAAATTTAAATTTCTGGTAAGTACTCAGTGAAGAAATATTCCTTTACAATACCCCATTTCACTTAAGGATAATACGTGATCTAGCTAAGGTTTCAGTGTGTCTGTGAAATATACATCATCAAACAACAAAATACTCATATAGAGAACCTAGTGCTTACCTAGTGAATCAAGAATCCTTTTATACTCTACTGTTTCTTAAAGAGCACTTTAATTTTATCTATGCATCTGACCCATTGCTCAGTGTATTTTAAATATTCTAAATACAAATCTACTGACCATAACCACTTCTAGAAAATGTCATACTATATGCAAAAAGGTTAATAGCTTTCAAACTCTGCATGTAAACAGATAAGAGCTTACTGAAAGACGAAATAATGCAGCTTTTCAGTAAAAATGGAAACAGAATTCCTCAACAGGTGGGTTACTAAAAAGTTAGGATTAAGCAAAACTGAGACCCTGTATTACCAAGAATGAACTGCCTTAAGAAAACAGGGTTAACCTCTATATTAGTTATTAGTTAATATATGTGAGGGCATCTGCATTTTTGAGAGAAAGAAAAATTGGATATAACTCTAAGGTGCCATCACTCCCAGTTGCCTGTTAAAATCCTAAGGGAAGAAACAAATCCTAAAGCTATTCCCTGTGTTTCATGATGGAGAGATGAGTAGAGTCAAGGGTAGCAAAAACAGGTATCACCCCCAAGCCGCTTCAGACCAAATTTATCAAATACCATAGCACCCAAACAGTAAAGCATGGGTTCCAGTCCCAGGGGTGCAACCTTTTATCTCTTCTTTTTTGGACACTGTCCCTTTATGAGGCCTCAACTAAATCATAGAGGCTCTCTAAGGTAAGAGGGTTAATACCATGCAGTTTAAAAGCAAATAAAAGACTGGCCTCAAAAGTGAGGGCTCAAATTTTAGTCCTGTCTCTCATATAAGCCCTGTAATATAGCCAGATATTAGTTTCCACATCTTTAAAAGTGTGAAAACAAAGTACCAAAAAAATTAGAACACAGACACAGATATGTTTCATGTGTTTAGTTTGTGTTGGTGGCTGCTTTCTAGGCACTGTAAAATTATATCATAGACACTAACATTTGAGGCTAGAAAGTAATTGGTGATTAATATCACATCATTTACCTTTACAAGGAAGTAAGGGATAATGTACTTTAAAAATTCTGGTCATAAGAAATATTATTCATCATTTTTGACAATTCCAATAACAGAAGAAATAGAGTTACATACAACTGGAGAGACAGATATTAACAATGTTCACTATTTTCCACACCAAGCACCACAAGTGGCAGGATATGAAGTTTGGGTAGGCCTCAACTATTAAATCTCCATCTCCTTCCCTTTGCCTCCAGTTCTTTGCTCATATACTTATTTCTACTGTTTGGTCAAAAAGGGCTGCAACAAGTCAAAAAATTAGTAAATAACTGTTTAACACAGCATTTAAAAAATCTGACTTTTCTCTGGAGCTCCTGTTGTCATTAGTGGCCACTCCAGTGGTATGGAATAACCCTAGAAAACCTGTGACCCATAGTTTCTTAAGAGATACTTTTACTCTGAGTCTCCCAGAAGGTCCCAGAAGATTCAGTGGGCCGCAGCGTTTAGTATCAGTCTAACCCAACCCCAGGGGGTTTACCCCGCAGAGAGAACTGCTCAAAAGGACTAGAATCAACTTAGTCTTTCCCTACAAACCCTAAGACCAAGAATTTGACTGGTAAAATCTAGACATTGCTAACAGGAGCAGACAGCCCAGCTCCAAGGAAGCTACAAGCCAGTTATTCATTTTCCTGAATCTGTGGAATTTGAATGGAAATGTACAATTCACCACATTTAGGCCCAAGTTTGGTCACTAAACATAAAAAGTAAATGAGAACAAAAGAAATAAAAAACATATAATATTCTTGAGGGAGGATATTAATAATAATGCAATTTTACCTGACAAGGGCTAAAATCAGGTCAAGTTATGTAGGAAGGATTATCTGCCTGTAAATATGACTATTTATGAAATGGTAAAAATCTCTATAAAGAAACCACAGTATCATCTCAGTTTGTTAACAAGTAATTCTAAGTAATTGCATTTCTTGGCTAAGTTATCTGTAGTTCTCAAATAAAAACATTTGCTAATCCAAATTACTTCGACTTAGTTTTGTTTCTTTTAATCTTTCTGATGCAAACATATTCTTATGAGTTTGTCTTGTCAATAACTTATGAACCTCATATCTTGTTTTATTCTAATATGATATTTTTATATCAGCCTCAAATCACATCAAACTTCTGGCATTCAAACCCTATTTAAATGCTATATGAACTAGAGGTCAGTGGAACACTCTAAGGCCCAACTATCTAACAACAATGTGTAGAATCTGATTCTGGAAGTAAACTGAGTCAATTATTACCTCACGATTGGAAAGACCTCTAGCATTGTGGCCTTCAAATTGGTAAATACCTGAAAAATCTTCTGTGTTTAAATATGTTATTCTACAATAAATCCAAACTGTTCTCAGAGACTAGAAGCACTTACATTCCAGGTCCACAATAAGGGCTGGCACAGAACTTGTAAATCGATTCTTATTCACAACTTTCCAAGCTAGTTCTAGGAACAGACTTTAACTAACTTCACTTTCTTCACCTGCAAAATGGATATCAATAATATCTATTCTACTGATCTCTCAAGATGGTTTCAATGATCAAATGAAGACTTGTGAGCTTTGTAAACATTATATAAATGTTAATTTCTACAATAAGATTTTAGAAAACAAAAAGAACCTGAACTAAACTGAATACGTACTTCCCCATTATTGAGTCACAATCCATTCTCTGGGAAAACTCTGGGCAAACTCCAATCATGCGAATGTATTTATACTAAACTGAAATTTGTAAAGTAAGTATGCATGAGAGAACATAACACCATCATCAGTCTATTTTACCCATCTGAATACCACGGTAAAAGAAAAACTAATGAAAACCACTACTGTAGTCCTAATTTTCCCATCTTAAAATTCCTCCTGCTGAGAATTCCTTTGCGGGGTGGTGGGGGGAGTGGGGGTGAATCAAGGTGGGGAAGGAAGGCAACTATACGTGAAATGTTTCCTGTCACGAAGTCTGGAATAATTACTGATGTCAAGTTCTGTTTCATGCTGTACAAGTAGCTACTGATCTTACCTTTGGTCTCTAGAGTCACTGGATCAGAATACTCTCCAGCCACAGCCTTGTTACAAGCCCGCACTCTGAAGTTCATATACTTTGAATCAAACTTTAGGCCTGAAAAAATGAAAAATGGCTTTCAGATATGAAAAGTAAAGGAATCTACTCCAAAAGTACGAGTATGAACATTCAAACAGACATTTTTCCCTCCCTAGAACTATCTTTTTACTCAGGAAGGGTACAGATTTATGTTAAAAGGGTGATAATGCCTGAAATAAGAGAAATCACGATTTATCTATGATTTTCTTCAAAATAAATTATACAGTTTATCACTGGGCTTTTTAAACCTAGCAATAAAAAGATACTCTCAAGCCTCATTATAAGTAAGGTTTCATTCATGGAGAGACACTACAGTTTAAAATAACATATTCAATTTCTGGAAAGTAGACACTATAGAATTTTTATATTTATGACACATTGTTTCATATGTGAAAAATGAATTTAAAGAGAAAGTGAAGCATAAGGATTAACAGAAAAACTTTGAAGTCTGTCAGGTCTAGATTAAAATCTCAATCCAAAAATTACTAGCTACGGGACGTTCAACAACTTGACGGAGCCACAGTTTTGTATCTGTTAAAATAGAAAAGAGAAAACCAACCTCTTCACCGTAAAGACTAAATGAGATGTATTGTACTGATTAAATGAGATGTACTGTGTAATACACTTCAGCCCAGCTCCTGACAAATGGTAAGTGCTCAGTAATGGTAACGTTACTGTTACTGCTCACATAAAACAAATATTGAACAACTCAGGCAACATTTGGCCATTTCAAATACCCAAAGTCCCCTATACATGCAGATATGTTTTTAAAGACTATCAAAAGGCCAACACACAAATTTCTATTACCAAGTCACAGCTTAACTTTAAGTATTATCGTGAAGGTTATAAGAAAAGGGTAAAGGCAAGTCTTTACAGTATCACTGAAATGCAGGGTAGTGTATACATCTAGAAAATTGACAGCTTTTTTTATTGTTAGAAAACCAAGGTAAAAATTAAATGTCACTCTGAAATACAGTTTCCAGAACATCCTTTCATGTTTGTTTTAAATACACTGTTTTACCAGATTGCAAATATCCAGAAGTAATGAAAATGAAGGTTTTCTTGATATTTTAAGAGAAATTCATTTCCATAATAAATATACAAAAAGTCAGCTTGGCTAAAGAAACTTAATAACTTCATCTTTTAATGTAATTCAAAATATTTTTCACAATTACATCTATCTTCCGAGAATGAGATTCATGAAATGCAGTCATCTTACCTGATAGTGTATATTCAGTACCCTTAATATTATCAATTATCTCCCAGCATCGCTCATCCTTTACACGTGGAAGTCCATCAAAATTAGTTTTCCTATATTCCAGTATAAAATGATCAATCTTATTATCTTCTTCTGGCATTCTCCAAGCTACTGTTACAGAATTGTCAGCCACCAAACACTCTACTGGATCTATCTCTGGAGCTTTGGGGACTGAAGAAAAAGAAAAAGCTCGTCTCTCACTATAGTACTAATCCAGTACTTATGTTTGTCGTTCAAATTATGCTTTTCATGTCGCTTTTAAACTGTTCAATTGAATCAGGCTAAGAGAAGGGATACCTTATAAATGCAAAATAACCATTTTTCTAGCTCTGTTTTAAAATTCATATTTCAAAGTTTTTCATAGACTTATTCAAAGTATATTAAAACCCTAGTTAGCAAAAAGCAATTCAAACATGCTAAGAATAAAGAATCAAGAATGATTTGTTACTTCTCAACACGTTTTTAATCTGCTATTTCAAACAGCTGGAGAATATAAATTAAATCACTATTGACAAAATAAAATAACTTGCTTTGAATCCAAAGATTAAAATAATTCAAGGTATTTTCAATGTATTTAAAAAATCTAGTTTATAAAATAACTGTAATTTCTCAACACTGAAAATGAACTCCGCAACCCCACAAAATATTTAAGCATTTTTAAATGTTTCTCCAAAGAGTTCTATGATTCATTAAAACAAACTGAGGTAAATGAATCACAATTAACATGAATGAACATTAATCAATTTCTTTTCCATGAAAGAGGTTTTCCATAGCTCCTCAACACTAACAGATGTTCCACTTAAATACCAGGCTAACTGGAGAATGTGGTCCTCCAGTGATACAGATGGGTCTGAAATGTGTGAAACTGTGCAAGTACTGTATTTAAACCTTTTGTTGCTAAAAAAAAGTTTTAAAAGATTTACTCCAAGTATGTAAGGTTGGTTCAACATTCTAAACTAGTTAATGTAAACTATCACATCAGTAGAAGAAAAATCAGATGATCAGAAGAAAAATTATATGATCATATCAATAGATGGAGAAAAAAATATTTTACAAAATCCAACATTCACTCATGACAAAAGCTCTCAGTAAACTAGGGAACTTTACTTGATAAAGAACATCTACAAAAAAAACTACAGTTAACATTAATGTTGAGAAACTAGATACTTTTCCCCTAAGGCAATGACATCCCCTCTCTCCACTCCTACTCAACACTGTACTGGAAGTTCTAGCTAAATGCTATAAGACAAGGAAAAGAAGTAAAACATATACAAATTAGGAAGGAAGAAATAAAACTGTCTTTGTTTGCTGATGACATGATTGTCTATGTAGAAAATCTCAAAGAATCAACAGAAAAATTCCTGGAACTAACAAGCTTATAGCAAGACTGCAGGATACAAGGGATGAACAGGCAGAGTACAAGGGAATTTTAGGGCAGTGAAACTATTCTGTATGATAAGGTAGTGGTGGATACATGACATGATCCATTTATCAAAAGTCGTAGAACTGTATAACACAGAGTGAACCCTAATGTAAACTGTGGACTTTAGCTAATAATAATTTATCAATTACTACAAAAGTACTACACTAATGCAAGACATTAATAACCGTGGAAACTGTATGTGGGGGAGGAGGGGAAGCATATGGTAACTCTGTATTACCTGTTCAATTTTCCATAAACCTAAACGTGTTCTAAAAAACAAAGTATTAATTTTTTAAAAAACTATAATAACAAAGGAATTCTGTACATGAAAATTCAAAGCAATGTGAGACCTAACAAAGAACAAAGTAAACCAAATATCTTAGATACAATAATCAAGACCAAGATGAAAGGAATCTGATATACATTTTAAATCTTCAAGCCTAACTAGTAAGAAAGGGAGGAAAGGAGAGAGGTGGGACAATTGATCTCCATTAGCTATAGTCTTCAAAGTTGAACTACTGCATGTGTGTAATTGTACAATAAATACTTGGAATCTAATATATCTTATCAGTAAGACAACAGACAAAGAAATACTTATCATTTCTCATTATGATTAATTTCCTTCATCTGTCTGTAGGGGTTTCGTCCCTATAATACATTACAGATGTTAGTCTCTTGTTACCGGAATATAAGCAATACAGAGTACTATTCATTGCTTTGGGAAGAGATACAGGCATTCATAAATTTAATATGCTGTGCAGTGCCTACATGTGAGGAAATGTAACGGCCTATGGCATGTAGTAATTTTATAGTTTTGCTGAGTTAAAACCTGTACTGAATGTCCCAAGAGGCTTATATACAGACAGAATCACTTAATTTGTAAGTGGGTCCAGCTAACTCCCCACTATCTATCTCCCAAATTCAGCTACCATTCCAGTAAGAATGTACTAGCAAGAAGATTCTTCTTTCTTGTGAATAATGGCCCCAGAAGAAAGCAAACTTGGGAGGGAAAAAGAAAATTTAGATAATTTAAGTCAAATATTCTGTAATAACCTATATGGGAAAAGAATCTGAAAAAATGGATATATGCGTATGGATAACTGAATCACTTTGCTTTACACCTGAAACTAACAGAACACTGTAAATCAACCATACTCCAAAATAAAATAAAAATTAAATTAAAAAAAAAGAGTGGTAGGTCAAATTAAGAGTGACTTGGGGGCTTCCTTGGTGGCGCAGCGGTTGAGAGTCTGCCTGCCAATGCAGGGGACACGGGTTCATGCCCCGGTCCGGGAAGATCCCACATGCCACGGAGCGGCTGGGCCCGTGAGCCATGGCCGCTGAGCCTGCGCGTCCGGAGCCTGTGCTCCACAACGGGAGAGGCCACAACAGTGAGAGGCCCGTGTACCGCAAAAAAAAAAAAAAAAAAAAAAAGAGTGACTTGGATCTGATATGTAGGAAGTTCACCCAATATTCTAAACAGAAGTAAGAGAAGAGCTTCAACAAATGTGGGATAAAAGTTCAGGGGAAGATGAATGTTCGTAAACTTGTAATATAAAAATATTAGGAAAGGCAGAACTCTCTTTAGAAATGAGAATGGAAAGCAATTCACAGCAACTTCCATAAAGCAACAGTTAAATTGTGTGGACATTGGTGTAAGAATTCTGCTAATGTTTTTCTCTGCATGTGAATGTAAAAGGACAACTGACATCAATACTGCCACAAACATGTTTCTCTTCTTGGCTGCAGAGGCTCAGAAAGGATATAAACTCTAAGTTGCAATGTATAAATAATGGCTTACAGCAGAAGAAAATGACTGTAATTATTATCATCCATCATCATCACTTACAATGTGCAGGCTCAGATAAGTCCAAAACTCATTACTATACATAATTCAGTATAGAGTTGATTTTTGCAGTGTTTATAGAAGGAATTATTAAGGGATGAAGGTATTCACTTTTAAGTTAATCTGATTGGATCTTATAGGAAATTTTTATGCTCTAGCAGAATACAAAAAATTAGTAATATGAATTCACCTTTCATAAATTTTAACAACCTATTATACCTTCCTTCAGGATGAAACTCCTCCACAAAAGGATTTCTTGCTTTTCATTATACCTCATTCCTTCAGACTGTCTTAACAGTTTGCAAAAGAGGAAATCCTAACTGTGCATGCAATCTACTTGACTGTACGGCAGACATGGCCTTGGTTTGTTAAGCCATCACTGAAAATCAAGGAAAGTAATGGTGAGAAGACTTCTTTTTTAGTAGTTTTTTAAAAAAATCAAACTACTACTACTCATGTGTATATTCACAATCTACCACTCCTGACTCTCCTTCTGAATTGAGTAGTAGTGTGAATGAAAATATAATGGTTAGGAATTCTGAAAGGCCAATTTACAGATAGGTATCCACCGACAAGTATGTATACTTCCTTCCTCTACAACTATGATTCCTTCTCTCATCTTTTCCTTCTCTAAACTCCTCTAGAACTTCTGATCTATACCACACAAGTTAATACTTCACTTGTACTACCATTACTAGTTCCATTATAGTTTCATGACTACTAACTTTGTCTTTCCAATCATATTCTGAAGTCCTGGACTAAATCTTCAGAGAAGAAAAGAATGGTTTCATATGATCAACATTCTCTACTCAAAAACAGCTAACCTCCAAAAACCATAAACCTGTAAGTAAAACACTTTGCTTTCAAGAGATTTCCTGATCCCCCAAATCACCACGTCCAAATTGTTTTAGCTATCAACTTAACCACATTACTTGATGTTAGTAAAAAGAGAATAATAACCGAAAGGTCCTTAACTGGCTCTTTCACACCTGTGGACAGTAACTTGGGACTCAATTTCAAATGGTTCTGACTGCTGGAATACCCTCATACTAATACTCTAATAAACCAATGTTAACACATTACTACTGGAAATAAAATTCCATCTGAACCAGCAACCACCACAATAATGGTAATAACAACCGTCAACTTTCACTGCGTGTTAACTGTGTGCCAGGTACTATTTCAAGTGCTTTAGAGGTCTCAGTTCACTTAATCCTTATAAAAACCCCAGAAGGATAACATCACATTTTAAAGATGAAGAAAATGAGGGAGAGTTAAATAACTTGTTAAGGCTACACAGCAAGTAAGCGGTAGCCAGGATGCAAATCTAGAAGTCTGGCCCCACGACTCACTGTGAACCACCATGGCATATTGCTTCTCTCTGCCAAACTAGCAACAAAAGGTATCCCTTTCTTGGGTTCTTAAAATGGAATCTTTACTATCAGTAAAATAATTATCTAAAAATAAAGACTAGCAAATTCAGTTATTCCTTAGCTGAATGAAGAAAAAAAAATCACACTATACTTCCTTAATATTTACATTCTAATGTTCATTACAGAAAAATCTTGAAGGAAAAAAAAGGTTTTTTAAATAACTTTACATGTAATATATGTACTAACTTACCTGGCAAAAACTTCAAAGTTTGCAATATCTGTCTTTCCTGAGAAAAATCCACCATTAAATGAGTCATGCTGTCACTGACCTTTGGTTTCAAAGAAAGGCGGAAAGCTGAAGCCATTGTCACTCTACAGAAAACACAAACATAAACATTCTTTTAAAAATAGAAGAATGGGAAGTATCGTATCATATTTAACTTATAAAACGAACAGATAGAACTTACTTCACTCTAGTGATTTCAGAAGCTATTGCTTTTAGATCTTTTGAAAATTAACTTAATAAAAAACTGTAAAATGTTTTTAAATTTAAAGACATTTAAGATAACCCTTAAAGAACTTTCCTCCAGCCAGTTTTACAAAATTGCATAAAATTACAAATAACTCAAGAGACAAATATCCAAGATAAATCATCTTTAACAGACCCAACAATCATCTGAACCTCTGTACACTCAATCTGATTTCCTGATGCCAGCCTCACCCCTTTTCATATGCCAAATAATGAACTGTAAATATACCCTGATTCAAACATTCTGCCTAGTTGTCACAGCCATTCCATGTGTCCTTAAATAAAAGTAGAGGTACACTGACCAAATACTGCATAGCTTGGTAGCTGCTATAGGCCATGGATGAGAAAGGAGAGAAGTAAAATTACAATTTTGAATACCATGCTAGTAGGTGTCACTCTGATCTAGCAACATCAACTGAATGGAAGGAGACAAGAAGAAACAGCCCTGTGAAACCATATGCCATGGAAATAATAGAAACTCAATAAATATATTTTAGATGAATGTGGTATACAAAACAAAGAAAGGAAGAAGCCATACCAGACATCATTTTACCCAAAGCAGGGGGAAATTGTTCTGTCAATTAAAACTAGAGATTAAAAGAAATTCTCATATTCTATTCATTTGTTATTTTATCTCAAATTTCAATTTTTCATATTACAGTAGATTTCCACATGTATCACAAAGTAACTCTCCTTATTATCTTTGGTCAAAAAATGACACAAAAATGCTATTCATGAATGTTGCCCTCCTAGTACAGAATTTGGCAGAGGAAGTAAATAGAGCTGCAGGAACAAAGGGAATACCAGGCCTAGTCATTCAGATCTACCAAACTACCCTAAAGATCAATGGTATGAAAGGTATCAAACATATTGCTGTATTCAGTTACTTGGGGATGAAAAATGTCACACTGTTGCTGTATTCAGTCATTTTCTTTCATCTTAAAACTAGGAAAGTAGTCACTTTAGTAGTAACGAAGAGTGAACAGCAGCTGATCTATTTATCAAGAAGGAAGTGCTATGAAAAAACGCTCATCATCGCTAATAATTAGAGAAATGCAAATCAAAACTACAATGAGGCACCACCTCACACTGGTCAGAATAGCCATCATTAAAAGTCTACAAGTAACAAGTGCTGGAGAGGGTGTGGAGAAAAGGGAACCCTCCTACACTGCTGGTGGGAATGTAAATTGGTGCAGCCACTATGGAGAACAGTATAGAGGTTCCTCAAAAAACCAGAGTTGCCAGATGATTCAGCAATTTTGCTCCTGGGCATGTATCTGGACAAAACTATAATTCAAAAAGATACGTGCACCTCTATGTTCACGGCAGCACTATTCACAATAGCCAAGTCTTGGAAACAACCTAAACGTCCATTGACCAATGAAAGGATAAAGACGATATGGTACATATATGCAATGGAATACTACTCAGACATAAAAAAAGAACGAAATAATGCCATTTGCAGCAACATGGATGGAACTAGAGATTATCATACTAAGCGAAGTCAGAGAGAAAAAAAATACCATATGATACCACTTATATGTGGAATCTAAAATATGACACAAATGAACTTACCTACAACACAGAAATAGACACACAGACAGAGAGAACAGACTTGTGGTTGTCAAGGGGGGAGAAGGGGTTGTGGAGGGTTGGAGTGGGAATTCGGAGTTAGCAGATACAAACTATTATATATATCAATAGAATGGATAAACAACAAGGTCCTACTGTATAGCACAGGAACTACCTTCAATATCCTGTGATAAACCATAACGGAAAAGAATATTAAAAAAGAATGTATATATATGTATAACTGAATCACTTTGCTGTACGGCAGAAATTAACACATTGTAAATCAACAACACTTTAATTTAAAAAAAAAAGGAAGTGCTATACTAAAAAACAATTTATGGAGAAGGGAACTCACACTTAACTGAATGGCAAGTATAATGCTGAGCATTTCACACATTATTACTTTAAGCTCTTGGTTCTCAATAATAAAATTTCAGATCACATCAATAAGAAGTTAGGAACAAAGGCTAAATCTTACATATGTTGTTCTTGACAGTCCCAAGTATCTTTCGATTTAAAGACTTCTTAAAGAGCTATATTCAGATAGGTACTTGGTAAATGCCCACTGAATCAATGAACAGGTTTGAACTTACTTGGTTGCTTCTAAACCTGATGATTTAAAAGTTTGTTGAGAACTGTTGAGAAAAATATCTGAAAGTATTTTAAGGAATTTAAACCTGAAACTTTATCTGTAAAACTTGATTTAACCATTATGGCCTCTCCTGTGATAAACCATAATGGAAAACAATATTTTAAAATGTATACGTCTATGTATACCTGAATTACTTTGCTGCACAGCAGAAATTAACACAACATTGTAAATCAACTATACTTCAATTAAAAAAAAACCCAACAAATAAAAGCATAGTATGTACACTCTTCAAGATAAACCTGGGGGAAAAATATCACTATGGCCTCAAAGAAAAATTATATCCCCTAAAGATATATCAGAAAGGCCTATCAAAGTCTAAAAAAAGAATAATGACCTTTATTTTCTAGACAATGAAAATTTCAGTCTCCATAAATCAAGTTAGATGTACAACAATGCTATAATTTTCCAAAAGACTGGACTTTTTATTTTTAAACTGAATATATTTAGACAACTGTGCCTCAAAGCCCAAACTAACAATCTAAAATCCACAGATACGTCTCTACATTACAGGTTCCATGTGGTTAGGAATGTTTTAATTCACCTTGCCCATTTGTTTTTACTGGAGTATAATTGCTTCACAATGTTGTGTTAGTTTCTGCTGTACAATGAAGTGAATCAGCTGTATGTATACATATATCCCCTCCCTCTTGGACCCCCCCTCACCCGACCATCCCACCCATCTAGGTAATCACAGAGCACCAAGCTGAACTCCTTGTGCTTTATAACAAGTTCCCACCTGCTATCTATTTTACAGACGGTAGTGTATTTATGTCAAACCTAATCTCCCAATTCATCCCACCCTACCCTTCACCCGTGTCCACACGTCCATTCTCTACATCTGCGTTTCTCTTCCTGCCCTGCAAATAGGTTCGTTCATATTACCATTTTTCTAGATTCCACATATATGCGTTATATACGATATTTGTTTTTCTCTTTCTGACATACTTCACTCTGTATGAAAGACTCTAGGTCCATCCACATCTCTACAAATGACCAGATTTCGTTCCTTTTTATGGCTGAGTAATATTCCATCGTATATATGTACGATTTGGTTCATTTCTAATAGTAAATAGTTCAGTAAAGCTGAACACAAGGATCTCTTCCTCCTAGTTTTATTTTTGCAAAGAGAAAATAACTGCAAGGTTTCTTTCAAAGTCTTTGGACGGCCCAAAGCCTGATTAGGAAGTGACTTCTAATCCAGAAAATCACAGACCAGAGCAGGATTTTGTGCAGTAGGTGGCTAAACAGGAGAATACTCTAGTCAGGGTGGAAGATGGATTACTTACGGCAAATTCCAGCACACATAACCCAAATATACCTTATCCAGAAAACTGACCTACCTAGCATCCATTCCTCATACAGCCAATACTTTTCACTTTCAAACTCTCATAATCTCCTTTCTACATCCAGGATTTATAAGAATAATCCAAGTCTTTAAACACTCCCTGATATAAAATATACGAAAAATACTGTATAGCACAGGGAACTCTACTCAATACTCTGTAATGACCTACATGGGAATAGAACCTAAAAAAGAGTGGATGTATGTATATGTATAACTGATTCACTCTGCTGTACACCAGAAACTAACACAACATTGTAAATCAACTATACACCAATAAAAATTAATTTTTAAAAAATATGCAAAAAATAGAAAAATTAATATTTGTGCTAAGAATGCTATGACTGCCATGTGAATCTTGCCTCTAGTCAAATAAAAGGCCACTAGAAAAACACAAGAGTTGAAGTCTTCAGCCAAGATTAACAATACAACACTGGTTTTCACATAATACATACAGAATAATTTTGTGAATTATCTGATGAATAATTTAATCTAGGACTCAGAGTGGTGCTTTGAAGAGCTGTGCCTTTCAGAGAATTTCATTTTCCTCAAATGAAGAAATCTTAAGGGATAATTTCACTACAGTCAATGCTCAGTGACTAGCCAAGCAGATCAAAACCATCCGTTCTGTGATAACCCAATCCAAAATTGCCAACAGCTCTTTTAGCCCTTTCGTACATTCATTACAGCAAATACTAAATTACCTGTGCTAATCCTGGCTCTACCAATGGTAAAGACCTTTAAGCCAAAGCCTATCGTCATTTTCTTTAATCTTCTCCTCCCACAAACTAGACAGTAGTGGCATTAGAAATAGAGATGGCACCAGGAACAAGATGGAATGAGAATACAAAGGTGTTAAACAGGAGAGCAGTGAAGTAGGAGAGCAATAGCTCTTGTTTTGTGTGTGTGGCTTTTAAGGACTTTATTGACCCAGTGGGTCCAGTAGGTTGAGTCCAAGTAGTACATCTGAGACACAGATCACAAACATAACGAGTTATCATCAGGCTGGCTTTTGTTGCTGTGGTTGTGATACCGACCAGGGTTCTTGGCCTTCCCCCGATCAACAGAAATTGACTAGAGGCCAGACAAGAAATTCAGGCAAGGCTTTATTGGGGCTGCGTCAGCTGCAGGAGGGAGCGAAAAAGGAGAGCTTTAGCTCCTGAGGAACGAAATAAGGCTGTAACTTCTCATAAAATAAGACACGCTTATATTGGTAAAATTTAAGAACAACAAAAAAATACATTCAGGAATATATATGTTTTTAATTATTCAAAATGGTTCCCCATCTACTAGCATAGCTAATTAAGAACTGTACTAAAACTATATTATACCAGAAATGAAATTCTTTTGGAAGCACATAATTGTCAATAACTATGTTTTTTAAAAATCTTGCTGATATACTGTTTATTCCGGAATATATGCACAAGACTTTTTCTCTTTTTTTTTGCACTTCGCCATTAGGTGTATTTATTTTAACTAACGAGATTCTAATAAGAAACTTCTTGAATTTCATTTCTGACTTCACTGTTGATACTTAAATAAAAACGTAGGTTTTATACCATACCTATCCTTGATCTGTCTGGCAGCCTTGGAGCAAATCAGGGAGAAGAGAAAGAAGGCAGTTAGTGCTTTTCATGCAAGTTTCAATGGCAGTGACATGCAAGAAAAGTTAGGATAAAAACCCTGAAATAGATTAGTTCATATTCACCAAAACATAAATTACAAGAAATCTGTACAGTTCACATCAGCTTGCATAATGTGATGTTAGAACTATAGTTGGAAATCCAGTCCCGATATAAATCACCTTAAAATAAGGAGGAAAATTTAACACTTCAAACTAATTTCAGATGACTATAAATGTTTTTTCTTACCTTAAGATTATCAACACACACCTCCACTTTCATTCAGTCTGACACTCTTCAACTAGAACAATCAACCTCCTTCATGGGGCACATATTTCTATGCATTCTGATGGTTTTCTTATACATTTCAAATCTGCTCTTCAATTTTTCTTCAGAGATCTCTTTCACCACTTCATAAATGGTTCTTCCAAGTTTTCTCTACTTGCCTTCACTGGGCAAGGACTTTGTATTCTGAGAGCTTGCCTGCTAACATATAAAACTAGGCTGCAGTTCTACAATCCTTTACCCCAAAAAATGAAGTTGTAATGGCAAAAATTCAGACAAGCAGAAACCAAAGAAACACTTCTAGCAATAGGGTCTTTCCCTCAGATGACTTCAGAGAAGCTGCCAACTTAAACCTACGCTACTTAAGCTATCTTTTTTTTTTTTTTTGAGAATGCTAGCACAAGTTTAGGAAGAGGGCACAGCTATTACTCAGTGCTGTATGTCACAGAAAATTGATGAAAAATACATGCAGAAACTGCTGTCCCCTTTAAATTTACATACCATATAATAGGTCCAACAAAAGGTTTTTTCCCCACGCTGACCATCATAATTAACAACACATGGCTATTATGCTTGATATTCTAACCCCAGTGTCTAGCATAAAGCTCGGCACATAGTAATATTTAATAACTACTAAATTTAACTGAACATTAATTAGATGTATTCAGCAATGTTTCTGTTGTCTCTCTTCTTCAATTCTAATATTGTTCTTACTTGGTATTGGTCATTTTTATACCCATCCTAAAATATTCTGGTCTGCATACCTGTCTACACAAAAAGAACAGAATTGAGATTTAGAAAATGAGCACATCCCAGCACTATCATAATCAACTCCATGACCTTGTATACTAATCATTCTATTTGGTCCTTAATGCTTCTAAAGACGCATTCCAAGCTCCAGATACTACAGCAAACAACCCAATTCTGTGGCATCTATAACACGTGCCATGAGTCATACATAAAAGTACAAAGTACCTACTTTGGTACTAGGAATAAGAAATGTTAAAAAAAGTCAATTACATATACATCAGAAACTAATATTGTATGTCGAATTTACCTTTAAAAAGTTAATTACACTGATTTTTTAAAAATTATTGTCATTATAGCTAGAATTATAACCAAAGATTTTTATACAAGTGTGAAAGGAGGGGAAGAGGAGACTCAACTCTGCACTTGATGTTTCTTTACACATGGAGAAAAGTGCCACTAGCCTTGCTCTCTATTCCCTCATTTTCTCCTGGGAAGATGATATGACTTAATCTGATTATGAGTTTGGAAGGACAAACTAGAAATAAGTAGCTCAGCACCTTTCCCTCTTTCTGGCAGCTTGCTTGCCCACAGAGAACATATGTTCTATATTCGGTTCTTTCCCTCTATTCAGCAAGTTTCATTGAAACAGGCTCCCCTCACACACAAAGACCTGAAGTAGCCCTGTACTTACATCCCTGGGTGGGGTAAGTCTGTCTACTTCTAGGATTCAATATTAGGAAGTGTGCCCATTGATATAAGCCAAATTCTCCAACATCATTTTATTTGGCCTCTTATCAACTTTATTGTTTTGTCTTATTTCCCAATTGGTTTAGAACTTGGTTAAAGGAATGTTATTTACCAGTTACTCCCAAATAACCCAACAATATAAAGACCATTACTGTTTTTAAAACTGACCATAATGATTCAATTTTGTGTCTAGTATTAATTTAGCAAGGTGCCATTTTTTTAGTGCATCTGTGTGCAAGTGTGCACATGTACACACGCATGTAAAGCTTTCATGTTATTGTTTAATATACTAGGCTGTTCATGACAAACCAGAAAATAGATGAAAAGCCAGATAATCTAGGAAAAATTGTTCCCATGTATTTATATATGTATTTATATATGTATCCCATGTATTTATATATATAAATACACCCAGTTGGTAAAACTGGAGACCCTCCATGGTTCCTCTTTCATATAGGTTCAAATTTTATAGTATATACACTGTATAAATGCAGGAGAGGTTGAAGAAGTTATACTGTGCAATGAGAAAAGGATAGAAAGTCTCAAATTATGCAGGTATTTCAATATAAGGGCCCAACTTCAAGAAATGTCTTAAATTGGAAAATAGATTGTTTACTTTTTTCCTGGAATTTCTTCTCCCAAAGCAGAAAGCTATCCAAAAGATATACATTAATATGTTGCTTGATTCCTCTAAGTTTCAGTTCCAAGAGTGATGCATTTTTGTCAATTAAACATCTCTACTTAATGAGTACCACCTGATCCCAGGATTTACCACTGCTCTGTCTCCAATACATTTATTTGTATCTACATAATACCACTTTGTGAATTATGAAGAGGTCTCAGTGAATACTTAGATTTTTAGGTTATGACAGTGTACACTATTGGAAAGCCTTCAAGAAACATTAGTCATATTACTTTGCTCAACATCACTATTTTCAATTTCAATCACTATTTCGATTTCAATATTCTACTGAAATCCTGTTTGCCAACAATTCATTTCTCTCTCTTATCATCAGAGATGGCTCCTTTCTCTCTCTCTCTGAGATTCCCTTCCTCCATCTCTCAAATGTTATTTAAAATAAATCCTACAATTCTGACCCTTTATTTTACCAGTTATGTGAATCTGTCACTTGAGACCAAACTTCCTTAAATAAAACTGTAATGATAATGGAGAAGTAATCACAAATGGTTTTTTATCACTACCAATTAAATATAAAGTATTTAAACCAGATCTTTTCCCAATCTGCAATGAGCAGATATAGAAACTACTTTCCTCCATGAATTTATTTCAGCCCTCTGAAGATTAAGATCTTATTGTTTCTATATTTCTTCTTAATATCTTCATTTTTCTCCTTTTATAGAAAGACATTAGAAGCAAAGTACTCTAAAATAGTTCCATATATGGAGGAGCTAATTAAATAGTGTTTCCTAAACACAATTAAAATAGGAATAATAAAGAAGTTTTAGATCTTGCTTACTGTACTCAATGAATCATTTACCCAAACAGAACAAAATTTGAGATTTCCAAATTTCTTCCCAACCAGCAGAAATTTTTTAACTTTTTAAAAATAAGGAGCATTAGACCAAGTTTTAAGAGCTCTGAGTTTCAGCCCATCACATTAACCAGCAAGTCACTTAACTCTTTTAGGACTCAATTATCTCATCTATAAAATGATGAGCACAATGATATCTTTGAACCCTAAACTCCATCCTAAACCGTCTTATGTGTAGATAATGACTTTTTAAAATTATCTAAAATAAATTAAACATTTTAACAATCTAATTCTCCAAAATACAGGCTGAAATAGAGAAAGGTAGCAAGGGAAAAGTTAGTTAAAATCAGAGCACTGAAACAGCAACAAAAATAAGAATATATCTGTTTCTGAATGATAACTGCTGAGAGAAAAATATACTAACATTGTCAAAACAATGAATGTAACAAAGGCTAGATGTCACATTTTCAGGAGAAGATTTATCTTGATTTTGATTTGCAGTAAAGTCCAATAGAGTTCCTAGTAAAAACGTGAATGCCACGCAACATTGAGGAAACTTTTCAAGTTATGTCTATATGTTCACATTGTTTCATACTTCAGATTATCCTGTTAGATTTGGGACAGATAATTTTGCAATGTTTCTTTCAGACAATCTGAAAATGACTAGGGGGCAAATATTTAATACTTTTTACAATATATTACTAAGACTTCTACCTTCACCCCAAAAATACCATATTAAGGATTAACTAGGGAAATGGAGGGGACTCAGTCAAAGAGAGTAAACAAGAGACTGTTTCAAAGTGCAATTTTCCCTTAGGCAAAAAATACTAGATTTCAAAAAAAACTACTGCGTACTAGTTGATTCCAAACATTAGAAGTTTTATATTTCCTATACATATGTTTATAAAAAGCACTATTTTTCCAAAAACATGATCATTTAAAAGTCTTCTTCACAAAACCCTAGTAAATAACTTGAAATAAACATGGAATACAGGGCTTCCCTGGTGGCGCAGTGGTTGAGAGTCTGCCTGCCGATGCAGGGGACATGGGTTGGTGCCCCGGTCCGGGAAGATCCCACATGCCGCGGAGCAGCTGGGCCCGTAAGCCATGGCCGCTAAGCCTGCACGTCTGGAGCCTGTGCTCCGCAGCGGGAGAGGCCACAACAGTGAGAAGCCCACGTACCCCCCGCCAAAAAAAAAAAAACCATGGAATACAGTACCACATACATCTGTACTCTATGACTAAGTACATTTATATAATAGGAGACTGCATTTCTGTAAGACATAAACACCTACAAATGAAGTAAAGGTGAAAAGTTATAGTTTGAGCTATTCTTAAATATTTAGACTTGTTTTTAAACTGCCTTCATAACTGAAACATTCATGCTTTTTTTTTTTTTGGCCACACCGAGCAGCTTGCAGGATCTTAGTTCCCCGACTAGGGATCGAACCCGTGCCCCGTGAAGTGGAAGCACAGAGTCCCAACCACTGGACCGCCAGGGAATTCCCTTCATGCTTTTGTTGGTGGTCCTCTCCTCTCCCAGAATTCCTGACTGCAGCCACAAAAGGAGTTTCTGCCAGTACTACCTCTGCTCCCTTGAAAATACTGAGTGAGCTTCCACCCCTCTCCTTATTTTCTCCTTCCAGTGGTCAGAGATTGACATCTGCTGAATAATATTCTAATGGTGAGTTACTGTGAGTCAGAAGTTGGAAATACACAAAATCCTTTCTCCCTTTTCATCTGTGATCTAATCTAGAAGACTGTTTCCCTTTCACCTTATTCTGTACTTTTTTCTCCAGTGTAAGCACCTGTGGGCAGGTAACCATTCCCTCCCTCCTTGTCTGACAACTGAGTTACGTGTGGCAAGATTGGGATGAAGTGGCTGGTTAGTTATATTGACTTGGAAAATGTCCCATAAACTCAGCTCTTTTCATAGGTAAAATTCAAGTTCTAAATTCGGAGGAGAGGGAGAGTTGGTAGGAATATTAATTTTGCTAAGGGATCCATGCAGTGTTCTGCAAGCCAGTTATTAGCAGAAAAACCAAGTCTGCTGGGGCTTTGGCTACTTGTTCAACCAGAAATAAAGCTAATGATCCAGAACTCATTTGCTGGTGATCTTTCTGCATATATTTACTATCAACCAAACTCCTAACAGTTAAAAAAAATTAGTGAAAATTTGTTCTAAAATCCTTTTCCACTTGTGCTATTTTTACTTGTTCACTTTCAGACTGTCTAATGCTGGTAAATAATTAACATAGCTTTGTGTTCAATTCTCATGCTGATGTACTGCAACATGATCACTTAAATATTAGTATTTAAAATACTCTTTTTGAAGATAATGAAGTCTAAAAGGACTCATGGCCTAGATTTCAGCCTACAGTATTTTTTGTCCCCATGAGTTATTCATATTAATCTGCTTTAATCACTTTAATATGAGATATTTGCAAATAATATACATTAAAAGAATTGTTTCCAAATATCTAACAACATACTCCTAGTCCAATAATTAATCTTCCAAGTCATCTTTCCCTACTCTGTCAGCAGTTAGGTATCTGAGGCAAGCCTGGAGTCCATGCAGCTGGTTAGGAAAGTACATTTAGTTTTTGACTTGGAATCAAACCATAATCTGGATACTATTTGGATATACTAAGAAAATAATTGCAAGTAACTCTCAGTTAAGCATTTTTCTTGAACAATAAACTCAGATTTCTGGCTAGGAAACACTGACAAATAATTCGTTTCAACACATCTCCAAAGGGATCAAGCTACTAGGCAGTACTGCAAAATGCTGGAAGACAAGACCAAATAGTGAGATAAGAAGCAAAGTGGCACATGAAGAAAATATATTTAAACCACAAGGTGATTTATTTTATCAGAACCTTTCCAATTTACAGTATACTGGAAACACATTTTAACAAAGCTGGAAAGAACAAAGGAGAGAGAGAGAACAGAATCTTTTGAGAGGAAGAAGAAAGGACTCTGAAAATGTCAATGGAAAGAGAAACTTGGGAGAAACAAACTTTTATCAGTTTTTCCAAGCATCAGGTCCTATTTAAATTCAACTGGATTCAAGCTATTTTTGAGTACTATGTCCACATTTTATAGTTTTCCTGTCTTCTTCCGCTCTCAGGTGCTCAGCTGTTAATTCTTGCTGCTATGATTATGCCTGTCATTAACAGCTGCCCTACTCCACTAGAAGGGGACTCTGTTGACAACCAGGAAACAAAAAGGAAAAAAACCTAAAAACTTAGTAGTACCATGTACATATTAATAGTCAACAGACTCTGAGACACTAACATGAACAGAAGATATTAACTGCCACTCACGAACTGTGCGACACTGATTCTGCTGACTCAGACATCTTTTGCTTTCTGCATGTTTTTTTTTGCTATGTTCCAGATATTTGAGGTTATCACATAAATGCCCTCTGAATAGGTGACATATCTATACTTTTAGAATAATTTAAAGTATGATACTATTCCCTCATAATTCCTTTATATAATAAGTCTTACAAAGTGCAAAGATGAATTTTCTTACAACCGACATCCAAATTCAAGAATTAATTGGTTAACTCGTTTACAGCAAAAGAAATTTCCATTCAGTCAAAAGGAATTAATTTTTAAAGTTCATGTTTAAAATGCAGGGATTTAAGTCAGCAAATGTTATCTTCTCAAGGAAGTTTCTTCTACCCTCAAGTTCATAGAAAAATCATAAAATGAAATCACTGGTGGGCACACATGGATTATAAAGCTACCTTTCAAGCAGCTCACTACACAGTCCACAAAGACCAAGAAAATATCAAACTCAAATATCTTATCTTGATAAGACTACTTCACAGTATATATTTTACTAATTATATAGCTTTATTTCACACTCTTTCATGCCATTTTCTATATAGTCTACATACTTATTCTATATCAAATATCAAATGATTTGATAAATTGGTAATCATTTAAAAATGACTCTACTTAAAATAAGAATAAGAATCTAGAATTCAGTATCTCTTAAACACCAGGATCTAGGTTAAAACATTAGCAGTCTTCTTGCTCTACTATTTGTATCTTCACACCAAATATACCCCTTAGGGACCTACATTTTCATATTTTAATAAAGCATTCAAACAATTACTTAAGCTGAACACTGGGACATTTAATAACAAATTTACTAAGTTTCACAATGCTTTCATATGCATCAAGTCATGATGTTTTCCCAATCAGCTCATTGAAAGGTACACCAACTTAGATTTTTATGAATGTTAATAGCAATATCAATCTTCTTTCCTTAGTTATAAAATGTTTATAACAAAGGTATGACTCAGCTAAAGTATACAAGTACCTTTAAAATAAATGACCAAGGGGGAAGTAATTGAAAAAAGAGTAATGTCATTCATCTGAATTGAGCATTAAACAAATAATTAATTTGTTCGTGACCCCAAGGACACACACTTCTAAGTATATGCTTTGGAATAAATGAACAGCTAGCATTTTACTTAACAAGAACTGCCAAGCCTTTTCTAGTATCAGAAATGACTGAATGAATCCAAAATCAAACGGGAAAACACCACTTTCTTTTAAACAAAACTTTCCTTTTTAAGTGGATTAGTCTCATTTTTTTGGTTGGTTTTTTGGTACCTTTGAAAATTCTTCAGGTTCCTTTATATCTAATGACCTTGTTGCAAATTCTAGTAGTTCTTCCGAGTTCTCCAGGGCATTATTACATTGACTAAGCTGACTCTAAAAATAATAATAACAAAAAATCATTAAGAATTTCCTATTGTCATCAGGATCTTAAATATATACTGTTACAATGAGCGTTACAATCTTAATAGCAATAATTGAACAAACATTTTATAGAGGTACTGAAGCAAGGTAATCACTAGTCATATATATAACAAATTTTAATTATCTTAAACTGTCCATAATTTGTCCAGAACAGCTTAATTGCATACAGATATATACTCATCATTTAAAAACAAAAAAGAAAACAAAGCAATTATAAATGGTTGGGCTCAAATTTATTTAAAGATTCTTCTCAATCAGGTAGTCAGAAAATTTAAAGTAAAATATCAAAATAATCCATCTGCAGGCAACATCCTCTATAATGAAGACAAAATTTCTTGATGATATTTAATTAAGCTAAAGTTCATGAATCAAGTTACAGGTACACTCAGTTGAGCACAATCTTAGTACTCCACTTATCACATTACTCAAGTAATACATACTCCTATAAATGCTAATTTACAGTTTCCAAAACTGGATAACATAGGAAGTGCCTAGATTTCAAAAAAATCAAACAGGAACAAAAAATGGTAACTGTTACAGTGATACACTCTGTTATAGTGATGTGTTAATTTCACCTAACACAATCTTTCCTATTCAGTTCTTTCTCTCCCCTCCCCTCCCCGCTTCTCTCACATTATCATTTGTAGATTTAAAACTAAGCTCAGTTATGTGAAAATACTTTTAGTGATACCTTTAAACAAAGAAACTGACCCATTTCTAAGCTTTTAAATGTATCCAAGATTCTTCTTCAGAATATTTATTAATATCTATTCCGTATTCAAATCTACTTAATTTTCCCTTCCGATACAAACTAAAGATAAACTACATCTGGTTTTATTGGTTTCTGATGTGCCCTGTTTTACTTTGGAAAAGCAGAATAGTTCAGTCATAGTTTGGATTAGAAAAGGTTTTCATGTGTCATTCTAAGAACCTAACTACAATTTCATAAAAATACTGCTCTTCCTATGAGTAAGCGTCTTATGAGTTTCAAAGAATTAACAAACCACCATTTGAAATAGAGCTTTATAAAAGCAAAATCACTGAGAATAAGATGGTAGGTATAAATGGTCCATACAGGATCACTAGGGCAGAGTAAGTCAATGTAGTATAAAAGTAAAAAATACCAAGAAGAGGGCTTCCCTGGTGGCGCAGTGGTTGAGAGTCTGCCTGCCGATGCAGGGGACACGGGTTCATGCCCCGGTCCGGGAAGATCCCACATGCCACGGAGCGGCTGGGCCTGTGAGCCATGGCCGCTGAGCCTGTACGTCCGGAGCCCGTGCTCCGCAGCGGGAGAGGCCACGACAGTGAGAGGCCCGCGTACCGTAAAAAAAAATACCAAGAAGAATAAAGAATATATCTCAAGGAACTATTAAAGTGTTAAAAAAAAAAAAATCTGAAGTCAAAGTTGGAAAAAAATATATCTTATTCTAAGAAAATGCTGTAAATTTGCTTTCAAGTCAAAAGGGAAAGCAAAAAAAAAGAGAGAACAAAGGATTACAACTTAAAGAGCACTTAGTTATTCAGAGGAATTATTAAAATACCTTAATAAAAACAACATGCTATTGAGTTTGTGAACCCAAAGAAAGAACAGAGATGCTCTATTAACTCCAAATAAAGAAAGAAATGGCATCAGTAGCCAAGTTGTGATTCTTTTTAATACTTGGTTTTTAAACTACCCCAAGAAAGCGTTATGGTTTGAGACCACCATAGGTTTTCCTTTGAACCATAACACAAGAACATCATGAAGAATGAAGTTATGTTCACTAAGCTTACATCTCAATAACTTAGAGTCTTATTTTACAACCTACTGTCCCCTCAATATCCCGTGCTCTCCCCTAGATCACCATTTCTATTAAAATACTGTGAAAGGGGCTTCCCTGGTGGCGCAGTGGTTAAGAATCCGCCTGCCAATGCATGGGACACGGGTTCGAGCCCTGGTCCAGGAAGATTCCACATGCCATGAAGCAACTAAGCCCGTGAGCCACAACTACTGAGCCTGCACTCTAGAGCCCGTGAGCCACAACTACTAAGCCTGTGTGCTGCAACTACTGAAGCCCACGTGCCTAGAGCCTGTGCTCCGTAACAAGAGAAGACACCACAATGAGAAACCCACGCACTGCAACAAAGAGTAGCCCCTGCTCACCTCAACTAGAGAAAGCCCGCGCACAGCAACGAAGACACAGTGTAGCCAAAAATAAATATAAATAAATAAATTTATTTTAAAAAAATAAATTAAAAAAAACTGTGGAAGTTTTTGTGCCACTGAGAAGAAAAGTCAAGTACTAAGAATCAAGTACTGAGGATAATAAAAGGATGGAAAAAATGGAATCACTATAAAAAATGAAGATCTGTAGTGATGATAAGAAAAGATGGTGCTAACATCTCTGCAGTCACCACTTCCAAAGAGTATTTAGAACTCTGTTTCTCTCATTTTCTGCAACATTTTGAATCCCCCATCAATATTCAACAGCTAATGATGAATTTGATAGAATACTTGATCAAAAAATGAGAGTAGCATCATCTCATTTAAAAAGAGCCCAAATGCAGTTTGCATGGAAGACTTCCACAAATCAGATCAGTTGCAAAAATAATAATAATAATTATGTTCATTATCATTTTAATTAAGAGTCACAAAACCCAAAGTGGACAAAGTTCATCTAAGACTCCATGAGAAAAAAAGGTTAAATAAATTTATATGACCCAATTATTCACTCCTGGAAATTTAGCCAATAACTAGAAATATACATTCAATAGTTTACAAGAGCAATAAATGGAGCCTGTTGTAAGATGAGCACTATAGATTTTACGTGTACACACATATACCTAGCTCTGTATAGGGCTGCCAGAAAGTAAGTTCTGATATGAAAATGTCACACTTCTCCTAGAAGTCTAAGGACATATTTTAAACCAAAAATCCACGATGGATAGAGATTACCTAATTCTGAAAAATCTCAAACATCTTGACTTAAGGACAGCACACCTAAATATCAAAATCCACATGCCATGACATGAATATTAGATCTCTCCTCCAAATCAGCAGTGACTTGACTTAAAGATGATTCTAAGACTCTTCTAGACTTTTAATCTTTGATTATCTTAACAACTGAACTGCCTCTTACCTGGAATACCCTCTCTTCCCTTTATTAAGTAAGCTTTTCCCTCCCTCAGAGTGCTTCAAATCAGTTTCTAATTGTTCCTGAACTCAATTCCCTTCATGATCACTCTGCATTACATACAGCTGTACAGTGTTTACATTAACATTATTCTTAAATCGGTTATATCTTACAGACATTTTTGCTTATTCTTATAAATTCTAATCTCTTTGGCAAAAGGATTTGATTTTCCTTTCTCTTGCATTTCTTGCAAATTACCCTCCATGAGAATGTGAAATGCATAAGGGCAGGAACTGTTTTGCTCACTACTACTAACTCTAAATCCAGCATAGCCGTAACTCAAATTTTACTGAATGAGTGCATAAAATCTTGATACTGGCAATCAAATATTATCACTGACTTCCCCATAAATTATTAAAGTAGCTTCTCAAATATGAATTTTGAACATTAAAGAGGTGGAACATTCCAAGGTTTTTCAAATTCTTTTGTGACTCTATCTTTAGTATAAGCATAACAGGACATAATGAAGATGATAAAATAATTTTTAAAAATCCAATGATAATTATGACTTCAATGTCTAATAATGCATTTCTAAAGCTATTATCATATGAGCTTTGTTTCCAGTGTATGTGAATTTTGAGGAGAAGAAGAAAGGGAAAAGTAGAGAAAAGGACCTAAGAGAAGCTAGTCAACTGCCATTATTTAAAACCTAGCAATATAATAAGATAGGTGAATAATATGGGACAAGGAGAAAGTATTTTTCCTCCTTGGAAAAATTTCTACACTAATGAAGGGTATTAACAGTTCAATTTTATTTAGCTAATTGCAAGGTTTTTTGTTTTTGTTTTTGTTTTGTTTTGTTTTATTTTTTGGCCACGCAGCATGGCTTGCAGGATCTCAATGCCCCGACCAGGGATTGAACCCAGGCCATAGCAGTGAAAGCCTGCAATACTAACCACTAAGCCACTAGGGAACTCCCCAATTGCAAGCTTTTAAAACTGTGTCTATTGGCTGCTCCTAGCTTCCCTACTAACAATGCCAGAAAAATAAACTGCATGCACAATTAAGCAGAAAGAAGATGCCAACAAAACAAGGCACCAACCAGGTATCTGAAACTTCCAGGTAAGAGAGAAGAAAAATAATAGCAGCAGCACTGGAGCATCACTCACTTCAGGGATGGTTAAAGGTGGCAGATAAAAATTGATAATGTACATTCAATATGCATGAGATTTGTCACTTGATGGGAAGAGGAAAATGTAGGAGAAAAAATATGACTCATGGCCATTTTGGTAGCAAATTTAATATGTGGTATAGGCCAGGCTGACAGAAATGGTGTCTGGTGAATACAATGAAGATAATTAGAGCTGCTCTGACAGAGAAAAAGTATGGGGAGGGAGAAGGGAAGGTTAGAGATTAAGCAACTGAACGCTTAAAGGGTATTCCAAACTGGTGCTATGAAGAAGGATTTGGGCCCAAGACAGAACAGAAATCTCCACAGGATGAGCCATGGGTGAGATCTTCAGAAGATGCTGAGTTTTCCTTTATTCTCCAATCTTGCTTTTTTAAATAAATGAATTTCTTATTTATTGAAATTTATGGATACTTTATGACTAAACTAATTACCTTTAAATGATTTAAGTACAGTTGGCTCTTGAACAATGGGGGGGTTAATCCATATATAACTTAGAGTTGACCCTCCATATCTGTGGTTCTTCTGCATCCACGATTCAACCAACCACAGACCGTATGGTACCGTAGTGTTTACTACTGAAAAATATCAGTGTATAAGTGGACCCTCACAGTTCAAACCCACGTTGTTCAACTGCAGTACAACTCCCACCTCCTAAATATAAACAACAAATCTCAACCTGGGAAGAATGGACAGACTTGAAAGGGTATTTAATACTGGGAAATTGTGTGTGTACAGCATGTTTGTAATTAAAAGAGAACATTTGTATTCTTCCATAGCTTTCAGATTCTCAAAGACATCTGTGACCAAAATCAGCACACAAAAATCTGTTGCATTTATATATATGAACAATGAACAATCCAAAAAGGAAATTAAGAAAACAAACCCATTTAGGGACCTAATGAAACTTAAAAGCTTTTGCATAGCAAAGGAAACTATAAACACGATGAAAAGACAACCCTCAGAATGGGAGAAAATATTTGCAAATGAATCAACCGACAAAGGATTAATCTCCAAAATATATATAAACAGCTCATGCAGCTCAATATTAAAAAAACAAACCCAATCAAAAAATGGGCAGAAGACCTAAGTAGACACTTCTCCAAAGAAGACATACAGATGGCCAAGAGGCACATGCAAAGCTGCTCAACATCACTAATTATTAGAGAAATGCAAATCAAAACTACAATGAGGTATCACCTCACACCAGTTAGAATGGGCATCATCAGAAAATCTACAAACAACAAATGCTGGAGAGGATGTGGAGAAAAGGGAACCCTCTTGCACTGTTGGTGGGAATGTAAATTGATACAGCCACTATGGAGAACAGTATGGAGGTCGTTAAAAAGCTAAAAATAGAATTACCATATGACCCAGCAATCCCACTACTGGGCATGTACCCAGAGAAAACCATAATTCAAAAAGACACATGCACCCCAATGTTCACTGCAGCACTATTTACAATAGCCAGGTAGTGGAAGCAACCTAAGTGTTCATCTACAGATGAATGGATAAAGAAGATGTGGTACATATATACAGTGGAATATTAGCCATAAAAAGGAACGAAATTGGGTCATTTGTAGAGACATGGATGGACCTAGAGACTGTCATACAGAGTGAAGTAAGTCAGAAAGAGAAAAACAAATATCATCTATTAACGCATATATGTGGAATCTAGAAAAATGGTACAGATGAACTGGTGTGCAAGACACAGATGTAGAGAACAAACATATGGACAACCAAGGGGGTAAGGGGGGGGTAGTGGTGGTGGTGATGGGATGAACTGGGAGATTGGGATTGACATATATACACTAATATATATAAAATAGATAACTAATAAGAATCTGCTGTATAAAAAATAAAATAAAATTCAAAATTTGGAAAAAATAAATAAATAAAATCAACAAGTCAAGCATACCAATACCAAAAAAGGGAAAGAACATAAAAGATAATTCATGAATGGCAAAAATATCAAGAAGCATGTTAAAATATTCAACCTAATAACGAAGGAACTTCAAATAATAACATGCTTTCCTCCCTCCATTTAGTTGGTAGAAATTTAAAAAATATATATATCCTTACCCAGCAGTGAAAAGATCGTTTTTGCATCTTGTTCATGGAGGGTAAAGGAATACAACCATTTTGGGAAACAATATGGCAGTATAAAGAACACGAAAAATGTTGTTTAATCTTGATGAAATCATCAGAGATGTCCACAAAAATACAAAATACTTGTACAACATGGAGCTACTTACAGTAGCAAAAAACAGAATAACTAGGGGCTTCCCTGGTGGCGCAGTGGTTGAGAGTCTGCCTGCCAATGCAGGGGACACGGGTTCATGCCCCGGTCCGGGAAGATCCCACGTGCTGTGGAGCGGCTGGGCCCGTGAGCCATGGCCGCTGAGCCTGCGCGTCCAGAGCCTGTGCGTCCAGAGCCTGTGCGTCCAGAGCCTGTGCTCCACAACAGGATAGGCCACAACAGTGATAGGCCCGCATACCGCAAAAAGAAAAGAAAAAAAAAAGAAAACAGAATAACTAGATACCTAACTATAGGGAATTGGCTTAACAAATTTTGATAGGTAATATTAAGATGAAAGTTTTCAAAGACTTTTCAATGGCATGGGAAAATGTATCTGGCATAATAAGTGATTAAAAGGCCAGGTTAAAAATTATACATAAGATAGTAATTCTATTAAAAATGTCCCTACATATGTGTATTATATATGTATATTTAAATGTATATTACAAAAAAGAAAAAAATAGTGACTACTTCTGAGTGACAGGACTATGGATGATCTTTATTTTCTATTTTATAATTTTTCTAAATTTTCTATATGAACAATAAATATTATTCCTTTGTAAAAAATTAAAAAAAAAAGAAAACAATCCCATTTACAATAGCATCAAAAAGAATGAAATAGGGCTTCCCTGGTGGTGCAGTGGTTGAGAGTCCGCCTGCCGATGCAGGGGACACGGGTTCGTGCCCCAGTCTGGGAGGATCCCACATGCCACGGAGTGGATGGGCCCGTGAGCCATGGCCGCTGAGCCTGCGCGTCTGGAGCCTGTGCTCCGCAACGGGAGAGGCCACAACAGTGAGAGGCCCGCGTACCGCAACAACAACAACAACAAAAAGAATGAAATACTTTGCAGTAAATTTAACCGAGGCAAAAGACCTATTCACTGAACACTACATAACACTGCTGAAAGAAATTAAAGACACAGATAAATGGAAAGACATCCTATGGTCATGGATTGGAAGACAATATTGTTCAAACACCCATAGTACCAAAAGCAATCTACAAATTCAATGCAATCACTATCAAAATTTCAATATACACCCACGTATACTGCAGCATTACTCACTACAGCCAAGAGACAGAAGCAGCCCAAATGTCCATAGACAGATAAATGGACATACCACATAAAGAAAATGTGGTAAATACATGCAATGGACTATTATTCAGCCATAAAAAGGAAATCCTGACACATGCTACAAGATGGATGAACTTTGAAGACATTATGCTGAGTGAAATAAGCCAGTCACAAAGGGACAAATACTGTATGATTCCACTTATATGAGATATCTAGAGTAGAAAATACAATGGTGGTTGCCAGGCAGTGGGGCAAAGGGCAAATAGGGTGTTGTTCAATGAGTACAGAGTTTCAGTCCTGCAAGATGAAAAAGTCCTAGAGATCTGTTACACAACAATGTGAATATAGTTAATACTACTGTACATTTAAAAATGGTTAAAAGAGTAAATCTTAGGTTTTTTATCACAATTTTAAAAAAACGGTATCTATGACCAAAACAAAGTTAAGAATCATTCTTCTACAAGATATCAGTACAGTTACACAAAAAATTCACTAATTTTTGCTTTCAATAAATCAAGCATTATACAGACTAAAATTTATATTTAAATAGTTGCACGATCTCACCTGTAACTCCTGTGATTTACGAGCTTGTTCCTGCTTGATACTGTTAATCATACTTTCTTTTACCTCATCCAATATGGAGTATAAACTATCAAATTCTTCATCTAACTCTGAAAGTATGTTAGAAGAATTTTCCTGTTTAATAAACAAAGATTTTACTTAAGAGCTGTCAAACATTAAAAAACTAAAAGATATAGTACTTACCAAAGAATAGATTCATATTATGAATCTAATATCAGCCTCATATCATAAAATAATTAAAATTCTAATATTTGACATACACCTTTAAAATCAGATAAATCCAAGAAGCTGGCTGCTAATGCTGATAGTTCTACTTCAGCAATGCTGTGAGTTAAGTAGCCTTTTATGAACTAGCCCATACTCTCCTCACCTTTTATAAGACTGTTTCCACAGGACAATGTGAAAGTTTGTTTTAAGGTTGTCAACTTTGTCCAGACCTTCAGGCTCTAAGGCAGACCCTAAGCCAGTGGTTCTCAACTTTTGGTGTGTATCAGAATCATCAGTGAAGCAGATTTTAATAAAATATTCCAGAGATTTTGATTCTGTAACTCTGAGAAATAGTCTGGGCATTATAGGGATGGGGCTGATTTTGCGCAAATTTTTAAATCTTTCAGGTTGCCTAAAACACTGCATTTACATAAGATAAGCAGAATTAAAACACTAAGCAATTCCTTACTGGGTCCTAAGAGATTTATTGAACACTGAATTTCGGTGCTAGAAGGAACCTCAGAAATCATCTACTGACTAGAATCTGTAGTCAAACTCCTAAATTTTATAAACTAAAATCTGTTTATAAAGTCTGTTGACCTCCAAGAGTTCCTCACTGCCTCATTAAGCAAGATGATGCTATTTCAACAAGAAATAACAAAATATCTGTGAAATCCCTAGATAAGTGATATTCACACCTGCAACAATTATGAGATAGAAGAAATCATCTTAAGGCATTTTTCAACATAGATGAATCATTCAACTAAGAGAAGCGAAATTGGCACTGGTTTACAAAACTAATACACAAAATCTACTGTAATATTACAATCCAAACTTTTGCTTAAAATGTTTATAAAAACCAGACATCATCTCACTGGAGTCTTGCCAAAAGTGGTGTTAATCATTTTACTAGTTTCTTTACAGTAGTAAGAACATGACGTGGAGGAAGAAATGTGCAGTCTGGAAGGCACAAATTCCACATTAACAACTCAGTAACAGTGCGACCTTGGACAAGCCACTTGAATTCCTGGACCTCAATTTTTTCATCTGTAAAAAGGAATTGGACTGCTCTTTCCCCTCAATAACCAACTGGCACATTCTTACGGTCTCTCGTCCACTACAGCTTATGCTCCCATCTTCAGTGTAGTTTAATTCCCCCTCTATTTTCTTTATGGATGATAAGGTAAAGTCCTAATAATCTGTCAATCAGAAAAACAGTGTGAGCCAGCTCTATCTAAAGGTACCCTTTTACAGATTTCAAATGTGATGATTCTCTTGTCCATAGACCAAGAGTTTTAGAACCACTAGCTTTGCTTATTTAAAGAAACTGGATTAGTGGATTCACCAAATTTTCCAATAAAATAGTTTGAGAAAGATAGTTAAACTAGTGAAGATTATAATTAACTAACTTCAATTACAGCAAATTCAGAAGTAAAGAAAATACAAGACCATAAGGTTTAACAGGCCAGGCAATTACCTAGGCTGAACCAAACAAAAATCACAGGAAATGATTCACTGTCTACAAGTATCCTGGAAATCGTCTATGTTTATTTCACAAAGAAATGACCCTTAAATTAATTAAAGCACATTCATGGGAAAGCATCACCAGCTTATCTTAAGGTCTCTTCCACAATCAACATTTGATTATTTACAGTATGGATTATCCACCTATACCTGGGACCATTTCCTTAAGTATTCCCCTCTCTCCTCAATGGGCACTTTACCTTTTCCTTTTATATCTTAATTTCATCTAGTTCTGCAAGTGGACCTCTCACCATCTACATTTTCCTTCTACTATTTACAGTAAAAGAAATGTTTAGCTTCCCAGTACTTTTGGAAAGGTACAATTTGCTCTTAATTGGAATTAGAAAAGACAAACATGAAACGGAAAGGAAGAAAAGGGAGCATTATAATATTCCTAGCAATATTCCAGAGTTTTCTTTTTCCCTTACTATTTGATCTTTCCATGGAGAATGTGGGAATAGCAAATAAAGCATTTTTATTTATCTGCCATTTAAAAACCCTGCTCTCATCTCCATTAGTTTATAATCTATAGTTGACAGTGTATATTTATACTTCTGATTTGACCCAACAATCATTAATTGTGACATATTCACACAATTTTTTTTTAAAACAGATTCATACCTGAACTCCTTTTAGTGTTTGATTTAGTGTATCAATAAAGTTCTGAATTTCATCATTTTTATTTGCCAGAGTTGAAATGATCCTTTGTAGAGCTTCCTAGGATAAAAAAAATTTTTTTAACACTATGATATTTTATTAAAAGAGAACTATAAACTTTATAACAACAACTCTCTAAACAAACTCTGTAAGAGTATATTACATAATAAACAGGAGCAACGTAAAACTGTTCATTGTTCAAACCTCTTATTCCTAGTGTACAACTTAATTACCACCATATCTTTCACACTGAAGGTGATCAATATTATTTAACATAAAGACTGTTACTTTAGGTCATAAGGCCATGGCAAACGAACAGAACCAAATCCTTAAACGTTGCAAAAATAAATGGAAACTTCTAATCAACATCAGGAAATGAGGAATAAAAGCAGAGACACTGAAATTTGACATTTATTTATAAAATTTGACATTTATTTATAAAATTTGACATTTATTTATAAAAATTAAAAACATATTTTAGAAATACGAAAGTAGATAATAAATTTGCAGTTAAAATTACAACATTCATTGCAATATTTACAGATGCTATAGAACCATAATAAATAAGGTAATTTTAGTAGCAAATACCTCAGACTTTTTGATAATGCTTCCTATTTAAATAAAACACTTGATTATTTAACTTTCTCATACTCTCTACTTCAGTGTTGTCCAATAAAATTTCCTGCTATAACGGAAATATCCTACATATGTGCTGTTCTATATGGTAGTAACTAGCCACATGAAGCTAATGAGCTCTTGAAATGTGGATAGAGCAACTGAGGAACTAAATTTATTTTAACTTGAATTAATTTCACTTTTTATTACACATGTGACAAGTGCTGTCATATTGTACATCACAGGTCTAGTTGTTTAATAACTCTTCATGGGCAGTAAAAGCAAAATCCAAACAAGGTACTTGTATTCTCAGTAAAAATCAAAAGCAAGTACTTTCACTTTATAATTTTTCCCAGAAGTACAAGCCTTATTTCCGTAAGCACCTACAAACATAAATATTTTAGTAATTTCCTATAAGATTTTGTGTAATAAAGGTTCTCCTCAAAATATTATCAAAAACTGATAAAAGGCTAAATATAGGGCTTCCCTGGTGGCGCAGTGGTTGAGAGTCCGCCTGCGAATGCAGGGGACGCGGGTTTGCGCCCTGGTCCGGGAAGATCCCACATGCCGCGGAGCGGCTGGGCCCGTGAGCCATGGCCACTGGGCCTGCGCGTCCGGAGCCTGTGCTCCGCAACGGAAGAGGCCACAAAAGTGAGAGGCCCACGTACCGCAAAGAAAAAAAAGGCTAAATATAAAGAGCTCAGGAAATAATCTGATAAAGGGATGACATTTCATATAAATGCTCATAAAGCATTATAGTAAAAGAATTAAAATAATTACAGCTCTCATTTCATTCTCCCAACAATCCCTGGAGATAAGTAGGTATTATCATCCCTGGGCCAGACTAAGGCTCTCTGCTTCACTTACCAATACTGTTTCTTCCCATCCTCACCACTGTTGTTATTTTAGTATAATAACACAGTGAAGTTATGCTATGAAAGAGTTAGCTGTTTATCCTCTTGGTGTTCCCTCCAGAAACAGGTACATGGAGATTTGAATACAAAGACAACGCAGAATGCAGCCAGTACCTGGGGGAGGGGTGGGCACAGCTGGAAGGACGAGAGTGGTAGTATAGAGATGTAGAAAAGGAGGGTAGAAGACTTAAGAGTCTTTCGAGTATTCATCCAAGACAGACTCTCTATATACTTTAAAAAACACAATGGAACAGTAAAAATGGTTCTGCCAGTCCTCGGCCTGTGTACAGTAAGCTTCAATTAAGATTGGGCTTTTCAGGTTAATAGACTGACTCTCTGCATCCTCTTCTAACCCTCCCAATGGTAGGGTTACATCCATATTATATAGATGAGAAAACGGAGATTCAATCAGTTGCCCAAAGTGACACTGCTTGTAAAGTAATGATTATGCTCAGTCTATCTCGAAAGCCCATGCTCTTTACCACTTTAGAATACTGCCTCTAAACCTAACCAATTTGCCCATTATATGCAACACCCATACAATAAATTACATATTGTTTTAATATTTTGGTTTGCTAAGACTCTTCAATGACATATAAAATCACTGGAATTTTCTTGGAGAATCACAGCTTGAGCTTAAGCTTTGTCCACTGAAATTAGTGAAATTCTGGTAAAGGAACTTGATTGTAACATTTTAACTTCTATCCACATACAACTATTATAATTCAAGCATTTGGGACTTCCCTCGTGGTCCAGTGGCTAAGTAAGATTCTGCACTCCCAATGCAGGGGGTCAGGATTCGATCCCTGGTCAGGGAACTAGATCCCACATGCCACAACTAAAAGATCCCACATGCCACAACTAAAAGATCCTGTGTGCCGCAACTAAGACCCAGAGCAGCCAAATAAATAAATAAATGTTTAAAAAAAAGAAAGGAGTATCATTTTAAAAAAATAATTCAAGAATCTGACATAATATAAACACATATAGAAATTCTGGTATTCCAAGAAAAAAGTTTTGAAAGCAGGACTACATAAGCTGAGTTCTGAAACTTTACCCTAGCCTGTGTATGTGACATGAGGTTAAAGTTTTCTCTAGGTGGTAAGACCCAGGGAAGAGATCTATACAGGGATACTGTGTTCCCAATATAGGAGGTATGCAAGGGGAGGCAAGTCCAGTAGAGCTTTTTTTTAAGTATTTTCTAAATATGGCAAGCAACATACCAGGGCAGGATAAGAAACTTTGAGAAAGAGGCAAAAAAGAACTAAAAGATACCATAATGCACAGAGTTTTCTACCCTACTCTACCCCTCCAGGGCCTCCAAATTTAATCACTAGCTTTTATAATGGAGACACAAGTAATTGATAAAGAAGCTGAGGAGGAAGTACAAAGAAAGTGATGTAAGCTGTATACAGCACCTATTCTCTGAGCTCCAGACCATTTTAATCCAACTGCTTACTTGAAATCTCCACTCGGATGTCTCAAAAGCACTTCAAAATTCAACATGTCATAATGTCCTCCACTAAACCTGAGCCCTCCTCTAGCGTTCTGTCTCTGCCAATGGCACTACCAGCTGTAAAACCAGAAACCTAGCAACTCAAAATCAAAAACAGAAAAAAAAAAATTAAAAACTCAGCAGAGGACCTGAACAGACATTTTTCCAAAGACGACATACAGATGGCCAACAGACACATGAAAAGATGCTCAACATCACTAATCATCAGGGAAATGCAAATCAAAACCACAATGAAATATTACCTCACACCTGTCAGAATGGCTATTATCAAAAAGACAACAAATAACAAGCTCTTGAGAGGATGCAGAGAAAAAGCAACCCTTGTACACTGTTGGTAGGAAGGTAAATTGGTACGGCCACTACGGAAAACAGTAGGGAGTTTCCTTAAAAATGAAAATAGAACTACCATACCATCCAGCAATTCTATTTCTGGGTATTTATCTGAAAACAAAAATACTAATCTGAAAATACTAATTCAAAAAGATAAATGCACTCCTATGTTCACTGCAGCATTATTCACAATAGCCAAAATGAGAAAGCAACCTAAGTGCCCATTGATAGATGAATGGATAGTGAAGATGAGAGCTATATACACTGGAATATTACCTAGAGGGTATTATGTTAAGTGAAGTATGTCAGACAGTGAAAGATAAATACCATATAATTTCACTTATACGTGGAATCTAAAACACAAAACAAATGAACAAACATATTAAAACAGAAAGAGTCATAGTTACAGAGAACAAACAGGTGGTTGCCAGAGGGGAGAGGGGGAGGGGGATGGGTGAGGTAGGTGAGGGAGATTAAAAGGTAAAAACTTCCAGTTACAAAATAAATGAGTCTCAGAGATAAAATGTACAGTGTGGTAAAAATAGTCAATAATAATGTAATATCATTGTATGGTGACAGATAGTAATTAGATTTATTGGGGTGATCATTTGTAATGCACAGCAATATTAAATCACTATGTTGTGTGATTAGCATAGTTAATTCTTACAGGAATTAACACAGTAGGTCAATTATACTTCAAAAACAAACTCACAGAAAAAGAGATCAGATTTGTGGTTACCAGAGGCAGAGGGTGGCGGGACTCAGAAGTAGATGAAGGTAGTCGAAAGATACAAGTACTAGGGGTATAATGCACAACATGATAAATATAATTAACACTGCTATATGTTATATATAATTAACGCTGTTGCCTAGTATATATGAAAGTTGTTGAGAGTAAATCCTGAGTTCTCGTCAAAGAAAAAATACTTTTCTCTTTTTCTTTTATTTTTTATCTACATGAAATGATGGATGTTCACTAATCTTACTGTGATAATCATTTCATGATGTATGTAAGTCAAATCATTATACTGTACACCTTAAACTTATATAGTGATATATGTCAATAAAACTGGAAGGAAAAAAACCCCAGAAACCTAGGCCACCATCATTACATCCTTTCCTTTCATTTGTATTCTACACGCAGTCACCAATTCTGTAGATTTTACCTCCTAAATAACTCTGTAATCACTATTACCACAAGTCAGTATCATATCTCAACTTATACTCTTGCAAAACGTAACAGGCCTCTGATCCATTCTTTCTCCCCAGTAATCAGCTCTCTATATTGCAGCTAGAGTAATATGTTAGCATCACTCTTCCTGCTTAATTGTCTTGCCACAAGGCCTTGGATAAAACAGAAAATCTTTTAACATGAGCTGTTAACATGACCTTAAACATGACATTACATAATCTGTAAGACCCTGCATGATCTTCCTTCCCCCTGCCTACCTCACCTGTTTCAACTCACACCAGACTTCTCTCTTGCTGTATTCCAGCTGCAGTAGCCTGCTGTGAGTTTCTCTAATATGCTTTGCTTCCCACCTGGGAACCCTCACATTTATCAATTCTTCCTGTTCTAAAACATATACACAATTTTTTGTTAAAACAAGTTCCAAAAACTTGTTTTTGGAATGAGCCCATTCTATATATCTAAGTATACACACACACGCGCACGCGCGCACACATGCACACTTGCTTCATTTCTTTTATTATCAAAGCCTGACGGTGAAGAAGGGCAAAGACAACTTTGAACTGGGACTCTATCAACCTGAAAGAATGCCTACCAGGGTCTCTCAGACTTCATCTCAGATCTCAAGTCTCCCATTACCCTCCAAATACTGATGGATAAAGTGACAGATAAACATAGATGGATAAAGGCAATATAAATCATCTGAAGTTTATCTAGATAATATAACTGATTTTGCAAGACTTCAGGTGGCCATGACTAAAAGCTTTAGGTGATACAGGTCTGAAGATATGCTTTGACAAATACGAATTCTGCTGGATCACAGTAAAATATGTAGAATGTATGTCTCCAGAGGCAGTATGCATAGGCAATCTCAGCCATTGTCCTTTGGTCATGCACCTCAGTCACCAGGAGCTCAAGAAAACCTACACTATCAAAATTAAGCCTCTCAATTACTTGACCGTGGAATTCGTCTAAGGTAACTGCTATGTTAACAAAGGGGAGGGGGGCGGGAATGACACGCCCCAGCCAAGCACAACTGCAGTCATTCCTATGGAATGGTTCAAAGTAATCTGGGATGTACAAGGCATGAGGTACCCTCTTCAAAGAAGCATAGCTTAAAGTTATGCTTATAGTCCCTATAAATCATAAGAAGTAAAAGCACAATCAATTGACTCTAAGCAAAATAATAATAACTAACACTTTTATACTCTTAAGGGCCAAGCACTATCTTAAGCTCTTTACATACATTAATTTGTTTAATCCTCTCAAGAATCCTATGAAGTAGGATACTTGGTTATCTCCGTTTTCCAATTTGGAAGCTGAGGTATAAAGAGGTTAAGTAACTTGCCCGGGACCTCAGAGTTAGTATGTGGCAGAACCAGAATTCAAATTAAGACAGTCTGACTCCTGAGTCTATGCTCTTAACAATTAGCACTGTACTACCTGAAAACAAAGATCAGAGGTCCATGAAAAGAAAGTCAGAACATCTAAGAGCATCAAAAGGACTTAAGATTTTCTTTAAGACTGGAAAAAACTAGGAATGAGCAACAGGCTGTAACATGTACCACCCTGCCAAACACAAGGGCAACAGTAACAGCTCTTCTTACCGCAGGCATATGATCATTAACTCTGAGAACATAATGACGGTCACCATCTGAAATGGCATGGTTCTACTGGTTTTAGCTTAATATATGTGAATATGACAAATTCAAATGTGAGTCTTAATTCTGCATTCAACAAAAAACTCTGCCAACTGGGCTACTTAACTGGAAACTATCCAGTGCAATAAGTGCCTGAAGTTATGATGCAGAAACTTCCTGTTCTTAGAACCAGTGGCAAAAAACCATTATACCCGTGTTTATATGCTACTCTGAATCCAAAGGCATCAATAACCAAGTGGCCATAATTAGACACTGTGATATATGGGTTTCCCACCAGCGTCTACTCAGACAAGGAGAAAATTTCTGATTCAAATTCTACATTAGTATTCCAGACAGTTGAGATACACGAATCTAGAACCACTGCAAATATCACTAATCAATCTACAATTTAAAGGGGCCAAACTATGACTATAGTCATTTCAGTTAGTATTCATTAAGCACCTTCTATGTGCCAGGCACTATACTAAGCTTCTAACATGGACTATCTTTTTAATTATCACAATAGACAGCAATATGTCTTTGTATTTTATGGTTGAAGAAAGAGAGGTTAAAGAAGTTATGAAACTTCCTTTGATCACACAGCTGTCAAACGGCAGTCACAATTCAAATCCAGGAAGCTGCCTCCAGAGTCTGTGCTCTTACACCACTCTAGGCTGCATACACTGCAGAGGACTGTACAAAACAGTCATAGGGTTCCTGCAACCAGAGAAAAGGGATCAGTGAAAAATCCTAATGCCACCAGGAATTATGCCACTTGTATCACTCCACACCAAAGACCTCTCCTTTGAATCAGGTAATGAGTAGAAATCCAGAATGCTCTATCCAGCTGGTAAGTTAGACAACCAGAATCTTACCAGCTGACCATAGTTATGGCAACACATAACAAGAGTATTGTGCTCAAAAGTGATGCAACGAGCTAGAAAAGGAGAATTATATATTGTTGAGGAATTCAGGAATCTGATACTCATAAATAGTTAACTGGTAGAAAGCTACGCCCTCTGTAACAGTGAAACAGCTGGGATTACTACCTCTGTATACAGATGCAACTGAGGTGATCCACAGAAAAAAAATCTAGTAAAAGACCTGGTAGGGAATACTGTCTTTTCACCCTGAGCCCAGTTGCAGATATCAGGGCAGAAGAAGAGGTTCTTTCCCAACTAGGATTTGAGGAAATACAGTGTCTCAGAGGCTGAGGAAGCCTCATCCATTTCTGCAGCCTCTGAACTGTCTGTTCCATCCAATGAAGTCTAAGAGGCTCACATTCGGCCATGGAAACCAGAGGACTCATCATCTAATTAAGGGAGGTGGAATGGAAGTAGAGATGGGGGTACTCTCAGGTACCACTAGTAGCAGTATAAACTGACAAAACCTTTCTGAAGGGCGACTTGGCAATACACATCAAAAGGTATTTAAAAGCATATACACAATGACTCAGTAATTCCATTTCTACTAATTTATTCTAAGTAAATAATTAAAGAGTATAAGCCGAGACTTGACGACAAAGATTTCATCTTACTATTATTTATAATATTAAAAGGTTAGGACCAACATAAAAGTATGAGAAAAGGATACTAACTAAAAATCAAGTAGGGCTTCCCTGGTGGCGCAGTGGTTAAGAATCCTCCTGCCAATGCAGGGGACACAGCTTCAACCCCTGGTCCAGGAAGATCCCACATGCCGTGGAGCAACTAAGCCTGTGCACCACAACTACTGAGCCTGCGCTCTAGAGCCTGTGAGCCACAACTACTAAGGCCCACGTGCCACAACTACTGAAGCCCGTGTGCCTAGAGCCTGTGCTCTGCAACAAGAGAAGCCACCGCAGTGAGAAGCCCGCACACTGCAACAAAGAGTAGCCCCCACTCACCACAACTAGAGAAAGCGCGCGTGAAGCAACAAAGACCCAACGCAGCCAAAAAAAATTAAAATTTTTTAAAAAAATCACGTAATATATATCCATATTAAAGAATTCTACTAAATCATTAAAAGTGTTGTAGAATGATATTAACATGGAAAAAGATATCCTTACATATTAAGTGAGAGGCAAATTATAAATCACTATACATAGTGTGATACCATAGTTTTTTTAAGTTTCTATATGCATTAAAAAAGACTGGAATGTAATATATACAAATGTTAAAAGAAGTTACCTCTGGGTGGCAGGATTATGGGTGATTTTTATTTTATTTTCATTTATCTATATTTCCTAATTTCCTACAATAAACTTGTGTTACTTATATTTATAATGCAACAGGAGTGCACAGGCTGGCTGTGCTAACACTATTATAAATTAGTTCAAAATATAATTAGCTATCATCAGCAAATATCAATAACTGAGACCATATTAATCAGAACCTTGTGGCCGGGAAGCAGTGCCAACTGAGGATATAAAACATAGAAAAAGAAAGCTGTAGAAAAAATCCACTAACTTCAAAGTATTGTCCACCCTACACTGGAGTGGAATATCTATCACTATGGCATTCAATATGTGTTTGCTGCATGAATAATCCTGCTTACATTCAGCCAGGCACTGCAAAGAACCATTGTCCTTAAAAAAATTTTTTTAAGTTAGGTCTGTTTCACTATATTTCTAGTTTTTTTTTAAACTGTCAAGTTCAATAAAAATGAAGGTGTCTGTATTTAAACACAGTGATACAAGTATGTCAGCATGGTCCTTTGAAGAGGGTACCTCGTACCTTGTACATCCCAAATTACTCTGATCCGCTCCACAGGAATGACTGCAGTTGTGCTTGGCTGGGGTGTATAAAAACCCCAGTTATACTTTCCTGGTCACACCTCTATTTTAGAAAGCAAAGACCTTCCCTCAAAAAAGAAAGAGAGCTGGAGAGAAGGGAGATACATGTACTACAGAAAAATGATTTGTAGCAGCAAGGGAGACCAAATTCCAGAGTTTTATCTAAATCATGTTCTATACTTTCTATCAACGATTTTTACTAGACTAAACTAGTTTCTTAATAACAACAACAACAAAAAAACTACTTTATAGGGGTTTATATCTTACATTTTATCTTAAGATCTAAGACATATCTGAAGATAAAGATATATCTTAAGTTTATATTTTAAGATATATCTTAAGTTTATGTCTTAAGTTAATATCTTAAGTTTTAATGACATTAATCATGCCATCATTTAAAGGCAAAGGAGCAAGGCAGGAAGGGTGGTAATGAAAGAAGCTTGAGCTGGGAAGAAAGACCTGGTATGAATCCAGACTACCACTTGCTAGCTGTGTGACTCTGAACAAGTTATTTAACCTCTCTCAATTCCATCTTCCATATCTTTACAACAGGAATAACAGCTGTTGTGAGAATTTAAAGCAGTCTAATACAATACTGGATACAGAACAATAGTCAAATTTCATTTCTCTTTCCTTTCCTCAGGACTGAGAAAAAGGCATAATTTTGGAACATGAGAGACGGTTGGTTATCTGGATATGGTGGAGGCCTCCGAACTGTTAGGGTACAACAAGAAGGCAAAGGATAGCAAATACCAGGGCAGAGGAAGAAACTGGGATGAGGAAGCCAAGTCTAGACATGCTACTGGTTGCAGGTCGTGTTGTGCTTTAAAACTCTCCCTACTCAGTTCAATCTCCTCAGTCTAGGTTTGTTCAGTCTTGCACATCAAGCCTTGCCTGACTGTCACTATTCCTCTCTAAGCAGAAAGTAGAATATGTGGGGGGAAAGGGAGGAAAAGCAAACAACTGACAATGTATGCTCTCGATGACATCTTCCCTCAGGGATCCCTTCCCCTTTCCTCTCCACCTTTATTATCCCTACAGCACAAACCCTTCCTAGAAACAGCAACCCCTATGAATATGAATGATCTCCTGCACAAGAATTTAACTGAAACTATCAAATTCTAAGCACCAAGATTCTAGAAAGGTGCAAATGTCTTATTTGTTTCAATGGTTTCTTTGAACATACACATTTTATCAGGTAAAGAAACCTTTGGGATTTTATCTTAAAACCACTTAAGGACATAATCAAAAGGTTTGAGTATCAAATAAAGCCACCTATCCATAACACATCCTGTTCACAAGTGTCCCAGAAACTCGATATAAACAAAATCCCTCTGTTTATTTCTAGAAGATAATACTGTGGTTTTCTGTATCCAACAGTACACCTTACATACCCAAGGTAATTATGTTTTCTTCCTCTACTCAAACAGAGCATCTGTTGCTAACACAAGTCCAAGTTATTTTCACAGACAAAAAAGCAGCTGGTCAAGCTAATCCATTTGCTGACTAGCCACCATCAAGCTTCTGTAAGACTGTCCAGTTAACTTAACCTCTATTGTCAGATTGCATGAGTCAGGACTTCCAATCCTCTTTCAATTAGGATTTAACAACTCTTCTTTGGCACCATCATTTGAAACACTTATTACAGACATAAACACAGAAAACATGCTTTAAACTTCAGGACAAAGTTAAGAAATGGTTAGACTGGATTAGAAAAATAGTTATACAAATTATCAACAAAGGGATAAAGTTACTTTGAAGTTGAGATTATGAGATTACTAATAGCTAACGATAGTACTTATGTGTGCTAGGCACCAAGTGATTTTTAAAAATTAACACGATCTTCATAACCCTTTGAGGTAAGGAGACTTTAAAGATGAGGAAATGGAGACTGCAAACTGCCCAACCTCATTCAGTTCATAAATAGAAGGACTGGAGACGACTCTGAAGCCATCCTCTTAATAATTTAAAGCCCAAATCCCAAATACCTTACAAATGGATATATATTCAAGCCACTCTCACCCTCTGCCACTTGCAGTAACTATGTTTCCTTATGCTGACTAAGGTATCATCCCTGCTATTATTTTCGTTGTAACATTCTATAATAGAAAAGAAAAATCATGCCAGGGGTGTACTACTACTGTTTTATTTCAAGAGAAATACATAACCAGCTCAGTTCATTATTAGTTGAGGTATATAATTGAATCTGCAGTAATTCATGAGAAAAGAATGCTCAAATTCAGAGCACTGAATTGGTTATAAGCATCAACACATGATGCTTATTTTAAGCTACAAAACAAAGCATTTTTTATTAGAAATATTATTTAATACTATCAATGAAATTCAACATATTTTCTAATATTGAGAAGTTGATTCTCTAACTTATCTAAGATACATTAGTACCAGTAAGAAAGAACAGCTAATTCTTCTCTACCTCTGGTAAAACTGTACACAGTACGTGTAGGTACTCAAATACAACATTTGGAATGAAACCAAGTTCAGATCTTAGCCTTATGCATGGCTAGTGGTATGACCTTGCAGGACTCACTCCAACTCGAGTCCTCATTAAAATGAGAGACAATGCATGCCCTGGCAAAATAAGAGGAGCCACATTAAAATACTTTTTAAAATTATGTTTTACAGCACACAGAGTATTTTAGTACTTATTCTTTGTAAACTTTAAAGCACTGTACTTTAAAGTACATAATTCAAACTTAATTATATTACCTGCTTTTTACAGTAACTGTAAAATATTCTCATTTCCACTGTATAAATGAGGAAATTGATTAATCACAGTTAAGTGATTTGCTCCATATCACAAAGCTACATATAGCAGCATGGAACCCGAGTCTCTGGACTCCAAGTCTTTGCCCTTCCGTTTGCTCTGAACTAATGTCCACTCAGATATCACATGACTGTTATTTAAAAAGTTAAATAAGCTTTGAAATGTTTTACAAATTCAAAACACACAAAATGTAATTTTTAAAAAATGTCTTACTAATAGTCATGAAAATTAAAAAATTGAATATACCTGAGTTTCAAGATGCACACATACAATGAAATCATATGACTTTTGTTAAATACTGTAATAGTTAACGCTAAACACATCACTACACTATTCTCTCATGACCCCAGTGCTCAAGGAAGTGAATCCAGGCAAAATTATAGAAAACAAGGTTCTAACGTTTTTTCCAGTACTTTCTATCTAATAATAGAAAAGAATGGCCTCTTGGACATGCCCTTGTTTTTCCCTGCTACATTATTAGTAACACTGTGTTCCTTCTTATTATACTGCACTATATTTCAATTACTATAATCTAACAAAGAGAGCACCGTGGTTGATTTTTATATAGGGATTATAACTAAATATTAATAACACTTCTAATTGTATTCAAACGTTGGCTATGTTCTCTAAATATATATATATATTGGTTAATAAAAACGGCTAGTTCTGTATACCCTTCCTTTAACTTGTTCAGAACGTATAAAACATGCCAAAACAACCATTAAGGTAACTGACCAGCAGCACTGAACTGGTCAGAGGGTGGGACCGCTGCTCTGACAACTGTCAGTCTTTTCTCTCAATTCAACCAACACTAAACACCAAGACGTGCTAGTGGACTAGTCCCGAGGAGGGCTGGGGCGGTGGACAAGGCTGGGCGGGGGGCGGTACTAAGGAGATCTGGTTCCCGACCTAAAGAGGCACAGATTTTGCCAAGATAGAAGACTGGGTCGAGGAGAGGGGCCAGCTTCGGCGTCAGCCGGTAGACCCCCATGTGCCTTGACTTCCTCTTCTGCTAAGGATGGATAAACCCTCACTAGCTCACCGTGAGGCTGCGAGAATCAAAGAGGGCCCAGACCGTTGCAAAAACTGATGAAAACCTGGGGGCGGCTCCCGCTATCCCCTCAGGAGCCAGGGACCAGGACCCAGGACCAAGTACAGGGCAGAAGCTGTCCAGGGTCACGGGGCGCGGTCCCCGCAGCCCGGCGGGCGCCGCTTTGCTCCTGGGAAAGAGCAAAGCGGCCTGGCGGCCTCGCCCTCCGCGGCCATAGCCCAGCCTCAGGCTGGCCTGGCCAGCCCCGCTCGCCCACCGCCCACCCGGCCGGGGAGCTCTGCCCAGCCTCGGCGGCCCAGCGCCCGCGCTTACTTTCTGGGAGTCCATGGCCAGGGGCTGTGTCCGCTAGACCCAAAACCGCGTCGAAGAACCTTGCGAGGAGACGGAGGGAGGTCGGACACGCCAACACGGCTACCCGGGGCCGCTGCTCTGCTGAGCCACCGCCGCCTCTGCCTCAGCCTCAGACCTCACCGGCGCCGCCCGGCCGCGCCCCGTCCGCGCCCAGCCCCGCGCGCGCCGCAGTCGCGCCGCCGTTGCCAGGGTGAAAGGGCGGCCCGCGGAAGGGAGGGGGCGAGGAGCGCCTTGCGCACGCGCCCTGCTGCGAGAAGAGATGGGGAGGGGTGGAAGGGGGGTGCTGGTTATCCGGTGCAGCGACGGAGCGGCAGAGAGAGAGGAGTGCTCGCCCCTCGGTCCCGCCGGTCGTTTGAAGAAGCCTCGCCCTCCTTCCCCCATCCTTTTTCCTCCAGCGCGCGCGATTGCTGCTGGCTTTGGAATGGACCACTGGGCATCCAGCAGCCGGGTCCGTGGGGAGGGCAGGGGAAGGAAAGCTCCGGCCCTGGAGCTAGATCAGCCCCTTCTCCATCCTGCAAGCATCTGAAGCACCTCCTTATGCTAGCCCTTGGAGAAGCAGCCAGGCTGACAGGCCCAGCGGTCCAGTGGGAAGGAAATGGCTGGGAGGGTGATGTAGTGGAAACATGCGGAAAGCCTGTAGGCACGTGACAGAAACTTGGGTAGACTGTGGAGTCTGGTAGACCTTTACCAGAGAGCCCCCTGGGAACCTTGCTCGCTGTGACTTTGAGCAACTACTCTCCCAGAGCCTGTTTCATCTTTGGTAAAATAAATAATTCTGACTTTGCAGAGCATTATGAAGATTAAATAACGTATTGGGGGCTTCCCTGGTGGCGTAGTGGTTGAGGGTCCGCCTGCCGATGCAGAGGACACGGGTTCGCGCCCCGGTCCGGGAAGATCCCACGTGCCGCAGAGCGGCTGGGCCCGTGACCCATGACCGCTTGGTCCTGCGCGTCCGGAACCTGTGCTCTGCAATGGGAGAGGCCGCAACAGTGAGAGGCCCGCGTACCGCAAAAAATAAAAAATTAAAGAAAAAAATAACATTTTGGAAGTGCCCAGTACATAGTTAATGCTCAGTAATTATAGTTATTGGTGGGAAGCTAGAACCTGCTCAGTCTGGACTGAGGGGACAATAGAGACTAGAAAGCTTGGGAAGGTACGATTCAAAATGTTCTTCCCCAAGTGGACAGGCCTCATCTTCCATTTCGATGACTGCAGAGGTTCAGAAAAATTCAACTGGGCAATCACTTATTGTGAATGAACAAAAGGGGAAAATATATTGAGTACCTATCAGGTACCAATTCCACAGACTGAGAATCAGCAGTGACAAGGCATTTTATATACATATATATATATGTATATAAAATGCCTTATATGTATATAAAATGCCTCCTTACATTACATCTCTAATGTAAGGAGTTTAGACGTTTTACAGGGAAAAATTACATGGGATAAATGGAATCAGAGAATTGTGTGGGCTTCATGTTCGGTAGGAGAGTCAGGGAAGGCCTCTCTCGGGTCACTCCTGAGAGTGAGAGAATAACTATACAAACATCTGGAGAAAAGCATTCTAGACAGAAGAAACAGCAAATACAAAGGTCCTGAGAGGGCATGGTCTCTATGTTTAAGAAACAGCATTTATCCTACAAGGCTGTAATTATCTCTGTAGATGTATCTCCCCGACTATACTTGTGGGTCGAAATTTCTTTTACCCATATCTGTTTCGCCAGCACAGGGCCTGCCATCTAATATGCATTCAATAAATCCTTTTTAAACTGGACAGACATGTACAAGAAAGGGGTTGAAGGGAACAAAAGGAAAAACTAGTTCAGGCCGAGTGGGTTGTTTTTGAAGGCCAGGGTCAAGGGCCTATGTGCACAATTTTCCTCCTGCATCTGAAAGTAGTGGCATGCAGTCTTGCAGAGAGATGCTCCTTTTCTTGGTATCAAGGGAAAGGAGCCTCCTCTCCAAGCTGCCCAGTTCCATGAGGAGAGATGAGAGCAGCCAGGCACTCAGCGACTAGCCTGCCGCTGCAGCCACGCAGGCCATTCTTCGCAGTGCACACGCACTGCAGCTGAGTCAGTTTCCCTTGAGGGAGAAATGCAGCCTCGGGACTGGAGAACGTCAGAAGTCAAACCACCCTGCTGTGAGCTCCCCAGCCCTGCACCTGCCTGCCACTGCACGACCCAGTGAAGAAGAAACAGCATTTAGCACTGTCCCCAGTTCTCTTGCTGCAAGGACTTTACCTCACTACTGTCAGAGGGTAACTCCTGGGCACTCTGTGACTGATGGGCTTAACCCCCGAAGGAGGCAGAAAGAGGCTTTGGAGACAGTGAGTCAACAGCTGAAATGCGATCTCCAGATTCTGTCCCAGGCCACATCCCAGGAGCTCACTCCTGGCCCCTTGCCTCCCCGCTCCCCTAGTTCTTTCCCTGCAGCCCAGCCAAGAACCTGCAGCTTTTGACAAGAGTGCTACCCCATTTGACTTCTGCTCTCGCCAGATCTCTGTCTCCTCTGGCCAGTCTGGCTCCCTGCCCAGCTTCCCGGGCCTTCTGGTTTCCCTCATTCTCATCTGTAAACAGCTAGTGTCTTCTAGCTGTGACTTCTGTCTTCCCCGGCCCATACAGCAGGCACTCACCTAGCTGGGCACTAAGTCTGCTGCCTGACCCACTCCCACTGCTTCTGGCCTATGGGCAAGTCCTTTGCCTCTTCACAGCCAAGTCAGTTTAGAAATTTTCAAAAATAGCTTTTCTAATAAACCAAAGCCCTTGTTCTCAAATGTAATCCCCAGACCAGCTGAATCAGCAGCACCTGGTAACTTGTTAGTAGTACAAATTCTCAGGCTTCATCCCCAGACTTACTAAATCAGAATCTCCAGGGGGTGGGAGGGGGGTACAGTAATCAATGTTTTTCCAAGTCCTCCAGGTGATTCTGACGCACACTAAAGTTTGGTCGCCATTGAACTGAGAGAAAGCAAATTGTTTTAAAAAAAAAAAAAAAGGGAAAAGGGAACTACAGAAGCACAGAAACAGATGACTTTTCAACACAGGTTTCTGATTCTGAGATAGCATATCTGGTCATAGATATTTATTTGAATGAGGTTCCTCGGCCTTCAGGACTGCCTTTCTGACTAAATCCCAATTTAGGATAGCCTCAGGCTTGGCACTGCTGATTTAAAGAGTCTGGCAAAATTGTCTCTTCCAGAACCAGGTTTCCTGTTCTCTCTTGCCAGGCATCGCCTGCAGCCCTGAGTTCCCTCATAAGTTCTGGGATCCCCCATCTCTTGGGAGAGAAAATTTCTTCCCTTAAGTTTCTTGCCAACAGTCTTTCCCTTTGGTATAGGGCCATCGCCCTGGAGTCAGCCATCTGAATTTTTTTCTTTCTTTCTTTTTTTTTTGGTGGTACGTGGGCCTCTCACTGCCGTGGCCTCTCCCACTGCAGAGCACAGGCTCCGGACGCGCAGGCTCAGCGGCCATGGCTCACGGGCCCAGCCGCTCCACAGCATGCGGGATCCTCCCGGACCGGGTTACGAACCCGTGTCCGCTGCATCGGCAGGCGGCCTCCCAACCACTGCGCCACCAGGGAAGCCCCAGCCATCTGAATTTTAATCCTGCCACTGCTACTTACCAGCTGTGTAGCCTTCAGTGAGTCATTTAACCTCAATAAGCCTCAATTTCCTTATCTGTAACATAGCGATCATAGTGGTAGTAATTCCCAGTTAGGGTTGTTGTGAGGATTAAAGGAGATTATGTATGCAAAATGCCTGATTTAGACACATTTAACAAATGGTAGCGGTTACTGTTATTACTGCCTTGTACATCATATCCTTCTGTGCCACCATGGCATGGCTTTCTGCTCCTTGATCTCTGAGGTCTTAGAAGTCCTATTCTCACCCCTAACCAGTTTTCACTGTCATACCTGGCTTTTCTGAAACATAATCACTGGCCAGATGCAGCTCTTTGTTGAAGCCAAATCTTCACCCATTGCTCCCTGTTAATATCTGGCCTGAGTCTTGGCATACACTACATAGCCTCGGAAAACCCTGAGCTTCTCTAAGCCTCAGTTTCTTCAGCTGTGAAATGGGCATCATAACAGTACCCCCTGTAAGGGTGGTTGAGTGGATTAAATGAGAGAATTCATATTAAGTGTTAAGCACAGTGTCTGGCATGTAATAAGCATTCAAAAAATATTATCTATTATCATCTCTTCCTAACCACAGAAATCTAACTCATTCTTTTTTTTCCTGCCCCCTTCTGACCAAAAATAAATTCACCCAAAATCCCTGGAACCCCTTGGAACTTGGAGTACTAATTTCTGATGCTATAAGTTCTCATAGGAGGGAAGGGATGGTTCTGGTCTGACGTGAGCTTGTGCTCTAACTCCATACTTGGAGAGCTCTAAGCAAAGCGGGAAGCAGTCAGTGGACACAAATCTGACAAAGGGCCTGGAAACCATGTGAGAAGAGACACAATTAAAGCACCTGTGAGTATTTAGCCTGGAGAGGAAAAACTCAGGGAGGACACAGTCATTTAGGCTTCAAATCTCTCTAGGGCTGTTGTGTGGAGGAGGAATCTGGCTTGTCCTCTAGCCTCCCCCAGATAAGAGTTAGACCTGATTTGGTGGAAGCTACAGGAAGATAGATTTCCACTCAACAAAAAGTCCAATTTTCTAAGAGAACCGTACCGAGCTGGGATGGATTTTTGTTTGGTTGGAAGGTCCCCATCAGTGGAGGTATCCAAACAGAGGGCTGGGCATTTTCTTGTCAGAGCTGTTTTAAGGGGATCAGGCACTGGAAAATAACTGGCAGAGATAACCTTTAACATCTTTCCTAACCCTGAGGTTCTCTCATTCTTCAAACTAGAGGCCAGTTACTATGCATTCCCTTTCTGACTCAGCTTTGCAATTGTACTCACCTTTGGAATGCACTCTGAATCTCTTCTCCCCACCCTCACTCTCATAAGATCCATCACAAGAGGTCCCACTTTTCCTGGGAGAGAGCATGAGAGGGGCAGTTAACTAAACTGTAGCCATTATGATATTACTATGTCACAGTCCCTTCTCCATGAATGATGACCTGCTTTTATGCTAGGTCCCTGGGACACTGAGATAAGTGAGGTCTGGAAGACACAGGTGTTTCCATCACATCCTACCTTGGCTCTGGAAATGCCCCTGGATTCATCATGTTCAGAGAATGACCAAGGACACAGCAAATTCATCTGCCTCTTGAGCTCCTCTGTGTGAAAGGATGCTGGCCCCCAGCCAGGTCTCTCCAACACAGAGGAACAGGCTCACTGTTCCTAGTAAGAACATTGCTCAGCAGCCCCTCTGAGGCCCTCTGCATATACTCTGAAGATGGTATGGGCCCGATTGAGGCTGCGTGGTTGAGACTAGGGAGAGGAAGGGACGTTGTGAGTTCTATTTCACTGGCTAAGCTCCAGGACTCTGACACCAGACTGTCTGAATTCAAATGCCAAGTCTCCCACTTATCAGTGGTGTGGCCTTGGGTGATTTCTTAACCTCTCTGTACCTCAATATTCTCATTTGTACAATGAGAGTATTAACAGGACCCACTTGAAAGGGTTGTCGGGAAGATAAATGACAATGTATATACAGTGCTTACGATAATGCCTGACATATGGAAAGTACATAGTATGTGTCCGCTATCTATTATTCTTTTCTAAAATAAACCATTCTTGAGTACAGCACCAGGAAATAATGGTTTCTGAGCCCTTTCATACTGCAGTGCCATTGCAGTCAAGTTCAGATGGTACCATGTCAGCACCTTCTAGGGAAGTCTCTTGAAATCCGTCATTCTAAAGGTCAATCTGAACTCTCTCCTAGCAATCGGAGATTGAAGGGGGAAGGTGACAGGACTTAAGCAGACGGGAAGGGACAACAGGATCCTTCCCAAGCCAAGAAAACAGTCTGAGCAAAGGTGAAAAAGAAGGAGAAGAATAACTAGAGGCAATAGAGATAGGAGTTGAAACAAATGAAAACAGCAACCTTTAATGTCCAAATACCCGGGCAGTATTAGGAAAATTCTGGAACATATAGGAGATGAAATATTCTCAGCCATGAAAAATTATCTTTATGAAAAATACACAGCAACGTGGGAGAGAGCTTATGATAATACAATTTAAAAACAAAACAAAAACCTTAGCTGGAATAGTTTTTTTCTAAACACAATTGGAGAGTGACTTCTGGTAACTGAAACATTTATAAACTTCTCTTTTGTTTATAACTTTTTGTTTTTGTTGCGCTGCTGGGCATATGGGATCCTAGTTCCCCCACCAGGGATCGAACCTGGGTCCCCTGCAGTGGAAACACGGAGTCTTAACTACTGGACCGCCAGGGAAGTCCCTGTTTATATAACTTTTAGCTTAGGTGAAGAATCAATACATCATATATAAGAAAGCTCAGCCTGGTTTCCTATTATCGCCTACAACTATTATATGTTTACTTTTCTGCTTACATAAAAGTGAATCAAAGACAAGTACATTGGCTTTGAAATATAAACCCAAACTTGGCGTGACTTCCTCGTGATTAAAAAAAAGAATAAGACGGGTGGAGAGAGAGATTCATAGGGGTCAGATTGTTTTGGTCTCTATATTCCCAGCTGGGGTGTTGGAATTTGAGCATTTTGTAAGTGGGAAGCCACTTACAAGTTTATGAGCAGTTATTTTAGGAGACTTGATTTGGCAGGGGAAATCGGAAGGACATGAGTGGGATGTGTCTGGGGGGAGGAGCTGAGTGGGGACCCAGAGGCCCAGACTTCCCCCTTCTCCTCCCTGTCCCTTAACCTCCGCTGGTTGGATCCCTACAGCCCCACCCCCGTGCCCCACTCCACCACCACCAGTGACGGCCTTAGCAGTACGAATCTTTAAGTCGTTTTCTCAGCCAAATGAAAAAAATAATTAATTGGCCTTAATAAAAACTATTGGTTCTCTTCTAAGTCATCCAAAACAGGTGTCAGCAAACTTTTTCTAGAAAGGCCCAGAGAGTCAATATTTTAGGCTTTGAGAGCCATATGGCCTCTGTCACAGCTATGCAACTCTGCCATTGTGGAGAGGAAGCAGCCTTAGGCAGTACATAAAGGACTGGGTGTGGCTGTGCTCCCGCAAAACTTAACTTACAGAAAGAGGTTGGGGGCTGATTTGACTCATAGGCCACAGTTTATCAACTTCTGGTCTAAAAAAGCATTGTGTTATTTTTCTTAGAGACTAATTCTGTGATTTTTCAGTGCCTCTAAAGCTCCCTGACCCTCCCTTTCAGACACTTCCCATCACATACACTGCCATCCCCACCTCTATTTATGAGAGGAGTGCCAGTGATGATATGGTGGGCTAGTGACCTCTGGAGCAGTGATGGGCAAAGCGGCGTGTTAAAGTGGAGGGGCTTTGGACTTCATCTCAATTTGAGCCCTGACTCTGCCAACTGTGTGACCTTATACACAGCGCACAACCTCTCTGAGCCTCCATTTGCTCATGGGCAAAATGGAGATAATAAGTTCAACCTCACAGGGTTTTTGTGAGGATTAAATGTTTGTAAAGCACCCAGCCTAACAACTGGCATGGAACTGGCATTCAGTAAATAGTTACTAACCCACACGGGCTCTATAAATAGCTGTCAAACAGGACAGACCCAGCCTGCACGAAGAGAATTCCATTGTGGATCCAGCCTTCAGGTCAGTACTGGCACTGGAGTGAGAGGCAGTGGGATCATTAAACACACGCAAGGTTAGATAAGAAGGCAACATAAATTTGAAGAGGCTGCTGCCAGACACATTTGTATCAAATGCTTCTGATGAATCATTTATTAGGCAGCCCCACTGTACCACATCCTCTTGGTGGGCTGGTGGTTGGGGACATGGTCCCAGGCTTCCATTGAAGTAATAAGATCCTGCTCTTCATCCACAGACTCTCAACAGCTGGTGAGCGGGAGAACCTCGTGTAAACAGCCTCCTCTGAGTTCATTCTCCCGGGCTCATGGGACCAGTCACCTTCCCCTCAACTGAAAAATAAACACAACAAGAAAATGAATGCATCTCTCCTAGGGGAACACGACACAATGAGAAGCAATCAATAACAAGAAATAGTGTGGGATCATCTTTAGAGAAGACACTGTGAAATGTAAGAAGGCTAAACACACACACACACACACACACACACACACACACATACACGGGTTAACAGACAAGAAAGATCTGAGAACCTGGGTTCATCCTGATTTTGCCTCCTTATCAGTTGTTCATTTCTGGGCAAGTTATTCAACTTCTATGCCTACATTTCCCCATTGTAAAATGAAGATAATCATGGTAAGTTCCTTTAAGGTTTTTGTGAGGATTAAATGCATTACTAAGTAGACAGTGCTTAGAACAGTGCCTGACACTTTGTAATGAATACTAGGTTAGTGTTTGCCATTATTTGGTATCAGTATTACTCATTCACAAAGATGTTTTCAGAATAGCTGAACAACTGAGTCAAACACATAATGAATCAAATTCAAAACTAATCTGAAAAATCTGATTCTGTGGTACAGTCAAAGACCCAAACCCAAAATTCAAATAAAACTTTGGATTTTTCACTCCCATGACTGAGCGGTGGGAGAGGTCAGACCAGGATGACGGGTGTTCCCGTAGTTCAGTTCAATTCAAGGAACAGAATATCCTAATTCTTAGGAAATATACAATGAAGTAGTTAGGAGTAAAGGGCCATGCAAATTGTTCTCAAGTAGTTAAAAAATATTAGATGTGCGTACATATATATATGTATATATATAGAGAGAGAGACAGAGAGAGAGAGAGGGAGAAATGTTTAACAATAGGTGTAACAAGAGTCTATGGTGTTCAGTGTATCATTCTTTTTTTTTTTTTTGCAGTACGCGGGCCTCTCATTGTTGTGGCCTCTCGCATTGCAGAGCACAGGCTCTGGACGTGCAGGCTCAGCAGCCATGGCTCACGGGCCCAGCCGCTCCGCGGCATGTGGGATCTTCCCGGACCGGGGCACGAACCCGTGTCCCCTGCATCGGCAGGCGGACTCTCAACCACTGCACCACCAGGGAAGCCCCAGTGTACCATTCTTATTCTTGCAGCTTTTCTGTAAGTTTGAAATCATTTCCAGATAAGTTTTAAAAAAAACCCATTAGGATGGGTTAAAAATAAAAAGAAGCATTGACTCAAGTGTGACTATCAAACAAGCACTGGGCCGCTATAGGACAAGCAGAGGTGACAAGGTACAGTCTTGACAAGACACCAGGAGAGCCTGGACCTGGAACAAGGAAAGTGGTTCTATGACTCAAATATCTAATGGAAACAGGCAAACTAAGATCGTCTGATACAGCTGTCTCCACAGTAGGCTCTGCTTGTCCCCAGGTGCCTAAAACAGGTTGTATGTGGCACTAAGAATAACATTGCTTGAAACCTTTGCCATAAGCTCCATTCTAGGGCTTTAGTCTTAAGATTTTTGTTTACCATTCCAGTTGTCGCCTCTTTGCTGATCCCCCTGCCTCAACTTCTCCCCAAATTCAACCCATTTTGCAAACTGCTCATAGAATAAATCCCTCAACTGTCACTCTCACTACATCACCTCCTCACTCAGGAAATTACAATGGCTTCCTATTTTCCACAACCCAAATCTAAACTTTGCTGTCTTATCAGTTCCATATTTTCTGATTTTTATGTATCTTGGTTTGCAGTTTCAACTTTTTTCCCTGTCGCTGAAAATAACTGAACCTGGGATTCAACTGATACCCGATAGTGGTTGAGGCTTAGCTGCAGTCATGTGGCCTGAGCACTAGGCTTATGCCAAAATTGTGATTTGTCTGAGATTGAGATAATAGTTCTTTCCTCCTATATATTTTTTAATTTAAATAAACTGAAATTTTAGAATAGATTTAGGTTTACAGAGAAGTTGCAAAGATAAAGAGTTTCCATATTCTCCACACCCAGTTTCCCCTATTTTTAACATCTTACATCACTATGGTACATTTATCACAATTAATGAAGCCACACTGGTACATAGTTACTCACTAAACTCCATACTTTATTCTTATGTCATTAATTTCCCCTAATGTCCTTTTCTATTCCATGATTCCATCCAGGAGACCACATTACAGTTAGCTTTCCTTCTATTTTTAAATTTTAGAATATTATTTTAAAAGCCAAATGTAAACAAAATGTATAGTCTAACTGAATAAGATTTTATATGACACTTTGAGGCAATATCTTTCCTACTACCCTTGAACATGAAAAAACTCACAGCACCTAACTCATCTCCAGGCGTGATTAGAACGTTTATCCTGAGTTTTCTCTTTGTGTCAGATCCCTTGGGAACCCAGAACAGTCTTCTCAGATTTCATGTCCAAGACTACATCAAATTAGCTAGTCCAAGACAGCTTTGCTTCCTATACAATATAAAGGAATTCTCTACACAGTAACTCACATGGAGATTCCTGAAATCTCTTGTTTGACACAAACACATGGTGGTAAAATGGGCTTTCACTACCACCTGTGGAAAGTACCTCAGAAACATCACCACTGTATTATTCCCGCATGGGCCAGGAATACTAGTGTCCCGTATGGAAAACTATAGTATCAACTGCCCTTAAACAGGCAGAGACTTTTCTCTCATCAGTTATAGGGAGTCTACCTACCCCACTCACAGAGCTCATTAGCTCATGGAGCTAATTAACAGACAATGTTTAATGGCTCTTTCTAGACACCGATTTGATCTGCATTCTTTCCAACACCCTCATCTTTCTCTGCATAGCTGGAGTAGAAAGAAAACTTTCATGATAACATTTAACCAAGTGGCCATGTTTTTCCCATCAGGAGTGGGTAATTTCCCACTCTCTCTCTTAAGGAAGAGAGATAATACCACTTCCTAGAAAAATTTCTTAGATGGAACCTGAATTTAAGTACAATATCCTTTAGCATCCTGCTAAGGGCTAATAGCTATAAAGATTTCAGATAACAAAAATATTTGAAAAGTAACAACAATGCTTTCCAAATGAAATACTTGGCATAGAATTTTAAATAGGCAACATAGGATTTTTATCACTTTTATTAAAAAATTTTTGATGTTTCCCTTGTCTGTTAAAAAACCCAATATAAAATTAAAGGGAATTTTGAAAAAAGAAAAATTAATTTGTAATTCTGCCATCCTCACATACCTGTTTTCAGGTTTATTACTTCCCTTTTGTCTTCATCCACAGCATGTGTTCCTTTCACCTTGCATTATTTTATACACATTTCCTGTGTTTCTGGTATTCATGTAATTTTTCAATGGTTACATAACATTTCATTAAGTAGATGTATAATTATTATTTAAACATTTCCCTAATGTGCTCTATGAGGGCAAAGACTTCTGTTTTCGTCACCTCTGTACCCTCAGTGTTTAAAACAATGCTGGCAAAAAGTAGACACTCAGTACATATTTGTTGAATAAAAAATAAATTCAAATGGTTTCAAATTTTTACTCATATATTATTATTTTTCAAATTTCATCATGCCTTCTTTTGACTTGTTAATTTTTCTCACTCTACCTCCATGAAATAAAAACAGTTTATTATGATGATTTTCTCTTTTGTATGTAGACAACATTGAGTGATCAGTTTTCTTTGATGATGATTGGTATGATTCCATGTAAATCCCTTGTGTATTTGAAATGTTTTTATTCTACCCTCACATTTATTTCATAGTTTGTATAGATTATAGAGTTCTACAGTGGAAATCATTTTCCCTCTGAATTTTGAAATTGTCTTTTCATTTTCTATTAGCTCTCAGTGCTCTCTTGAGAAAGCCAATGTTGTTCTGATTCTTGATCCTTTTTCTATATATAATGTTTCTCCCCTTCCCTTCTCTCTTTCTCTCCCTCTCTCCCGCCCTCTGTTCCTCCCCCAACCTCTTTCCCCGGAATCTTCCTCTTTTAAATAACCAAACTTTTTAATGAATACAGTCTTCTCTATCATGTACCTTAATTTAGTAATTTTTTAAAAAGTGTTCTTGCATCTTACAGTCTGTTTCCTCCAAGTCATTTTGTTGTTGTTATTTTCTCTTTGTTTTGGTCTCTGTCTTTCATGGTAGAGACTTGCCTCAGGGGTCTGGTAATTCTTATTTAAGAATGGGGCACTAACTATATTCAATATCTTGTAATAATCTATAATGGAAAAGAATCTGAAAAAGAATATACTATATATATATAACTGAATCACCTTGCTGTACACCAGAAACTAACACAACATTGTAAATCAACTATACTTCAATTAAAAAAAAAAAGAATGGGGCAGTAAAAACTAATCGGAAGCTTTTTATTTGTGGGTAGATTTTGGAATTCAAGAGCTCTACCACAGGGTCATCTCGCTGGGCCATTTAGTTGGAGAACTCTGGGTGTCAACATCTTTAGGTATTTTCCCTTGGCCTAGTCAGATTCCCCAGAGAATAATCTTCCAATCTCATGCTTGGTGGGTGAAGGTCTGGTTGCTAGATTTCTGGGAGCTCAGAGGGGGAAGGAGGCCTCAGGTCCTCTACTTTCAGTATGTAGACTTCCACTTAACCCCCTAATTTTACTATGGTTCCCTGCTTCTGATGCCACCCTACGTCCTGTTTTATCCTCTTCAGAGATTCCCTCCTAGTTGTCTGCTGGGGATGAAAAGGGGTCTGACTTCACAGAATAGAGGATGGTGTCTGGAAAAATTAATTTTTTTAGCATACCTTTAAAAATTTAATTATAACTTAAATACAGTAAAGTGCACAAATCTTACATGACTAATGAATTTTTACACATGTATGTATCCAGGTAACACCATCTAGATTGACATATAGACTATTTCCAGCACCCAAGAAGACTCCCTCATGACCCCTTCCAGTCAAAACACTCCCTAAAGCAACCACTATTCTGATATCTTTTACCATAGATTAGTTTTGCCTGTTCTTAATCTTGATTTAACCATTAAATCACACTGTGTGTATTCTTTTGTGTCTAGCTTTCTGCTCAACATTATATCTGTGAGATTTATTCATATTGTTTCAAGTTAGCTGTAGTTCATTATTTTTCGTTTCTGTGTAGTTTGCCATCATATGAATATACCACAATCTATTAATCCATTCAACTGTTGTGGAAATTTGAGGTGTTTCCAGTTTGAGGCTCTTAGAAATAATCCTTCCATGAACATCATTGAACTCATCTTTTGGTGCACATGTGCATGCATTTCTGTCGGGTACATAACCAGGAGTGGACTTGCCATATCTTAGGACATATATTTATTTTTAGCTTTTTTTTTTTTTTTTTTTTTTTTTTTTTTGCGGTACACGGGCCTCTCACTGTTGTGGCCTCTCCCGTTGCGGAGCACAGGCTCCGGATGCGCAGGCTCAGCGGCCACAGCTCACGGGCCCAGCCGCTCCGCGGCATGTGGGATCTTCCCGGACCAGGGCACGAACCCGTGTCCCCTGCATCGGCAGGTGGACTCCCAACCACTGCGCCACCAGGGAAGCCCTATTTTTAGCTTTAATCCTACAGCCAAACAAGTTTCCAGTGTGCTTGTACTGATTTATTTTCCCACAAGCAGTGTACGAGAGTTCCAATTGCTCCACAACCGAGTCAATACCTTGAATTTTAGCCATTCTGGTGGGTGGGTAGTCATATCCCATTGTGGTTTTAATCTGCATGTCCCCAATAACTAAAGATGTTAAGTATCATTTTATATGCTCGTTGGACATTGGACTATCCTCTTTTGTGATGTGCCTATTCAAGTCTTTTACCCATTTGGGTTACCTGTCTTTATCTTACTGATTTGCAGAAGTTCTTTATACATTTTAGGTGAGTCCATTTTTAAGTGCGTTTTGCAAATATTTTTCCAGTCTGTGGTTTACCTTTTCTCTTTTAATGCTGTCTTTTGACAAACAGAAGTTTTTGATTTTTATAACATCCAATGGAAGGCTCAATTTTAAACAACTTAAAAAGGAATGATTTCATTTAAAAGTCTGGTCCGTCTTTCTGAGTTCACTTTAATTACTGTAATAAAACTTATGCTGAGCAGAAAACCATCTTTGCTCCAGGGTTCGGGATGATGATTCTTGTTCCAGCTGTCATCAAGATTAAACATTACCAGACACAAACTGTATTATGCTACTACAGGATCTCTGGCAACAGCAAAGAGGAAGAGAGGGGTCAGTCTTTGGTTGTTCTAGCAGACCATACTGCAACAAAGCTTTGATCTCTAAAGACAGACGGACAAAGCTTCCAGGCCCAGGGAATCATTGTCTCTGCCCTTTTCTTTATACATCACTTGTTAATAATTTGATATCATTTTGGATGTTTTATGCAATCCTGAATATTCCTGTGCCCCCATCTTCAACAAAGTGGAACCGAAAGACAAGCATTTTATTATACACAAACGATAAGATTTTATTACCTTTAACAAGGAGTGGCCTGAATAGATACTGCAGTTGGCCTACTAGCTAATTATTGACAAAGAGAAGGGCTATAATCAATGGTTCACAAACTAGAGCCACCATTCAACTGTTTTTGACCAAAAAATGATAATCTCATACAGTCAACGTACTGTTTTTGGTAACTTTGCAAATAGTTTATGTTGGAGGTAGGCCAGAAATAAAAGGCTTCAAATCAAAGCTGCTTTATCGTACATGGTACAGAGGAGGGGCTCAATAAATATTTACCAGATGAATTTGAGGATGCTGAGATGAGTGTATGGAGTTATATTTGCCTAAAATTGACAAGGCTTCAAATTCTTTTAACCACACTATATGGGCTGGAATTCGGGCCTAATTTGTCAGTTTGTCTCTAAGCAGACTAGAGTTCCACGTCTTTTCAGGTGCGTGTCCCTCTTATGACCCTCATTCTTAGAGGAGATGTCAGTCTCTTACCCACGCCAGGCAACAGGTAAGAAGCATGGGCCAGTGTTCAACTATACTCCAGGTACTTGTTAGAGAACAAAATGTATTCATTTCACTCCGGTATTCATCGAAAACTCAGCAGAGACATGAATTCCAATGGAATAGAACTGCAAGTCCAGCAGGAAACCCATACATCCATAGTCAATTAATTTTGGCCTTGATAAGACTGCCAAGACCATTTCATGGGGAAAGAATCGTCTTTCAACAAAGAGTGACGGGACAACTTGATACCCACATACAAAAGAAGAAAGTTGAACACATACCCTACACCGTGCACAAAATTAACTAAAAATAGATGAAAGATCTAAATATATAAGCTAAAACTATAAAATTCTCAGAAGGAAAAGAAAACTAAACCTTTACAACCTAGGTAATGGTTTCTTATATATGACAAGAAAAGAACAAGCAACCAAAGAAAAAATACATAATTGGACTTCATCGAAATTAAACACTTTTATGCTTTAAAGGACACTATAAGAAAGAGAAGAAAACAACCCACAGAGTGGGAGGAAAATATTTGCAAATCAGATATCTGATAAGGATCTGGTATCCACAGTATGGAAAGAAATTTTATGCTCAACAACAAAAAGACAAACTAACCAATTAAAAAATGGGCAAAGCACCTGAATAGACATTTCTCTTAAGAAGATATACAAACGGCCAATAAATATATGGAAAGGCGCTTAAAATCATTAGTCATTAGGAAAATGCAAAGCAAATCCAAAATGAGGTACCACTTCACACCCACTAGGATGGCTACAATCAAAAAGATGGAAAATAACACATATTGGCAAAGATGGAGAAACTGGAACTTCCGTACATAGCCGCCGGGAATGTAAAATGGTGCAGCTGCTGTGTAATATGGTTTGGCAGTTCCTCAAAAAGTTAAACACAGTTACCACATGACCTAGCAATTCCATTCCAAGGTATATACCTAAGATAATTGAAAACATATATCCACACAAAAACTCGTACACAAATGTTCATAGCAGCATTATTCGTAAGAGTTACAAGGTGAGAACAACATAACTATCCATCAACGGATGAATGAATAAACAATACGTGGTACGTTATACAATGGAATGTTATTCAGTCATAAAAAGGAGTCAAGTACTGGTATGTGCTACAACTTGGTTAAACCTCTAAAACATTATGCTAAGTGAAAGTAGCCAGACAGAAGAGTCTACATATTGTATGAGTCCATTTACATGAAATATCCAGCACAGGCAAATCCATAGAGAAACAAAGTAGACTGGTGGTTGCCTGGTGCTGAGTGAGGGGAAGAGGTATTGACTGCTAAAAGGCACGGGGTTTCTTTTGCGGATGAGAAAAATGTTCTGGAGTTAGATCATAGACATGGTTGCACAGCTTTGTGACTATGCTGAAACCATGAATAGTACACTAAAATGGTAAATTTTATGATATGTAAATTATATCTCAATAAAAAAGGAGAAAAGAACTATAAAAAACCTTAGTAAGAAATTATTTACGCCCACATGATAAGAACTGTGGTTAAAGCACACAAACACAGACACATAAAGAGACACGAAAGAAGATTTAAACAAAATTGAGATAAAATCAAAGTTCTGCATGGGAAGAATTATTTTAAAAATTATTTTCTCCCAATTAATTTATATACCTAATAGTCTTCTAGTTAAAATTGCAGAGGCCTTTTTGGCAGATGGTAAACAGTTGATAAGAGATTTTATGTCAAAGGATAAAAAGTATTATACAGAAAAATGATTAAAAATTTCCAACAAACAAAACTCCAGGACCAGATGGCTTCACAGGTGAATTCTATCAAACATTTAGAGAAGAGCTAACACCCATCCTTCTCAAACTCTTCCAAAAAAATTGCAGAGGAAGGAACACTCCCAAATTCATTCTATGAGGCCACCATCACCCTGATACCAAAACCAGACAAAGATACTACAAAAAAAGAAAATTACAGACCACTATCACTGATGAATATAGATGCAAAAATCCTCAACAAAATACTAGCAAACAGAATCCAACAGCACATTAAAAGGATCATATACCATGATCAAATGGGGTTTATCCAAGGGATGCAAGGATTCTTCAATATACGCAAATCAATCAATGTGATACACCATATTAACAAACTGAAGAATAAAAACCATATGATCATCTCAATAGATGTAGAAAAAGCTTTTGACAAAATTCAACACCCACTTATGATAAAAACTCTCCAGAAAGTAGGCATAGAGGGAACCTACCTGAACATAATAAAGGCCATATATGACAAACCCACAGCAATCATTCTCAATGGTGAAAAACTGAAAGCATTCCCTCTAAGATCAGGAACAAGACAAGGATGTCCACTCTCGCCACTATTATTCAACATAGTTTTGGAAGTCCTAGCCATGGCAGAGAAGAAAAAGAAATAAAAGGAATACAAATTGGAAAGAAGAAGTAAAACTATCACTGATACTTGATAAAATTTCAATTTTCTTAAATTTACCAAGTCTTGCTTTGTGACCAAAGATATGATCTACCCTGGAGAATGTTCCATGAGCACTTGAGAAGGAAGTGTATTCTGCTGTTTTTGGATGGAATGTTCTATAAATATCAATTAAGTCCACCTCATTTAATGTATCATTTAAAACTTGTATTTCCTTATTTATTTTCATTTCGGATGATCTGTCCATTGGTGAAAGTGGGGTGTTAAAGTCCCCTACTATGATTGTGTTACTGTCGATTTCCCCTTTTATGGCTGTTAGCATTTGCCTTATATATTGAGGTGCTCCTATGTTGGGTGCATAAATATTTACAATTGTTATATCTTCTTCTTGGAGTGATCCCTTGATCATTATGTAGTATCCTTCCTTGTCTCTTGTAACATTCTTTATTTTAACGCCTATCTTATCTGATATGAGTATTGCTACTCCAGCTTTCTTTTGTTTTCCACTTGCACGGAATCTTTTTCCATCCCCTCACTTTCAGTCTGTATGTGTCCCTAGGTCTGAAGTGGGTCTCTTGTAGACAGCATACATATGGGTCTTGTTTTTGTATCCATTCAGCGAGCCTGTGCCTTTTGGTTGGAGCATTTAATCCATTCACATTTAAGGTAATTATCGATATGTATGCTCCTATTACCATTTTCTTAATTGTTTTGGGTTTATTTTTGTAGGTTCTTTTCTTCTCTTGTGTTTCCCATTTACTGAAGTTCCTTTAGCATTTTTTGTAGAGTTGGTTTGGTGGTGCTGAATTCTCTTAGCTTTTGCTTGTGTAAAGCTTTTGATTTCTCCATCAAATCTGAATGAGATCCTTGCTGGGCAGAGTAATCTTGGTTATAGATTCTTCCCTTTCATCCCTTTAAATATATCATGCCACTCCCTTCTGGCTTACAGCGTTTCTGCTGAAAAATCAGCTGTTAACCTTATGGGAGTTCCCTTGTATATTATTTGTTGTTTTTGCCTTGTTGTTTTAATAATTTTTCTTTGTCTTTAATTTTTGTCAACTTGATTACTATGTGTCTCGGTGTGTTTCTCCTTGGGTTTATCCTGCCTGGGACTTTCTGCACTTCTTGGGCTTGGGTGACTATTTCCTTTCCCATGTTAGAGAAGTTTTCAACTATAATCTCTTCAAATATTTTCTTGGGTCTTTTCTCTCTCTCTTCTCCTCTGGGACCCCTATAATGCGAACGTTGGTGTGTTTCATGTTGTCCCAGAGGTCTCTTAGGCTGTCTTCATTTCTTTTCATTCTTTTCTCTTTATTGTGTTCTGTGGCAGTGAATTCCACCATTCTGCCTTCCAGGTCACTTATCCATTCTTCTGCCTCAGTTATTCTGCTATTGATTCCTCCTAGTGTATTTTTCATTTCAATTATTGTTTTGTTCATCTCTGTTTGTTTGTTCTTTAATTCTTCTAGGTGTTTGTTCTTTAATTCTTCTAGGTCTTTGTTAAGCATTTCTTGCATCTTCTCAATCTTTGCCTCCATTGTTTTTCTGAGGTCTTGGATCATCTTCACTATCATTATTCTGAATTCTTTTTTGGAAGATTGCTTATCTCCACTTCATTTAGTTGTTTTTCTGGGGTTTTATCATGCTCCTTCATGTGGTACATAATCCTCTGCATTTTCATTTTGTTTATCTTTCTGTGAATGTGGTTTTCATTCCTCAAGTTGCAGGACTGTAGTTGCTTCTGCTGTCTGCCCTCTGGTGGATGAGTCTATCTAAGAGGCTTGTGCAAGCTTCCTGCTGGGAGGGACTGGTGGTGGGTAGAGCTGGGTGTTGCTCTGGTAGACAGAGCTCAGTAAAACTTTAATCCACTTTTCTGCTGATGTGTGGGGGTGGGTTCCCTCCCTGTTGGTTGTTTGGCCTGAGGCAACCCAGTACTGGAGGCTCCAGGCATTTTGGTGGGGCTAATGGCAGACTCAGGGAGGTCTCATGCCAAGGAGTACTTCCCAGAACTTCTGCTGTCAGTGTCCTTGTCCCCATGGTGAGCCACATCCACCCCCCACCTCTGCAGGAGACCCTCTAACACCAGCAGGTAGGTCTGGTTCAGTCTCCTGTTGGGTCTCTGCTCTTTCCCCCTGGGTCCTGATGTGCTCACTACTTTGTGTGTGCCCTCCAAGAGTGGAGTTTCTGTTTCCTCCAGTCCTGTCAAAGTCCTGCAGTCAAAGCCCGCTAGCTTTCAAAGTCTGATTCTCTGGGAATTCCTCCTCCTGTTGCCGGACCTCCAGGTTGGGAAGCTTGATGTGGGGCTCAGAACCTTCACTCCAGTGGCTGGACTTCTGTGGTATAGTTGTTCTCCAGTTTGTGAGTCACCCACCCAGTGGTTATGGGATTTGATTTTATTGTGATTGCGCCCCTCCTACAATCTCACTGAGGCTTCTCCTTCGTCTTTGGTTGTGGGGTATCTTTTTTGAGTTCCAGTGTCTTCCTGTCTATGATTGTTCAGCAGTTAGTTATGATTCCTGTACTCTCGCAAGAGGGAGTGAATGCACATCCTTCTACTCCACCATTTTGAGCCCATCCACAGTCCTCACTTCATATAATATCCTAAAATTATTTACAGCTATTAAGATATATAAAAGATAAAGACATAAAACTATTAAAAATAGAACATAAATTTTACCTTATTTTTAAGAAGAAAAAAATTGAAAAGATAGATAAGTATTTTACTGATTTAGGGGGTTAAGAAAAGACTTTTAACAGAAAAAAATATAGGACAAAATAACACAAAATTAGTTATCAATTTGTTTATCATGAAATTTAAATCATTTACAGGTAAAATATCACTAACAATATTAAAAGACAAATTATACAGAAGGAAAAATATTTTCCATAAATGTGACTGAAAAAGTCCTAATATATAAAAATCTTTTATCCAACAGTAAGAAAAGTAGTATCTCAGTAGCAAAATTGGCAAAGGACATGAATAGAGAATTTACAGAAGAGGAAATAAAAGGGTCGATAAATAAATGCAAAATATTTAATTTGCTAATAAAGAAAGGCAAATGAAAACAACCAAGGACTGTCATCTTTTGCTTTACGTTGATCAAAGGTGAATGAGAATGTCATGAGTATCCACCAGGTATGGGAAGACAGGGACATTCATACACTTTAGTACAAATGCAAAGTGGTAGAACCTTTCTAGAGAGTGATTTGGCAAAATGTATCAACCTTCATAAAAAAGTACCCTCACCTCTTGATCTAGTACTATTATTTCCAGAAGTCTATTCTAAGGAAATAATCAGCAGTGTGACAAATATATCTCTACAGTAAAAGGGTTATAAGTAATCTAAAAATTTAGGGACTTCCCTGGTGGCACAGTGGTTAATAATCTGGCTGCCAATGCAGGGGACATGGGTTCAATCCCTGGTCCAGGAAGATTCCACATTGCGGCGGAGCAACTAAGCCCATGCACCACAACTACTGAGCCTGTGCTCCAGAGCCTGTAAGCCAGAACTACTGAGCCTGAGAGGCACAACTACTGAAGCCTGCATGCCTAGAGCCACTGGGGACAGACACCAAAAAGAACAGGAACCACAAACCTGCAGCCTGTGAAAAGGAGATTCCAAACACAATAAGGTAAGCAAAATGAGAAGACAGAGAAACACAAGGCAGATGAATGAGCAAGGTAAGCACCCACCAGACCAAACAAATGAAGAGGAAATAGGCAGTCTACCTGAAAAAGAATTCAGAGTAATGACAATAAAGATGATCCAAAATCTTGGAAATAGAATGGAGAAAATACAAGAAACGTTTCACAAGGACCTAGAAGAACTAAAGAGCAAACAAACAATGGTGAACAACACAATAAATGAAATTAAAAATTCTCTACAAGGAATCAATAGCAGAATAACTGAGGCAGAAGAACGGATAAGTGACCTGGAAGATAAAATAGTGGAAATAACTACTGCAGAGCAGAATAAAGAAAAAAGAATGGAAAGAATTGAAGACAGTCTCAGAGACCTCTGGGAAAATATTAAACGCACCAACATTCAAATTATAGGGCTCCCAGAAGAAGAAGAGAAAAAGAAAGGGACTGAGAAAATATTTGAAGAGATTATAGTTGAAAACTTCCTTAATATGGGAAAGGAAAGAGTCAGTCAAGTCCAGGAAGCACAGAGAGTCCCATACAGGATAAATCCAAGGAGAAAACATGCGAAGACACATATTAATCAAACTATGAAAAATTAAATACAAAGAAAACATATTACAAGCGGCAAGGGGAAAAAAAAAAAACATACAAGGGAATCCCCATAAGGTTAACAGCTGATCTTTCAGCAGAAACTCTGCAAGCCAGAAGGGAGTGGCAGGACATACTTAAAGTGATGAAAGGGAAGAAACTACACCCAAGATTACTCTACCCAGCAAGTATCTCATTCAGATTCGATGGAGAAATTAAAACCTTTACAGACAAGCAACAGCTAAGAAAATTCAGCATCACCAAAACAGCTTTACAACAAATGCTAAAGGAACTTCTCTAGGCAGGAAACACAGGAGAAGGAAAATAGCTACAATAACAAACCCAAAGCAATTTAGAAAATGGTAATAGGAACATACATCTCGATAACTACCTTAAATGTAAATGGATTAAATACTCCAACCAAAAGACATTGACAGGATGAATGGATACAAAAACAAGACCTGTATACATGCCGTCTACTAGAGACCCACTTCAGACCTAGGGACACATACAGACTGAAAATGAGGGGATGGAAAAAGATATTCCATGCAAATGGAAACGAAAAGAAAGCTGGAGTAGCAATTCTCATATCAGATAATTTAGACTTCAAAATAAAGACTATTACAAGAGACAAAGAGGACACTACATAATGATCACAGGATCAATCCAAGAAGAAGATATAATAATTGTAAATATTTATGCACCCAACATAGGAGCACCTCAATATATAAGGCAAATGCTAACAGCCATAAAAGGGGAAATCGACAGTAACACAATCATAGTAGGGGACTTTAACACTCCACTTTCACCAACGGACAAATCATCCAAAATGAAAATAAAAGAGGAAACACAAGTTTTAAATGATACATTAAACGAGACGGACTTAATTGATATTTATAGAACATTCCATCCATAAAACAAAAGAATACACTTCCTTCTCAAGTGCTCATGGAACATTCTCCAGGACAGATCATATCTTGGGTCACAAATCAAGCCTTGGTAAATTTAAGAAAATTGAAATTTTATCAAGTATCTTTTCTGACCACAATGCTATAAGACTAGATATCAATTACAGGAAAAAATCTGTAAAAAATACAAACACATGGAAGCTAAACCATACACTACTTAATAACTGCAGAACTTAAAAACTGAAGAACTTAATAACTGAAGATACCTGAAGAAATCAAAGAGGAAATCAAAAAATACCTAGAAACAAATGACAATGAAAACATGACGACCCAAAACCTATGGGATGCAGCAGAAGCAGTTCTAAGAGGGAAGTTTATAGCAAATACAATCCTACCTCAAGAAACAAGAAACATCGCAAATAAACAACCTAACCTTACATCTAAAGCAATTAGAGAAAGAAGAACAGAAAAGCCCCAAAGTTAGCAGAAGGAAAGAAATCATAAAGATCAGATCAGAAATAAAAGAAAAAGAAATGAAGGAAACCATAGTAAAGACCAATAAAACTAAAAGCTGATTCTTTGAGAAGATAAACAAAATTGACAAACCATTAGCCAGACTTATCAAGAAAAAACGGGAGAAGACTCATATCAATAGAATTTGAAATGAAAAAGGAGAAGTAACAACTGAAACTGCAGAAATAAAAAGGATCATGAGAGATTACTACAAGCAACTATATGCCAATAAAATGGACAACCTGGAAGAAATGGACAAATTCTTAGAAATGCACAACCTGCCGAGACTGAACCAGGAAGAAATAGAAAATATAAACAGACCAATCACAAGCACTGAAATTGAGACTGTGATTAAAAATCTTCCAACAAAAAAAGCCCAGGACCAGATGGCTTCACAGGCAAATTCTATCAAACATTTAGAGAAGAGCTAACACCTATCCTCAAATTCTTCCAAAATATAGCAGAAGGAGGAACACTCCCCAACTCATTCTACGAGGCCACCATCACCCTGACAAAGATGTCACAAAGAAAGAAAACTACAGTCGAATATCACTGATGAACATAGATGCAAATATCCTCAACAAAATACTAGCAAACAGAATCCAACAGCACATTAAAAGGATCATACACTATGATCAAGTGGGGTTTATCCCAGGAATGCAAGGATTCTTCAATATATGCAAGTCAATTAATGTGATACACCATATTAACAAATTGAAGGAGAAAAGCCATATGATCATCTCAATAGATGCAGAAAAAGCTTTCTACACAATTCAACACCCATTTATGATAAAAACCCTGCAGAAAGTAGGCATAGAGGAAACTTACCTCAACATAATAAAGGCCATATATGACAAACTCACAGCCAACATCCTTCTCAATGGTGAAAAACTGAAACCATTTCCACTAAGATCAGGAACAGGACAAGGTTGTCCACTCTCACCACTATTATTCAACATAGTTTTGGAAGTTTTAGCCACAGCAATCAGAGAAGAAAGGAATTCAAATCGGAAAAGAAGTAAAGCTGTCACTGTTTGCAGATGACAGGATACTATACATAGAGAATCCTAAAGATGCTACCAGAAAACTACTAGAGCTAATCAATGAATTTGGTAAAGTACCTGTATACAAATTAATGCACAGAAATCTCTTGCATTCCTATACACCAGTGATGAAAAATCTGAAAGAGAAATTAAGGAAACACTCCCATTTACCATTGCAACAAAAAAAATAAAATATTTAGGAATATACCTACCTAAGGAGACAAAAGATCTGTATGCAGAAAATTATAAGACACTGATGAAAGAAATTAAAGATGATAAAAACAGATGGAGTTTTATACCATGTTCTTGGATTGGAAGAATTAACATTGTGAAAATGCCTATACTACCCAAAGCAATCCAGAGATTCACTGCAATCCCTATCAAACTACCAATGGCATTTTTCACAGAACTAGAACAAAAAAATCTCACAATTTGTATGGAAACACAAAAGACCCCGAATCACCAAAGCAATCTTGAGAAAGACAAATGAAGCTGGAGGAATCAGGCTCCCAGACTTCCAACCATACTACAAAGCTACAGTAATCAAGACACTATGGCACTGGCAGAAAGACAAAAATATAGATCAGTGGAACAAGATAGAAAGCCCAGAGATAAACCCACAGACATATGGTCACCTTATTTTTCATAAAGGAAGCAAGAACTTAAAATGGAGAAAAGACAGGCTCTTCAATAAGTGGTGCTGAGAAAACTGGACAGCCACATGTAAAAGAATGAAATTAGAACACTCCCTAACACCATACACAAAAATAAACTCAAAATGGATAAAAGACCCAAATATAAGGCCAGATACTATCAAACTCTTAAGAGGAAAACACAGGCAGAACACTCTATGACATAAATCACAGCAAGATTCTTTTTTGACCAACCTCCTAGAGAAATGGAAATAAAAACAAAAATAAACAAATAGGACCTAATGAAACTTAAAAGCTTTTGCACAGCAAAGGAAACCATAAACAAGATGAAAAGACAACCCTCAGAATGGGAGAAAATATTCACAAATGAAGCAAGTGACAAAGGATTAATCTGCAAATACACAAGCAGGTCATGCAGCTCAATATCAAAAAAACAACCCAATCCAAAAATGGCCAGCAGATCTAAATAGAGATGTCTCCAAAGAAGATATACAGATTGCCAACAAAGACATGAAAGAATGATCAACATCATTAATCATTAGAGAAATGCAAATCAAAACTACAATGAGGTATCACCTCACACCAGTCAGAATGGCCATCATCAAAATATCTATAAACAATAAATGTTGCAGAGGATGTGGAGAAAAGGGAACCCTCTTGCACTGTTGGTGGGAATGTAAATTGATACAGCCACTATGGAGAACAGTATGGAGGTTCCTTAAAAAAATAAATAGAACTACCATACAACGCAGCCATCCCACTACTGGGCATATACCCTGAGAAAACCATAATTCAAAAAGAGTCATGTACCACAATGTTCATTGCAGCTCTATTTACCAATTGCCAAGACATGGAAGCAACCTAAGTGACCACTGACAGATGAATGGATAAAGAAGATGTGGCACATATATACAATGGAATATTAGTCATAAAAAGAAACAAAATTGAGTTATTTGCAGTGAGATGGATGGACCTAGAGTCTGTCATACAGAATGAAGTAAATCACAAAGAGAAAAACAAATACCGTATGCTAACACATATATATGGAATCAAGGAAAAAAAAAAAGGTTCTGAAGAACCTAGGGGCAGGACAGGAATAAAGATGCAGATGTAGAGAATGGACTTGAGGACACGGGGAAGGCGAAGCGTAAGCTGGGATGAAGTGAGAGAGTGGCATGGACATATATACACTACCAAATATAAAATAGACAGCTAGTGGGAAGCAGCCACATAGCACAGGGAGATCAGCTCGGTGCTTTGTGACCACCTAGAGGGGTGGGATAGGGAGGATGGGTGGGAGACGCAAGAGGGAGGAGATATGGGGATATATGTATATGTATAACTGATTCACTTTGTTATAAAGCAGAAACTAACACACCATTGTAAAGCAATTATACTCCAATAAAGATGTTAAAAAAAAAAAGTTAATGGGTTAATGTATATAAAGACCCAACACGATGAGTCACTCATAAAAAGGCTTTCAGGAAATAGCAGTTGATATTATTTGATTGTTATTTTTTTAAATGGAAAAGATTTAGGAAGCAAAGTAGTAGTGAAGGCAGAGGAATTATTTCCCGGCCAAGGGAGTTATTTAATTTCTAATTTAAAAATAAAAAACATAAAAGATATTACAATCCTGGGACCTTAAAGGAATGTAAATGTCAATGTAAATCAAGATCAAACATGAGGAAAAATAATAGGAAGAATGCAATGCACGACGTAACCCCAACAAATTCTCTAAAGCTTCTTAATAACTATGACATTGCCACCTTGTGGAATTAGTGATGCATTACACATCGGAGGAAATTTGAGTCTTTTTTTTTTTTTTACATCGTTGGTATAGAAAGTCTAAATTACACAAATATTCTTACAAAAGAAAATAACATGTAACAAGGTGAGATCATACATAAATTGTTCAAGCACATACTTCCTTTAAAAATAAAAAAGTTAACTGTAGAAAGTGATGTTATAGGACATTTGGCGAACAAACAAAAATCAGAATTCTGTCACTTGAAAGCAATGACATCATTTAAAAATTATTTCTATTATTTCATCCCATTTTCTACTCACTTCTAAGTTAATATTATATAATTAGGATTTTCCATGCTGTGACATTCATCACAATGATTTTTAATGGCTTCCTAGCATTTTGTTGAACGGACGTGCCATACCCTGCTTCAACATTCCCTTAATGCTGGACATCTAGACGGCTTCCAGGTAAAACGTCAGTTTACTGCGATGGTTTCTTTACAGGTAGATATGAGGTATTTATTTATTTATAAAAATTAAAATATGTTCTTATGAAGGTAATACACAATTAGTATTTTAAAAGTTAAGCAAAATTAAGAAAATAAACTACAGTCACAATTTTCCAACCCAGATAACCACTGTTACACCTTGCAGAGTTTTTAAACACACACACACACATATATAATATATACGTAAACGTATGTTAGCATACATTAACATTTATAAAAACAAAAACGGGATTATATTACTATATGACCTTTTATTCATTTAAAATTCTATCATGTGCAATTTTCTATGCCAGTAATACCCATAGAAAACATTATTTTTGTTGACTAAATAGTATTCCATTATATGTTGATAGATTACTTAATCGCACAGATGTACTATGCAGTGCTAACTTCTGATATACACATTATGAACACGGTTCTTACAATTTGATGAGAGGGAAACAGGCATTAAACAAATAAACAAGAAAAAGAAATATAGAAGCCTGACTTGTGATGAAATGCCATGAAGGAAAATAATAGATACTAGGAGGCAAAAATAGGGGTACACAAGTTGGTTGCAGAAGGTCTGCCTGAGGGAAAAAAATTGGACTTGAAGGACGAAGAATCTGTCATGTGATAACTGAGAAAGTTCTAAGCAGAGAGAGCAGTATATTTGAAGGCCCTGACGTGGAAAAAAATTCTTAGGAAGCACTGGAAACTGAAAGGTGCTCACTGTGGCTCGCACTTAATGAGGCTGGGACAGATGCAGCTGGAGGACTTCTCTGCCATGGCAGGGAGTAGGTACTGTACTTTCAGTCTGTGGCAGTCACATGGTCTGATTTCTATTTTAGAAAGCTCACTCTGCCTGTTCCGTGTTGAAGAATGGATTGCGGGGGAACAGTGGAAGATGGGAGACTAGTTAGGGGAGTACAGCAAGAACCCAAACAGGAGATGCTGGGGGCTTGGAGTAGTGTAGAGGTAATAGTTGGATAGGAGATATAATGGCATGGGGAGTTGGAAGTTGAAATTAATATCCCATCCAGTCCCAAGAGTCAGCGGTAAATATTGCATCCAGGGTGGCTGCTAACATTTTCAGGGCTGAGACAAGAGGACAAAAGAAGACCCTTCTCCCATTCTCTCCCCACCGCTTGCCCTAACACTTGCTTGTGGATACCTGAACCCACTAATCCAAGCTCCAACCACACCACCTGCCATAGCCAGGATCCACCCTTAGGAGGAACCACCTGGAGAAGAGAGCCATGCAGGCCTTGTTTGAGGAGGGAGTTCTGGGGTCCTTTGTGGTCTCAGGGGAAGGAAGTGGGCTTTGGGTTGACTTCTTGCCCTGTGGAAGGGGTCCAGAGGGAAGAGGGCAAGGGTGAGGACCCTGATGCTCAAGATCTTAAGGTGGTGCTGATCCCATCCCGGGGAAGAACAGGTGTAGGTGTAATGTAATTCGTTGACCTGATTCTCTATATTTGGATATTTAGGTTGGTTGCGATATCTTATAACTAGGAACAGTACTCTGGTTTACGGCAAAATCTTTTCACACATCCTTAATTTCTAAACACTCAATTTTTGGGTTAAAGGATGTGCACATTCTTTAGATTTTTAATACACATTGCCAAACAAGTTCTAAAAGAACTGTTTCCTCACACTGTTAATATTAGGGTCTATTTTGAATACTGAGGTTCTCAGTATGCTCCCTCTTTTTCTTTCCTTTTCTCCTTACCACTTTTCCTTTGTCCATTCAATAACTAAACTTTTATCAAGTACCTACTATATCCCACACAGGGCCTGAGATAAATCTAGCTTTGTTCCTTGTTGGGGGCTGCGAGGTGACTGGGAGAGGAAGAGCTATAGAAGACGCTAGAGTTTTGAATTGGATGACTTGGATATCCCACCCACAAAATTTTTTCTCTCTGGATAGCAGTCCAAATTAGTTAAAATTCCTTCTTCATTTAGGTTGGTGATGCCACTCTAAGAATTTGGAAGAAAAAATGTTTACCTTTGAGCAGACTGCGAATAGGACACTGAGACCAGGCTTTCCCCCAAAGAACTGTAACTTAGAGGGTATCATTTTCCAATGAGCTTTTAAAATATTATGCAAATTTTACACTTTAGCCAATGGCCACATCACTTCTCCAGGCTTTGAGGCAGGGTTGCCCTAGCCAGGGATCTGTCTCCTGGGAGCTGACAGAGAAGAATGGAGGAGACCAGAGGTCAGGGCGGGAGTTCCCAGCATGAGGCCTCTTTGTGCACACTAGGGCCAACCCCCAATGTCTTGATCTGAGAGTATATCCCATACTACTTGGTTTGAACACCTGAGTGGCTAGATTTAACTATGACCTTGCGTTAAAACAGGCACCGGTGGACTTCCTTATTGCTGTATTTCAGATAGGAGTGTCCAACCCAACAACAATATCTTTTCTCAACGGGCACTTAGTAAAAGACTTCATTCAGCACACATAACACTATATTTATTACCAGTCATTGGAGACTTAGGCCCCTTGAAAGGCTGAAAAATAATGACAGTGTACCTATGTGTCCAAGGAATTAAAAGGAGATTCCTGGAGTATTGTGAACCTAACACAAGCCTTGATCATGAGTACCACTGTTCTCTTTTTAAACATGGGCTATTAGAAAATCCCTGTAATCCAGAGTTCTAACACTTACTTATTTAAGTAATTTGCTAGAGGCTCTTTGACCTCTAGTAAGCTACCTAAGTCTCTGAGTCACTGTGTTCACATCTTTAAAATGGAAACAACATTCTAGTCTCATGATTCTTGTAAGCATTTAAGGAGCTAATGCACCTAAAGCCCATAGTAGCTTTCACTTAGTGAAAGTGTTTAGTAAGTGGTGGTTGTTTCTGGAACAGTGTACACCATCATACCACATCTGAGTCATAAAATATTAATGCATTTTATTACTAAGACCATCTATTTGAAAGCCAGAGGAACCATTTCCAGGTATTGTTTTGTAATGAAAAATAGAGTTTTAAAAGAATTAACAACTGCCTTTTAAAAATATATGATGTGGTTAAATCTTTGGAACTCTAGATATTTATTAGTTTATTCCACATTTGCTGAACACTTTTTATTTACCAAAATTATGCTATATATCTGTTTCTTTCTGAATGGGCTCTTGCAGTTCTTTTCTCAGTAGGATACTGAAGCAATACAGCAGCAGATCAATCTAGACCATCCTACTCAAACAAGCATTGCACTGATTATAATCAACTCAACATTCTGGCACTTTGCAGACTTCCTCACTTTGGAAGAAAAGAAAGAGATGTCTAAAAAAGGAATATGTGCTCTTCAGGGGAAGGAAAGAGTCTTTCTAATTCGCTCTCTCATACACCACCGTACACACATGTCTCCAGGACAAATTAAAGAATGTTGTGATAACTTTAATTTTTGAATCCCAATAGGAGGCCAGCATTTCTTAAACAATAAAAGTTACAGACAACCATGACTTTTATTTAACCAAGTGCTTTAACTTCCTCCCTCTTCCTAGGAATCTAACAAGGAGTAAAATAGGGCATTTAGTCTCTCCCCTCTCATCGTGCCAAAATGTTGGAGGTACTGCAGGCAACAGGGCATATTCCACCAGGATCAGGGGATCCTGGATGGGAAGGGCTCTGGTGAAGGCGGCATTTGTCCTAAATAATGGCAGACAAAAGAGACCTCTGATAAAATGATAGACAGGCTGTCAAATAACACAGGCACCAGCTGTTCCAGAAGACAGAGCAGGGAGCGTGTGGAGGGTTCAAGGCAGCAGACCCTGCTCTCTAACCATCAGGGCAGCCAGCATGGGAACACGATGCCTTCTAAGGGGATTCTGAACCAGTTAGAAGAATTACTAAATTAACTTCTAGTAATAATTAGCAGTTGACTGTACCTGCAAGTTAGGAGATCCAGAGCAATCAGGAAGTTTCCTGCAGTATAGGATGTTCAAGTCTTCTAAATCCCAGATTGGGACAGATCACCTGTCCAAAGGCTTTTTCTCCTGACTTGTGTATTTGCTGATATTCCCTTTGTAAAACTACAATGCAGATACAATTTTCTTTCCTACTCTTTGAGCTTATTAAAAGCAAAATAAAAATTACTTTGGGAAGAGCTTCAAGACGGCGGAAGAGTAAGACGTGGAGATCACCTTCCTCCCCACAAATACATCAGAAATGCATCTACATGTGGAACAACTCCTACAGAACACCTACTGAACGCTGGCAGAAGACCTCAGACCTCCCAAAAGGTAAGAAACTCCCCACGTACCTGAGTAGGGCAAAAGAAAAAAGAAAAAACAGAGACAAAGAATAGGGAGGGGACCTGCATCAGTGGCAGGGAGCTGTGAAGGAGGAAAGGTTTCCACACACTAGGAAGCCCCTTCGCGGGCGGAGACTGCGGGTGGCAGAGGGGGGAGCTTCGGAGCCACGGAGGAGAGTGCAGCAACGGGGCTGCGGAGGGCAAAGCGAAGAGATTCCCGCACAGAGGATTGGGGCTGACCAGCACTCACCAGCCTGAGAGGCTTATCTGCTCACCCTCCGGGACGGGCGGGGGCTAGGAGCTGAGGCTGGGCTTCGGTCGGATCCCAGGGAGAAGACTGGGGTTGGCGGCGTGAACACAGCCTGAAGGGGGCTAGTGCGCCACACCTAGCCGGGAGGGGGTCCGGGCAAAGTCTGGAGCTGCCGAAGGGACAGGAGACTTTTTCTTCCCTCTTTGTTTCCTGGTGCACGAGGAGAGGGGATTCAAAGCGCGGCTTAAAGGAGCTCCAGAGACGGGCGCGAGCCGCAGATATCAGCGCGCACCCCAGAGACGGGCAGGAGACGCTAAGGCTGCTGCTGCCGCCACCAAGAAGCCTATGCGAGCACAGGTCACTATCCACACCTCCCCTCCTGGGAGCCTGTGCAGCCCGCCACTGCCAGGGTCCTGTGATCCAGGGACAACTTCCCCGGGAGAACGCATGGCGCACCTCAGGCTGGTGCAACGTCACACTGGCCTCTGCCGTCACAGGCTCGCCCCACATTCTGTACCCCTCCCTCCCCCCGGCCTGAGTGAGCCAGAGCCCCCGAATCAGCTGTTCCTTTAACCCCGTCCTGTCTGAGCGAAGAACAAACGCACTCAGGCGCCCTATACGCGGGGGGCGGGGGGGGGGCCAAATCCAAAGCTGAACCCCAGGAGCTGTGCAAACAAAGAAGAGAAAGAGAAATTTCTCCCAGCAGCCTCAGGAGCAGCGGATTAAACCTCCACAATCAACTTGATGTACCCTGCAACTGTGGAATACCTGAATAGACAACGAATCATCCCAAAGTGAGGAGGTGGACTTTGGGAGCGAAGATGTATTATTTTTTCCCATTTTTCTCTTTTTGTGAGTGTGTATGTGTATGCTTCTGTGTGTGATTTTGTCTGTATAGCTTTGCTTTTACCATTTGTCCTAGGGTTCTGTCCATCTGTTTTTTTGTTTGTTTGTTTTTACTTAAAAAATTTTTTTCTTAATAATTATTTTTTATTTTAATAACTTTTATTTTACCCTCTTTCTTTCCATTTTTTTCTCCCTTTTATTCTGAGCCATGTGGATGAAAGGCTCTTGGTGCTCCAGCCAGGAGTCAGTGCTGTGCCTCTGAGGTGGGAGAGCCAAGTTCAGGACATTGGTCCACAAGAGACCTCCCAGCTCCACGTAATATCAAATGGTGAAAATCTCCCAGAGATCTCCATCTCAACGCCAAGACCCAGCTCCACTCAACGACCAGCAGGCTACAGTGCTGGACACCCTATGCCAAACAACTAGCAAGACAGGAACACAGCCCCATCCATTAGCAGAGAGGCTGCCTAAAATCATAATAAGGACACAGACACCCCAAAACACACCACCACACGTGGACCTTCCCACCAGAAAGACAAGATCAGGCCTCATCCACCAGAACACAGGACCTAGTCCCCTCCAACAGGAAGCCTACACAACTCACTGAACCAACCTTAGCCACTGGGGACAGACACTAAAAAACACGGGAACTTCAAATCTGCAGGCTGCGAAAAGCAGACCCCAAACACAGTAAGTTAAGCAAAATGAAAAAACAGAAAAACACACAAGATGAAGGAGCAAGGTAAAAACCCACCAGACCTAATAAATGAAGAGGAAATAGGCAGTCTACCTGAAAAAGAATTCAGAATAGTGATAGCAAAGATGATCCAAAATCTTGGAAATAGAATGGCGAAAATACAAGAAACGTTTAACAAGGACCTAGAAGAACTAAAGAGCAAACAAACAATGATGAACACCACAATAAATGAAATTAAAAATTCTCTAGAAGGGGTCAATAGCGGAATAACTGAGGCAGAAGAATGGATAAGTGACCTGGAAGATAAAATAATGGAAATAACTACTGTAGAGCAGGATAAAGAAAAAAGATTGAAAAGAATTGAGGACAGTCTCAGAGACCTCTGGGGAAACATTAAATGAACCAACATTCGATTTATAGGGGTCCCAGAAGAAGAAGAGAAAAAGAAAGGGACTGAGAAAATATTTGAACAGATTATAGTTGAAAATTTCCCTAATATGGGAAAGGAAATAGTTAATCAAGTCCAGGAAGCACAGAGAGTCCCATACAGGATAAATCCAAGGAGAAACACACCAAGACACACATTAACCAAACTATCAAAAATTAAATACAAAGAAAACATATTAAAAGCAGCAAGGGAAAAACAACAAATAACACACAAGGGAATCCCCATAAGGTTAACAGCTGATCTTTCAGCAGAAACTCTGCAAGCCAGAAGGGAGTGGCAGGACATAATTAAAGTGATGAAGGAGAAAAACCTACAACCAAGATTACTTTACCCAGCAAGGATCTCATTCAGATTTGATGGAGAAATTAAAATCTTTACAGACAAGCAAAAGCTGAGAGAGTTCAGCACCACCAAACCAACTTTACAAAAAATGCTAAAGGAACTTCTCTAGGCAGGAAACACAAGAGAAGGAAAAGACCTACAATAACAAGCCCAAAACAATTAAGAAATTGGGAGTAGGAACATACATATCGATAATTACCTTAAATGCAAAAGGATTAAATGCACCAAAAGACACACACTCGCTGAATGGATACAAAAACAAGAGCCGTATATATGCTGTCTACAGGAGACCCACTTCCGACCTAGGGACACATACAGACTGAAAGTGAGGGGATGGAAAAAGCTATTCCATGCAAATGGAAATCAAAAGAAAGCTGGAGTAGCAATTCTCATATCAGACAAAATAGACTTTAAAATAAAGACTATTAAAACAGACAAAGAAGGACACTACATATTGATCAAGGGATCAATCCAAGAAGAAGATATAACAATTGTAAATATTTATGCACCCAACATAGGAGCACCTCAATACATAAGGCAAATATTAACCATAAAAGGGGAAATCAACAGTAACACAATAATAGCAGGGGACTTTAACATCCCACTTTCACCAATGGACAGATCATCCAAAATGGAAATAAATAAGGAAACACAAGCTTTAAATGATACATTAAACAAGATGGACTTAATTGATATTTATAGGACATTCCATCCAAAAACAACAGAATACACATTCTTCTCAAGTGCTCATGGAACATTCTCCAGGATAGATCATATCTTGGGTCACAAATCAAGCCTTGGTAAATTTAAGAAAATTGAAATCGTATCAAGTATCTTTTCTGACCAAAATGCTATGAGACTATATATCAATTACAGGAAAAGATCTGTAAAAAATAGAAACACATGGAGGCTAAACAATACACTACTTAATAACCAAATGATCACTGAAGATCAAAGAGGAAATCAAAAAATACCTAGAAACAAATGACAATGGAGACACGACGACTCAAAACCTATGGGATGCAGTAAAAGCAGTTCTAAGAGGGAAGTTTATAGCAATACAATCCTACCTTAAGAAACAGGAAACATCTCAAATAAACAACCTAACCTTGCACCTAAAGCAATTAGAGAAAGAAGAACAAAAAAATCCCAAAGTTAGTAGAACGAAAGTAATCATAAAGATCAGATCAGAAATAAATGAAAAAGAAATGAAGGAAATTATAGCAAAGATCAGCAAAACTAAAAGCTGCTTCTTTGAGAAGATAAACAAAATTGATAAACCATTAGCCAGACTCATCAAGAAAAAAAGGGAAAAGACTCAAATCTATAGAATTAGAAATGAAAAAGGAGAAGTAACAACTGACACTGCAGAAATACAAAGGATCATGAGAGATTACTACAAGCAACTCTATGCCAATAAAATGGACAGCCTGGAAGAAATGGACAAATTGTTAGAAATGCACAACCTGCCAAGACTGAACCAGGAAGAAATAGAAAATATGAACAGACCAATCACAAGCACTGAAATTGAAACTGTGATTAAATATCTTCCAACAAACAAAAACCCAGGACCAGATGGCTTCACAGGCGAATTCTATTAAACATTTAGAGAAGAGCTAACACCTATCCTTCTCAAACTCTTCCAAAATATAGCAGAGGGAGGAACACTCCCAACCTCATTCTATGAGGCCACTATCACCCTGACACCAAAACCAGACAAAGATGTCATAAAGAAAGAAAACTACAGGCCAATATCACTGATGAACATAGATGCAAAAATCCTCAACAAAATACTAGCAAACAGAATCCAACAGCACATTAAAAGGATCATACACTATGATCAAGTGGGGTTTATTCCAGTAATGCAAGCATCCTTCAATATATGCAAATCAATCAATGTGATACACCATATTAACAAATTGAAGGAGAAAAACTGTATGATCATCTCAATAGATGCAGAGAAAGCTTTCACAAAATTCAACACCCATTTATGATAAAAACCCTGCAGAAAGTAGGCATAGAGGGAACTTTCCTCAACATAATAAAGGCCATATATGACAAACCTACAGCCAACATCGTCCTCAATGGTGAAAAACTGAAAGCATTTCCACTAAGATCAGGAACAAGACAAGGTTGCTCACTCTCACCACTCATATTCAACATAGTTTTGGAAGTTTTAGCCACAGCAATCAGAGAAGAGAAAGAAATAAAAGGAATACAAATTGGAAAAGAAGAAGTAAAGTTGTCACTGTTTGCAGACGACATGATACTATACATAGAGAATCCTAAAGATGCTACCAGAAAACTACTAGAGCTAATCAATGAATTTGGTAAAGTAGCAGGATACAAAATTAATGCACAGAAATCTCTGGCATTCCTATACACTAATGATGAAAAATCTGACAGTGAACTTAAGAAAACACTCCCATTTACCATTGCAACAAAAAGAATAAAATATTTAGGAATATACCTACCTAAGGAGACAAAAGATCTGTATGCAGAAAATTATAAGACACTGATGAAAGAAATTAAAGATGATATAAGTAGATGGAGAGGTACACCATGTTCTTGGATTGGAAGAATCAACATTATGAAAATGACTGTACTACCCAAAGCAATCTACAGATTCAATGCAATCCCTATCAAACTACCACTGGCATTTTTCACAGACATAGAAGAAAAAATTTCTCAATTTGTATGGAAACACAAAAGACCCCGAATAGCCAAAGCAATCTTGAGAAAGAAAAATGGAACTGGAGAAATCAGGCTCCCTGACCTCAGAGTATACTACAAAGCTACAGTAATCAAGACAGTATGGTACTGGCACAAAGACAGAAATATAGATCAATGGAACAGGATAGAAAGCCCAGAGATAAACCCACGCACATATAGTCACCTTATCATTGATAAAGGAGGCAAGAATATACAGTGGAGAAAAGACAGCCTCTTCAATAAGTGCTGCTGGGTAAACTGGACAGGTACATGTAAAAGTATGAAATTAGAACACTCCCTAACACCATACACAAAAATAAACTCAAAATGGATTAAAGACCTAAATGTAAGGCCAGATACTATCAAACTCTTAGAGGAAAACATAGGCAGAACACTCTGACATAAATCACAGCAAGATCCTTTTTGATCCACCTCCTAGAGAAATGAAAAACAAAAATAAACAAATAGGACCTAATGAAACTTAAAAGCTTTTGCACAGCAAAGGAAACCATAAACAAGATGAAAAGACAACCCTCAGAATGGGAGAAAATATTTGCAAATGAAGCAACTGACAAAGGATTAATCTCCAAAATTTACAAGCAGCTCATGCAGCTCAATATCAAAAAAAAACTAACCCAATCCAAAAATGGGCAGAAGACCTAAACAGACATTTCTCCAAAGAAGATATACAGATTGCCAACAAACACATGAAAGAATGCTCAATATCATTAATCATTAGAGAAATGCAAATCAAAACTACAATGAGATATCATCTCACACCAGTCAGAATGGCCATCATCAAAAAATCTAGAAACACTAAATGCTGGAGAGGGTGTGGAGAAAAGGGAACCCTGTTGCACTGTTGGTGGGAATGTAAATTGATACAGCCACTATGGAGAACAGTATGGAGGCTTCTTAAAAAACTAAAAATAGAACTACCATACGACCCAGCCATCCCACTACTGGGCATATACCCTGAGAAAACCATAATTCAAAAAGAGTCATGTAGCAAAATGTTCATTGCAGCTCTATTTACAATAGGCAGGACATGGAAGAAATCTAAGTGTCCATCCACAGATGAATGGATAAAGAAGATGTGGTACATATACACAGTGGAATATTACTCAGCCATAAAAAGAAACAAAATTGAGTTATTTGTAGTGAGTTGGATGGACCTAGAGTCTGACATACAGAGTGAAGTAAGTCAGAAAGAGAAAAAGAAATACTGTATGCTAATACATATACATGGAGTCTAAGAAAAAAAAAAAAAGGTCATGAAGAACCTAGAGGCAAGACGAGAATAAAGACACAGACCTACTAGAGCATGGACTTGAGGATATGGGGAGGGGGAAGGGTAAGCTGTGACAAAGTGAGAGAGTGCCATGGACATATATACACTACCAAACGTAAAATAGATAGCTAGTGCGGAGCAGCCGCATAGCACAGGGAGTCAGCTCGGTGCTTTGTGACCACCTAGAGGGATGGGATAGGGAGGATGTGAGGGAGGGAGACGCAAGAGGGAAGAGATATGGGAACATATGTGTATGTACAACTGATTCACTTTGTTATAAAGCAGAAACTAACACACCACTCTAAAGCAATTATACTCCAGTAAAGATGTTAAAAAAATTACTTTGAACATACTTTAAAATCCTTCAAGTACAACCCAACTGAAAAATGGACAAAAGACTTAAACAGACATTTCTCCAAAGAAGTCATACGGATGGCCAACAGGCACATGAAAAGATGCTCAACATCACTAATAATTAGAGAAATGCAAATCAAAACTACAATAAGGTACCACTTCAAGCTGATCAGAATGACCAACATTAAAAAGTCTACAAATAATAAATGGTGGAAAGGGTGTGGAGAAAAGAGAACCCTCTTACTTGGGTTAGAGGGTTGGTGGGAATGTAAGTTCGTGTAGCCATTATGGAAAACAGTGTAGAGGTTCGTCAAAAAACTAAAAATAGAGTTGCCATATGATTCAGCAGTTCCACTCCTGACCATATACCCAGACAAAACTATAATTCAAAAAGGTACACACATCCCAATATTCAGAGCAGCACTATTTACAATAGCCAAGCCATGGAAACAACCTAAATGTCCATCGACAGAGGAATGGATAAAGAAGATGTGGTACATATATACAATAGAATACTACTCAGCCATAAAGAAGAATGAAATAATGCCATTTGCAGCAACATAGATGCACCTGGAGATCATCATACTAAACGAAGTAAGTCAGAAAGAGAAAGACAAATACCATATGATATTACTTATAACTGGAATCTAAAATACAACACAAATGAACATATCTACGAAACAGAAACAGACTCGCAGACATAGAGAATAGACTTGTGGTTGCCAAGGGGAAGAGGAGATAGGGAAGGGAAGGACTGGGAGTTGGGATTAACAGATGCAAACTATTATGTATAGGATGGATAAACAACAAGGCCTTACTGTATAGCACAGGTAACTATATTCGATATCCTCTGATAAACCATAATGGAAAAGAATATGAAGGACATATACATGTATAACTGAGTCGCTTTGCTGTACAGCAGAAATTAACACATTATAAATCAACTATGCTTCAATAAAATTTTTTTAGAAATCACATTTAAAAACTTCTTCAAGTACAAATAAAGCAGGGTAATGTTTCAGCATCATCATTATCTCCCCACATCAGTCACTGTCTTGCAGCCACCCTTGGACATACATTTATACCAGCGCTACTCAAAGTACAAAAGCTGTGCAAACTAGCATGTTTCTCACCAAAAGTTTCTATGCTAACACAAGGGTTCTTCAGCTTGTGAGTCTTTTTCTTTGGTAGCTTTTCAATCTTTTGTCACTTGGCTCTATTTTGACTGTCATGTTCACTGCCATACTGTGTTTATTCACAATTTGCCAATTTCTCGGCATTTCCAGGACATTAAGAGTAGATGAGTACAACAGAATAGAATATGCGCGATGGGAACTGTCCCTGAAATACTGTCCCTTTAAGTCAAAGATTACCTTTGGACCAGATCTTTGAGGGTAATGTTCTTTAGGCTGTTGACTTGGCCGATGAGTAAGAAACCTTGGTCTGTTATGTAATATCTACCAGTAGGAAAGTCATCCTTCAGCATGAGTGGCTAAGAGACTCTCTCCTGATTTGGGGTCGGGCCAGTCAGGCACCAGTCTGCTTATCTGTGCAGATGGGGGCAGCCCCGCCCACAGGTCAGGAGAGCCTGTCTTCGGGCATCACATCAGGGTTGTGGTCCATGTCCTGTGGTGAGCAAATATTGACAGAACTGGATTCCTCTTGGAACTGCAAGGAGGGTGGGTGGCTGGTTAATGACCGTCAGACTCCATACTTGAAAGAGCTCAAAATCTTTTTGTTTTGTTTTTGTTTTTAATTTTGGCCACCCCGTGCAGCTTTGCAGGATCTCAGTTCCATGAACCCGGGCGATGGCAGTGAACGCGCCGAGTCCTAACCTCTAAACAGAGAGATTGGGACAGAAAATCTGTAAGCTAAGAAAAGGTCTCTAATTTAATTAACCCGTTTCAGAGGTAAACTCCATAGAACAGCACAGAACAGCAGGAACTAATGGTCACTTACCACTGTTGCAGTCTGAAGGCTGTGTGCTTCCTGGTCTTTTGATGACTCACTGGTATCAAGGGAAGGATAGAAAAAAAAAGGGGAAAAGCTAACATTTACTAAGGTCCTGCTGTGTGTTGGGCACTGCTCTCAGGTATTCTATACATATTTTTTCTCACTCAATCCTCAAGAGAAGATATTATTAGCTCCCTTTGCCAGATAAAGAGGAAAAGTTAAGTGACTTGCCAACATAATGGGGTGGGAGGTGGGGCAGGGAAGGACAAGATTCAAATTCAAGTCCTTTGGATTTCAAATTCCATGCTTTTTTCCTCTAGACTATGCCAAGTGGGTAAGGCTATGCATGGCGTGGCTGAAGACCAAGCAGAAGGGAGGCGGAAGAAACAAAGAGATTGTGTTTGTCCATCTTTCCTGATTGTGTAGCAGGGCCCCACGGTAAGCACCTCCTCCTGTTGTCAAAAGCAACATGCAAATATATCCATTATCACTTATTATATGTTCAAGGTGAAAAATTGTGCACGAAATAATGAATTGGTTTATTTCGTGCCTCAGGCTCTGAATATAAACCAGAGCTCAGCTTTTGGCCCTGTTAAGGACACCTGTGGGGGTTTCCCGGGGTCTGTGTGATGGGCACTGCTGTGTATGTGGCCCTGTTAGCACAGGAAGAGGAGGCAGTGCAGAAGCTCCAAAATAAAAGGCATGGAGAGCCTGCTCTGACTAATAGCTACAGTAAACAAACAAAGAAACAAACCAAAAACCGCCCCCCACCAAACCTCTGTTATAGTTCACAAGCCAAATCTAATTACCAGAATGCTAAAAGTCTTTTCAAATGGGCAGGGGCTTTTTTTTGTGTTGAATATGCATGAAATTCTCAACTACTAGATAAAATTTTTTTAAAAACAATTATTTATTTGGCTGCACTGGGTCTTAGTTGTGGCGTGTGGGATCTAGTTCAATCCCTGACCAGGGATTGAACCCAGGGCCCTGCACTGGGAGTGCGGAGTCTTCACCACTGGACCACCAGGGAATTTTAATCAGGAATTTGGACTCAGTTAAATTTGTCGACCATCAGATAAAAAGGAGGTGCTCTGCTTTGTGTATTGCTATTCCAATGGAATAAACAATCTGATAAAAAGCACATCTTAAATTTAAGCTCTTCAGTGGTTAGTCACAACCTACAGGGTGAAATCTAACCTTGGCAAGTGGGGGAGGTTTGGCCTGACTCCTTGGCCCCATTACCTGTCACTGACTTCCAGCCTCACACTTTATAAGGGCAAATTATTTGGAGGTTACCCCTTTCCTGTGACATTCACCCCGAATGACATTTCACACCTCTGTGTTTCAGCACATACCAGTCTCTCTTCTGGGAGCTTGGGACCTGGTAATGTCCACGTAGGATCTGGAAGAACGAATCTTTCCCACATCTCACCTTCTTCCTTGACTCCGCCCCTTCGTCTCACTGCTTCTCCACATCACACACACTTCCACTGTAGGGACCACGCCTGCACCCTCTCCATCCCTGAGCCCCGAGTTCTCTGAGAGGATGGCTGGCATAAGTAGGTGCTCAGTAAAAAGAAGAAACCAAGATATCATGAAACAATTTTTTTTTTTTTAATCTTGCCTGGAGTCATCAATGAGAGATAAAAACTGGCTTCTCACTTTTCCTCTAAAACAACCACAAAGAATAATTTCCCTAGCCAAAGAGTTCAGTAAATCCTTTCAGAGGAAATCCAAGAGTTGGTAATGTTTCAAGTAAATGTGAAATAAGAATATTTGTTCTAAGAAACATGTAAGATAATTGAAGGATAATATTCAAATATATATTGATTCTACTTGAAGCTAGTGAAAAGAAGATACAAATATAAACGCATATCCCCTAGATACCTGGGGCTTTGGGTATATTAAACATCGCTGTTAGAATTCAGACACTAAAATGCAGCACCTTCGGTATCTGGGCCCCTTAAGAGAAAACACCTGTGTATCAATAGTTTGCGGGGTTGAGCCTTTGCTAATTGTTACTCTCAACCAGGAGGTGTCGTCAGAGACAAGCGCGTTTGCTATGGCTGCCTTCTTGAGGCTGATCACCCAAATCCTGCTCCAGGTGGAATTCCTGCTGCCTCCTAAGATCCTATCCCTCTGTGGAAGCTTCAGCTGGAACAGCCAGTATACACACCTGCAGTTCTCAAAGTGTATTATACAGGAGAATCACTCGGGGGCGGCGGGGTGGGGGGGGGGGGGGGATGCTAAAATGCAGATTCCTCAGCTGCAGCTGTGGAGATCCTGATTCAGTAGGTCTGGAGTGGGGCTCGGGGGTGATTTTCATCTTAAGCACCATCTTCTTCTCCCTCCAACCTCCCACTGTGAAGCGCTTTGAGAAACACTGATCTGCACCTACATAGACTGTACAATATCATCTCACAGCCTCAACTCAGAGACAGGCTGGAAGGGGACTCATTTGTTCACTCATTCGTCAAACACCTACTGAGTCCTTACAGCCGGCCAGTCACCACTGGGTACCTTGACAAAGTCACGCAGCTCATCTTCCTCTCTCAGGCTTGAGATCCCCATCAAGGGATCAATCATAGAATCCAGTGAAGACTTAGCCTATCCTTTCTTATGTTCACCCCCATCAAAGAACCTGGCTTCCACCATGATAGGGGAAAAAGCCCCCCTTTCGCATAAAGAACACTGCCATGATTACAGAAATTCTGCCTCTAAATTGATCCATAATGGTTATTTTACAGGATATCAACATTCCAATGATTTAGTTAGGAAGGAATCTTATTACCAAGATTCATTCTTTCAAACACAGACAAAAATAATAAATCCATGGCTTTAAAAACACAGACCAAACTAATAAATCCACATGTATCTGAAAATCAAAATGCTGCTGAGTATGTTTCACTGCCACGTTAACTTTGTAAGTCCAAGATAAATAAAAATCCTGGTAGTAAACAGTGGGATAAATTACATTACTATAAATAAAACATAAACTAAAATTCCATTAGAAATTTTAAATCACCATGATATGGTTACCCCGGGGGAGTTGAGGGAGAGCGCTTTCTTAGAAACTGTAATGAAAGTTGCATATCCCACTATAGTTTTTCAGGCTACAGCTGAAAAACACCATCTGTTCAGTGACCAAAACTTACCATGCAACAGTTCACCTATTTTTAACTTTCTGACCATCAGAAAAGTTTTTGTTCTAGAAAGGACTTTAAAGGTCATTAAATCCGACCTTTCACTCTACACTCAATACTGCTTTATAACATCGCAGCTGCAGAAGTGCCCTACAGCCTCTGCATGCATTCTATTCCTCTGTGGGTCAAGAGGGTCACTGCCTCCCTGGAGCTCAGCCCATCTTGGTACTGTTCCAGTTTTTAGCGCTTTCTACCTCACATCCTGTCTGATAAGCAGAAAAAGCCAGTTTTGTTTTTTGGTTTTTTTTCCCACAAGAAAGGCTTTCCCCTCTTAGAACAGAGCAGGGTTCCTGGATTAGGATGGCATCTCGGCTGCATTGACCAGAAACCTGATTCAGTGCCTTAAACAAGGCAGGGCTTAATTCTTCTTATGTAACAGGAAGCCCAGAAGACAGCTCAAGTGAGAGAAGCTGTGGCCTTCCTGGCCACGACTCTATCACATAGCCACCTCAAACTTCAAGGAAGTATGGGACAGTGGGTATTTTAGCTGGTGACCAGAACAATATCTGGGTTATATCCACGAGGAAGAAGGTTGGGACAGATTTTGGGTAGGGCGATTAGCAGTCACTGCCACAGCCTGAGAGTAGTATCAGGTGACTAATATGCTAACTGACTGATGAAATCTGTCTTTCTAACCATTAGAACCCTTTAGGGGCTTAGGACAGGATTATAGAAACTTTTTTTTTTTTTTTTTCTGTAACATCCCTTCAGCTGTTTGCACACAATGATCGTTTGTTTTCCTTTTCCCCATCCCAAGATGTCTCTTTTCCAAGTGATGTCTTTTCCAGGCTTGTCTCTGAAAACACTCCCATTTGTTTATATTCCAGGTGCGGCCTGACCTATAAAAAGTAATGCAGAGTCATCTCCTTCCTCCTGCTGTACACCATACTATTATTAACAGAGCCTAAAATCCCCTGAACTGAAACAGCCTGCTGTCAATTCATGCAGAGCATGCCTTGAACTCAGATGCTTGTGGGGAAGGGGTAGGGCCAAGGAAGGCACACATCACTGAGTACTTACCTTGTGACAGGCACCCCACCATCTCCTTTATAAGGCATCCATTCAGAAGACCCCACCAGGCCATATCAACCTCATTTAGCCATTGCAAGGCTGCTTTTATGGACCCAAGGAAGCACTTTACATTATCACTGCTAACCTCCATCCTCCATGCTATCAGGTTTAGTCCACTGCTCCTGAGCTCTGATTATTACCCCATGGACTATATATCTAGCATTTTTAGTTCTAAGTCACCTTAATATATGATTATCTTTGGTATTAGTTAGGATTGTGTTCAGCTGTAATGAAAAAAAACCCAAATAATAGCTGCTAACATAAGACAGAAATTAATTCAAAAGTCTGGAAGTTGTTAGCCAAGTTGACATGATGTGCCGAAGTATCAGGGATGCAGGCACCTTCTGTCTCGTTGTTCCATCACGCATGTCTCCCAGTGTCAAGGTCACCTTGCTGTCCAGAATGGCTGCTGAACCTCTAGCCACCACATCTGAATTCCAGCTGGCAGGGAAAAGGAAATTGAGGAAGGAGTAATGGCCCTTCCTTTTAAAGACATTTCCTGATAGTTACATGTCATTTGCACTTACATGCCACTGGCCAGAACTGAGTCACATGGTCACAATTTAGCTGCAAGGGAGAGCTGGGAAATGCAGCCTTTGTTCAGGATGGCTATATATCCATTTAAAAACCAGGTGACTGCTGTCATCAAAGATTAAGTAAAAAGATATTGGGAGACAACCTATAGTCTTGGCCACTCCTTCCATTCTTCATCCACGTCAGTGGTAAAAACATTAAACTATCCAAGACAAAGGCAAAAAACACCAACAATAATAGGAGATAATATTTATTGAGCATTTACTATGTGCCAGCCACTGCCCTATGCATTTTACGTGTAATAATGTAGTTAATCATCACAAAAGCATTGTTAAGTTGGGCACTATTTTTTTTTTTTTTTTTGCGGTACACGGGCCTTTCACTGTTGTGGCCTCTCCCGTTGCGGAGCACAGGCTCCGGACGCGCAGGCTCAGTGGCCATGGCTCACGGGCCCAGCTGCTCCGCAGCATGTGGGATCCTCCCAGACCGGGGCACGAACCCGCGTCCCCTGCATTGGCAGGCAGACTCTCAACCACTGCGCCACCAGGGAAGCCCTAAGTTGGGCACTATTATATTATAACTCCCCTGAACTGAAACAACCTGCTGTCAATTCATACAGAGCATGCCTTGAACTCAGATGCTTGTGGGGAAGTTGGGCACTATTATATTATTAATAATAATTATATATTATTATTAATAACATATATTATATAATTATATAGTATAATTATGTATAATTATACTATATTATACATAGGTGGGAAAACAGAGGCCTAGAGAGTCTGAAGCCCAAGGTCATATAGTTCATAAGGGATACAAGTGTGCTTGAATTGGAGCTCATGCTCTAATTAATCACTATAATGCATTGCCTTTGGGCAATGTGTGAGAGATGTAAACTTCTGTCTTATTTTGGCAACTGTTGTTTTGGGATTTTTTGTTTACTCACATCTGGAGTTGGCCTCCTCTACTGGAACCTCCTTTGGGTTGAAATTAATTAGCAAGACTTGGGCTTGGTTCTTCAATTAATGACTATTCCACCAGTATACCTGCTCAGGTCTGCTTAGCTCCTAAGAGTCTTGTCCTTTGTAATTTGGATAAACAGGATCAGCTCCCAGAACCAGGCTTATGCTGAAGAAAAATGAGAGATATGACCTAAAAGACAGGAGAGCAAGTGTGGCAGCCCAGCAAACACATCATGGCAGTATGGAGGGCTGTATATAGGAGAGTTCAAGGGTTTTGGGTTGTTTATCTTTGCTGTTGAGTGTTAGAGTTCTTTACATATTCTGGATACTAGACCCTTATCAGATATATGATTCACAAATATTTTCTCCCATTCTGTGGGTTGACTTCTCATACTTTAAAAAATAGTATCCTTTGAAGTAAAAATTTTTTAATTTTGATGAAGTCCAATTTTCTTTTGTTGCTTGTGTTTTGGTGTCATACCCGAGAAGTTATTGCCAAATCCAAGGTCATGAAGATTCACCTCTATGTTTTCTTCTAAGAAGTTTATAGTTTTAGCTCTTGTATTTAGGTCTTTGATCCATTTTTAGTTAATTTTTGTATATGATGTGAGGTAGGGGTCCAACGTCTTTTTCTGCATGTAGATATCAAGTTGTACAAGCATCATTTATTGAAAAGACTATTCTTTCCTCGTTGAAAGAATCTTGGCAATCTTGTTGAAAAATCTGTTGACAACAGACACACACTTTTATTTCTGTCCTTTTAATTCTTTCTATTCTAATATTGATTTCGATATCTATCTGTATGTCATTATCCCATTGTTTTGATTGCCATAACTTTTTAGTAAGTTTTGAGGTCAGGAAATGGTAGCTCTCCAATTTTTTCTTCTTTTGCACAATTGTTTTGGCTCTATGGGCTTCCTTGCAATTCCATATGAATTTTTGAATCACCATTTCCATTTCTACAAAAAAAAAGACGATGAGGATTTTGAAAGTGATTGCACTGAATCTGTAGATCCCTTTGGGTAGTATTACCATTCTAACAATATTTGCTCTTCCAATCCATGAATGTGTGTCTTCTCATTTACTTATGTCTTCGCTCATTTCTTTCAATGGTATTTTGTAGCTTTCAATGTAAAGGTCTTGTACCTCCTTGGTTGAATTTATTTCTTGGTACTTTATTCTTTTTGATGCCCTTGTGAATGGAATTGTTTTCTTCATTTCCTTTTTGGATTGTTCATTGCTAGTGCATAGAAATAAAAGTGATTTTTGTGTGTGGATCTTGTATCCCACAACAATACTTAAATCGTTTATTAAGTCTACTTGTGTGTGTCTGTATGAATTGTTTATGATTTTCTACCTATAAGGTAATGTCATCTGAGGAGAGAGATTTTATTTCTTTCTGATTTGGGTGTCTTTCTTTTTCTTACCTAATTATCCTGGCTAGAACTCTCGGTACAATACTGAATAGCAATGGCAAGAGAGGCATGCTTGTCTTGTTATTGATCTTGGGGGAAAAGCTTTCAGTCTTTCACTATTGAGTACGATGTTAGCTGTGAGTTTTTGGTAAACACGCTTTATCAGGTTAAGTTTCCCCCACTGCTGTCACAGTGATTTTTTTCCTCCTAAAATGCAAATATCATAAAGCACTCCCTTGCTAAAAGTCCTACAGTGAGTCCCCATTTCCTTCAGCATGAAATCAAGTCCTTTAGTATGGCCCAAAGCCACTTCAAGAGTGTCTGATACCCGCTGACTTCTCCAGTTTCATGTTCCCACACCCTAGAGTCACAGACACATCATTTCCCCACACATGCCGTTCCCTCCGCTGGGAACACTACCTCCCTTTTCCAAAAGGCTTCTTTGCCACAGCCCTGTGTCCCTGCCCCTCCCGCCTTCGGGCAGTCTCTGTGTTACTCCTGAGTTAACGCTCAGAGCAGCTGGTACGCTAGAATACAATCATCTGCTTACCCCTTTGCCTTCCTAAACAGACTATGAGGTTTTGGAAGACAAAGACTAGGTCTCTCATTTCTGTATCCTTAGTGAATATAAGACTTCATAAATGTCTTTGGAATAAAGACTACTTTTCTGTTTTATTTATATTTACGAACATGTCCTGTAAGTCCTAACAGAGGTGGATCTACATAAGGATGAGGTAACAAATTCAGTTAAAGAATCAGGAAGTTATATGCTTGGACTTTACCAGCTCAGCTCCCCAAGCCCCGTTCGAGAGCCATACGCAGATTATTTTTGTTTTCACAGTAACTTGAAGAATGCATATACCTTCTTCCATCAAAGGATAACATTCTATATAAATCTTAGTGTTCTTTCTCTTTAGGTTGCTAGGACACTCAAAGTATTTAATGCTTCATTGTCCTGTAACTATATTAGTCCTAGAGTCTAGCATATTTGTTTCTTCCTGTTTATGTCTTTGCTTTTCTATTTTTATTTTAATAATCTTACTGTACATAAGCCTTTTTGGAAAAAAAGTGGAGCATAAATATGTAACTATATATGCTAAAAATACATTGTATGTATTTCTTGTTAGCAGAGAAGCACACAGATTGTTAAGGTGACAATGCAGAAGAGCAGAGTTAGAGCCATTGAGAAAGAGTTTGTCTGCAGTGACTTTAGCTGTACAAGCCATTGTTAGGTTGGGGTCTCTTAAATGAAAACCAGCAATTAGGTAGATTTCCTTCATGAGGGAGTGGGAAAAAATTTTGTTGGCACAGAGAAATATTTTCAGGCCCTCAAACTCTTCTCCAAATGGCTCCTTCTTATCATTACAGAGATTTTGCATCAGACGGCACTGAGAAGAAAAGGTCAACATTTCCAATATTCAGTGAATTAGAGACTCAGAGCCTGGATGAACTTGACCATCTGGAGCAAGTCCCTATCTTTAAATGAAGAAATGGCATACCCCACACCGAGCGTACACCTCCGCGATTCCTCTTCCCTTCCCCCCAGATCTAATTAGTCACCAGGTCTGTAAATTTCCCACTGGGATCTTCCCCTTCCCCCTTCCCCCTCTGTCCCAAGTCTCCACAGGCTCTAGGTCTGATTGAACGTGCAAAACTCCCATATCCTCTCCGGGGTCACCTCTTGCTGCCCATCCATGCATTCTTGGCTTTGGATTTTCTAAATGACTGAGGTGTCCTCGTGTCGCTATATGATAGCCCGTGCTAATGGCCCGTGCTATTCCTCTGGGTAGAATCCGCTCCCTTCCTCCCTCCTGCCCTCTCACCATCTGGCTCATTCCTGCTCACCTTTCAGGATACAGCTCAGGCAGCTTCTCCTAATAACCCAGCACCTCCCTATGTGCTCCTGAAGCACCTTCACTGCTGTCTGTCTCCCTCATTAGGCTGTGAGCTACTTCAGGTCAGGGAGTGAAGTTACCAGAGTCCCAGAATATAAATCCTACTCACCAGAGCAGGTCTCGGGAAATGACTGTTGATCGGACGTGGACACGCTTAGCACACTGCTGTAGACACACTTAGTGAACGTGCACGAAACGGGCCTCACTCATAACAGTTTCCAGAGTATGAGACGTGGACCTCACCAACTTCCACCAGCCTGATGTTTCCCCCTCTCCCACCCCAATTCTTCTACATTTATTAAGTCCTTCCCACTCCTTCCTCGGTCTAATTAAAAAAAAAAAATTCCTTATTCCATTTGGATTTGACTTAGATTTGTTTTCAAACTGAAAGCCAATTGTCCTAAACACTGTTTATTAAATGAATTCTTTCCTTTCTTATTCATTTTGAGGTGTAGCCTTAGCTCTTATTAAATTCTTATAAATAATAGAATTTGTTTCGGGGAATTTCTCTTCTACCCTATTGGCCTATTATCACTCGGGTTTAGTTGCTGTCCATCTTATTATACTTACCTGGATATTTGCTTTTTAACTTAACTATATTTTTTCATGTTAAAAAACTATAGAGCTTACTTCAAAAAAAAAAAAAAAGAACAATACAGGAGTATTTTAAACATATAGATAAGCAAAGAAAAAATTAAATTACCCTAATGCCATGTCCCAGAGATAACTATAATTATCATTTTGATGTAACAAGAGTGGTAGCTGACTTCCACTTAACCATCTTGCCAGATTAACTGACACCTCCAGTCCTCCGTAGAATGTGCTGGCTGACGTCCATAGCAAGCTGAATGGTCCCGGAGGGCGGCCTATGCACTGTTCTCAGCATCAGCGGACTGTGCTTAGCAAGAGTCAGGTGTGTTTATTCCAACATGTTATGCCAGGTGCAGTGGTTATTCAAATGGTATGATTATTTAAATATTATGTACATTGGGCTTCCCTGGTGGCGCAGTGGTTGAGAGTCCGCCTGCCGATGCAGGGGACATGGGTTCGTGCCCCGGTCCGGGAAGATCCCACGTGCCGCGGAGCGGCTGGGCCCGTGAGCCATGGCCGCTGAGCCTGCGCGTCCAGAGCCTGTGCTCCGCAACGGGAGAGGCCACAACAGTGAGAGGCCCGCGTACCGCAAGAAAAAAAAAAGTTATGTATATTGATAAAAACAATGAGTATAAAGAGAGTAATTTCTAAGAAAAGTAAGTTGAATGCTTTGGAAAGACTCTATAAAGATAAGATACTAAAAATATTACTCAAATTATGTGTACATGAGAATTATAAACATTGGAAAGAAATAAAAATCTAGGAGTCTATACTCAGTTTGCTTCATTATTTAGCTTCTCTAAATTCTTGACCCATTTAAAGAAACCAGTATTTCACATTTTTACATTTTCTGGTGGTTACATTATTGGTATGTTTAATGCTGTCAAAAAAAAAAAAGACAATACACAACTTCAGAGGACTCAAAGAGTCATAAATAGAATACCTATGACAAAGTTTTGCCAATGATTATTTACTTGTTGTAGTTTTAAAAAACATTTCATTTATAAAGATTCTCCTCCTTAACCAAATTTTTCAATTAACCGATCAGCTACCAGTGCCCACAGACTTGGTTAAGAGAGCATGTATTATACCTTCAGTCATTTAAAAATGTATAAAGATATTGATTTTTACATAAATGAGATCATGCTATAAATACTGCTTTATCCCCCTTTTCACTGACTATATTGTAGACATTATTCCAAGTCATTAAAGATTACAACGTTTTTAATGCCTGCTCAGCTCCTCCTGCTGAAGTCCTATTTAACGTTTCCTTTTATTGGGCATTTAAAACTATGTACCAAAAATAAACAACCCAATCCAAAAATGGGCAGAAGACCTAAACAGACATTTCTGCAAAGAAGATATACAGATTGCCAACAAACACATGAAAGAATGCTCAACATCATTAATCATTAGAGAAATGCAAATCAAAACTACAATGAGATATCATCTCACACCAGTCAGAATGGCCATCATCAAAAAATCTAGAAACAATAAATGCTGGAGAGGGTGTGGAGAAAAGGGAACCCTCTTGCACTGTTGGTGGGAATGTAAACTGATACAGCCACTATGGAGAACAGTAGGGAGGTTCCTGAAAAAACTAAAAATAGAATTACCATATGACCCAGCAATCCCACTGCTGCTCATATACCCTGAGAAAACCATAATTCAAAAAGAGTCATGTACCATAATGTTCATTGCAGCTCTGTTTACAATAGCCAGGAGATGGAAGCAACCTAAGTGTCTATCAACAGATGAATGGATAAAGAAGATGTGGCACATATATACAATGGAATATTACTCAGCCATTAAAAAAGAACAAAATTGAGTTATTTGTAGTAAGGTGGATGGACCTAGAGCCTGTCATACAGAGTGAAGTAAGTCAGAAAGAGAAAAAGAAATACTGTATGCTAACACATATATATGGAATCCAAAAAAAAAAAAAAGGTCATGAAGAACCTAGGGGCAGGACGGGAATAAAGACGCAGACCTACTAGAGCATGGACTTGAGGACATGGGGAAGGGGAACGGGAAGCTGGGACAAAGTGAGAGAGTGCCATGGACATATATACACTACCAAATGTAAAATAGATAGCTAGTGGGAAGCAGCCGCATAGCACAGGGAGATCAGCTCAGTGCTTTGTGACCACCTAGATGGGTGGGATAGGGAGGGTGTGAGGGAGGGAGACGCAAGAGGGAAGAGATATGGGGATATATGTATATGTATAGCTGATTCACTTCGTTATAAAACAGAAACTAGCACACCATTGTAAAGCGATTATACTCCAATAAAGATGTTAAAATAATAAATAAATAAAACTATGTACCTTTCTTGATTTCCTCTTCGTGGGACTCACAGAAAACTTGGAGTTTAGTTTTATGTGCAGCCTAGGGTTTCTTATACAGTTAATCTCCTTTTCTCAATTTTCACATGCCTGCTTTAAAAAAAATTTTTTTTTTAAATTTGTGTTAAAATTGTTTCTTGTTATAAGTTGGGAGAATCCCTTCTGGCAGAGAGAATAGACCAAACACAAACCCCTAATATCCTGTCTCCAAGTGTGAGGTTATAGTATGAGTTTGGTTGACAGAAAGCCCTTTTGTTTTGCCTTGAAGGCAATTCCTTACTGTCGCCTCTCTGGTCTGACATAACCGGCCAGGGAGCTTATAACTACCTAGAGAGCTCTAAGACTTCTACTGAAATTGCTGATAAGCCCAGGAAGTGGTCTAATAGCTTAGCTTTGCTTTTTCTGGACTCCTGTATGTAACCTAGGTATATCTTCTAAAATTATTTTTCTCAGGATTTGGACAGTAAAGGAGGCACAATATCAAATTAAAGGCACGAAGTATTCCTTACCTTCACTGCTACTTGCAACAACTGAAAAAAATTACCAATAATGTGAAGAGGCCTGGCCTTGTGGGTTACTTCCACAACACCTGGTCAAAAATAGGAGGCCAGGGCTTTCCTGGTGGCGCAGTGGTTGAGAGTCCGCCTGTCGATGCAGGGGACACGGGTTCGTGCCCCAGTCTGGGAGGATCCCACATGCCGCGGAGCGGCTGGGCCTGTGAGCCATGGCTGCTGAGCCTGAGCGTCCGAAGCCTGTGCTCCGCAAGGGGAGGGGCCGCAGCAGTGAGAGGCCCACCTACCAGAAAAAAGAAAAAAGAAAAAAAAAAAAAAGGAGGCCAGAGGGCCTCATTAGGATGCTGGCTTCTTTCTGAAACTTTCGACACCTCTAGGAGCTTTGAGCACTATCTGAAGCTGAAATTTCAACCACAACTTAAATATTATCCTAAAGTGCACAAGCAGTATGCCTCTTAAAAGAGACCCTGTGGAGGCTTCCGTGGTGGCGCAGTGGTTGAGGGTCGGCCTGCCGATGCAGGGGACGCGGGTTCGTGCCCCAGTCCGCGAGGATCCCACGTGCGGCGGAGCGGCTGCGCCCGTGAGCCATGCCCGCTGGGCCTGCGCGTCCGAAGCCTGTGCTCCGCAAGGGGAGGGGCCGCAGCAGTGAGAGGCCCGCGTACCAAAAAAAAAAAAAAAGAGACCCTCTGGATTTTTCTTTAGCGTCTAAAATTTGAGATTGAATACAGATTATACTTTTCATAGCCAAAGAGAAAAAGAATATCTGGGTACCTTTTAGGAGATGTGAGGCTTTTCACAGGCTCTTTCATCACTAGGTGGTCTATGGAACAAGAAATTGTGTACGTTGGCATCAGGACCACGCCTCCAAAAAGAATTAACAGTCCAGATTGGTTAACATTCTTTAGTATCTCAAACACCTGTAGTGTCTGAGGACTCCTCACAAATGTTCTCTAACAACTTCTTTTGGCAAGCGGGTGTAGATAAATAACTAGGGCTACGATCTGGGCATTGCTCACATTTGCTAATGAAAAGCAGTCTGTACAGCAGCCTCTCAAGAAAAATCCAAAATTAAAAAACAAATTGGGAGAGATTTATTGGTATTGCAAAAGGTCTTCCACTTAAGAACACCCCTTTCTTAGTCCCCAATATCACTTAAAATAGGATTAGTTTTAAATAAGCTTGATTTTTCCAAACTTTTCAAGCTTGTTGAAAAATCAACAAGCTTGATTTTTCCATAATTTACTGCTTAAATTATGGCACACCACAGTTTCACCAACTCACCAACTTAGCACAGATCCAGGCTTCAATTTATGTGCAGGGCACTGTACCAAGCACAACGAGTGATTTCCATGGTAAACGTTATCTAACAGGCTTTTCGTCTCTGCCTGATGATTGAATTCAGTTGCAACCTTAGTATTCACAGAGTGACTCAGACTCCAGCTAGGAAGTCTGGCTGGGCAGTGGATGAACTTTGTACTTCGGAAATTAGGTTTTATTTAGTACATTTATGTTTCATACTTCAGGGATCCTAGAACATGCTGAGAGATGCTGGAAAGAAATAGCTGGTCAATTCCAGGGCACCCTTGCAGCGTATTGACCTAATCTGAAAACAAGATGTTGCCCACAATCAGTTTCTATTGCAGCACAGCAGAATACGCCACCCCCAAATATGACTGCAGGAGTTCAGGACATGCCGCCTCAAAAAAATGCCACTTTGTTGTATTACTGTGAGCTGAAGGCACTTGAAAAACAGCAAATGTGGGTGAGGTATTCTCTGAACTCTCCTTATCTCACTAGACAGATTCTCCAAAAAGAACTCAGATATCATAAATCCCCTTCTCAGGAGTTTCATCAACCAGGGGAGATTGACTCTTATCACAGGAGAAGAGCCTAGAAGTCGACACCACACCCAGACACACTTTGCCATAAGCTATCATGCCGCCCAGCTATTCCTCTAAGGGCCCATTCATCTTTCCTAAAAATCATTTACTCTCCCCTAAGAGGCCTACATCCTCTCTCCCCTTTCCCTATTAAGATGGTATTTAAATTTGAATTCTAAGCCACTTAGAGGAGTTACTCATTTTTCCTGGGTATCTCACATGTATACCTGAGGTATACATGTTAATAAACTTCTGTGTGTTTTTCTCTTGTTAATGTGTCTTCTATTACAGAGTCTCAGCTAAGAACTCAGAAGGGTAGGGGAACAATTATTTTCCCTCCCCTACACTATTCATCACCACCCTGGGCATGGGAAAGTGCTACAACACAGTAGACAATGACATTCTTTCCTATAAAATTTTATTTATTACATAAAAAAATTCTATACACTTGTTAGACTAAAATACAGTTTTCATTATAGTTCTGGTAACTGAGTCAGTACACAGAAAACTTAGCATTAGATCAGCACTGTTTTTTCTAGTTCATATTTCTGCACAAGGAAAACATTTCAAAGCTCCATTTCATATAGGCTCATTGTACTCTGAAGCCAGATGGAATTCCATCCAATTCAGAGCTCTTGGAAGTTAATTTCCCAGCAAGATTTGATAACTCCAGAAAGTTAATTGCTTCATATACATATTTTTAAAGTCCTCTGAGAGCACAACACTCTGTAAATTCTGCAGTGTCAATAATGACAGTCACAAATACTACAGGGCTATGACCATGTCTGTGGGGCATGTTCAAGCACCTACATGTTTGTTTCCCCGCCTGAATACAGTGTACTGACACTGTAATAAAGAAATAATAATAATAAGGAAAAAACTCAAAATAATGCTAAGGTACAAGATCCCGAACCAGGGAATTCATGGAAGACTTAACCATGATCCTACAGTTTGTAATGGACAAAGACCGGACATGATACAAAAATCCATTTTGACACTGTGAATAGGATGCAAATAGCAAAACAAAACAAAACCAAAACGACAAAAAAGGCCTCAGATTGAGAAATATGTGGCACCACAACATACCTCTTATGCTGGATTTCACAGCAGTGAGATGTCGAAACACACTGATGGGCATTTTCTGTTCAAATCTCCCCATACACTGGATGGGATCTGACTGGACGGGATGTTAGGCTCAGAGCCTGAGAGATGAAGAGCAGGTCCCTCTGCATTGACTGATCTTTCAAACTTGGCTGCTTTATTCTAGGAGCCTATTCTAAACTCAGGAGCTCAGGAAGGCTGTGCCAGAAAGTACTTAAAGTTGGACTTTTGGTCTTCAGAAGATATGCTTTTGTCTTTGGTTGTTTTCCCAGAGCCCCTGTCATTTTGTTAGGTGCCCTCTACACTTTTCTCCCCACTCTCGTGTTAGTTGTAGCAAATCGGATCAGCTAACAACCTCCTGAAGTTATTTCACTGGGTACCACATCTTTAGAAGTGCATTCAATGGTCAAGAATATTCTGAGACAGTGTAACTGAAACTTCATTATGGAGCTCCCAGTACCCTTTTATAGGATGGACAAAATCAAGAGAACCTCAACAGCAACATAATCTAGTAGCACTAAGGCAATACAGTAGAAGAAAGGTAGCTTCCCCCTGTGATGTCTTTGAAAATCAAAACCAGCCAAAACGAGGGGACCAAAAATTCTGGGAGAACACTGCTAGAACCCAGAGGAAGGGGAAAATTTACTCTGTCGTCTCTGTCTCCAATCATCAGCCCCAAAGCTGTCCTAGTATTGTTTCATTCCTATGAATCACCTCATACAATTTTGGAAAACAATCCTGGCTTAATGATCCATGTGGTAAATGAAGGAAGTGCTCACATTTTCTAGTGGCAGGTAGAATGGTCTGCAGGATGCTGGCAGGACGTTCACTCCAGTCCTGTGTCCATTCATTCCTCAAGTCTTTTTTTTTTGTTTTTTTCTTTTTATTTATTTTTGGCCGCACTGTGCAGCATGTGGGATCTTAGTTTCCTGACCAGGGATGGAACCCATGCGCCCCCTGCATTGGAAGGGTGGAATCTTAACCACTGGACCACCAGGGAAGTCCCTCAAGTCTTCTTTTCAATGCTTACTTTACTCACATAGAATGATTTAACACATTATTCCTCAAAAAATAACTAAAACTAATTTCCTAGATGATGGGATGGGTGGATCAGATTCCTATGTGAAACTCAGGACATTTCCTTTAGGTCATACACTTCTATGACAAAAAGACATCAAATATAGATACTTACACCGGACTTAGGCCCTTTTCCACCCAATATGGGAACTTCCACCTGTGGTCTCTTCCTTTGCTACTGTGGAAGGTTCAATAGAGCTCTTCTGGGGTTGTGGGGTGGGGAGGAGAGCTGACTTTTCTATTTTCTTCACCAGCCAATTAGGACATTTCCACTGCTTTCTTCAGCTTGAAAATGTAGGTAATAGTTTGATGTCTGACTATAGGTCATGACCCCCTGGAATCAAATCTTAAAAAAACCTCAAATTCCTTTAAGGATGTCTGCCTGCTTTTTCAAGGGCCCAGAGGACACTCCATATAGTGCAGCAAGCTTACCTAATAGTAAGGTGTAAATGTGAAGAAACCCACATGCTCCCTAAAGAAGGAAGGTGATGTGGATGGGGGGAGTGGAGGCACAGTCCCATGGACAGTGGTCCAAAGCTGCTCTAGTGGTGACCGGAAAACACTCAAAACAGGAGGGAACATCTCACTGATTTACGAAGGAGAAAAAAATAACTTTTGAATTTGTCCCCCCAGCATCTGCTCCTCCAACTTTCCACTAAAAATTTTTTGTCAACTATGGACTATGGTAAGTTTGCTAATTTATCACCATCTTCAAATGTTCTTGGTCGTGTTGACAGAGATATATTTTTAGACAGTGATCTAACTGCTAACACTATGCTACAGAGGTCATAGCTGAGTGACAATAATAAAGAATCTAGTGTTTTGGTAGACGGATGATTACAGGGATTCCCTATTCATTTCTTCTTGGATTTTCTTGTCCATTGCAAATAATTTGGTACCTTGCCAAAAATTCATCATAGGACACATACATCCTTACACCACCAAGGAAAGAAATCTTACTGTCTTGAAAATTCAGTGTTGACGTCCTGTTTTTCATTCAGATTAGTGTGGTTTTGATTTTCAAAGCTGGTACTAAAAGTTTTCAAGTTATAAAAAGGATTCCAGACAACAAGGTCCTACTGTATAGCACAGAGCACTATATTCAGTATCCTATGATAAACCAAAATGGAAAAGAATATTTTAAAAAAGTATATATATAACTGAATCACTTCACTGTACAGCAGAAATTAACACAACATTGTAAATCAACTATACTTCAATTAAAAAAGAAAATGATTCCAGGTCTGAAATTGTTAAGTACCATCTTAAAAGAATCTTCAGTGGAGGCCTAATCACTACTTTATTTCAAAACACATTATCAAACCAACTTTACAGCAGCCTCAGACTTGTGTTCCTTAGGCCCTGAGGGGATGGGGGTGGGGTGGAGGCGGGCAGTCTCAGGGTCTCGAAATTCTATTAGTATTTTAAATGTTCCTAAGTAGGCTATGTGACTTTGAGAGAAAGGTAGTTCATTGCTTTCATAAGCTTCTCAGAGGGGCCCTTGGTCCCCTCAAAAGATTAAGAACCTGCTTTTGAATATCAAATACTAAATTGGGGTCTTAGCAAATAAAAGTGAAAGATTTCTGAAACGTTTGGAAATTACAACGTTTTCATGTTCAGCTAGATCTTGACTAGACCATGAGTAACCTGAAAGCTTTACTATTCTGAATTCCCTGGTCTAGAATGTTTATTCCTCAGGAAATCATTTATATTGTACAACTGGTATCAAAACTGAAGAAAATAGCCTAATATTTGGGTCCCTAACAACTGCATATCTTTTCCACAAGTTTACTAATGAATTTCTTTAAAAAATATCCAACTTAAATCCTGCTCATTTAATTTAGAAAAGTGATAGCTGTTCATGTGATACTGAAATGGAAGCATCATTTGTCTATTTTTTACACATATAAAAATCAAGGAGATGGGGTGGAAGAAAGCGTACTATAGTATTTCCATAGAAAAGAAAGGTTTTCCACAGAAATTCTCAAGTTTAAAAACGCTGCATTGAAGTTTTTTATAAGAAAGATATCTTCAAAGATTTAAATTTTGGATTAAAAATTTCCTCTGAAATTGAAATTTGGAGAATAAGAATTTGACTCAAATTTATGAAACGTGAATGGAGGAAAGCGTGCTATTTAAAATTTTTTGGTGTGTACAATGTGTTTAGCTTTTTATTTTGTTTTCTAAGTTTGCTAGCTTTATATTTTCTCTTGGCACATTCAAGCATCCTACTTTTTTCACAATTTGGGCTATGTGTCATTAAAAAGATAAGCTTATTCTGAAAGTAGCCAGTGTATATGAAGACTGCCTACTTTTCAAATGGGCTAACATGTATTCCTTAGTACACAAAGATACATGAATATGCATTTAAAGCAAAAGGCATTCTGCACTGTGATTATAGAATACACAAAGCTCTGCTTTATGCATTTACTTACGAACCCACAATTTTCCAATATATATTCACAGACCACATCTTAAAAACTCTAGGCAAGCCATTATAGTGCACTTTTATCTATCAGATGGAGTATATGAAAAGAATACAGAGATTAACGTGGCAGGTGCATTGATAAGCCTCCAGATTCTGAGGATTTTGTTTTTGTTCTTTTAAGTGGCGGTTAAAACGCAGTAGAGAACTTATTGAAAGGTGAAAACTTTAAAAGACCTTTCTGAAGGAAACTTCTCAGAGGCTGTGTTAAAGGCTATTACTGGAAACTCCAAAAATTCAAGAGAGGTTACTGATGAAAAATAAAATAAAATGTTCAGGTCACCATAACTGGCAGCTCTGGTTTCAGAACTGACCCCAGAATTCTACTTTGAAGGCCAGGAGACCTCTTAAAATGGCCTTTATTAGCTATTAGTGGTGCTTGGTGGAAATGGTCGGGGTCTTGAGGGCACTAACATGGCCTCACAAATATTTGGTGCCTGTAGTTTCCATAGCTGTTTTAAGGGAGAGGGTGGGAGGAACATTACTCTGGTTTCAAGGGGCTCAGGACCCCTATAAAAGGGGTCACCTCCTAATCACCCCCTACTGGGGTGAAATCCTGAAACTGCCCTGGGAAGATAAGGGAGCCCTTGGCAGATACCGAGGTCAGTGGTATTGGGAACTGGCAGCTTAACGCCCTTGGCTGAAAAAATGACAAAATTAGAGTAAGGGAGCATCTCTACAAAGGAAAAACTTATTTGCAGCTTAATTTTTAAATAGACTCAGTGAATGCCCCCTCCTCAACCATTATGCAAAAAGTTTAGGAACCAACACACAGTTAAGCTACTTATATTGCAGTAACTTAGGACTTAATTATGCTATAGGATAGGATAAAAGCTTTGATCCTTAAACATTGCATTAAATGGTTTAAAGGAAGAGCCTGCTTTGAGCTGTGCTAGTCCATGCAGAGATAATACAATCTCAGCGCTCTAGCTAAATTCCTAATGTTTACCTAACGTACTGGTAAGCCTCCCACAGAAGATGGGTCTCTTGGATTTATACTGAAATATAACCTTTTCCCTTCCATATCATATACAGCAGAGCTTACTCTTGAGGCAGGAGCCTAGAAAGTCTAAATCAGGCACCAGAACCTTAATTTTCCAATGGCAGCAACGATCACGATTCTCTTCTCACTGTGATCACCACTGACAACCGCGGATGCTAACTGTAACTCTGGAAGTAGGCGTCCTGAACACAATTTTGAAGATCCACCGCAGACAAAAGACAAAACCCACCACACAGAGCCAGTGGTTGATAAAAGTATTCAGGTAACCACATTTCACAGACGATTTTTGTCCTTCATGTATTCTCACTTGGGCAGAGATGGAGGCAGTGAGCGAATAGCAATAAGGCAGCCCAGGGCCAGCTGAAGAACGGATCACGAGGAATGACAGCGGCAGCAGGTCTATCCAAACATAGCCTCAAAACCTTCAAATATCGCTAAAAGCCTCTGTGAGGCTCTCTGAATTGCATCAACAAATGAAGCTCATGAGAGAGTGATAGTCTATAAGTCAAATATCTCTGTGTGTGTGTCTGTGTAATATATATGCATATCTGCATATATCTACCTATATGGCACACATATTCACTTAGGGGAAACAGCCTGGCAATTAATTTGGAACTCAAATGACATGGTTACACATAGAGCATAATTTCTAAACACAATGTTAGTAAAACAAAATTTATTTGTAAAACAGGACCTGTTATATAAAATGGCACACAATCAAGTTATACAAAAATACAAAATTTCTTTCTGATTACAGTTCTAGTTGCAAATGATAATTAGAAAGCATTCCTGGTGGCTTCCAAACAGCTGAGATTGCGAGCATATGGAACAGGGAGCAGCAAGAGTCCATGGTGCTGGGATGGCCAAGTGAGTAGAACCTAATTTCCAATTTCAAGAATTCCACCAGGTCACTTTGGAGGGACACCTCCTAAGATAAGTAGCTCCTGTAATGTCTTCTGTTTTGATACCCATCTTCCATACTTTTGCCAAGCCTAAATTTAGTTCCCAATGTTTCTTAATGCCCACAATCTGTGTGGCTATGAAACAGAAGGTAGACTGAATTTTCCTACATGATTTGCTCTCTCACCTATTTGGATAATTGTTAGTTACATAATTATATTTATTCCATTTCAAATGATATAAAAGAGTACAATGATATCGTTTAGTGACATCACATGTTAGAATGTTAACTTCTGGAGAATTATTGTTTCAAAATAGCTACTCTCACAATATTGTTTTCTGTGATCTTGCCAAGACGTGAGCTCCTGTTTCTTTAAAAAATAAAAATAAAATAAAATTCCGGACTGTTATTGCAAATATTCTGAAAAATCAGAAATATTACATGAGCTTTGAAAAGAAACCGAGGCATTTAGCAAATTTTAGCCTAGCTAGAGTAAAGAACACGGATACTTAAAAAAAAATACAATTTACCTTTTGCAGCAATTTAAAGGTCCAACCCTTTGAAAGGAAGCACATTAGCAAACAGCTGCTTATTAAGCCCTAGTGACATTAATTGTACACATTTCCATAATACCGGTCTAATTCACTGTCTAATTCTGGTAGGAGGCAATGCTTTCTTTCAAAAGATTCTCCTTCCATGGAATGATAAAATGCTGAGGCTTTTTTTTTTTTTTGTACAGAGCCTATATTTAGTGCAATAAGTTTAAAAAATCTGCTCTGAAATATTTACTTTACATTAACAAAAATAGCTTTTTTTAAAAAAATTGTAACAAAAAGGAGTTATCGCATAAACAGATCATGAATTATTCTTAGCAAATTACACTTTTTTTTCTTAAAGCATTCACCATTACAATAAGCAGAACAATGAAATATTAGCCATTCATATCTGGTAAGCTTCAGGAATTAAAAAACCCCCCAAAACCCAAAACCCATCCCCAAACACAAAGAACGTTCAACACTTGAGGATCAAAACATTAACCAATTCTTCAGTTAAACATTGTAGAATTCTGGATACTTAATGAATTGCCAAGGAGAGGAGCACCTGCCAGTATGTTTTCAGATTTTATAGCAAGCATTTGAATAAAATGGCCATTTAGCCCTAAGCCATTGAAGTTCCTCTGAAGCAGAAGCCCAAGTACCGGAATTTTCAATGCTTTGTGTTTCATGTTTCTCTCCTTTTCTCTCCTTTTTTTATTCCTTCCAGCATTACTTAGTCTGCAAACCTATACACAGAAACTTAAAGGCTAAACTTGCTGGGTACCCCAGCTTCCTTTCAAATCAGGCACACAAATGTGTGGAGGATGCTACTAACGTCAAAATGAAAGAAAGACAAAATATAAGAGAAAAGTTTGCATAAGAAAGATTATCTACCCTTTCCTTTTTTACCTACTCTCTTATAGAAGCATTAGGGTAAACTACAAATACCTGAGGAGTTGGTTACTTTTTAATGTTGGCTGACAAATGCATGAGCTATTACGAAAATTCCCATATTGGGTCCACTTGTATGTTTCTAAAAGGAAAATGACATGGCTTCTTTGATTGGGGAAAACTGAATGGAATAACTCCTTATTTACCTGAAAGCATATGCCTAGTCTCATCCCACTAGGACTTATGCATCAGTAAAATAAGGTCTTGATTTTATGCACGCATCAGGGAAATCACCCCTGAATAAACTTTAGACAGAGAATTCGGTACAATAATTTTACCTAATTTAAATAACTAAAGTTAAAATCTCCTCTAAGTTATTAAAAATGTTAATCAGATATGAATCTTAACATTTCCATTAAGACAATTACAATTGAAAACATTAAATGACGGCAGTTGCCTTGTAAAAGCCACCCGTATGAAAGGAGTACATGTTTGACAAAAATAAGCATAAAAAAGGTATTAAATCCCTGTTCCTGTTCTCTGATTTTGGCTGATTATGTGTGTGTGTGTATATACATATACATATATATACACACATACATATACATATATACACACACCCACACACACAAATACATAGTTATGTGTATATATTGTTTTGGAATGTCAATGGGTTCCATAACGGTCGGCTAGGTTCAAGCAGAACTTGCTCCCGAAGCCTAGAAAACAAAGTCATACAGAGTATAATCTTAGACAATTACCATTAAAAGGAGATCATGAATGATGTTACAAATACACAGATGGTCACAAACAGCAATAAAGAAAAATGGATTGAGAATCCTTCTCCCCCAAACCTAAATTCCAGGGTCTGAAATTCCTGTGATTGTAGAAAGTCACACTTCCCTCTGGGTCATCTTTGAGATATGCAGAGAATTCATCTCTAGTCTATGTTGCTATAGTGCCCAGGTTTTTTCCTCCATTTTCTCTGTAAGTTTTTCCTGTATGATAGCGAGCAGATTGCCAGATGTCTCTTTCTTAAACTTCTACATCACATTTGGTAAATTTTTCTAAAATAATTTTCAAAGATTTATAGAAAGACCTTACAAACCTTCAACGTTTCCTTAACTAGTGAGGCTCTCTTAAAAAAAAAAAAAAGTCTAAGAGGAAAGCTGGAAGTACTTATGTTTAGTTTAGTGATGCCCTGTCAAATGTAAAAATTTAAACGTCGTTTTTCTGAACATTATTTTATAGACTTAAAAAAAACTCATATTAAACTATCCCATTAAGGAGGCAGACAGTGAACTCGAACAGCAGTGTTTCTACAGATGCAGCAAAATAGTTATGACGCTCTGTTAACAGAACTTTCATCTATGGGAATAACATGTGAATTAAACCAAGCAAACACAAATAAGCAATCGTAAATTCTACCAGTCCCCAAACTCTAGGAGGGAGTTTCTCAGGTACTTCTTTAGGGACACACACAAGATGGTGGTGGTATTACGGGTCAACTCTTAACATGCATACTTCGAAAGAGAGCAGATTTAGAGGTACTGATATGCTTGAAAGATCTAATTATCCTGTGAGCAACAATTCACACATCTCTCATGGGGACTTTCTGAACCACTTAAAACGTTGTTCTTAGAGATCAAATGCTACAATGTCCAAAGGACCAGAAAAACAATGCACACAGAAGATGTATTTTGGGACACGGCAGAGGGCTTTGCCATTAATCTGCAAGCAACGAACAACATAAAATAAAAGTAAAAGTGGAATGAAGATTTTAATGTGGTGTTTGAATTAAGGGACATTAATTTAAAGCTGAAAGTAATATTAGGGGGAAAAAATTTCTACATTTTTGGCTTCTGATAGAATGCCACATAACCTAGGCAATTCTCCTACTATTAATACCTATGAATCAGGGGTTTAGGTAAGAGAAGGTATATTTGCATTCTGCTCTACCACAATTCAGCTATCTTTCCCTCAAGAATAATACAGAAATACATGCCAATTCATGGTCGAAGTAGCTAGTCCTAAACCTCTAATTATTTCTCCCTTTCTTTAAATGCTTGTTACTGAAGAGTGCTTTAATGTACGCTTCAACCACTGGAAAGACAGAAAAGGGGGGGAAGGGTGGTTTACATTTTAAGATTTTATATGTCTTTTAAAAGTTTTAGGTTTGAAACCTTATTTTCTGAACAATTAGGACAACCAAGCAGTGGCAAGAAGGAAACCTTCCTCATTTTTCCAGGCTATCTTAGGGTTGGCAGAATTTTCACTGTGGTCCCCCTCAGCCCACATGAAGTAAGAGGGATGCAGAAAGAAAGGGCAGGGAGGCAAGTAACCTGACAGGAAGGATTGGTGATTAGCACCCCTTCCCTGTTCATCCAGTGCTGTCTGATGCACACTTAAAAATAAGAGTTACATGGTCATTCTACACGCTCTTACTTATGATTAGAGTGATCTGTGCCTTGGGAATATAAACATTGAAGTTTTGACTTTATCATCATCAATGCTATTAAGAGCAACACCAAAATAGGCACTGGATGGGGTTACAGAGAAGAGTTTATAGCTAAACATTCTGTTGAGGCTTTAATGTAGGTTGAATATGCAGTTATTTTGCATATACATATACCATCCCCCCATCCCCGCAATGAAGCCATTTCCTTCATTCTTACATACTTAAATGGGCTTGTTTTATACTACATATTTCTTAAGTTGGACACCTATAAATCAAACCATTTATTAAAGTATAAAGGAGAAAGAAAAGAGAGTCTTCACCTCTCCTTTTTTTGGACATTATATGCAAAAAGAAGGCACATTGTTTGAAAATTAAGTGCTTAAGGATGTAGGCAATTATATAATATTCTGAAATAAACATGTTATTTAAGAATAATACACTCGTAATACAAGCAGTAATTAGACCAATATAGCTAAAGACATCTGTCATTATGCAGTGGTGAGAATATATATGGGAAAAGCTACTCAGGATTTTCTTATACTGGTTAATTTTAAGTTGCTTTTTTCAAATGAAAGGAGAGTAGTTATATATATATCACTGACCAGAGGTAATTTATCTTTCTCACATTTAAACTGAGGCTGGAGAAGACCAGATTGTCTTTTTGAGTGGGAATGTGGGTGTAGACGGAAATAGCCTTGTTTGCTACTGAAAAATAGTTTAAGAAACAAAGAAAGTACAATCCAGGCAACAGAAGAAAAAGTCAGCAAAGGGGAAGAGACAGCAACATAAACAAACCAATATTAAAAGAAGGGGGGAATATGAATTTCAGCAAGTTGAAAGGAATTGCTATCATCACTTCTAAAATAAGTATCAAACCGTCAGTTCAAGTGCACAACCAAATGTTCAGTCCCATGAAAACTAAACACTGACAGTTAAAAAGAAAAAAATGGAAACTGCAAGTTCACCTCAGGGACAAAAATATCCCCTGCCCCGCCATGAACACTGTTCCTTTCAGCTTACTTTTACAGAAGGTGGTCTCAGTTGTGACAAGAATTCTGCCATCCAAGTGATGGGTAAACACACAAACAGAAAGAGCAGCACGTCCTGCGTGACACAGATCACAAAAGCTTCTCCTGAAGAAGTGCAGTCAGTGAAGAGAGAGAGAGAGAGGAAGTGAAAGTGAAATTCTTGGAGGGTGGCCACCTCCTCATCTCCACCTACCATCGGTTTTAGCTCTCTGGCATCAGCAACACCTCCCTTCCCAGCTTCTTTCATTGCTTTCCTGCTGTTTTCCACAAACTCCTGCAAAACAGGGACCAGATTACATAAATTCTTAGGTCCTTTCAGACTTCAGTTGGTAGATGATTTCTAAAGAATATTTACATTTCTGACTCAGTAATGGTAAATGGATGGCCTAAAAACATAGCAATAAGTAATATTTGGTACCACACAAAAGAGCAGCTAAATTTGTGGGGATGCAATCTTGATATAAAATCTTTTTTCCCACCATTCCTTGTGACAATCTCACTTAGGCTCAAAGAGATGTCAGTTCTATCTGAAAGAGAAAATACCTTTCGTTTTTTAGAAAACACTATTTTTCCACACTTAGAATATTGTTTTATTTGTTGTGTTACTTTTTCCATATCAAGGTTAAATGGAAAAGCAACAACATTTTACTCTATAAGCCTCCTCTTTAAAATAACCCTAGGAGGTAAAAGAAAGCATTGATACTACTAAGTATAGTATACTGTTTTTACCAAGCCATAAATAAGCTATTTGAAAAAAAAAAGTCTATCTGGCCTTGAGATTACTCCATAAAGCAGGAAGACAGGGAGTAACAACCAGAACCAGTGGATAGAAGTAGTTAAAATGGGATTATGCCCTGAAGGAAACATTTCTATCCTGTCAAAGTTTATGGAGTACTTCCTCGTTCAATATCCTCATCATTCTTATAGAGAAAACTAAAATAATAAAAACTATATATTTTACTCTGCTTTTCTTCAGTGGCTTAAAAAACAAAAACAAACCTCTCCTCCTAAATGCCTTAATCACACAAGAGATGATGCTTCTAGGTCAAATTCCATTATGAAAATAACAGTTATGACGCTCTGTTAGCGTCATTATAGGATTGTAATTGAGTTAGGATTATAACTGAGATTATGAAAATGTCCAAAATGTAGCTGGTAATGTTCTTAGTAAAAGAGATAATGAGTACCAAATAGGTCAGTTGAATCACTTGGAATTTTCGAGATTGAAAAAAAAAAAGAATCTAGTTTATTTATTAATACATTTATTTTAGATTTAACTAGATAAACCATGTTTCTGGAAGATGGTGTGTTATTTCAAGGTCTAATGTTTAATCTTAAATATTATCCATTCTTGAGATAGGAATATTTTATAGCTTTATTAAAACACATCTTTAATTGGGCAGCATTTGACATTGAAACTAGTATTTAAACCATTTTAGAATGGTTTCTAAATTTTTTAAAAAATTTAATTGAGGTTCTAATATAGGGAAGCTGCAGAGGTTACGTAACTATAAAGAATCTGAATATAATATCTGTGTAAAGGTTCAGATCTTGACTAATGGGAAACAATACCATCTACCAGTCATGGGTCTGATAATCTGTATTCATTACAAAACTCCTTCAGTTTGGCCTGGAATACTTAGGATAATGAGTTTTAACAGGGCTGACAGCAATAATACTTGGAAAGGTGGTGGATGGAGAAATACAGATAGGCACTACAACCTGGGAAATAAAACTTTTGCCTTTGAGTTCTGATTCAGGAAAAGGCACTTAGAAGACTAGCTGTCCAATGTTCCAGTTCAAGGGCTAAAAAAGTCGATTCAAGTGTATCTAACTGGAGAGATGGAGAGAGCAGTATGGAATAGTGTGAACTCAGGACTCTGAATGGGAAACTGCTCTAGCAAGGTAGATTTGAAATGGTCTCGTTCATGCCAAGAGGATCTTCTTCCCTGATTTCCCTAAGACTAACCTCATTCACGGGTGCTGAAGGTTTAATTCTGAATTACTCAGTTTCATATAATGGGAATTAAATACAAAGAATAGTCTACAAAATATTTATATTAGTATTTTTATGCTTAAAGCAGTAGAGGGCATTTGAGGTACTTACCATCAGCACTTTATCCATATAAAATTCTCTGCCTGGGCTCCCATCATTGTATTTTGTATCAATGGCAAAACACAAGAACAATACATCCACTACCATTTCGTAAATGGACAGGAAGCAATGAGCGACTAGGAAAGCAAAGAGGCAGACGATGATCAGAGGCAGCACCCATACTGTGTAATCTTGCTGGTAGTTGAGCAGCATAATCCCAGCCAGACCTGTGCTGCAGACTATCAGCACCTAAAGCAGAGAGAACAAAGATCACATTTAATAACCTCCTGCAGAAAACCACTATTTCTTCATCATTTGCAGACTTCTCCATTTATAAATGATGGTTGTATGAGTCCATGCCACCGCAAGTTAGAAAGCATAATCCATAAATACCCATATACATGTACATCATATAACATAAATATCATCCTTGTTGACACTAAAAATAATCAAGTTTTCCAAATGTTATGCTTGTTTCCTAAGACTTCACTTATTCAGCATCTGTGGCAATTTTTAAGATAAATGTATACATATCTTAGAAAAAAAATTATACACACTGTTAGCACTCAGAAGGAAATTATTGACATTTCAGGGTATTGCTATATATTTTTTCTAAGCATTTTTACATATATGAAATAGTATTATACAAACATATCATTAAAAGCTCTTCATTAATATTTATATATCATAAATGTTTCATAAATATCTATTCAGCTACATATTTACATTTTATGGGTGATTTAAAATTTATTTAACCATTCTCCTATACTTGGAGACATATTGTTTTCAGATATAAATAATGCTGCAACAAACACCTCTAAGAGCTTTTTCTTTGTTCCGTATTTTATTTCACATAGAATATGTGGTAAATTTAATATGATTTGCCATGAAGTGTTGATTTGGACTATTTGTGGAGAAAGAGGTTGCCAAACACACTCATGCTGTAAAAATAAAAGAAACAGCCATTTGCCTACTGTCAAGAACCACCTACTCTGATGCTTCAACACTGTACATGCAGCACTTTAAATTTTAATACTTTTTATTTCAGTTTTTCAATAACTCTATGAATGGCTTATGGCAAACATTATCACCCTCATTTTATAGATTGGGAAACATGCTTAGAGGGGCTAGCTGATCTGCCCAAGGCCACAGAGTAGAATAAAGATAAGATACCAGTCAAAATATGGTCTTATGATGCCACCACCAGTACTCTTTCCAGGTAAAAATTCAGCAAATACTTGGATACTGATATATCACCGTAACAGATTACACTGAATCCTAGCCACACTCTTCCCCAGCCCTTTACCTGGCCTAGCGTCAAGCTTTAAATAACAAAAGAAAAGAAAGAGTTCTCTAGAACCACAGCAGCCTTTCCTTGCCCAGTGCTGAGGACAGGCAGACTGAGAATTCTTCTTTTGCCTTTCCCTCACTATTTATCAACACCAAAACATCTCTCATTCACCATTATCTTAACCAGGAATTATAATGCATCAGAAGATGTATTGGTTAAGCTATAAATTGATCCCTCTCTCAGATGATTTTAGGGAGCAAATCTGGGTCTGCTCCCCTCTCATCATTTTTTGTGGCAATATACCTATGAATCTTCTCTCACAGTGACTTATTTTCTGGGGTGATGTCCACAAATAGCTAATTAGGTCCATTTTTTTTCCCCTCTTCTGTTTCAATTTTAGGATGAGTTATTTCTTATACTCTTCTTCAATGTTTTTACATCCACCCTATGGGAGAACTCAGCTGCTTTACACTCTCTCTATGGCACTAAAAGTTAAACCACATTTGAAATGTTAAAGTCAATTATAGGCAGAAGATGTGGCTCAGACAAGTAGATGCTGAGACAAAAACTGTTAAGGTAGAATACTGTCACATGAGAACCAACTTCAAAAACTAGTGACATTTAGCTTAAAAAGTCAATTTAATAATTTACTCCCCAATTTAATTTAATAATTACTCCCCAATATAATGAAAGGGTATCATGCACTCATTCAAGCAGAGGATACATTAGTGGTTCTCAAACTATTAGAGGGGCTGGAAATCCCTTGGGGAGTTTGTGAATAATGCAGATTCCTGGGTCCTGCCCCCAGAGAATCTGATTGGTTTGATTTAATATGAAGCTTAGCAATATTCATTTTCAAAGAACCCTCGGGTGATTCTTAGAAAGTCCACAGCCTATAAGGAGTACTGCTCTATATCACTGATCTCCATGGTAGAGCACACATAGCCCAGAGAAGGTTCAAGAGAATCACCTGGGACTTTTATTTGTATTTCCCATACGTTTAAAATTTTACACTTTATAAAGCATATATTAGTGAAAGCTATACATACGTCATTAATAAATAAATGTAAATATATTGGGGAAATGTGCTCAAATCATTTTTTGGTAATAGGATGTTTGATTTTAAAGGTTTAGACATTCTTGTTATAAAGGATAAATTATTTGTGATGCAGTAGAAGAGATTCATACACAGAGTAGGATGTGAGAAGCAGGAAGAAAAGGATGCTGGTTTTGGAGTCAGAAAGATGTAGGACTGAATCAGTTAGAACTTCTTAGTTTTGTGACTCTAAGGAAGTTCACTTAACTTTTCTGAGATTGTTTTTCCATCTTTAAGAGAGACACAATAGGACATACATCCCGTAATTGTTAAAATAAGCATTCTGAAAGCATTTAACATAGTGACTGGCAAACTTAGCTTCTTTCTTTCTTTTTTTTTTTTTTGTCATCATAAATCTTGCATTTATGATGCCCTTTTCCCCCATGGAACCCATGTTTTGAAAGATTTTGTTTACCAACAAAATAGCATCAACAAATAACTCATATTTTCATTTTCTAATAATTGAAGCCAGATTAAATTGTCAGCTAGAACATCTAATTGTCATAAAAAGTATTATCAAATAGAGGTAAAATAATTTCAAACAGAAGCAAAGAAACAAGATTTGGGGGAATTTTTTGGTATAGTTTTATTGGCAATAAATATGCAGTATGCAATATTTATTAGACTTAAAATGCAATACCTATTAGACTTAAAAATGTTTAAAAAGCTTCTAAATCACTATTCTTAATCTTTGAGGACCCTGTAGGCCAGTGATCATAGGTCACAAGCCACTAAACTAGAGGAGCTAAGGTCTCTTCCAAATCTAATTTACCATTCCATAAAATCATTGGGGCTTCATAGAAATGGAATACATGACACTGTCTTTTGTTTTCTTTCTAAAATCAAGATTTTGAAAATTAAATTTAAAATTTTGAGATATTATGAATTCACGTGCAGTTATAAAAAGTAACAGAACGATTCCATGTACCCATTACCCAGTTCCCTTCAATGGAAACACCTTGCAAAATTACAGTACAAAGTCACAACCCAGATATTCATACTGGTACGACAAAGATACAGAACATTTCCATCACCACAAGCATCCTTCGCTTTAACCTTTTATAGATATTCCTACTTCCCCCCTCCCCTATCACTAACTGGGTGACCACATATATGGTCTCCATTTCTACTGATATAATATTGTCATTTCAAGAACGTTATATAAATGGAATCATACAGCACTTCATCTTCTGGGATTGGCATTTTTCACTCAGCATAATTCCCTCAAGATTCATCCAAGTTGTTCCATGTACTAGTAGTTTGTTCCTGACACTTTCATAATGTTTATTATGATCTACCTAGTTGAACTATCTGATCAAAAACTATTTCTGCATACTAGTAGCCATTAATTTCATTAATTGTAATGAAAGAAACTCTTTAAAAGATTTATTGTATTCTGTGATCAGAACTATATTTTTGGAAAAGGAAAACAAGAATTTATCTTAGTACATTGGAAACCCAGAAGTTTTTTTTCCTCTTATCTTTCTCCTTTTTTGATTTCTCAATTTAAAAAGTGTTTACCTTTCATGGTTTTAAAAGTCTTGTTTTTACAACATTAGAAATATTATGTTATTCAAAATTATATTTTTCTGGAAAGCAACTTGGAAATATGTATCAAAAATCCTATTATGTATTTGAACTCATTAATTCTACTTCTAGGATTCTGGCCTCAGGAAATAGGTATTAATGTGGGCAAGAACTGGTATGCAAAAGTTTCACTTTATAATAGTAAAAAATTGAGAAAAGTTCAACTGTAAAAAAACCAAAAGAACCCAGAGGCTTCATTAAATAAATGATACAACAACTATATAGACATTTTTAATAAAATGAGAAATGCTCATAATATAACACGAAGTGAAAAAAGGGATACAAAACTTCCTTTTCTACCAGATTTTAAATTCTCTTTATTGACTAGTATATAAGCAGCACCCAGATTAGCCCCTAGTACATTACCAGTAGGCACTCTATAAATATTTGTTGAATGACTAAAAGGTTATGATAAATCTAAAGAAAAAATTTTGACAGGTCATTAGGTTGCTGAAAAACTCAAAGCCAATTTTAAAACACTGTATTTTATCCTGTATATATTTTTCCATTACAAGAGAAATGCATACTTAATATAGAAACTTTATCATATAAAGTTTATCAACTTTATCAAAGTTTCTATCATATCATAGAAACTTTACCATTATATGATAAAGTGGGGGGAGGTGCTTGGAATCACTCATATTTTCAGTATTTCAAAGCAATAGTTATTAAAAATATTTTGAGATATTAATTTTCTTTCTCTTTCTTACGCACATTTTTATGCACATTTTAAAATGGTTCTGTGATGGTCTAGTAGTTTTATTCAGCTTTTCCACTTATTATACACATTATCACATTATAAACTCAATAAAATACATGGTTTAGGGAATTCCTTGGTGGTCCAGTGGTTAGGACTTGGCGTTTTCACTGCCATGGGCCTGGGTTCAATCCCTGGTTGGGGAACTAAGATGCTACAAGCCACACGGCGTGGCCAAAAAAAATTTAAAAAGTTAAACAAATAAAATAAAAAAACAGGGTTTAAGAGGTGAATAGTCTGTTGATTATTATTTCCAACCTTTACTGTCAGGCAGTAGATTGTTTACAATTAGTCACTACTGTAAGTAATGCTGTATTTAGAATTATCTCCAGTAGTTTACAATCATCAGAATCAAAAGGCTTTAGGCGGGAAAAAAAAAGGCAGCCCAGGGACAAAATTAATGTCAGTTGAGGCAATTATAGCGCACAGTGATTAAAAACTTTGAAGTCAGACAGATCTGAGTCTGAACTCCAGCTCTGCCACATTCGAGTTTTCTAAATTTGGACAACCTACTTAGCTCTCTAAACTTTGGTTTCCTTTGCTGTAAAATGAAGATAATAGTAGTAGGTCTCCTTACAGGGGAGGACCAAATATAACACTTCACATAAAGCACTGCCCTCAGTACCTGGTACTCAGCAAGTGTCTCAATCAGAGTTACTAAAATTATCATCGTGATCAAATGTTGCCACTTGGTATAATTTTCTCCCTTATTCTCTATATGTCTTCTTATTTCGCTTTTATTTTAATTGCTCTGCATTATATATGTTTTTATTTGAAGTTGCTTCATATCTTTCTTAGCAGTAGGGGTCAATTATAAATACATAAAAAATGAACAAAAAAATCTGAAGCCTTCCTGAGTTAGTCATATAGCACATAAATAATAGCAATGGTTACTGACAGGGTCAGACCTGTACTCATTCGTTAACATGAATTAACTCATTCAATTTTTACTATAAAAATTATCCTCTTATTGTTAAAACATGACAAAAAAACAAATCCAGGAGTCATAATGTACGTTTAATTACAAATTTTCAAAATAACTATCTGTATGGTTTTATAATTCTTTTTAGATGACAATTGCCTGAGAACTTAAAACTACATTACACAGTGCTAATCAATGCCTTTCTACCTCAAATATTTAATTCCCTTTCAAAAACATTTTAAAGGCACAGTGGTTGGAGTAACTTAAGTGTTCAGCAGTAAGAGAACAGCATTTCATGGAACAGTGGCCATCATGATAATGAGTAATTATGAAGATTATCAAAGTAATGCAAAAAATATATATGACAGAATATGAAGTGAAAATAGCAGAAGAAATAGCTATGTATACCAGGATTGTTATACTATAGAAATATAAGCCTGTGAAAAAACACTGGGAGGGAATATAAAAATAAGTTATTAGGTTATAGTGGTGGTGCCGTTTTCTTAACTCAATTTTTCAAATTTTCTGAGTATTTTATGGTTTGAAATATAGATACAAAGATAAAGTGAGTCCTCAATTATAATGTTATCTAATATTTTGCAGATTTTAATAGCACAGAATAGAAAAACACTTTTGAGGACAGTTAGGTCTCATTCCCTAACAGCTCTATTTTAAGGGGTTTATATATAGTAACGATGACGGCTAATATTCATCAAGAACTTGCAATGTATCAAGCACTATCTTAGGTACCCTACAAGTATTAATCAGTCTAACCCTCACAGTTCTAGGGGTTTGGCACTATTATTACCCCAATTTCACAAATGGACAAACCGAGGCACAGAGTGGTTATATACCCTGCCTCAGGTCACACAGCTAGTCAGGCCAGGATTTAAATCCAGGCAGTCAGGCTCCAGATGCAGTGCCCCTAACCATTACATGGACTGTTTCTTAATTCAAAATATGTAATGGGCAAATTACTTAACTGCTCTGTGCCTCAGTTTCCCCATCTATAACATGAAGATAATAACAGTACTTCCTTTACAAATTTATTACGAGGATTAAATGAGCACAATACATGTAAAGTACTCAGAACAGTGCTTGACACATATTAAGGGTTTTATAAGTGCTTGCTGTATATTATGTGAGTTTTAGGTTTTTTGTGGGCTACATATATTTTTGAAATTAAAGAGCAACTATACGCATATGCAAAAATTTACTGTCTGTCTCAGATAATACACTTGGTCTTCTTACCTTGCCTAGGAATAACATGAAATCCCCCACTGTGTTGATGGCAGCTACTCGCAAAGCATTCTCCACGAGAATGACAAAGGCGTCCTTCGCTGAGGTGCAGAAGTTGGTGCTGTTGATAGCTGTGGCTGTGTATGCGTTCTGGACAAAAGCAAAAACAATTTTTCATCAGTACATGTAACCTTTAAGATTTAAACCAAACATAGTTAAAGCATAGCTTGTGAAACTAGTTCACAGTTAAACCCATGGCTTTGGTGAGGTACAGATTTAGATTAAGCTCAAGGAAATCTGAGACATTAAAAAAAAAACCTGATAGGGTAACGAGAGCTTCTCATTTAGCCTAGCTTAGGTCCTTTAAAAACACTGATATTTATTAAAACACACATAAACCTTTCCAATATCCATTAACTTCTTCCATGTACTAGTAAATCAAACCATAATTTAAACTTTCCTAGATATCTTGGGTTCATTACCATGCATATCAGTGATGCATTATTACCACTTCAGTGATGCTTTAAAAGCTACACACACACACACACACACACACACACACACACACACACACACACACACACACACACACACACAAAGCCATCAGATTGCTGTGCTGCTTTATCTGGAACCCTTCCTCCTTGGTACTTTCTTCCATGCTGTCTTATCTCATAGTTCTTGCAATAGACAGCTGTTTGCTGCCGATCTTATACCCCTCCCTCCTGGGGCAGGATGCTAAATTCCCTTTAAGAAAACAGACCTTCCCCATTCTCTTGGAGTCTGAGTGAGACTGACACTACCTCCAGCTCTTGGGGTGGGCCTTGGTTGATGTAAGCCAATCAACATGTTCTACCTACAACGATTCAGGGATTCGTACATAAACTAATCAGAGCCTATGAAAGTAAAAGATGTTCCCTGGGGCTTCCAGGGGGAAAAAAAGAAGTTTCCTTTCTCTTCCATAGGTGCTCCTGACAGAGCAGCTCTCTCATTTTTCTGGACAGCAAGGTGTGAGGGTACGAATTGCCATGGCTGTTTTGCCAACATAATGGAAGTCAGAACAGGGAGAGGAACCAGGTACTCGCATTGGGTGACAATGTTTGCAAGATCAGGAACTAGCCAGATTCTGGACTTCTTAGTTATTGAAGCTAATAAATTGCTAAGAATCTCTCCCTTCTTCTCTCTCCCCCACCCCCTTCTCACTCTTGCTCTTTTTTAGGCCAGACTGAGTTGGTTTTCTGTCCCTTGTAGTACTGAGTCCCCAGCTGACATACTTTTATTAAATCATACCTGCTTCTGCTGCCCCATGTTTTCCTTGACCACTCAGACTTTTTCCTTCTTTTTTACATTGCATTCTAGAACAGCATTGGCATTTTCAGGGAAATGTGAATAAGTAACATAACATGAAATATGTCTGAGTCTTAGAAGGGAACGTATATGTACTTTGTAACTAAAACTTACGGTTCTAACCAAGAGGGAGGGAACCCAGCCCCCACCATCAACAGCCAAGAGGATTAAAGTTTTACTGAGCTCTGCCCACCAGCGCAACAGTCAGCTCTACCTACCACCAGTCCCTCCCATCAGGAAACTTACACAAGCCTTTTAAATAGCCTCATCCACGAGAGGGCAGACAGCAGAAGCAAGAAGAACTACAATCCTGTGGCCTGAGGAACAAAAACCACATTCACAGAAAGATAGACAAGATGAAAAGGCAGAGGGCTATGTACCAGATGAAGGAACAAGATAAAACTCCAGAAAAACAACTAAATGAAGTGGAGATAGGCAACCTTCCAGAAAAACAATTCAGGATAATGATAGTGAAGATGATCCATGACCTCGGAAAAAGAAGGGAGGCAAAGATCGAGAAGATGCAAGAAATGTTTAACAAAGACCTAGAAGAATTAAAGAACAAACAAACAGAGATGAACAATACAATAATTGAAATGAAAACTACACTACAAGGAATCAATAGCAGAATAACTGAGGCAGAAGAACAGATAACTGACCTGGAAGACAGAATGGTGGAATTCACTGCCATGGAACAGAATAAAGAAAAAAGAATGAAAAGAAATGAAGACAGCCTAAGAGACCTCTGGGACAACATTAAATGCAACAATATCCGCATTATAAGGGTCCCAGAAGGAGAAGAGAGAGAGAAAGGACCAGAGAAAATATTTGAAGAGATTATAGTCGAAAATTTCCCTAACATGGGAAAGGCAATAGCCACCAAGTCCAGGAAGTGCAGCGAGTCCCACACAGGACAAACCCAAGGAGAAACACACTGAGACACATAGTAATCAAATTGGCAAAAATTAAAGACAAAGAAAAATTATTGAAAGCAGCAAGGGAAAAACAACAAATAACATACAAGGGAACTCCCGTAAGGTTAACAGCTGATTTCTCAGCAGAAACACTACAAGCCAGAAGGGAGTGGCATGATAGCCTTAAAGTGATGAAAGGGAAGAACCTACAGCCAAGATTACTCTACCTAGCAAGGATCTCATTCAGATTCGATGGAGAAATCAAAAGCTTCACACAAGCAAAAGCTAAGAGAATTCAGCACCACCAAACCAGCTCTACAATAAATGCCAAAGGAACTTCTCTAAGTGGGAAACACAAGAGAAGAAAAGGACCTACAAAAACAAACCCAAAACAACTAAGAAAATGGTCATAGGAACATACATATCGATAATTACCTTAAACATGAATGGATTAAATGCTCCAACCAAAAGACACAGGCTTGCTGAATGGATATGAAAACAAGACCCATATATATGCTGTGTAAAAAAGACCCACTTCAGATCTAGGGACACATACAGACTGAAAGTGAGGGGATGGAAAAAGATATTCCATGCAAATGGAAATCAAAAGAAAGCTAGAGTAACAATACTCATATAAAATAGACTTTAAAATAAAGAATGTTACAAGAGACAAGGAAGGACACTACATAATGATCAAGGGATCAATCCAAGAAGAAGATATAACAATTATAAATAAGTATGCACCCAACATAGGAGCACCTCAATACATAAGGCAACTGGTAACTGCTCTAAAAGAGGAAATAGACAGTAACACAATAATAGTGGGGGACTTTAACACCACACTTACACCAATGGACAGATCATCCAAACAGAAAATTAATAAGGAAACACAAGCCTTAAATGACACAATAGACCAGAAGATTTAATTGATATTTATAGGACATTTCTTCAGAAAACAGCAGATTACACTTTCTTCTCAAGTGCGCACGGAACATTCTCCAGGATCGATCACATCTTGGGTCACAAATCAAGCCTCAGTAAATTAAAAAAAACTGAAATCATTTCAAGATCTTTTCTGACCACAATGCTATGAGATTAGAAATTAATTACGGGGAAAAAAACGTAAAAAACACAAACACATGGAGGCTAAACAATACGTTACTAAATAACCAAGAGGTCACTGAAGAAATCAGAAAGGAAATCAAAAAATACTTAGAGGCAAATGACAATGAAAACATGATGATCCAAAACCTATAGGATGCAGCAAAAGCAGTTCTAAGAGGGAAGTTTATAGCTATACTAGCCTACCTCAAGAAAAAAGAAAAATCTCAAATAAACAATCGAACCTTACACCTAAAGGAACTAGAGAAAGAAGAACAAACAAAACCCAAAGTTGGCAGAAGGAAAGAAATCATAAAGATCAGAGCAGAAATAAATGAAATAGCAGCAAAGAAAACAATAGCAAAGATCAATAAAACCAAAAGCTGGTTCTTTGAGAAGATAAACAAAATTGATAAACCATTAGCCAGACTCATCAAGAAAAAGAGGGAGAGGACTCAAATCAATTAAATTAGAAATGAAAATGGAGAAGTTACAACAGACATGGCAGAAATACAAAGCATCCTAAGAGAATACTATAAGCAACTCTATGCCAACAAAATGGACAACCTGGAAGAAATGGACAAATTCTTAGAATGGTATAACCTTCCAAGAGTGAACCAGGAAGATATAGGAAATATGAACAGACCAATCACAAGTAATGAAATTGAAACTGTGATTAAAAATCTTCCAACAAACAAAAGTCCAGGACCAGATGGCTTCACAGGTGAATTCTATCAAACATTTAGAGAAGAGCTAACACCCATCCTTCTCAAACTCTTCCAAAAAATTACAGAGGAAGGAACGCTCCCAAACTCATTCTATGAGGCCACCATCACCCTGACACCAAAACCAAAGATACTACAAAAAGAAAAAGAAAATTACAGACCAATATCACTGATGAATATAGATGCAAAAATCCTCAACAAAATACTAGCAAACAGAATCCAGCAACACATTAAAAGGATCATACACCATGATCAAGTGGGATTTATCCCAGGGATGCAAGGATTCTTCAATATATGAAAATCAATCAATGTGATACACCACATTAACAAATTGAAGAATAAAAACCATATGATCATCTCAAGAGATGCCGAAAAAGCTTTTGACAAAATTCAACACCCATTTATAATAAAAACTCTCCAGAAAGTGGGCATAGAGGGAACCTACCTCAAGATAATAAGGGCCATATATGACAAACCCACAGCAAACATCATTCTCAATGGTGAAAAACTGAAAGTATTTCCTCTAAGATCAGGAACAAGACAAGGATGTCCACTCTCACCACTATTATTCAACATAGTTTTGGAAGTCCTAGTCATGGCAATCAGAAGAGAAAAAGAAATAAAAGGAATACAAATTGGAAAAGAAAAAGTAAAACTGTCAGTGTTTGCTGACATGATACTATACATAGAGAATCCTAAAGATGCCACAAGAAAACTACTAGAGCTAATCAATGAATTTGGTAAAGTTGCAGGATACAAAATTAATGCACAGGAAACTCTTGCACTCCTATACACTAATGATGAAAAATCTGAAAGAGAAATTAAGGAAACACTCCCATTTACCACTGCAACAAAAAGAATAAAATAACTAGGAATAAACCTGCCTATGGAGACAAAATACCTGTATGCAGAAAACTATAAGACACTGATGAAAGAAATTAAAGATGATACCAACAGATGGAGAGATAGACCATGTTCTTGGATTGGAAGAATCAATATTGTGAAATGACTATACTCCCCAAAGCAATCTACAGATTCAATGCATCCCTATCAAATTACCAATGGCATTTTTTTATGGCGCTAGAACAAAAAATCTTAAAATTTGTATGGACACACAAAGGACCCCGAATAGCCAAAGCAGTCTTGAGGGAAAAAAACGGAGCTGGAGGAATCAGACTCCCTGACTTCAGACTATACTACAAAGCTACAGTCATCAAGACAATATGGTACTGGCACCAAAACAGAAACATAGATCAATGGAACAAGACAGAAAGCCCAGAGATAAACCCACACAACTATGGTCAACTAATCTATGACAAAGGAGGCAAGGATATACAAAGACAGTCTCTTCAATAAGTGGTGCTGGGAAAACTGGACAGCTACATGTAAAAGAATGAAATTAGAACACTCCCTAACACCATATACAAAACTAAACTCAAAATGGATTCGATACCTAAATGTAAGGCCAGACACTATAAAACTCTTAGAGGAAAACATAGGCAGAACACTCTATGACATAAATCACAGCAAGATCCTTTTTTGGCCCGCCTCCTAGAGAAATGGAAATAAAAACAAAAATAAACAAATGGGACCTAATCAAACTTAAAAGCTTTTGCACAGCAAAGGAAAACATAAACAAGACAAAAAGACAACCCTCAAAATGGGAGAAAATATTTGCAAATGAATCAACTGACAAAGGATTAATCTCTAAAATATATAAACAGCTCATGCAGCTCAATATTAAAGAAACAAACAACCCAATCCAAAAATGGGCAGAAGACCTAAATAGACATTTCTCCAAAGACATACAGATTGCCAAGAAGCACATGAAAAGCTGCTCAACATCACTAATTATTAGAGAAATGCAAATCAAAACTTCAGTGAGGTATCAACTCACACCAGTTAGAATGGGCATAATCAGAAAATCTACAAATAACAAATGCTGGAGAGGGTGTGGGTAAAAGTGAACCCTCTTGCACTGTTGGTGGGAATGTAAATTGATACAGCCACTATGGAGAACAGTATGGAGGTTCCTTAAAAAACTAAAAATACAATTACCATATGATCCAGCAATCCCACTACTGAGCATATACCCAGAGAAAACCATAATTCAAAAAGACACATGCACACCAATGTTCCTTGCAGCACTATTTACAATAGCCAGGTCATGGAAGCAACCTACATGCCCATCGACAGACGAATGGATAAAGAAGTTGTGATACATATACACAATGGAATATTACTCAGCCATAAAAAGGAACGAAATTGGGTCATTTGTTGAGACGTGGATGGATCTAGAGACTGGCATACAGAGTGAAGTAAGTCAGAAAGAGAAAAAAAATATCGTATATTAACGCATGTATGTGGAACCTAGAAAAATGGTACAGATGAACCAGTTTGCAGGGCAGAGTTGAGACACAGATGTAGAGAACAAATGTATGGACACCAAGGGGGGAAAGCCACGGGGGGGTGGGGGTGGGGGGGTGATGAATTGGGTGATTGGGATTGACATGTATACACTGATGTGTATAAAACTGATGACTAATATAAACCTGCTGTATAGAAAAATAAATAAAATTCAAAAATTCAAAAAAACCCCATAAAACTAATACTAAACTTTCTTTGGGTTATTTGTATGGAAATATGTTAATATAAATGTTTCAGACATTACATGAGATTCCTAGAAATCTTATATGTTCTGGTATAATGTTATAAGTCATAATTCTAGTTATTACTTTAAAATGTGTATCTCAGAAATAACTAAATTTCCTTGTCAATTGCATTATTACGAACTTTCATTAAACCTTTAACTGTGGTCATTTTTAAGTCTTTTGTCATTTACACACAATTCTAGGTGTACTCTGATGGTTTTGCAAAAATGTTCCTATAAAAGGGTTTCATCTTCAAGGAATGCATGGAAAAGACTCTGACAAGTACAGGTTTCTGGTAAGTGACTATACTGCTGAACTGAATGAATAAGCATTTTCAGAAATCTAATGGAAAACTGATGAGTTCATAAAAGTGCTAACAAAAGATCAAGATGAAAAAAAATTACATGGGACTGAGTGAACTGATGAGGATGATTATAATTTTTGTGACTTTCTGCTTGAATAAAAAAATGTGAAAAAAATACAATGATGTATATATTCATGTATACACATTTAGTGATTTGTGGATTTGGTGTTTTTCATCATTATAATAATAATTTCCTTTTGACAAAAAAAAAAAACCAAAAAACTTACGGTCCTGAGAAATTTTTGGTTTTGTGCTGACTTAAGAAATTGTTGGTGAGTCCAAAATATGGAAGTTGTTGGAAAACTGCAGGACACGAAGGGCTTACTTTACACTGTGTTGTCTGAAAAGTTTTAAACATTGAGCCCAGGAGAGATGGTCTTTAATTTATGAATGTTCCAACTGTACGCGTGTTAGTTATTAAGAACCTGGTATGAAGATGAGGCTTGAGTTATCAAAAATTTAGCTTGCCATTATATGCTTAATTTTATTGGTTAAAAATGCAGAACTTTTCAGGGCCAAGGAGAGAGTACTGTACTGAGTAGGTCACTACTTGTGGTTCATAAACTTTTTACAGTAATGGAGCAGCAAGAAATTATGTTGCTCTTTGAGAAATATAGTATGATTTTGATATATGAAATTCCATCATACAAATTGGCATAACATCACAATATATTACTATATCAGGTTTGTAGGTCTTCTTATCTTGAAAGTTAATATATACAACATTTTAAGGAAATCATACTATTAAATTGTCCTGGTAACATTCATTTGCTGCTTGCTCACTTATACTGTCATCTGCCAGTGTTTCCTATCAGTTAAAAGGCAGCAGGCACCTAACTGCAGTGGTTCACATTTTTTCATCTTCTACAAAGCTTCTTTTGAAACATTCTGCCAAAGGCCTCATGACATCGAAATAAACTATACTTTTGATCTTGTATAATAGTAACTCGGCTGAAAAATGATAAAGAACTTCCCAAGCCTGATCTATTCTCAAAGAACCCAGATTGTTCCCACTTCTCACCAGTTCCCTATGTACTCAAGAAAAAACCCTATTTAACAATTTATTCTAGAGAAGAGGTTTTCAAACTACCACCTGTGGGCTAAATCTGTACTTCTGTACATAAGTTTTATTGGAAAACAGCCATGTTCATTTGTTTACAAACTGTTTTGGCTGTTTCCATGTTATGATGGCAGAACTGAGCAATTGTGGCAGGGACTATATGGCCCACAAAGCCAAAAATATTCACTGTCTGGTCCTTTGCAGAAAAACTTTGCTGACCCTGACTCTAGAGTAATGCCAAGAATCAATACCAACCTCACTTACAGTCTAGGGAACCCACCTTCTCGTCCCTTTCGAAATACAAACCACATTTGCTCATCAGTCTATTAGTACCTTTTCCCACAACTTCCAGACTTGTAGCATTTTTTACTATAATTCTTCAGTTCAACAACTGACAAATGTCCTTGGTGATCTGAGATACAATTTCCCTGAAGAGAAAAACCTTATTTCCCCTATTCTAAGATATGATCCAGGGGCTAATAAGCCAGTTATTTAATAAAAGGTTTTCAGAGGGAAATACCCTACCATATTAACTATATACATACTATATATATGTATACACACACACACACACACACACATATATATATATATTATTAATGTTGATGTAAAAAAGCATCATTATAATGTCTAGAATCAAGGGTATTGGATGACCCATTTAAATCAACTAGGTGTTGTCTTAAATCCCACCCCCTCAGTGAGGACGAACAACTCTTAACTATGTTGCTCTCCACTTTCCAGTTTGAACATAACTTTCCTTGAAAGAAGAGACAGAAGCAAGAGAGGATCCACACACCTCCAATCTCTCTTCTCTGTTATCATCGGACCAGCTGAGTCTAGGAGCAGACCCAACACTTCCAAACTAAACTACAAAAGTTTTTGTTTGCTCTCATTAATTTTCAGAAGCTTCAGTTCATTTGACAATTATTATTCTTCCTCTGCTGCTTCTTTCTTCTCTCCCCCACCCAGCTCCACCCATTCCATCTACTTTTAGAGCAAAAGGCTATTTGTAGACATGAAAGGAGGCAATAATGATTTCTTTTCTCCACTCCTCAGTTCCAGGGTTGGATATTCTCATAGAAATTTAGCCTTCTTGGCAATATTCCTACAGATCTATGCAACTCCTTTATATTCAACCTAACTGAAAAAAGTAGGTGGGTATTTTATAAACGTTTTCCCTCTCTCAAGGCAGGAAGATGAGCTGCATGTGATACACAAAGGTCAAGATGACCTCTTCAGGAAGAACAATGTGCTAAAGATCATAGCAGGCCATTGAAATTTCCCTCTGCTTCTATACCTCTTAGTCTAAAGGATTCATGCTAAGGTTCTCAAGAGATTCTGAGTCCTTTGTAGCTTTCCCTAACTGTTCTCTGAGCTTTCTGCAGACCACTTAGTTAAGATTTTTAGAGCCCACCCACCTGCTTCCCAGACCGCCTTCCTGATCTTGAGCTAAACTGCCCACAGACAGGCATAATGATTAACATTTAGCCTGTGCACAACATCTGCTCAGGCAGGGCACAGGCTTAGAGACTATTCAATTCTCAGAAGCAAGATAAAAGATGATCACCATCCAGGAATCTTTTTAAAAGGATGCCTGTTAGTCCAAGTGGTCCCTGGTGTGTGCATTTTTGTGAAAAAGTACTGGTCATGTGGAAGAAAATACGTTAGGGCAGAGGATCGCCAGGCAGGTAACCCAGGCCTGCCTGGCCACCAGTCAGAGAACAGCTTCTACATTTTTACACACTTTCTTTTGTTCACTGAAGGACCTAGAAATTCTCTTAAAGTTTAAAATCTTTACATAATAACTCAATTAATATGGGCAAGCTAGACAGCAATGGTAGGAAAAGGGGAACAGTTATGTACAACTTTGTGGATCATTATACATTAAATAAAGGAAATGGTAAGTAAAATGATCCCTTTCTTATTTTGAGTGAGGGAATGGAAGGGGCACAAAGTCCAATCTATACCATATATTTCATTCAGTTTGGTTGCAAATATTATTTTAAGGGGCATAAGAATTAAAAGTATTTTGCAAATCTTAATTTAAATAGATTGTCTTTAAAACCATCACTTACCTTAGTTCATAGCATGAAACATGAAAGTTTGAGATGTTTGCATATTCTCTATAATAAACTATACTTTAGTTTTCTTTAAGTTTCACAAAAATGTATATACAGTTGACCCTTGATCAACGCAGGGGCTGGGGTGCCAACTCCCCCTCACAGTCGAAGATCCGCATATAACTTTATACTCTATGTTTTCTGTGATTCCAGCATCCGTGGATTCAACCAACAGTGGATTGTGCAGTACTGTAGTATTTATTTTAAAAAATTTGCGCATAAGTGGACCCGCACAATTTGTTTTTCATTCTATGTTGATTTCACTACATTAGCATATTAAACGACACACCTACCCATGCCAGTACTGTACATTAAGGACCAAAACAGGATAAAAAGGGGGTGGCACCCCACCCCCTCGAAAAAGCCCTGCCCCTTGCTTGGTAGACTAATGCATGTGCCTCCCCATCATCAGCCTCACTCCTCCTCCCTTTAAAATTAAATCCCTCTCGCCAGGTGGGCGAGAAGTTCATCTGTGATGGACCCACACAATTTAAAACTATGTTGTTCAAGGGTCAACTGTAGGACACTGTGCATTGTCATGGTAAGATCTAGGTAAACTTAGACTAGAAAACTTCCTCCACCTCTAGGTCATGTGATCTGCCACAAGGTACCAGGCTCAATTTTCTCATGTATAACAGAGGAAATGTGCCTTCCTTTCAGAGTTGTGTAGAGAAAGTGATAATATATATGAAGTGCTTTGTATACTATCAAGGATTTAAGTAGGTGCTCAAAAAATAACTCCCACTCATACTATGTAGAGAAAAGCTTTATAATCTTAAGAGCTTATCGGCCAGAGAGCAGATACCCTCCAGTGTTAAATGTACTATCTTCAAGTGGAGTCTAAGTAAATCAAGGCCTGAGTAATCCAATGCCCAAATGTAACAGATTCTAGTTGTAACAATCTTTCTACCTAAAGTGAATTCTATAGGTCAGATTAGATGTACCATAACTTTCCTGTCACATTAAGATAAGCACCTGCAGAAACAAACAGCAGTTCACAGTTCACTCTGTTTATCTGCAAAACTCTAGCACCTATGCTGTAAATATTTAATAGCTTATTTTAAAAATCTAAAGGTCTTTTTCTGAAGTCAGCTATATTTTCCACATTGTTTAGCATTGAAGTATGGTTTGGGATTATGGAATTTCATAGTGTGCTGCACAATGACTTTGGTCTACCCTGCCTCCATGTAAACACTCCTCTCTATTATCCTCTACATTCTCTAAGGCAGTGGCAACAAACTGGTGGCCTATGGGCAACTGACATTGTGGGGTCCAAAGACAACACAGTGTTTGCTTTGGCTCACTCAGAGTTATTCTTTTCTTTATTAGTTGTCAACATTTTAACAGCAGGAGATAAAATGCAAACATCCAGAATTCTGGCTTCTCTTAGAAAACTGGAAGAGTTAGAAACTGTCTATAAATTCTCACATGGCAAACAGTATCCCAGAGCTAAGTAGTAATGGCCCTCTTTGGATGGAAAGTGACCATCCAGTTGATCACTCTCTACTGCTCCCTATTGCTTTAGACCCTGGCTGCTGCACTCACTCACAGAAGTGGTGTAACGGACTTCAACCGGCCCTGCAGGGGTTTGCGTTGTCCAGTCCTGCTCCAGGATTTTGACTGTGGGTTGCATGCTGACATCAGGAGTTGACAGCAGAAGAAAGGATAGGAGGAAGATGATGCAAAGGGACCTTAACTAACTCACTGTTAACCAGTACTCCAGAGAGTACTACACAAAACAGAACTCCAACTGAGAGACTCTGCATGTGAAGTGTGAGCCACAGTGCACGGCACATGGTAAGTGCTCAGTAAGTGTTAGCTGGCATTATAATTAGTATTATGTTTTCAATGTACTCTACTGAATACTCTAAAGATAACCTCAGAGAATAAACAGGTGACTTGACAAGAAATCTTTGAAAAATAAGAATGAGAGATTTGCATCACAGGATACTTGAGATATATGATGAAGTATAATTAAATATTCTAGTACTGTACACCTGTAACTTACATAATACTGCACATCAACTATACTTCAAAAAAATTTTTAAATTAAAAACAAACAAACAAACGGTGCCAGTAGAAGAACAGATCAGAAAAGAAAGCCCAAAGACAGACTCAAGTATGATATGTAAGAGTTTAATACACGATCAAATTGACACTTCACAGCAGAAGAAAGGATAGATTAATCACTAACTGGTCCTGGGACAACTGATTAAATCCCAGATAAACTAAAAATTTTTTTTTCCCTTTTAAAAAGGGGGAATCTTTAAAGGACTATATGAAAAAATGCTAGAATAACTATTGGATCCTGAGGTGGGGAAAACTTTTCTAAGTATAAAAGCCAAGTAAGAAACCATGAAAGAAAAGTTGAACAGAATTGACAAGAGAAAATAAAAAATATAACTGCTGCACATTATAAAAATGTAAAAGAAATTAACTGTGGACAGTACTATAGAATAAGATTCACCACTCACTGAGCACATGCTTAGAGCACTGTAGACTCTCTTCATCCTCACGGTAACTGGCACTACAGATACTCTTGTTTTTTAAATTTATTTAATTAATTAATTAATTTCTGGGGCTGCGTTGGGTCTTCGTTGCTGCTCACAGGCTTTCTGTAGTTGCAGTGAGTGGGGGCTACTCTTCGTTGCGGTGTGCGGGCTTCTCACTGCGGTGGCTTCTCCTGCTGCGGAGCATGGGCTCTAGGTGCGCAGGCTTCAGTAGTTGCAGCATGCGGGCTCAGTAGTTGTGGCTCGTGGGCTCTAGAGCACAGGCTCTGTAGTTGTGGTGCATGGGCTTAGTTGCTCCGTGGCCTGTGGGATCTTTCCAGACCAGGGCTCAAACCCGTGTCCCCTGCATTGGCAGGTGGATTCTTAACCACTGTGCCACCAGGGAAGTCCCACTACAGATACTCTTATTAGCCCCATTTTACATATGAGGTTTAGAGCTTATCAGACATTAACTGAAGTGAAATACTGCAAACTTTTTCTCAAAGCTAATGATAAGTATTTTAATGAAAGTGGTAGGTAGTTAGACATGAGCGGCTCCTCGCCCTGTCCTGGACGGGGTCATCTTTCCCTCCCCGACCTGGACACGGGTGATCAGAACATGCCCAGAGATCTTCCCTTTTTGCGGTCAAGGACCGCTACGATTCCAGCCTTATGAAGACCAAACAAGATGAACCCGTCAGCACAGGTTGACGTAGGCTCACCAAGACCTAAAAGGTGCCTCAGAGTAAAACCCGGGGTTCATTATGCCGTATTTATAATAAATTAGCATTGCGGTTTTTGCCCATGTCCCCCGGGGTTTCGCTTGGGTGCTTGTGGGTAAGCCCCTGCGCACAAAGAGAAAAGTCATATAACCTAAAGCTGTCAATCACCTCGGCAGTCAAATGATGCAAGACACAAGGAGGGACTTTCCACCACTCTGAAAAACCAGCCCTACGCCCGTTGCGGGCTGCTTCTGATTTCTGGACGGCCTGCTCCCCTTCTCTCTCTTGGGAGGATATTCTCGCTTTGCTTAATAAAACTGCTGCTGCTGAAAACTGCTCTATGTCTCTCGACTGAGTTCTCTCCTTCGGGAGGTCCAGGACAGAGGAATTGCCGTTTGGCCGGTAACAAAAGTGTTCTGTTAGCATGGTGAGATCATGGGTGATATTTTGTTCTTGTCTTGGTTTTCCAAACTCTTCAGTATCTTACATTACATTTATTTTTACAGAAAATAGATTCATTTGTAGAACTACCTTTTGCATTTTCTTTGTCATAGCTCTGTTATCTTAGAGTAAAACATAGGGAGTTCTTTATAAAAAAATAAAATGCGGTGGAGGGAGAGCGATAACAACACTTACTAGGTATCTACCAAGAGTTAGCCACTGTAAGAGCTGATTTATCTGCATTATATTTCATCCTAACCTAGAGCCTGTGAGGACAGGTATATTTTTCTCCACTTACTGAAGAAGAAAACTGAGACTCAGAGCTTTCACGGAGCTTGCCAGTTACACTGCTGGGGATTGAAACACGTCTTCAACATCTGGGCTCTCTTTATTGGGCCTCCCCCCAATTATCCACTGTACCTTCTCCAACAAGGCTATAAAAGTGTGGGCTCAATCCTATGTGTATGGGAAAAGGAACTTCATTTTCAGAAAGCAATGATAAATAAAATACAGGAGACAAGACGAAAGGTGTGAGTCGACTCCATCATCTTGGGGCCAGCTATGGCTTCATCTCTAGCAGAGCACTAAGCTTACAACTGCCGAATGTGTGTGACAGCGCTAAAAAGGTCCCTTCTTGCACTAGTAGATCATACTCTTATATCCTGTTTTCTCAAAGTTTAGAAAAGTCTCTGGAGCTCATTTATTCAGTACCACCACGACCCCTATCATCTTAAACACTTCAAACAGATGGGTGCCTATCCAGCTCTGAAACATTTCACAGGAACAAGGGTTAAAAAATTCCACTGGTAACTGGTACTTATGCTTAACCTGTCATGGCAGGAAGTATGCTAATGTCTTCAATATGTTGACCTCATTTCAAATAAAATTCCTATGAAAACAAGAGACATGAAGCTCCAGTGGTAACCAGTTCCCATATCGCAACGCTTCATATTCCCAAAGAGAGCTACCAGGTATGAGTTCAGAATCACTCTCCCTAAACCTTTGCTCCCATATTTGATTTACTACTATTTTGATGCCTCCCTTGAATCTTTAGACATCATGCCTACCTAATGAGGATGCAAAATGGACAAAACCTATAAAAGAAAGACCAACTTGTAATTTGTATATACATCTCAGGACTGCTGGGACTAAACCGCTGACTAATGTTTAGTTTGGAATGAGCTGAAAACTTTGGATGTTTGCACATGGTTACTGACCATCTTGACATGATGTGATTTGTTTTCTTCCTGTAGTATAACTGCACATATCCTTTTTGAGATTCTTAGAGTTTTATATCACTGTCTCAGTCTTTTTTAGTCCAAATATTCATTGATTAACTAATCATTCATTCAGAAAACAGTTAAAGACCACCTACTGTATACCAGGCACTGTGATAGTTTCTGGAGAGACAAAAATAAGTCTTGCCTTTAAGGATGTAAAAGTCTAAAGGATGAGATGAAGTGAACAGACAACTCCCATAGAGTGTTCTTAGTGTTTTCACAGAGGTATGAACTGGTGTTGTAGAAAGTCAGAGGAGGGGCTGGGGTAATGAGGGAAAGTTCCTTAGAGGTGATGCTCAGGAAGAATCATTAAGGATCAGTAAGAGTCAGTCAAGCATTGGAAGGAAGTTATTTCCCTGAACATTCTGGAAACTACGAGAGCAAAAGGTGCCTGTGGGAACTGAAAACAGAGAGCTGACGTTAGCCCATATGTCTGAGAATAAGCTATTTAGTGACAGATACAAATGTAACGATGATTATCTTTAGTGCATCCATCAACTTTTTTGATGAAGATGACTTGGTCCCAAACCAAATTTTAAAGGACATACTTTTTCAGAATGTTGTGGTTGTTACTAATTATTTTAATAATAACCTTCCAAATGCTTTACATCCATAGAGTATGATGAGCTACAAGAATGTATTTTGCTAATGAAATGTCATACCTACTTTATCATATTAACCATAAAACTCCAATAAAGCAAACTCCAGGCAAGCTCAACACCACCACCACTGGACTCCTACCCTTTGACTACCCGTGAGTGAATGGAAAGTGCAATGCTACCCTGCAATCACTTAAAGGTAAATGGTGAGAAAGTCAATTTTTATCTTTGGTCCATTAGATGAGGGCATCAGTACATTAGAATTGATTTTCAGCGACTAGAGAAAAGTGGTTTAAAAAAAAACAAAAACAAACCAACCCAGATGAACAGAGTATTTCACAGCGAGAGTCCTACATGCTCAGATACAGAAAGACCCACTCCGCTAAGAACTGTTACCCCATAAGTATCAATCCCTCCATTTGACCTTAGAAATAGCACTTCCTTTGATAATATTTTCCAGGCCAGTATCATAGTCTTCAGCAGTTAGACAAAAAACAAAAACAAAAAAAACCCCAGGGCCTACAGAGCATGCTAGTTTTGAACAACAGTAGACAGTTGCAAAAAGGAGCAAGTGTCACAACAGCTTTTCACTAAAGCTTTCAAAAAGCATTAAAAGAATTAAAGAACTGTGGCTAGAGTAGACAGATTCTCAGAGAAAATCAAAGATGAAAGGATGTGAATTAAGGGATAAGAGATAAATGTCTTTCCTGAAAGATGGACACTAATAATATTTTATCAATGTACTACAATTAATTAATAATAAGCCTTGGTAAGAACATATATTACGTTTAAAAACAAGAATATGATTGAAACAGTTATACGTGATCAAGGTACAATGTATAACACCATGAGAAAAACAAAACATCTTTCACTTAAGCTCAATAACTTTATCTTGGAAGAAGAAACAATGAACCTATCTTTGAAAGTGAATGTTAAATGTATTTTTAAAACATTTTACTTGGCACCAGGTGGGGGATGAATTGGGAGATTGGGATTGGCATCTATACACTAATATGTATAAAACAGATAACTAATAAGAACCTGCTGTATAGCACAGGGAACTCCGCTGTACAGTAGAAATTAACACAACATTGTAAAAAAACTATAACCCAATTAAAAAAAAAAGAAACATAGAAAGGATATGACAATTAAAAACAAACAAACAAAAAAATAAAAAACCAAAAAAACATTTTACCTGATTTAAATAATTTAGGCACTTTTCAAGACACCAAAGGCAACAAATGCAAGATTTCAGCACACATCGAGCACAAGCATTTTCCTGGAAAGAATGAAAAATGGAAATAATTAAAGACCAAAGAATCAAACCATATCATATAGAATATTCTAAATTTTAGAAAAATAAAAATTAAGAAAAATCACAACCTATGCTTCAAAGCCTCCACACTCACCCTTTTTTCCCTCAAAATGTAATGGCTGAATTATTTTTAATCAGTTCAATTCAACATTTACTTAGTACCTATTGGATACAAGATATAAGGTATATAAGACCAACAAGGAACTTATAATCTAGTAGGAGAAAAAAAAAGCGCTAAACATAACAACAATTAGAATCAGAATATGATATAGATACTAGTGCTATGAGAGTGGAGAAGAGAGAGAGAAGACATCACTTGGGAGGTGAGAGGACTCGGGGGAGGCTTCTAGGAAGAGGGGGCATTTGAGCTAAGCTATGTAGAAATGCATGGTATTTCTGCAGTCAAGGACAGAAAGGAGGTTCCAAGGAAGAAAGCGTGTTGAGTCCACACAGAGGAAGAGAAGCACAGGACATTTGGGGAAACTACAGAGTGCAAGAGTGGGAGACAAAAGGGAAGAATTAGATTCTATTAGGCAAGGACTTTGAAAAACATTTGCACTTGGACTTAATATCGCTGGGAACTTTGCTACATGCAGAACTGAAGTTCTGGAATTTGCCCACAGAAAGTCCAGAAAAGGGTTTTTCCTTACCTTTCCTTTGAGCTGACTGTGAATGTACATAAGGATCATTCGTGGAATTTTGACTAATGTGATAATGAAAGATCCTTTCGCCACAGTACCAAGGTGGTAACGAATAAGGCGATTCACCGATGCCAAAATAGGTGTAAATGGCAAATTCCTTTTATCCCTATATAAAAGACCAAGATGGAAACACAGAGATGGTTTAGAGTCCAAAAGAGTGAAAGATTAGTTCATTTTTCTTATTCTAGCTCTATGACAAAATGGCAAAGTAATATAAACGCTACAGATGTACCATGTAAAATTAATGTTTCATTGCTTTATGGTAGTTTCATGGGGTTCTTATGCTGTAACACTTTAAGTTAAATAAAACTGTGCTTTGAAAGCTCTTATTAGCAAATAGTTATGGGGTTAATTGTAGAATCAGATAATGGAACTTAAAAAGATGTTAGGCCTGGCACCTCATTATAATAGAAAACTATAAGGCCTATTGTAGTGTACACTCAGCTATGAAGTTAGGAAAGGAAGTCACAATACTTGTTCTGATCCATACAAATTAAAAAGACTTGTTATCCTTTGATGGACGTTTATATAAAGCAAAAGTACATAAGACACTACTACAAGATTCGTTCTTCTGCTACATGTAATTTAAGTGTAGCATGACCTGCGGTTCTAATTAATTTTTTGAGAAAGCTACAGAAGAGTATAAAGAATAAAATAATAACCTCCCATTTTCCTACCTCACAGAATGATCAACTACACATTTTGTTATATTCACTTCCAATTACTTTTTAAAGAAATGGAACTCTTACCGGTCTCAGTTCCATTTCCTTTAAACAAAACCACTTAGATGATCTTAAGTTTTCTTTCTTTCTTTCTTTTTTTAATTAACCTACAACACTATGTTAGTTCTGGGTGTACAACATAGTGATTCAATATTTCTATACATTACAAAATGATCACCACAATAAGTCTAGTTATCATCAGTCACTATACAAAGTTACTATCTTTCTCTTCCTGACTTATTTCACTTAGCATAATACCCTCTAGGTCCATCCATGTAGTTACAAGTTAAGTTATTATCTTTCTCTGTCTGACTTATTTCACTTAGCATAATACCCTCTAGGTCCATCCATGTAGTTACAAGTTAAGTTTTCTGACAAGTATAAATTCTCACCTAGTAAAATAGTATGTTACCACAGCTCCTGCCACAGTCATCTGTTGACAGGCTAGAATAAATTCACTGATCCAAATCAGACCCACCACATGGTACCACCACATGTATTGCAGAGGCCCAGAAACTTTGAACTCCACAAAGCCTTGGTCATTCTGAACAGCGCTGCCTAGGAAAATATCAAAGAAGGAAGAAGGAGCACATAAAGCATAAACCAATAAGTATGGCTATTAAATCTAAGAGACTAATCTAATTTCCAACAATATGTCCCTATCCCGAAACCACTGACTTCATGATCACAGTGCTATTACATTAAGGGACCCTCAAAGCCATCATATATAGCTTTTAAAAGTTGTTCTATTTGAATATAGATTTTTGTTTTAATATTTATTTATTTATCTATTTGGCTGCACTGGGTCGTAACTGCGGCACATAGGATCCTCGTTGCCGCGTGCGGGATCTTTAGTTGAGGTATGTGGGATCTAGTTCTCTGACCAGGGATCGAACCCGGGCCCCCGGCATTGGGAGCTCAGAGTCTTAGCCACTGGACCACAAGGGAAGTCCCTGAATATAGTTCCTACCACATTATCAGTTATTTAGTGTAGGCATGAATTTTCAAACACTTCAATTTTTTTTCAGAGGTATTACTTGTCCAATAATTATAGACCTAAATTATTAGCAAAGTACAGAAATTAATATTATTTTCAATTGGTGATGGTGTGCTGAATGGCCAAAGAAGTTCCATATAAGCTTACTATCCTTATACCACTCCTCATAACTAATTCCATTTAGACATACATAACCTTTGATATTAAGTATGGCTACAAGCAAGTCTGGGAGTCTAACTGTGAACTGTATCACTACTAGCTCTACATAGGTTCAGGTCATTTCCAAACTAGAAAGTCCCAAGGAAGCAAGTTGATCTTTGGCTATAACTGGAGTTTGAGGCAATTCCAGAGCAGCACTGCATTCATCAGTTCATCTTAGAATGAATCCAAATGTCTGAGTCAGTACAGGAACTTACTTCAAATCCATAACCATCTTGAAACTGGATATGATTTCAGGCCCTACCTGGTTTAGACTCATTTTGCTGGGATGTTCTAAAAATCATGAATGGGGAATATGTTATTGAAGAGCCATAACCATTGCTAATTCTGATGGTTGTTAGACCTTAGTCCATAAATGTCTTAAGAATTATACCTCTCTGATGTTTTAAAATATTTTAATGCAAATCAGTGTCATTACTAAAAGAAAGAAGTAACATGTCTTCTTACCGGTAGTGCCAAGAAAGAGAAGTGTCATGATCCAATACACCCAAAACAGGACAAGAGCAAGGAAAGTCCAAAAGGGTTGGAAGACTAGCAGTGGCAAGTGAATGAAAACCTTGCCAGCCACGTGGAACAAGGCGATGGTGAGAGCAACCCGCTTGCGCATGACTAACATTATGAGGAACAAGATAACCTGTAGGAGAGAACAGATGGAAAGATTCCAGCTACTGTTTTAAGCAGTAAAAACAGGAACTGAACAATGGTGGAAAATTTTTAACATAACCTTTCATTCCAAAATGGGGATGTATCATTCTCTGAACCCCAATAACGCTTTAACAGTCTGTATCTCTCTTGCAGCCCTTATTTTTCATTATATATTGAAAATGTCTTTTAAAGCTAAACATAAAAGAGTTTCTCAATTTATTAATATATCCTAGATGTATTAATTCTTCTACTTTCCCTTTTTCCACTCGTTATGAATCAAAACGTGTTGTTTGTCATCAGGATGAGACTCTTAAGTTATTTAAATAGATACATGTTTGCCACTCTGAAAATAGGGGAAAAGACGATATGCTATGACCACAAAAGCACAGAGAACTTATACCTCATCTCCCTTGTTGGAACAAAAGCACCTTACAAGCAGGGTCCATGTCAAATTTATCCTTTGTCACTCCCCACTCTGCCCTGGCATCTGGCACAGAGAACTGTACTTAAAAGATGATTAATAAATATTTGTACAACGATAGCAAACAAAAATCTTTTGGCACCAATGGTTTTGCGATGGCTTTATTTTTAGTTTCTAATGCTCAATGAAAAGCTTGGGATTGCTCCAAGAAGTGGACTGAGATTTTTTTCCCCTTTTTTCAGAGAGGAGAAGGAGATGAACCAAAGATATGAATATAGATTATCGAACCACATGTTAATGAATAATTTTACTGCAATTCTTATAATAATTATACTAGTTAGTGAAGCTCACCTCTGTTTTTAAAATAATGTTGTTAAAAATTTAAAAGGGAAAAATGGGAAATAATTAGTGAATACGTAGATGGAATGACACTAGGTAGCCTATTTCTTAATAGACTTTTCTATAATTACACTATCTCATGACAATAAGATGTATGTTCTTACTAGAAAATGATAATTAATACTCTAGGTGAAAATTCCCTCTCAAAAAGCAGGCAGCACAGAATAAAATGTCACATAAAATAGCACTCATCATTTAGGGGAGCCTTCTGAAGCCTTCTGAGTATGTCATACACTGTGGGGCAGAGATTTCATCCAATAGGGATCATGGTTAGGCATGCAATGGCTAAGCATGAGTTTCTGCTTCATTAATGATCTAGAAATTAAAACATAAACCTGAAAGATACACCAAGGCCTGTACTCACTGTGAACACTGTAGCTGAAATGGCATAGATGAGGAGGGCCCGAAGATTGTCTTCAGCTACCTGAAGCTGCTCAGGGATAACTGTTTCTTTGGGAGACTTTCTTTGCTTTGCATATAGCCACCATAGTACACCTGTGCCACCTGGAGACAAAAAAAAAACAATTGTTTTTGCAATAACTGGCACAAGAAAATGTGTAACATAAATCCTCAATTTTCTGGCCCCTTCCTATACATCAACGTGGACTAACACAGCAACAATCCACTTGGCTGGGAGGTGCGTGGCCGTAACTTTTTGCCAGCATAAGGGGAACGCCAATGACTCCACTTACATCTTCCACATTAGGCACTTACAAATCTCTCACTGTATCAAATAAACTTCCTTTAACTGTATTTATTATCAGCTCTGAAGCTGAGAGAGAGCCAGCAAGGACAGACACCCCTGAGAGGAACTGGTCACGAAGAGAGCCTCAGCGCCTGCTTAAACTAGGGAGCCTATGGGAAGCAAGTAAGGGTTACAGAAATCAGCAATGAAGCTGAGGAAGGCAAAGATCTTCTCTGTTGTACAGTAACCCTAGTGCCTAGTGAGGATACACTCATGCAGTTGATGAAATATTTGTACAATGAATAAATGAAGATCAAATGAGTAGTTCCCACCAAAGGTAGGAACAAAGATAGGAAATCTTTTAGCTAGTGGGAAGCAGCCGCATAGCACAGGGAGATCAGCTTGGTGCTTTGTGACCGCCTGGAGGGGTGGGACAGGGAGGGTGGGAGGGAGGGAGACGCAAGAGGGAAGAGATATGGCAACATATGTATATGTATAACTGATTCACTGTGTTATAAAGCAGACATTAACACACCATTGTAAAGCAATTATACTCCAATAAAGATGTAAAAAAAAAAATAGGAAATCTTTGATAGCTGGAGAGCGGTGGGCACTAGGGATGGGAAGTTTTATCTCCATGACTGGTTCAGAGATTCTGAGATCTAGACTGAAGAGGGAGGCAGACCTGCCTCCATATAAGAGAGCTGCTTTGGACACCTTCATTCAACCCATTCGACAAACACTTTGAGTGCCTACAGCACCTACTGTTCTAGGGGCTGGGGACAGAGCGGTGAAAAACCAACATCAACTCTCATGCAGTGTACAGAGTAATGGGGAAACAAAAAAAACAAGGAAACAAGTGAAAATAGAGTATATTAAATCTAAGAAAAAAGCTGCCAGTAAGGGATAGAAAGTGCTAGCGCTGGGAAAGCATTACAATTTTATATAAGCAAGGCCTCACTGGGGTGAGACGATATTGGAGCAAAAGAATCAAAGACAGGGAGAAAGCCATCTACGAACCTATCTAAGAGTGTTCCAGGCAAGAGGAAACAGCAAGTTCTAAGATGCTGATATGGGCCATGCCTGGCAGGCAAGAAAAGAGGAGGCCACTAGAGCTACAGCAACGAGCAATGGGGAAAGCAGTAAGAGATGTGTGCAGAGAGGGAGCTGGGCACCAGATCATACCGCAAGGCGTCGTAGGCCACGGTAAGGAAATGGAAGATTCCGAGTAGAGATGTGTATGTATCGGTGGATGAGATGAATGCCTGGGAGAGAAGCAACTGGGCTGAGATCTATGCAAATCAACCTGACCTCCATGTGCACTCAGGTCAAGAGTGAATAGTGTCGAAGGGAAATTCCAACTACCTGTTGGCAAATATTAAGCATGAATGTTTCTTCTATGGAAGATGATTAAACAAACCAAAGCAACCATGAGTCTATGAAGAATATTTCAGAGAAAGGGAAAGGCTACTTCCATTTTGGAATCTTGAAGGTACAAGAAAACTGTTTGGAAAACTGTTTAATATCCTCAAAAAATGGGATAAAATACGTTCTCTACAAACAGAAATAAAAAGTTGAGAGAAAGCCTGAAGTTCAAGGAAAATAGAATGAGATAATAATGATGGAGGACTTCCGGGAACATGGCGGAAGAGTAAGACGCGGAGATCACCTTCCTCCACACAGATACACCAGAAATACATCTACGCGTGGAACAACTCCTACAGAGCATCTACTGAACGCTGGCAGAAGACCTCAGACCTCCCAAAAGGCAAGGAACCCCCCACGTACCTGGTTAGGGCAAAAGAAAAAACTAAACAGAGACAAAAGGATAGGGACGGGTCCTGCACCAGCGGGAGAGAGCTGTGAAGGAGGAAAAGTGTCCACACACTAGGAAGCCCCTTCGCGGGTGGAGACTTCGGGAGGCGGAGTGGGGGAGCTTGGGAGCCGCGGAGGAGAGCACAGCAACAGGGATGCGGAGGGCAAAGAGGACAGATTCCAGCGCAGAGGATTGGGCCGACCGGAACTCACCAGCCCGAGAGGCTTGTCTGCTCACCTGCCCGGGCAGGTGGGACTGGGAGCTGAGGCTCCGGCTTTTGTCGGAGCGCTGGGAGAGGACTGAGTTTGGCGGCGTGAACACAGCCTGCAGGGCGTTAGTGCACCGCGGCTAGCCGGGAGAGAGTCCGGGGAAAAGTCTGGACCTGCCGAAGAGGCAAGAGACTTTTACGTCCCTCTTTGTTTCCTGGTGCACGAGGAGAAGGGATTAAGAACGCTGCTTGAGAGAGCTCCAGGGACAGGCACGAGCCGCGGCTAAAAGTGCGGAGCCCAGAGACAGACATGAGACGCTAAGGCCACTGCTGCCGCCACCAGGAGGCCTGTGTGCGAACACAGGTCACTAGCCACACGCCCTTCCGGGGAGCCTGTGCAGCCCGCCACTGCCAGGGTCCCGAGATCCAGGGACAACTCCCCCGGGAGAACGCACGGCGCGCCTCAGGCTGGAACGTCATCTGCCGCCGCAGGCCCGCCCCACACTCCGTGACCCTCCCTACCCCCCGGCCTGAGTGAGCCAGAGCCTCCGAATCAGTGGCTCCTTTAACCCCGTCCTGTCTGAGCAAAGAACAGACGCCCTCCGGTGACCTACGACCTACACGCACAGGCGGGGCCAAATCCAAAGCTGAGGCCCTGGGAACTGTGAGAACAAAGAAGAGAAAGGGAAATCTCTCCCAGCAGCCTCAGAAGCAGCGGATTAAAGCTCCACAATCAACTTGATATACCCTGCATCTGTGGAATACCTGAATAGACAACGAATCATCCCAAATTAAGGAGCCCTGTGGATGAAAGGCTCTTGGTGCTGCAGCCAGGAGTCAGTGCTGTGCCTCTGAGGTGGGAGAGCCAACTTCAGGACACTGGTCCACAAGAGGCCTACCAGCTGCACATAATATCAAACAGCAAAAATCTCCCAGAGATCTCCATCTCAACGCCAGCACCCAGCTTCACTCAACGACCAGCAAGCTACAGTGCTGGACATCCTATGCCAAACAACTAGCAAGACAGGAACACAACCCCACCCATTAGCAGAGAGGCTGCCCAAAATCATAATAAGTCTACAGACACCCCAAAACACACCACCAGACGTGGACCTGCCCACCAGAAAGTCAAGATCCAGCCTCATCCACCAGAACACAGGCACTAGTCCCCTCCACCAGGAAGCCTACACAACCCACTGAACCAACCTTAGCCACTGGGGACAGACACAAAAAACAACAGGAACTACGAACCTTCAGCCTGCAAAAAAGGAGACCCCGAACACAGTAAGATAAGCAAAATGAAAAGACAGAAAAACACACAGCAGATGAAGGAGCAAGATAAAAACCCACCAGACCTAACAAATGAAGAGGAAATAGGCAGTCTACCTGAAAAAGAATTCAGAATAATGATAGTAAGGTTGATCCGAAATCTTGGAGATAGAATGGACAATAGAATGGACAAAATGCAAGAATCAGTTAACAAGGACCTAGAAGAACTAAAGATGAAACAAGCAACGATGAACAACACAATAAATGAAATTAAAAGTACTCTAGATGGGATCAATAGCAGAATAACTGAGGCAGAAGAACGGATAAGTGACCTGGAAGATAAAATAGTGGAAATAACTACTGCAGAGCAGAATAAAGAAAAAAGAATGAAAAGAACTGAGGACAGTCTCAGAGACCTCTGGGACAACATTAAACGCACCAACATTCGAATTATAGGGGTTCCAGAAGAAGAAGAGAAAAAGAAAGGGACTGAGAAAATATTTGAAGAGATTATAGTTGAAAACTTCCCTAATATGGGAAAGGAAATAGTTAATCAAGTCCAGGAAGCACAGAGAGTCCCATACAGGATAAATCCAAGGAGAAATACGCCAAGACACATATTAATCAAACTGTCAAAAATTAAATACAAAGAAAACATATTAAAAGCAGCAAGGGAAAAACAACAAATAACACACAAGGGAATCCCCATAAGGTTAACAGCTGATCTTTCAGCAGAAACTCTGCAAGCCAGAAGGGAGTGGCAGGACATATTGAAAGTGTTGAAGGAGAAAAACCTGCAACCAAGATTACTCTACCCAGCAAGAATCTCATTCAGATTTGATGGAGAAATTAAAACCTTTACAGACAAGCAAAAGCTGAGAGAGTTCAGCATCACCAAAACAGCTTTACAACAAATGCTAAAGGAACTTCTCTAGGCAAGAAACACAAAAGAAGGAAAAGACCTACAATAACAAACCCAAAACAATTAAGAAAATGGGAATAGGAACACACATACCGATAATTACCTTAAATGTAAATGGACTAAATGCTCCCACCAAAAGACACAGATTGGCTGAATGGATACAAAAACAAGACCCATATATTTGCTGTCTACAAGAGACCCACTTCAGACCTAGAGACACATACAGACTGAAAGTAAGGGGATGGAAAAAGGTATTTCATGCAAATGGAAACCAAAAGAAAGCTGGAGTAGCAATTCTCATATCAGACAAAATAGACTTTAAAACAAAGACTATTAGAAGAGACAAAGAAGGACACTACATAATGATCAAGGGATCGATCCAAGAGGAAGATATAACAATTGTAAATATTTATGCACCCAACATAGGTGCACCTCAATACATAAGGCAAATACTGACAACCATAAAAGGGGAAATCGACAGTAACACATTCATAGTAGGGGACTTTAACACCCCACTTTCACCAATGGACAGATCATCCAAAATGAAAATAAATAAGGAAACACAAGCTTTAAATGATACATTAAACGAGATGGAGTTAATTGATATTTATAGGACATTCCATCCAAAAACAACACAATACACATTTTTCTCAAGTGCTCATGGAACATTCTCCAGGATAGATCATATCCTGGGTCACAAATCAAGCCTTGGTAAATTTAAGAAAATTGAAATTGTATCAAGTATCTTTTCCGACCACAACGCTATGAGACTCGATACCAATTACAGGAGAAGATCTGTAAAAAATACAAACACATGGAGGCTAAACAATACACTACTTAACAACGAAGTGATCACTGAAGAAATCAAAGAGGAAATCAAAAAATACCTAGAAACAAATGACAATGGAGACACGACGACTCAAAATCTATGGGATGCAGCAAAAGCAGTTCTAAGAGGGAAGTTTATAGCAATACAATCTTACCTTAAGAAACAGGAAACATCTCGAATAAACAACCTAACCTTGCACCTAAAGCAATTAGAGAAAGAAGAACAAAAAAACCCCAAAGTTAGCAGGAGGAAAGAAATCATAAAAATCAGATCAGAAATAAATGAAAAAGAAATGAAGGAAACGATAGCAAAGATCAATAAAACTAAAAGCTGGTTCTTTGAAAGGATAAACAAAATTGATAAACCATTAGCCAGACTCATCAAGAAAAAAAGGGAGAAGACTCAAATCAATAGAATTAGAAATGAAAAAGGAGAAGTAACAACTGACACTGCAGAAATACAAAAGATCATGAGAGATTACTACAAGCAACTCTATGCCAGTAAAATGGACAATCTGGAAGAAATGGACAAATTCTTAGAAAGGCACAACCTGCCAAGACTGAATCAGGAAGAAATAGAAAATATGAACAGACCAATCACAAACATTGAAATTGAAACTGTGATTAAAAATCTTCCAACAAGCAAAAGCCCAGGACCAGATGGCTTCACAGGCGAATTCTATCAAACATTTAGAGAAGAGCTATCACCTATCCTTCTCAGACTCTTCCAAAATATAGCAGAGGGAGGAACACTCCCCAACTCATTCTACGAGGCCACCATCACCCTGATACCAAAACCAGACAAGGATGTCACAAAGAAAGAAAACTACAGGCCAATATCACTGATGAACATAGATGCAAAGATCCTCAACAAAATACTAGCAAACAGAATCCAACAGCACATTAAACGGATCATACACCATGATCAAGTGGGGTTTATTCCAGGAATGCAAAGATTCTTCAATATATGCAAATCAATCAACGTGGTACACCATATTAACAAATTGAAGGAGAAAAACCATATGATCATCTCAATAGATGCAGAGAAAGCTTTTGACAAAATTCAGCACCCATTTATGATAAAAACCCTGCAGAAAGTAGGCATAGAGGGAACTTTCCTCAACATAATAAAGACCATATATGACAAACCCACAGCCAACATCGTCCTCAATGGTGAAAATCTGAAAGCATTTCCATTAAGATCAGGAACAAGACAAGGTTGCCCACTCTCACCACTCTTATTCAACATAGTTTTGGAAGTTTTAGCCACAGCAATCAGAGAAGAAAAGGAAATAAAAGGAATCCAAATCGGAAAAGAAGAAGTAAAGCTGTCACTGTTTGCAGATGACATGATACTATACATAGAGAATCCTAAAGATGCTACCAGAAAACTACTAGAGCTAATCAATGAATTTGGTAAAGTAGCAGAATACAAAATTAATGCACAGAAATCTCTGGCATTCCTATACGCTAAGGATGAAAAATCTGAAAGTGAAATCAAGAAAACACTCCCATTTACCATTGCAGCAAAAAGAATAAAATACCTAGGAATAAACCTACCTAAGGAGACAAAAGACCTGTATGCAGAAAATTATAAGACACTGATGAAAGAAATTAAAGATGATACAAATAGATGGAGAGATATACCATCTTCCTGGATTGGAAGAATCAACATTGTGAAAATGACTCTACTACCCAAAGCAATCTACAGATTCAATGCAATCCCTATGAAACTACCACTGGCATTTTTCACAGAACTAGAACAAAAAATTTCACAATTTGTATGGAAACACAAAAGACCCCGAATAGCCAAAGCAATCTTGAGAACGAAAAATGGAGCTGAAGGAATCAGGCTTCCTGACTTCAGACTATACTACAAAGCTACAGTAATCAAGACAGTATGGTACTGGCACAGAAACAGAAAGATAGATCAATGGAACAGGATAGAAAGCCCAGAGATAAACCCACGCACATATGGTCACCTTATCTTTGACAAAGGAGGCAGAAATGTACAGTGGAGAAAGTACAGCCTATTCAATAAGTGGTGCTGGGAAAACTGGACAGCTACATGTAAAAGTATGAGATTAGATCACTTCCTAACACCATACACAAAAATAAGCTCAAAATGGATTAAAGACCTAAATGTAAGGCCAGAAACTATCAAACTCTTAGAGGAAAACATAGGCAGAACACTCTATGACATAAATCACAGCAAGGTTCTTTTTGACCCACCTCCTAGAGAAATGGAAATTAAAACAAAAGTAAACAAATGGGACCTAATGAAACTTAAAAGCTTTTGCACAGCAAAGGAAACCATAAAGAAGACCAAAAGACAACCCTCAGAATGGGAGAAAATATTTGCAAATGAAGCAACTGACAAAGGATTAATCTCCAAAATTTATAAGCAGCTCATGCAGCTCAATAACAAAAAAACAAACAACCCAATCCAAAACTGGGCAGAAGACCTAAATAGACATTTCTCCAAAGAAGATATACAGAGTGCCAACAAACATGAAAAGATGCTCAACATCACTAATCATTAGAGAAATGCAAATCAAAACTACAATGAGATATCATCTCACACCAGTCAGAATGGCCATCATCAAAAAATCTAGAAACAATAAATGCTGGAGAGGGTGTGGAGAAAAGGGAACCCTCTTACACTGTTGGTGGGAATGTAAGTTGATACAGCCACTGTGGAGAATAGTATGGAGGTTCCTTAAAAAGCTACAAATAGAACTACCATATGACCCAGCAATCCCACTACTGGGCATATACCCTGAGAAAACCATAATTCAAAAAGAGTCATGTACCAAAATGTTCATTGCAGCTCTATTTACAATAGCCCAGAGATGGAAACAACCTAAGTGTCCATCATCGGATGAATGGATAAAGAAGATGTGGCACATATATACAATGGAATATTACTCAGCCATAAAAGGAGACGAAATTGAGCTATTTGTAATGAGGTGGATAGACCTAGAGTCTGTCATACAGAGTGAAGTAAGTCAGAAAGAGAGAGACAAATACCGTATGCTAACACATATATGTGGAATTTAAGAAAAAAAAATGTCATGAAAAACCTAGGGGTGAAACAGGAATAAAGACACAGACTTACTAGAGAATGGACTTGAGGCTATGGGGAGGGGGAAGGGTAAACGGTGACAAAGCGATAAAGAGGCATGGACATATATACACTACCAAACGTAAGGTAGATAGCTAGTGGGAAGCAGCCTCATAGCACAGGGAGATCAGCTCGGTGCTTTGTGACCGCCTGGAGGGGTGGGATAGGGAGGATGGGAGGGAGGGAGACTCAAGCGGGAAGAGATATGGGAACATATGTATATATATAACTGATTCATTTTGTTGTGAAGCTGAAACTAACATACCATTGTAAAGCAATTATACTCCAATAAAGATGTTTAAAAAAAATAAAATAAAATAATGATGACATCAAGGGCATTGTTCATAACATCCACAGTAGATATCATTAATTAAACATTTAAACTTGTGCCAGGAATTAGCACAAAGAGTTGCAACCACATTTAAACACAATGCTATTAAGTGGGTATCATTAGCTCCACTTTGCAAATGATGAAATTGAAATTTAGGAAATTTCAGCAGCATGCCAAATGTCACATACTTGGTAAGTGGGAGAGCTGGGATTCAAATCTACTTTTATTATAAAAGCTATCCATCTGTTATGAACTGAATGCTGTGTCTCCCCAAAACCCATCTACTGAAATCCTAATCCCCAATATGGTATATCTGGAGGTGGGGCCTTTAGAAGATGATGAAACCATAAATGTGGAGCCCTCATGAATGGGATTAGTGCCCTTATAAAAGAGACCCCAGAAAGCTCCTTCCCTCTTCTGCTACGTGAGGACACAGCAATCAGATGGCCGGAAACAGGAAGATGGCCCTCACCAGATGCCGAATCTGCTGGTGCCTTGATCTTAGACTCCCCAGCCTTCAGAACGGTGAGAAATAAATGTTTGTTGTTTATAAGGCATCCAGTCTTGTGGTACTTTGTTACAGCAGCCCAAACTGACTAAGACATCATCTAAACACAGAATTAGATTTGAAGGCTACAAACTGAAATGAAAAGGAAGATGGCTGAGAGAAGGAAGACCTACAAATAAGATGAAATTGGGATAACAAAATTAAGTAGTCAAGTACAGACTGATACCAAGGAAAACAAAATCAGTGATATGATAGATAAACTTGAAGCGTTCTTCCTCAATGTAAAGAAAATGACAAAAGGATTAAAATGATAATTTAGGAGACGATAGCAGGAGAGTAAGAAGGATCTTAAAGAGAAAACCACCAGGATGGAAACAAGAAACAAATATAGAAATAAAGTAAACTTTTCAAAGTTGAAAAAGATTCCCCAAAAAAAGAGATCATAGGCAAACTGAGTTAAGATTCTGAACTAGACAAAAATTTTAAGTTGTAAGGATAAGTTAAAAATTATATAAACATCTAGGTAAGTGAGATAGGTTATGGGCACAGGAACAAAATTTAGACTGGTCTCAAAGTTCTTCTCTGAAATGAAGTTCAGACATAAGGCAATATACTGTATCTTAAGACTTTTATATGCAACAAATTCAATATTCACATGTGAAGGCAAAGGCAATCTTAGATAACCAAGAATTCAGAATATTACAACCCATAAGTCTTTCATGAATAAGTTACTTGAACTCAGATTCCAGTCAAAACAAATATGAACTGAAATTTAAAACTCAAGAATGAACTTTTATAAAAACAGGACCAGTATAACTGAATCACTTTGCTGTACACCTGAAACTAACACAATATTGTAAATCAACTATACTCCAATATAAAATAAAAATTAAAAAAAAATAAAAATAAAAACAGGACCAGTAGTTCTCACTAAAATCAGGACAGGAGAACTTAAATAAATATAATTATGAAACTCCTCAAGGCAAAGGTAAGCAAAATTCTTTGAAAAGATATAGTACAACAAATAATATTTTAAGTTTAATAATAACCTGAATAACGAACACTCAGAATATTTAACAAGAGCTAAAAACTGCGAGTGGGCAGAAGAGAGTAGGATTAGACAGGAAGGAAAGTTTATGCTAAATTTAAAGGGGGGGGACCTCAACAAGTATTGTTTCATTTCAGCCTTTAATAATTATAGAATTCTAGACTGAAGAATATTTTCTGAAAATGTATGGGTTACCAACTGAAGAAGTGAAAATAAAATTATACCATCCAAAGCCAGGGTGAAAACAACCAAAGAAAACACAATTCCATACAGCAAAGATAGGGAAAACAAAATAAGGAAGCATAAATTTAAGGAAAACATAAAACAGATGACATCAGTAAGACCAAACATACCAGGTAAACGTAATGGTGGCAAATTCTCCTACTGAAAGAGTTTCATATTGGGTTAAAACGTTTTTATACTATATACAAACATACACACACACACACACACACACACACACACACACACACACACATGCATACATATATATATGAATATCAAGGTCTGGATTCCAAATGCTAACACTGGTGAACTGAAGGTGGGTCCCTATAATTATGACATTTTTAAAGGCAAAAGTAAATACTCTTTAAAGAGAAGATGTAGCATGTGAAATAAAACTTTTATTTTCTTTCCTATATTTCTATTTTCTACCATGGAAGTAGTTAGATACCATGAGTAGGTATGACATTTATAATTGGGAGGGGGAAATGTTTTTTTAAGACAATAAACACAGAAAACCCAGAAGGTTTCATTAGAAACACTAAAATGAAAACAAAATAGAATGTCAATAGACAGAAAAATGAGTAGCAAAATTTTAAACACACCCCCACCCCGACAGAGTTATCCTTCCAGGAACACTTTTCAACCAGAAAGAATTTCAACACCTTAGAATGGCTGATTTAGGCCTTAAAAAAGTGCAAGATAAAAAGAAAGGGTCCCTTCATTTGCCAGGCAGGGAGCACTGGAAGAATCAAGTGAAAATTCAAAAGCAGGAGCAGAACAGAGGCTCAATTCCTTTCTTTTCAGTTGTACTCTCCCCCTCCAACTGATATTGACAGAAAAACGTTAGTCCCCTTTTAAAAATATCACTTGCTCTCATTCCAAAAGCCACTGACCTTCCCATTTTATTTGATTTAGTGATCTCACAGTGAGCTAACTTAAATGTAATCCACTTACCTGTCTTTACATTTTATCAATGAATTCACAGGCCTTACAAGAGGAAAATTATTTAAAATAACCAAAACAGTTCTGAATTGAGGGATTGTTAAAGGCAAACTTGAACTCTCAATTCTAATTACTAAAAAACAAAGGAATAAGCCGCTTACCAAGTGAACCCAGGATGAGCAGAATTGTTAAGATCCACACAAGTATTCTTGATATATACCTGATTATCACCATCAAAATCATGGACAGAACTGCAGGGAAGATAAAGAACACACAGAATATCATTTGAAAACTTTAGAAAATATAAAGAGAAACTCTTTCAATTGTTTTCTCCTAGGGAAATAATTTATTGCTCTTGACAAGTTCATGACTCCAATTTAGGTAAGAAAGGAAACTGGCTGCTTTTGTACTTTGACTTTGGTACTTGTACCACTTGAACAGCATCACTTAAAACCAAAGGCACCTAACTGGGTTTATAAATGACAGAAAAGAATATATGCAAATGTATATGGTGACTCAAAAACAGCACAGAACTGTTGTGGATTTGCCACAGGAAGACATCAGAACTCACATGCAAACATAGATGCCGACACACAAAGTGTAGAGAATGACATGCCGTGTTGGTGACCGGAAAAATTACCACATGTAGACAGACATCAGTTAAATTAGGTGCTACACTTCCTTGAGTCACCTATGTGTTTCAGGACCAACTTCTCTGATGTTCGGTCAACAAGCCAGATGGTATATTATCTTTTTCTAGTTGTTTCTCCTCTAAAACTCCAAGAAATGGTCTGACTCTATAGAATAATATCCTGAAAACTACTGAAGCCAAAATTCCTCTGATGTTACTTCTCAATTGAGGTCAGGGGTCCTGACTAAGAAGCTCTTCAAAAAAGGAGCAAAGCTTAGTTTGAGTTATTTAACCAACTCCTCTACCCACCCCAAGCTAAATTCCAACATGCCAAAATCTTGAGTGAAAATCTCAAAAGAAACTGAGAAGATTTAACCCTTGCACGGGGAAATTCATTTCTGAAATCATAATTTGTTCATCTTTAATTATCTAAAGTCCCATTTCACAAACAAATGAATAAAGATCTTAAACCTCAAAAGTAGAGCATTCTAATAAAAAATGGAATTCCAATGGCTTAACAACATTATTAACACTATTTTAGGTTTGGATTTTTTTTTCTTGGTTCAAGTATTCAACTATTTCAGAAATCAAAAAAATTTTAAATAAAGCTAGACTAATAATCAAGTTTCCTTGGACCATTTGCAAAGCCAAATAAATGGTTGAGATCTGTGACTAGGTAACATTATTAAGGTACTCACATTTGCAATAAATGTACAGGAACCAAAAACAGATGGGAGCGTTTCAAATATCACAGAAATAGCTTTTCATATGGACAGCATTATTTCAACTGAGTCAAGTACTACCTAAGCAAAAAGAAAATACTCTCTAATGACAAGACAGAAATATAGCTAGACTTCTCAATGACTATAATTGGTGTTAACAGGCATAAACACTCATTTTACTTATATAACAAAATAGTTGTTTGGTTCCTACTACGGTTTACTTCTCCCAACTAAAAAAGTCTATAAATTCTGATATGGCTACATATAGTTCTAGGATAATATAGGGAATTTACATCTTGAAAATAAAATTTATTTGCTTTTATTTATTTTATTATCTATTTATTGACCAAAAAACTAAATGGCTAACAAGTGGAGATTTCCTACTTTTTCAAGCAATACAGATATTAATTGTAGCAATGAAAAAAATTACATAATCCAAACATAATATATCAGAAATCTTGCTCTTTGATGGCAATATAAAAGAGAATATGTAGCCTCTTTTTATAAGCAAGTAAGCCTTTTGGAATCAAAACTAAAAACAAAGGGGTGCTGATATTAGAAACCTCCTATTATCATATTAAAGGTTATTATAGCCTTTGTAATCAAAGTTTGGGAATACACCAGTTTTCTCCAATGGGAGAAAAAGAAGGGAAATGAGTTTCAGATATATTATATTCTTTTAAAAATATGTATCTATTTATAACTATATATATTCTGAAACAATTATTTTGGCTATGGGAAGTTAAACAATTTACAAGTATCCCCAGCAGTATTCATATTTTGGTTAAAAGAACAGTCTTCTACTGCAGTACTATGCAATAGCTAATAATGAGAAAAACAATTACCTAGTGATAACAAGCAAAGTCCCAATATAATTTCTTTGCTGGTCATTACTCCACTAATCAGCCTGTGTAAGACACTATTGTCACTGACAAAGGTGATCAGGGCCTCTGCAAACTTGGCATAGCAGGAAATGTTCACAGGAGCACAGCGATGGAAGAATGGAATAGGTGCACTGGTGACACAAGAAAAAAAAATCAGAAAAAAAATTACTCCTACTTAATATAAATGCCACATCAAACACACAAATGAAAGGTGAATATGACTGCAATACAGTCCACCCTCCACACATCATATGGGAGCTAAGAGCTGTGAGCTTAATGCTATGAAGATGACCGTCATGGGGCATGATGCACATCTTACCACAAGCCTTATCAGAGGGTGGAGTGCATATTCCAACAGAAGACATTACCCTCCCCTTCTGAAAAGAAACACACACACATATACACACACATACACACATACTAAAAGCAAAACCAAACACTTAAACTCCTCAGCCTACACATCTATCAATCAAGGGGCAGATGGCAAAACTTACAAACATATACTTCATTGAACTGAAAATGAATTTTTGCCATAAGCTATCTAAAAATAAAAACAAACATACTTTTGCTTGAAACATGCCACCATTAATAGAGTATTTCTTCTCTCAGAACAGCATACAAAACCTTAGATTAAAAAAGGTATTTGGGGCACAAGCTTAATAACTCATACAAAGTAGTCATACCAAGACATCAACATACAGCATAATATGCAGCTATTTGAAACAATAACTTTGAATACTAATGTATGGAAGAACTTATGATTTAACAGTACAAGGGAAAAAACCCCAAAATTGATATCTAATGTGATGATTACATCTCTGTATAAAAGATATATACGTAAGAATGAGAACAGGAAAAAATAGAAAGAAATGAAAAATCTCTGATTTGTTAGGGTCATGGGATTCTGGGCCATTTTCTTTTCTTTTTGTATGTTATTATTATTATGAGATTATTTGTGTCCAAAAAAGAGGGAATCAATTATATCAGGTTTATACTGACTGCAGCTTTCAGTTGTGAAGGAACATAGCTATGTATAAACCATGACATAAATATAGCTTGTTATAACATGGTTCCATTTTAGCTTCTGAGAACATGTATGCACTGATCAGTGAGAGATTTTAAGCAAAGCTCTATGAACATGCCCTCAGTTGTGACTTATTTGGATTCTAAAAGAGCCCATACATGCGCCTATGCACAAACACACATTTATGTGTGCATTAAGTTAAAATTTAGTCATTACTAACACGAATCCCACATTGTCAGAATTATTTGTAGGACTATCAGTCACAGTGTAACATAACACTTTTGACTGGACTGAAATAAGTGTGTTCTCATTCTTGATTGGCACTGTATTTTGGTCAAATTAGTGAATAAGATTACGTGGTTGAACACCAAATAAAATCCCAAGGTTTCTAATCTCAGCAAAGCAACTTTGTATAACCCAAAGCAAAACACTACCTTTGTTTCCTTCCTCAAAAAACAATTAGAATATTTCTTATCAAGTAAGAATATAAGTGAACTATATATTGATTTTCCTTAAATGTTGGTACGTGAGCACCGTTGGGAGTAAGAATAAGCAACATCTTCCGTGATGTTAAACTTCATGGAGCAAAATAAAATAATATAATTTTAAAGATCTAGCCTTACCTTAGTTATGCTCTAAAGTAAAATGTATCCAAAAATGATGATGACATGCATGTTCATTTTTAAAAAATTGCCTCTTGTGATGTGTGGGTGTATTTGTATACACCTCCAAAATGGTGTTGGTGAGAGACAATACCAAAGATTTGATATTTTGTCACAAAGTGCAGAAAGCCAGAGCATTCTGAGTAATGCTTGAATTACAGGTATGTAAGTCACCATTTTTTGACCAAAAGTTGTTTTACTAATGATTTAAAAAGACATTAAATTACAGAATACTTTTAGGTGATATGGATTTAGTTAGAAATATTACAGGAAAGAATGAAAAAAGATTAACTAGAAGTTCCTACTCAATGGAGGCTAACTTGGGACAGAAACCTCTAAACTTGACAAATGTGTTGTGACCTACAACTATTTTTTTCCTGATACTGTCTAGATACTGTCCCTGCCAGGTTAATGTCCCTGTCTAAGGACTTTTAACCGTATTTTAACTAAAAGGCTGGTTCTCTGTCCTTCAAAACTAAAGTCCTCTCTGCTCCATGACTGTCTACATCTTCATCTGCTTTATTACCCTACATCTCTGATGTCATCTCTGTTTAACTCACTTGCCTCCAACCTTGAACATAAAATACATCCACCTTAAGGATACTGATGTTCTGTTTTTAAAACCCACCATTTTTTTTGGTCCTGCCCCCCTGTTTCCTTTTTCCTGTCATATAACCGTAAACTTTATCCTCTGTCCAGAGGTGGCTCCACTTAAATCTCCCATATCCTAACAGGATGTTGATGTATTTTTATACTCAAATAGAAATAAACATCATTTCCAAAAGAGAGTAGAAATTGTGATAAAGAAAAACTGGACTTGGGTTCAAAAGCCCTGGGTGATTCTCCTTACATTACACAGGTCACTTCATCTCTCTTTCTCAGTCCCTCCTTCTGTTAGCTGAAAGGGTAGAAGTAAGTCCTCTATTAAGTCTTTTCACATCTTAATAATAATAATAATGTCTACCCATAAATCAATGATTCTAAATTAGTAGAAGCAGGATGCCCAGTAGCTTTCGTATTTTTCTGATTTTCATACTTATAATGAGGATAGCTGATTTGAAAAGGGAAAGATTATAGTCTTAAAATTCTAATCCTTCATTTGTATTTAAGAGGAAAAGCTGAGTAATATCAGTTTTGAACTTACGCTTTCAAGTCATTTGTCTACTGTATATAAACACTTGGCCAATTAGAAAGAGTACTTGTACAAGTATCTTTCAAAGAACTGGAATAAAATAACAGTCCCTTGCCTTATAATTCAATCTATGTCAGTTAAAAAAAACCTGACAGCTCTAAATTTAAAGGTATAAAAATAGCACACGCTGATTACACTGTTTAGCTGATGGTCAAAATGGTCAAAAGCTGCTCTTAGTGGTAAGGAATAACAGAAATAGAAGGCAAACAAGACCAAAGATAATATCTGGACACAACAGCAAAAATGAAATTAAATACTTAGCTTTAAAGTGAAAAGTACTAGATTCCCTTGTCATTCTTTTTCTCAACTCTTTCCCAAACAGAAACAACTTGACTAGTCATGAATTATTTTGTTTGAATTATTTTATTTTATTATTTTAAAAAATTTTAGTAATCATGGCATTGAAATGGTTTGTCTTATATTTTACCATTTAAATCCCATGTGATACGATGAATTTAAGATGTTACCTGATTTCATATACCTCTCAGAAAATAACCCTTCTGAGAACCTAGTATATGAGATCACTTCTACTTTAGTGTCTAACCTAAATGACACACTCTGTGCTTCTTAATTAAGAGAACGAGCATAAAGTATTCTATTTACAGTAAGTTTTTCTACCTTTTGAAGCCTACAGAATATTGAATCTTTAAGAAGTCAGTGTTGTTTCATTAGGAACCGATGCTGTTTCACTTTATTGGAACATTAGTCAACAAGAACAAAATGAATTTATAATGAGTCTTTTAAAGATTTTTTTAAAATTAGCCACTCATAGGAAAATTGTATCTTACCTTGGCAAACATATTGCCCATTTGCCTTTAAGTCCAGACTATCACAGTTAATGAGCTCCCTCAAAGTATGATGACAAACAATGCCTAATATCTTGTCCATATGCCTTTGTAAGAGAAGATAGGAGTTTGCACTTCACACAATTATCTTAAAACTTCAGGTTATAAATAAGCAATTACACAAGACTTCTCATTAAAAGTTTTATTTAAGAAAGAATAAAAATAAAGGGTTTTGGCAATATCTCTATAGCACAGCAAAGGGAGGAAATAAGTAATCAAGAATCTAATGGCAATGTGCAGTGATTTTCACACATTTCATTTTCTTTCTTTTCTCTCCTCTTTCATTCCTATACTCCCTTTTTTCCCTTCAAACTAACTGTGGTATAGACTTTACAAGACCTTAGATTCAAATTCTGATTCCCAACAATTAGTTGTGTGGCCTTGGGCAACCCATTTAACCTCTTATTTTCTATTTCCTCATCTATAAATTAGGGACAGTATCCTTATAGGCTTTTGTGAGGGTTAAGTGAGATAGTACATATGAGAAACATAATATTGTACTTGGCATCCAATAGATGATTTATAAATGTTAATTCACCTTGAATCCTTCACTTAAAAAATATAGATAATATTTTTTTCTTGGCTATTATTTTCTTATTTCCATATCATGTTAATTCCTCAACACCAAGTACCATTTCTGGCATCTGGAAGTACCAAAATAAATGTTTGATGAATAAACTGAACTTATGAAATCTGTTTCTAGTATTGCAACTTTTTCTAGCTATACCCAAACCTTTAAGCACTCTAAGTATAAGGGCTGGCTAGACTCCCTGTTGCTACTATGTTTAGCATGTCACCAGTAGAGTTCTGAATTTGGATACAATATGGCCCTTTCTAGGCATTTGCTTTTAAAATTCAAAAGCTCTTAGGAATAGTAACCGTTTGGAAATTATGTGGCACTAATGTTTTATTGCAAATTAGTTTACAACTGCTTTTCTTTAAAACAGGCACCTTCAGCTGCAGAAGGTTCCTGGGTACCCAGGAAGGTTGGAAGGCTCTAGAATAGTTCCTAAGCCAAATGCCAACCACAATAATGAATATTTAACACATATTATCTTACTTAATCCTTATGACAATTCCATGGGAGAGATATTGATAGTCCCATTTTACATATGAGAAAACTTGGTTTACTGAGGGCTTAACAGACTTGCTTAAGCTGACAAATAGAAAGTGGTCGAACAGATTTCAGCCCCAGGCCTATCCGGACTCAAAGTTCAGTTCTTTCTGTCCCACTGCTGTGCTCCCAGGGAGACAGCAAAGGAGACATAAAAGATGCTGAGGGCCATTTGCCTGCATCACAGGTTTGCCTAGTGCTGGTCTTCTGGTACATATAGAAAAGTCAATCAAAGCATAGTCCCTACTCTTTTTAAGGACAGAGTTTCTTAAGGACAGAGACTAGGTCTTACTCATCTTTGGAGATTTGGTATCTAACACTGTGTGTGAAACAGGGTAGTGCCCTAAGTTTTTTATTAAAACAAATTTATTCTTGTTTTTTGATCCTTTCACTTTGCCAAATACCAGATGATATTTACAAGATCTTGATTTGCCTTCCTTCTATCAACTGTTGCTTCTCTTTTACCTTCCAACAACGTGAGTTCAGACAAAAGTGATAGACGGTGAACGACTAAGTAAGATGCGAGGATCTTTAAATACAATATAAATATAGTACATAGCCGGTTTTCACACGGTTTAGGTTCATCATTGCATCTTGGATTACTAAAACATTAGTGGATAACCTTGTTAGAAGCCAAGCCTGTCCATCTCTAAAACCCAAGCCCCTAATACTACGTTTTGTCTCCTAGTGAATGCCCTTAGGATGCTGTATGTGAGACGTCCATGAGTGTGCAGCCAAGACTGGATCACCCAGTATAACCAGGAACAGGCAGTTCTCAACATGGTAGAGTCAGAGGTCAGAGGTGCCGGAGGATTTGAAGTATGAACTGCCCACCCATATTATACTAGAGCAGAGCAACCTCATTCTCATACCACGGCTTTCTGGTTATCCTTTTATAATATACTTATGCCTTAAAATAGTGACTCTATACTCAAAGTATGCATTTAAAATAGGTTTTAGCAGTTGAATAGAGAACAGAGCTTTTCTTGTTTCTACATTGATAATTTTCTCTATTCAAAGAACCTCCTTTCTTTACTGTCTCAGCCTCCCTAATATTCTCAATTTTCATGAATGGAGTTTCCCTACCTACTGGTCTAAGCCCATAATTTGTAGGTCCCTCCTACTTAGTATCTTTTAAAACAGTCCCATTATTTTTATGTCTGTAGGCTTTAAATTTTAATTTCAATAGCAACTTGACAGTACTAAAAGAGCTGGAAATCAATTAAACTGATATATCCTTTGTCGTCTTTTCAACAGAAAATTTCAAATTCAAGTTAATAAAGCGCAAGTAACACCCATAAGCAAGTTGAAGGAAAGGAGACATAAGATAAGAATTTTAACTAATAGCTTGCTATAACATACTGAGATACGGTAAAAAGTGGTTTTGATTCAATATTCCTGGGAAATACTCATGTCATACATGGTTAGTGATATATGCTAAGGTTCTCAAGATCAGACATGCTCCAAAAACTATATACCTAATTCTGAGGATATATTCCACAATGCTTGAGAATTTATTTCCTTTTTTAAAAAAATCAATTTATAATTTTAAAATTTGCTTTACTTAAAACTACTGTGAGATCCTTCCAAACAAAGAACATTTCTTGTTTCATCTTTGCATCCATTACACGCAGTAGGTACTTAACAATAAATGTTTGTTGATTAAGACAAACAGCTTACTATAGAGAATGTACCTAAAGGATAGAGCTTGAAATAAACTATGGAGAATAATCATTGGCATATTTTTTAAACTTACAAAGAAAATTTTAAAATAATAGCAGTAAGTATGGCCAACTTCAAAGAATCTTCGGAGAGTGTGAGACTTGGCTTCCAATTTTGTTGTGGGTTTTATAATGATTCAGCAGCTTTGTATACTTAAAAACTATGGCATTAAAAAAAAAAAAAAGTGAGCCCCCAAAAGAAATTTAAAATAGCTGAGAATGAGAAAAGTAATTTGCCTGTGTGTGTGTGTGTGTTTTAAAATGATGTGAAATTCACAATGTCATTTCTATTACTACTTTTAAAATTTTGTTGTAAAAGCACTAAAACTGGGCAACAGGTATCATCAAGTGACTCTTTTCTCAGAAAAACATATACAGTTTAAAATCTACCTACAAAAACAGAAGTCACAAGTTAACAAAATACAATAAAATTTACCTCGCTGGAACAGGCAGTTTGGGGCAAAGAACAGAAGCTTTTGATGATGTAGTATATTCAGAAGGCTTTAGGTCGTAGCTGCATAGGGCTGAGCCTGTTGAAAGAAAAGCTATATGTTAGCTAGCAGAACAGAGTCCAAATAAATTCTTCTATTAATTCACTTTATTTTATTGGTTAATATTAACTCAACATATACAACTTTCAAACATTATAGAATTAATAAAAGTCTGATTTGGTCTATAGTATCAATTCTCAATCATTTGAAACAGATTTCTCTCTGGTAACTTATATATAAATTTTAATTAATAATATTAAGGGTAATAACAATAAGTACTAGAGCTAATTTTATTGAGTGCCATATATCAGGCCCTATACAAGATGACATACAAATACACATATTTTTTTTTTTAATAAAGAGTCAACTTTTCATTGTAACTGACCAAACTGTGTTTAGGAATGTCTTCAAACAACAGAACCAAAGAAACATGATAAAAATATCCTCTTGAAGAAACCAAGAGTTTTTGCCAGCCCCAGTGCTTCTGAGGGTTAGACTGAAAGCAGCCCATTCCTGAGGCTGGTTCTCTTCCCCACGCCAAGAGCAGGGCTGGGATAGATAGAGGACCTGGCCTTTCCTCCTATTATGCAGTGGGGTGAGCCTCTCCTCTCAACATATATAAAAATTATATTATTTACTATAACTCCATTAGGTAGGCCTTTTTAAGCCCACTTGACGGAGGAGAAAATAGAGGCTAAGAGACAAGGTAAATAACTTGTCCAGGGTGACACAGCTGCTAAGCCAGTAATGCTGGGGTTAAACCCTAGATCTCTTTGACTACGAAACCCATCTTCAGCTACATATGCCATCTCTCCTTCTGATGCTCTCCATTACTAAATATTTAAAATTATTGCATATAGCACATATGCATTCAGATAATATATTACTTTTTCCTTATTTAAAAGGCAGGAAACAGTAACTGTAAATAAACTGAATTAATTGATAAAATCAATAAATTGATCAAAGGACTCCCTGTTTTCAGATAGTTTAAAACAGCTTAAATTCAGTCCTAGATTGGTTATTCTCTGACTATATGGCTAATATATATCTAAATAATACATAAAATTCAAATGGATACAGTACACCCTATCTTTGATAAGTCTTATTTAACTGACCTGCTAATTTTATAACACAGCAACTAGAATACTGTAAGATTCATTGTACAACAGATACTGTTAAATAAGGAGATCTAGGCTTTAGTTCTAATTTTGCTGAGACCTACTACATTATATCATGTAAACTGTTTGTATTTCATTAATTGAAGTGCTTACAAGGTTACTAATTTGGTCAAATACTTCATTATTAAATACAAACAGAATAGCTTTGCATTTATATCATAGCAATAATGAGATTTTGCACTGTATCACCATGGAAAATGTTTAAATTATAATGTGAAGGCAGACTTTAACATTGGATTAATTATGGAAACATCATGTGAGGATGTGAGAAGGAACTAGAAGGGAATATAGAAAAAAAGATTTGTTGGGACAACAAAATTGGGAGATTTGTTTCATTTATATCTGGTCCTTTCAATCAAAAGCACTTTTAGAAAGCCACAAACCTGCATTTAATTCAGTAATGCTGCCCATAAACCAGCAGCCAACTTGCTAAGTGTTTGAATACGTGGGCCTTAATAGCACATTTACATAAATACATGTAGCATCTATTTTATATAAAAATAATTCAAGTAACTTGACAGTGTAAAATATTTTTAAAGAGATACTTGAAAGTTACATGGCACTGTTCTTCAAGTTTCTTCAGCTCTTAAGATAGACTCAATAGAAAACTAAGTTTCTAAAATTGTTTTCAATCATTCTCTTCATTTTAATGACTTTCTTTCTTTTTTTTAAGTTAAACATGAATATTAAGCATCTAACTCTTCTAAAATTAGGCTTTTGTGTTTAAAGATAATGGAACTAGATACTATTTATAGCAATTTTAGAGAAAATATGACAGCAATGGCAAGCAAACATCTTAGATTAATTCTAAAATAACTGGGAGTCCTATTATAGAATTGCTCATGAAAAAATAGCAACTGTGCCAATAACTGCAGAGCACCCAAAGTGGTCATCAACTTCCTAATCTGAATTGTCAACTTACTTCTTTCAGAGTCCAAGGTGGAATCGATTTGCACAATATAAGAGGCCCTAACTAAAGCATATTGTGTCAGTGCTGTCAAACACACTGCTCCATCTGAATTCAGTGAACATAATCTCCATCCCCACCCTTTTTTCATTTAAAAAAGGAGGTCAGCAGGTGCAACAGAGTTCAATTTTATAAAGACTTTCCCAGGATAATGCTCAATGAAAGGATAATAGCCTTATCTCTGATGGTATTCTGGGACAGAGGCCAGTACTAAATAGATCCTGTACTAAATAGATTAAAGAAAAAAGATCTTTACAATGTGTTAGTAGTAACAATCAGAAGAAACCTTATATTGCTTCCTGCTCAAAGGGTTCATGGACACAGAAGCCTCAATGAAGAACATTAAAACAACCCAGAAATGACCAATGTTTTACAATTGTTTTTCTTTTCATGTTTATTAGCTAATGCATTTTTAGTGAACTCTTTTAAGGTAGTATTTATTTTATTATTTTTTAATAGTAGAAGTATAAACATATGATGTTTGGTTATAAACAGCAAGACATTTTTCTTCTAATGCAAAAAGCAGGGAAAAACCATGCTAGAGTAATGAAAAGTCTAAAACAAAAACCAAAAGCTTATCTAAACCACACCAGAGGCAATCCATGCAATTCAGCCAGTGTTATTCAAAGGCCATCAGAATGAGTGATCTTAGGAACCTAACTTGGGTATATAAACATCTATCTTGGTAAACAGTTGCTATAGTCCCCAGAATGTTTAACTACTACAATATATCAAATGCCTTTTAATAGTCAATTATTTATTCTTTAGCTCACTATCACGTATAACAACACCCCTAAGAGGTATGTTTCCATCGCCATGCTCCAAACATTACAGATGAAAAAAATGAGTCATACTTCCAAGGCCTTTTAAGCAATCACTGGCAAACTACTAAGAAACAGAGTTCTTCACTCCTAGGCTACAATGCTTCTTCTGTGTCTTTTCTAACAATCATAATCAGACACGTATTCAATAAGCTCCTGGGCAAAAAGCATATGGTCCACAGATACTGCAAAGATAACATGTTTGAAAACATTTTTTTCCATCACCCACTCTCTAAAATCTGCTGTCTCCTCCCGTGTTAATTCTACCCTGGTTAATGGCTCCAGCACCCATAAAATCCCCAAGATGAAGTGTGGAAGTCATCCTATATCTTCTTAATCTACATCTTCCATCTACGTCTTCCCACACTATTCAAAACATTCAAGATACCAAGTCCCAACAATCAGATCTTTCTGTGTTTATTTCAGACCATCACGATCTCTTATTGGGTCAGTTAAACTATTCTCTCGGAGGGTTTCTTAACTCCATCCTGTGTACAACCTTCAGAATGATTTCTGTAAACTGGGCATTAGTTGTATTACATCCCTGCCCTCAGGAAAATTCCAAACCCCTTGGCTTCAAGGCCCTCCTAAGGCAGGCCTCTTCCTAAAACTCCAGCTTCATTTAAGCATAATAAACTACTTATAATTCTTGCTGTTTCACAAACTTCCAGGCTTTTCCACATGCTGTTCTCTCTGCTTGGGCTGTCCTTTCCTAACTAGCATCTTAATGAGTGTTCCAAGTTTGAGCAGAATTTCTACAAACTACTCAAGCTTTACCTCCTCTGTCAAGTCTTCTCTGATGCACCCAAACAAAGCTATTTACTTCTTGGCTCTATTATAAAACTTAGCATATTATTTTATAATTTTTTAGTTTACATATCATCTCTATCTTTAGAATGTGAGCTCTTTGAGAACTGGGACCTTATGCCTTCAAAATATGTGGAACTCCTATCTCCTGGCATACAGACAGCACTCAAAAGCCATCTGGTAAATAAAACAGACAGAAATAACTACTTTTAGTCTCTTATAGTTTGGTGTTACATGTTATATATAATGATATATGCTTTTCAACATTGACTACAAAGTACACTATCTGAAACAGGATTTCTACACTTGATCTTAGCCAAAAGGCCGAGAAGCGATGAAACAGGATTTCTAAACCATGGTATTAATGCAATTCTTGGGCAATTCTTGGTTGTATGGGGCTGTCATGTGCATTTGCGGGATGTTTTAGCAGCATCCCTGGTCTCTATCCACTAGATGCCAGCAGCCTCCCTGTAACCTCTCACCCAGCTGTGACAACCAAAAATGTCTCCTGACACTACTAAAGGTCCTTGTGGGGTGGGGGGGGTGGGGGTGGGCAGCAGTGGCAGGTGCAAAATCACCCTTAGTTAAGGTCTACTGGTCTAAAATATCAAATTATTTGAAACAAAGAATTGGCAAGTTGGAGGCTAATTCTTGTTTAAAAATTTTGTTTGATTTGCTATCTCAATAATACTTGTAGGCTATACAAAGAGAAAAAAACAGTCCTTAAAAAACGTGCTTTAGGACTTCACTGGTGGCGCAGTGGTTAAGAATCCACCTGCCAATGCAGGGGACACGGGTTCAAGCCCTGGTCCGGGAAGATCCCACATGCCGCAGAGCAACTAAGCCTGTGTGCCACAACTACTGAGCCCACGTGTCACAACTACTGAAGCCCGTGCGCTTAGAGTCCGTGCTCCACAACGGGAGAAGCCACTGCAATGAGAAGCCCATGCACCGCAACAAAGAGCAGCCCCCACTTGCCTCAACTAGAGAAAGCCTGCACGCAGCAACAAAGACCCAATACAGCCAACAATCAATCAATCAATAAATAAAATTAAAAATAAAGAAAGAAAAAAGAAAATCTTTTGAGGCAGAACAGTTTTCATTATGAAAAACAAATTACATTGCTATGAGAAGTTTAATTAATTAACCCCTTTCGCTCTAATTAGGAAAGCATTATATATTTACATGCCAGAAGAAAGCAAGACAATTTTCCAATTTCAGCTTCTAGTAACCAGTGAAAAGGATGGACATATTTACAATTCCCAAGAAGCACCATTAACCAGCTGTAGATATGACATCACCTGTCAATCACTATTGGCACATAGTAGGCACACAAGAAATATTTGCTGAGTGAATTAACTTTGGCCATCTATGTACAAGACTTCTACTAGGTATTGTGGAGGACAAAGAGAAGTTTGACTGCCTACTGTAATGCAAGCTCCTTAAAGATGGAGAGGACTGTACCTTGTTTTTGTCTCTCTGGCACATAATTAGTTATTTGTTGAATAAAGGAATTAGTTAAAACTGCATTACTAAATTTAAGGATTTTTTCCTCCCCTTTTTAACAATCAAGTTTCCCTTGCTGGTCTCTGACTTGGAGGCAATTAAATCAGTTGCTACGGTTGTATGTTTCATTCATTTATAAATTGTATCAAGACCAATCTTTTGATTCACTGTGGCCAAAAAGAATACATACTCTCTGTGGTTTAAGTTATAGTGTTACTGCCAGGTAAAAAAAGAGGGTAATAATCTGGTCGTCCATTCATACTAACTCTACACTTACCAACCAGATAATGATAATCAAAAGGCTTGTTAGTATTCATAAATCTTATACGAATGGATCACATAATCTTTCATGATTTTCAGCAGTGATCACTGAGAAAGCACCAAGCTGCCAAAGCACCAAAATGTGAACATGGTCCAATTGGCAGGTCATAAAGCTCTCAGAATTTATACAAAATACAGTACACTGAAGAAGCACTCTTAAATAGGAGTGCTATAAATGGGACACAAACAAAAGGAAAATAAGAATTCTGTCATCTTACTACTGTGTTAGGGAAAACAAAATAAATATTGATACAATAGTTTGATAAGAGTAATACAAAAGAAAATAAGGAATTCCATGTAAAATATTAGCACCAACTGAGAACGTGCAGCCAGCCCCCAACCTACAGGTTATTCTCATTTCTAAACTTTGGTTTAGAATTTAGACTGCATGTGGAAAGAATCAAATGACATGTAAAGCATCTGCCACAGTGCATGACACAAAGTAGGTACCAATAAATGGTATGTTGAAACAAAACGCAGGGCTTAAGTCTGATTTACCTATTCAGACTCAGATGCCCATGCTCAACAATGGGGACAGTGGAATAAAGTGAAGGGTGGACTACAGGCCAGAGGTGGTGGTAGGGCCAGAATCAGGGAAGGGGGAGAGGAAGGGGAAGAACATCTGAGCAGGCATTATGTTCCCTTCCCTTCACCACCTGTCATGGTCTGGCTGGGCTGAGATGAAAGTCTCATGTAAAGCTGAAGTTAGTTTCAGAGGGAGGGTGATTCTTTTCCCCCCTACAATGTATACATTATTGAGTTTTCAAAAATAATGATAATAAAGGAGGAAAGAAACTTCTTCATCAGAAACCGGAGGGAAGAAACATTGCTGGGTTTATGCTCTGCTGAAAATAAGAACTCAGATGGGAGCTCTCACCAGATGGTTTTAGTTTCCTCTGTAGGGCATAAGGTTAGGAAAGAGGAAGAACAAGAGAGCTTAAGAGAATAAAAGGCATGAATAATCCTTGGAGAGTATGTATAAGAGAGATAAATGAATGAATAAGATGAATTATTTAGAGATGAATAAAAAGAACTGATTTCACAGCAATTCTAGTTAGACTGAAGCTAAACAATTTGCCTGTTGGTGGCAACCCACATGGATACAGAATTGAGCAAAGGATAGTATGTTAAGAGAATGAGAAATTATTAAGTGGCAATAGAGATGAAGAGGGAAATTCAGTCTATTATGCTTTCAAAAAACATGAATAATTGCTATGTGAGGTCCTATATTAGGGCTTCGATATTCAGAGATGAATAGAGCATGATCCTGCCCCCAGGAAACTCATGCACCACTGCAGCAAGGTGATAAACAAAGAACCAAAGAAGTTTAATACTGAGTCCTTATGGCATTTGGCAACTCTAATTTTTTAAAGGCAATTGTTACATTGTTTTATTCTCTAGCATCATATATTTATGATTTGTGTCTATATAAACTATGAACCAAAATAATAAAATGCACATTTATACACCTACCACTCAATTCATGTACTAAAACTTATACTTTTATATTCATCTGAAATCTTCTGCCTGTCTTTTAAAGCTCCTTGTAATATGGCAGCATCTTCACATAACTCATCTAATTTCCAGCTATTTCTTCCAAGCTTTCTATTCTAGTCAGACATATTTGACAGAAGCATTACACGAACTTAAGTGTCCAAGAAAACATCTCCTCTTTCTTGTCCAAAAGAAACAAAGAATTGAGGAAATATTATTTGCCTAATAAATGCATTTCTTATATTACTACAGGAACTAAAAGCTTTTCCTTATAAAGATTTTAAATAGTTTGTAAAGGTAATAAAAGTTCACATGAATGGATGGTTAAGTGCTAAAAAGTACCTTCAAACGTTGTCATGGAAACTTAAAACTCTGAAAAGGATTTATATTATCTTTTCATTCTGGCAAGAAAAATGTTATTTTACCTTGCATTTTAAAATAAGGTTTAAAATTATCATTAAAAAAGTTACTACCCCAGGGACTTCCCTGGTGGCGCAGTGGTTGAGAATCTGCCTGCCAATGCAGGGGACACAGGTTCGAGCCCTGGTCGGTGAAGTTCCCACATGTTACGGAGCTCTAAGCCCATGCGCCACAACTACTGAGCATACGCTCTAGAGCCTGCAAGCCATAACTACTGAGTCCGCATGCCACAACTACTGAAGTCTGTGTGCTCTAGGGCCTGCGTGCTGCAACTACTGAAGCCTGCACACCTAGAACCCGTGCTCCGCAACAAGAGAAGCCACTGCAATGTGAAGCTCTCGCACCACCACAACGAAGAGTAGCTCCTGCTCACCGCAACTAGAGAAAGCCCACGCACAGCAGTGAAGACCCAATGCAGCCAAAAATAAATTAATTAATTAAAGAAAAAAAAAGTTACTACCCTAAACAGGATCCTTCTCTTTCATGAACTTTTAAATTGTGGTACAATACACATAACAAAAAATTTACTATCTTAACCATTTCTAAGTGTACAGTTCAGTTGCACTAAGTACATTCACACTGTTGTGCAACCATCACCATTGTCCATCTCCAGAACTTTTCATTTTGCAAAATTGAAACTCTTTATATATAAAACAGTAACTTCCCATTCGTCTCTCCCCATGGCCCCTGGAAATTACCATTCCACTTTCCGTCTCTGTGAATTTGACTACTCTAAGTATCTCATATAAGGGGAATCATACATTTGTCCTTCTGTGTCTGGCTTATTTCATTTAACATAATATCTTCAAAGTCCATCCATATTGTAGCATGGGTCAGGATTTCCTTCTTTTTTAAAAAAAATTGTGGTAAAAACACATAACATAAAATGTACCATCTTAAGCATTTTTTAAAGTGTATGGCAGTCTTACCTATATGTATATTGTTGTCCAACAGATCTCCAGAAATTTTTTACCTTGCAACACTGAAACTCTATACCCATTGAACACCATCTTCCCATTTCCCCTTCCCACCCAGCCCCTGACAACCACATTTCTACCTTTAAAGAATCTGACTACTTTAGATACCTCATTTAAGTGTAATCATGCAGTGTTTGTCTTTTTGTGACTGGCTTACTTCACCTAGCATAATATCCTCAAGGTTCATCCTGTTATAGTACATGACAAGATTTCCTTTTTTTTTTTTTGCAGTATGCGGGCCTCTCACTGTTGTGGCCTCTCCCGTTGTGGAGCATAGGCTCCGGACATGCAGGCTCAGCGGCCATGGCTTACGGGCCCAGCCGCTCCGTGGCATGTGGGATCTTCCCAGACCGGGACATGAACCCGTGTCCCCTGCATCAGCTGGTGGACTCTCAACCACTGCGCCACCAGGGAAGCCCGAGATTTCCTTATTTTTTAAGGCTGACTAATATTCCATTGTGTGTATTGATATATACCACATTTTCTTTATCCATTCATCCGTCAATGGACATTTAGGTTGCTTCTACCTCTTGGCAGAATAATGCTGCAATGAACATGAGTGTGCAAATATCTCTTTGAAATCCTATTGTCAATTCTTCTAAAAGTGGGATTTCTGGGTCATATAGCAATCTATTTTTTTCTAAGACTTGATTTTTTTTTTTTGATTAGTTTTAGGTTCACAGCAAAACTGAGAAAAAGGTACAAGATTTCCCGTATAGGGCTTCCCTGGTGGCGCAGTGGTTGAGAATCTGCCTGCCAATGCAGGGGACATGGGTTCCAGCCCTGGTCTGGGAGGATCCCACATGCCGTGGAGGAACTAAGCCCGTGAGGCACAACTACTGAGCCTGCGCGTCTGGAGCCTGTGCTCCGCAACGGGAGAGGCCGTGACAGTGAGAGGCCCGCGCACCGCGATGAAGAGGGGCCCCCGCTCGCCGCAACTGGAGAAAGCCCTCGCACAGAAACAAAGACCCAACACAGCCAAAAATAAATAAAATAAATTAAAAAAAAAAAAAGATTTCCCGTATACCTCATACCCCCCACATATGCACAGCCTCCACCATTATCAACATTCTCACCCTGGAGTGGTATGTTTGCTACAACTGATAAAACTACAATGACCAATGATAATCACCCAAAGTCCACAGTTTACATTAGAGGTCATTCTTGGTGCTGTACATTCTATGGGCAGACTCTCAACCACTGCGCCACCAGGGAAGCCCTGCCCATTTTTTAATTAGGTTGTAAGTTTCTACTTGCTGTTGAGTTGCGGAGTTTTTTATATGTTCTGGATATTAACCCCTTACCAGATACAAAGATTTGCAAACATTTTCTCTCATTCCATGGGTTGCCTTTTACTCTGTTGATTGTGTTTGACTGACAGAAGTTCTAAATTTTGATGAGTTCAATTTATCTACATTTTCTTTTGTTGCCTGTGCTTTTGGTTCACATCCAAGAAATTATTGCCACATCCAATATAAGGAAGCTTTCCCTTATGTTCTCGTTTAGGAGCTTTGCAGTTTTCTCATGCATTAGGGTTCTTTCATGGACGTTTAACAATTCTCTTACAGATTTGGAAAGTTCCCACTTAAACCTAAATTATCTTTTAAAGATATACCTCTCTGAAATTAATGACTGAGAGCTATACATGTGAGGTCAAAGAACTGTGTATTTTCTAACAGAAATATAGCTGCAACAACAAATGGACAAAGATAATAATAAAAATTATCTGCTCCTTCCAAATCAATTTGTACCTCCAGTTTTAAGTCACCAATCCAAGAAACAATATAGATTATCTTGAGAAATTCAGAAATTTCAATTTAGGGTTGCTGTTAAAATTAAAGTGTTTAGGCCCCTACACCAAAGGCTCTCTCTCTATTACAATTTTATAGTTTTCTATTTGCTTTTTTAAATTATTATCTTCTCCATCCTCCATCGCCATGCCTTTTGATGCTGCCACTATTATTACCTTTGAAAAATGCCTAATCTAACTTATTTTGCAAACAGCTGCCTCAAAAGACTAAGGGTGCCTTTATCACTAGGCACCAATCTAAGACGTCTGTTTTCTGAAATAATGTTTATTCATTAATACTCCTGAACACCCACTTTGTGCAAGATACTATGGGTAATACAAAGCTGCAAAACTCACCAGAAGGGGCTTCTTATCAGGGCCTATTAAGGCCATACTCGGTATCATATTCACCCAGGATAGGGGCCTGGAAACAAAGCATAAAAGCAGGGCAGCATGGAGCATTTCTCCCCAGTGGATCATCAGAGCAGGCAATACAGCCAACAAGGAACTAGCTCTTTTCTGGCCCTCCAGATGATATGTCAGGTTCAAGGGACCAAGACACATCTGGTACATCCAAGAGAACTTGTTAGACGTTAGTTCAATACTAGATCATGGTTTTGAATGCCAGGGTAAGACATAGAGACTTTTATTTTATTTTCTTACCACTGATTTCTGAATAAGAGATTAACATGATTGAAGCTCTAGGAATATTAATATGGCAGCAGTATGTAAGGGCACTAGAAGTTAGAGACTGGAGACAGGAAGAGTATTACATTTCATTGGTAGAATAATAATAATAATAATAATGATGATGATGATGATGATATAACAGCAGTAGCCAACACTTTTTTTTTTAACAACTTATATTAGCCAAACATTGTTCTAATGATTTTTTCATGTATTAACTCCTCATAACAACTCTATGAGGTACTTTAGGTAAAAATATTATCCCTATTTCATAGATGGGGAAATTGAGGCATGGAGAGATTAAGTAACTTGCTCAGGGTCTCACAGATATTAAGTAGCAGGACCAACATTTGAACCCAGATAATCTAGTTCCAGAGTCTCTACTATTAATCACTCCATGATACCACTTCTCAGAGTACACTACATATACTCACATTGTCTAATATTTTAGGAAAACGCTTAAGGAATAACTCATCCATCCCTGAAACCTGATAATGACAGAGCTGATAGTTCTGGTATTAGACTCAGCAAATCAACACATGTGAGGATATCATGTGGGACTAGAAAATGAGAACTTAAAGAATAGTTGGTACCTCTTTATTCAATGCCCACCAAGTGCCCAGTATTCTTCATGCATCATCTCATTTAATCCTCACACCAACCTAAGAGAGGGGCATTATTTTAAATCTACCTTTTTTCAGTTGAGGAAATCTAGGCTCAGAGAGGCTATACCTTCTGTCCCTCATTATACAGCCCATCAGTGACAGAAGCAGAAGTAGAATCCAGATCCCAATCAATCCCGTGTTCTTCCTACTCTCTTATGTGGAGGGCATGCAGCAACGGGACAGGAATACTGCCAGTCTGGAAGGCTGCAGTCCTTCTGCCCTCAGAAGGCTAGCGCCCTCATCTGAAACACTCTGGAGCCATGCCGGTATGTGTATAGTTATGTCCCCAGGGTGCTTCTCCACCCAGCCAGAAGTTACACCAGGTGGATGCCTGAGTCAGCCCTTGTTCCAAGGCTAGAACTAGCCTGTGAGTTTGGGCAGGACTGAGGCGGCTCTGAGGATTCTTATACACAAAATACAAACGTGAAACCCCATGGAAAAATACAGGCTTGAAGGACTATCACTATGCAGCCCTCCACGAAGAGAGGTAAAAAAGAAAAAATTCTCTGAAGGGAAATGCTCTGAGTCATATGGAGCTGAGGATAGCACCTGGAGATTAGCAACCCAAGAGAAGAGAGCTAGAGTTCAGGAAATTGTCTATGCTTGTTTTCTCAGGGAATTCCCATATGTTTAACCTCAGTTTCTCAAAACTTATTTCTTCGAAAAATGGTTAAGACATAATGTGTAATTAAAAAAGCAAAACACAAAATTTGAAAAATGCTGGAATTTTCCTTTTTACTTCTTTTTTTTTTTTTCTGAACTTTTCAAATTTCCTATCATAGACATATGTTACATCCAGGGGTAAAAATAAAATAAACTAATTGAAATACTTTTAACCTATACTTAGGAAGAGGGGGAAAACCCCCACAAATTTCCCATAGAGTAGTCTAATAATTCCCAAATACTCAAACAGGCAACATCAAAATCACCTGAAACATTTGTAAAAAATACAAATTTCCAGAGCCCAAAGACCTACACAGTCAGAATTTCCCTGGGTGGGGCCTAGGAATCTAGAGTTTCAACAAGCTCCCTAGGTGACTATAATAATATATATCAAGGAAGTCCAAAAGCACCTTCACTTCTCTTTTTCTTTCTGAGGTTCTTTGATGATTTATTTAATGCTAGGACAAATTTATATTGAAAGGCAAACACAATATTTAACAGTGACTGGACTGTAGACTTGGATGGCCTACTGTCTCACCATTTATCTCTGCAAACTTCTGAACATCACTTAGGGTTTTCAGTTCTTGTCTTGGACATGCTGCTACACACAGTGCTACAGACTTGATCTTCCGGTTTATCAAGTCCAGATTGCATGGATCCAAAAAGAACACGTACCTAAAGCATGAAGAAAAATATTGAGATATTATTTCACAAAATACAGTCTGGTTCACTGCATATTTGAATAAACCTAAGAGCAAAGAACATCTCATTTCCCCTTCACAAATTTAATCATAGATGAACAAACATTTCACAAATCTAATCAAACACGAATTTTTTTAAAATAATTGCTTATAAACATACTGTTAACAGTGGGGATGGAGGAAATACGGGACTCATATTTTTCATGATCTATTTTTCTAATATTTAAAATTTTGCAATGTGTATTTTATAATCAAAATTGTCTATTTTAGTATTTTTAAAATAACTAACTTTAGTTTTATTTTTTTTGACAAAGTTGTATCCCCCAAATTACTGAAATACTGTTATATAACATGAATTATAATTTAAACATAAACTTTAATGAATATATAATCATATATAAAGTGTATCATTATAAAAATGAACATATATTGATATATACAAGGTATAGCCAAGAAGGCTGAGTAGGAAGACCCTGAGATTATCTCCTCCTATGGGCACACCAAAATTACAACAGCAACTATTGATGAGAATGATCTGAAGACTAGCAGAAAAGATTTCCCGCAACTAAAGATATAAAGAGGGAATCACAGTCAGATGAACAGTGGGGTGGAGATGTGGTACAGGAAAGATCCACACCTCTCAGTAGGCAACCCACAAATGGGAGGATAATCACAATTGCAGAGGTTCTCCCCAGGGAGAGAGGGATCCGTGCCTCATATGGATGCCCAGCCCTGGGACCCTGAACCAGGAAAACAAGCCTCCAGAACATCTGACTTTGAAGGTCAGCAGGGTTTGCACACTGGAGAGTCAGAGGGCAGTAGGAAACAGAGACTCCACTCTTAAAGGACACACACAAAATCTCACATGCTCCAAAACCCAGCACAGATATAGTAATTTGAAATGAGTCTAGGTCAGACTCACTTGCTGATCTTGGGAGAGCCTCCTAGACAGGTAGGAGGCAATTTCAACCCACCTAGGGACATGATTGCTGGTCACAGCCATTTTGGGGAACTTGTTCTACCATAAGGACATTGGTGCTGACAAGCACTATTTTGGAGTCCTCCCTCTAGCCTATCAGCACCAGGGGCTTACCTGCCCACAAGCTGGTTACCCCAGGCCCAGGACGCCCCCCAACCCAGGACAAGCAGCCAGCCATGCAGGGACCCAACCTCACCATCCGATGGGCCAACACCAGCCCCAGGCACCATAGAGAGCTACCCCAGGACCTACTCCCACCCACCAGAGGGCCAAGACCTACTGTAAGCTATGCTGGGACACAGGCCTATCCACCAGCAGGCTAGCACCCGCCCCAAGACTCACCAAACTTTGCAGCCACCCATGCTGGGAACCAGCCCTGCCCACCAGCAGACTGACATTAGCCCTGGACCCCCTGGAACCCACTGTCAGCCATGCCAGGACCCATGTCCATCCACCAAAAACATTAAACACTGCAGGGGGAAGAGGGTGTTAAAATTGCACCTTCCTTGTTAGAATGTCTTTGAACTTAAGAGACTATCAACTTAAAATAATCATGCATAAATATGTTGTTATATAGGAACCTCATAATAACCACAAATCAATAATCTATAATAGATACACAAAAAAGAGAAAGGAATCCAAACGTAACACTAAAGGGAGTCATCAAATCACAAGGGAAGAGAGCAAACGAAGAAGAAAGGAACAAAACAGAACTACAAAAACAACCAGAAAACAATTAACAAAATGGGAATAAGTACACACATATTAATAATTGTTTAAATGTGAATGGACTAAATTCTCTAATCAAAAGACATAGAGTGGCTGAATTGATAAAAAAATGAAACCCATCTATATGCTGCCTACAGGAGACACACTTCAGATCTAAAGACAGATACAGACTGAAAGTGGGGGGAGATGGAAAAAGGTATCCCATACAAGTGGAAACCAAACGAAAGCTGGGGTAGCAATACTTAGAACAGAGAAAATATACTTTAAAACAAAGACTGTAACAAGAAACAAAGAAGCATATCATATAATGATCAAGGGATTGATCCAAGAAGCAGATATAACAATTGTAAATACATACGTACCCAACACAGGAGCATTTAAACACATAAAGCAAATATTAGCAGACAAAGGGAGAAATTGACACAGTTTCTTGTATTATTAATTGTTAATTGCTGATTGTATTATTAACACAAGAATAGTAGGGGACTTTAACAGCCCACTTACATTAATGGACAGAAAATCAATAAGGAAACACTGGCCTTAAATGACACATTAAATCAGATGGACTTAACTGATATATAAAGAACATCCCATCCAAAAGCAGCAGAATACACATTCTTTTCAAGTGCTCATAGAACACTGTCCAGGATAGATCACATGCTAGGCCACAAAACAAATCTCAACAAATTTAAGAATACTGAAATCATATCAAGCATCTTTTCTGGCCTCAATGATATGAGACCATAGTTGGTAGAAATCAACTATAAGAAACAAAACTGCAAAAGCCACAAACATGTGAAGGGTAAACAATATGCTACTAAACAAGCAATGGGTCACTAAAGAAATCACAGAGGAAATAAAAAAAAACCTGGAGACAAATGAGAACAGAAATACAACAATCCAAAATCTATGACACGCAGCAAAAGCAGTTCTAGGAGGAAAGTTTATAGTGATCAAGTTTACTGCAGGAAACAAGAAAAATCTCAAATAAAAAACCTAACCATACATCTAAAGGAACTGGGAAAAGAAGAACAAACAAAACCCAAAGTTAATAAAAGGAAAGAAATAATAAAGACCAGAGCAAAAATAAAATGAAATAGTGACTAAAAAATGATAGAAAAGATCAATGAAACTAAGAGTGGGTTCTTTGAAAAGACAAACAAAATTGGTAAGCCTTTAGCCAGACTCATCAAGAGAAAAAAAGAAGGCCCAAATAAAGAAAATCAGAAATGAAAGAGAAGTTGCAACTAACACCACAGAACTTCAAAGCATCACAAGAGATTACTATGAACAATTATATGCCAACAAAATGGACAACCTAGAAGAAATGAATAAATTCCTAGAAACATATGATCTTCCAAGACTGAATCAGGAAGAAACAGAAAATATCTATACACTGATTACCAGGAAAGAAATTGATTCAGTAATCAAAAAACTCCCAACAAACCAAAGTCCAGGACCAGAGAGCTTCACAGGTGAATTCTACCAAACACTTAAAGAAGAAGTAAAACCTATCCTTCTCAAACTATACCAAAAAATTGAAATGGAAGGAATGCTTCCAAACTCATTCTATGAGGCCAGCAACACCCTGATACCAAAACTAGACAAAGACGTCATAGAAAAAGAAAATTACAGGCCAATATCACTGATGAACATAGATGCAAAAATTCTCAACAAAATATCAGCAAACCGAATTCAAGACATTAAAAGGATCATACACTATGATCAAATGGCATTTATCCCAGGGATGCAAGGATGATTTAACATCTCTCAATCAATCAATGTGATACACTACATTAACAAACTGAAAAATAAAAATCACATGGTCATCTCAATAGATGTGGAAAAAAACTTTTGGCAAAATTCACCATCCATTTGCGATAAAAACTGTTAACAAAGTGGGCATAGAAGGAACATATCTCAATATAATAAAGGCCATAAATGACAAGCCCACAGTTAACATCATACTCAAAGGTGAAATGTTGAAAGCATTTCCTCTAAAATCAGGAACAAGACAAGGGTGCCCACTCTTGCCACTTTATTCAACATGGGAGGCCTAGCTACAGAAATCAGACAAGAAAAAGAAATAAAAGGAATCTAAACTGGAAAGGAAGAGGTAAAACTATCACTGATATCAGATGACGATACTATATACAGAAAATCCTAAAGACACCACCAAAAACTATCAATATTAGAACTCATCAATGAATTCAGTAAAGTGGCAGGATAAGAAAATTAATATACAGAAATCTGTTATGTTTCTATATACTAACAACAAACTATCACAATGAGAAATTAAGAAAACATCTCATTTACAATTGCATCAAAAAAAAAAAAAAAAAAGCCCTAGGAATAAATCTAACCCAAGGAGGTTAGAAACCTACACTCAGAAAACTCTAAGACACTGATGAAAGAAACTGAAGATGACACAAATGGAAAGATACACCATACTCATGGACTGGAAGAATTAATACTGTTAAAATTACCTTACTCCCCAACACAATCCACAGAGTCAGTGCAATCCCTATCAAAATATCAATGGCATTTTTCATAGAATTACAACAAATAATTCTAAAATTTGTATGGAAACACAGAAGGCCACAAATAGGCAAAACAATCTGAGAAAGAAGAACAAGCTGGAGGTATCATGCTCCCTCATTGCAAACTGTACTACAAAGCTACAGTAGTCAAAACAGTGTGGTACTTGCACAAAAACAGACAAATAGAAAAATGGAACAAAACAGAGAGCCCAGAAATTAACTCATGCACTTATGATCAGTTAATCTATGACAAAGAAGACAAGGATATACACTGGGGAAAAGACAGCCTCTTCAATAAACGGTGTTAGGAACACCAGCCAGCCACATGCTAAAGAATCAAACTGGACTACTTTCTCATACCATATACAAAAATAAACTCAAAATGGATTAAAGATTAAATGTAAGATCCGACTGTAAAACTCCTAGAAGATAACACAGGTAAAGTGAGAGAGTGGCATGGACATATATACACTACCAAACGTAAAATAGATAGCTAATGGGAAGCAGCTGCATAGCACAGGGAGATCAGCTCGGTGCTTTGTGACCACCTAGAGGGGTGGGACAGGGAGGGTGGGAGGGAGGGAGACACAAGAGGGAAGAGATATGGGAACATATGTATATGTATAACTGATTCACTCTGTTATAAAGCAGAAACTAACACACCATTGTAAAGCAATTATACTCCAATAAAGATGTTTAAAAAAATGCTATTAGACATTGGTCTTAGCAAATTTTTTGGATCTGTCTCCTCAAGCAAGGGAAACAAAAGAAAAATAAACAAATGGGACTACATCAAACTAAAAAGCTTTTACATGCCAAAGGAACTATCAAAAAAATGAAAAGGCTGCCTACTGAATGGCAGAAGATATTTGCAAATGATATGTCCAATAAGGGGGTAATATCCAAAATATAGAAAAAACTCATATAACTCAACATCAGAAAAACAAACAACCCAATTAAAAAATAGGAAGAGGACCTGAACAGACAATTTCCCAAGAAAACATACATATGGCCAACAGGGATATGAAAAGATGCTCAACATCACTAAACATCAGTGAAATGCAAACCAAAACCATAAGATATCACCTCACACCTGTCAAAATGGCTATCCTCAAAATGACAACAAGTAGCAAGTATTGGCAAGGATGTGGAGAAAAGGGAACCCTCGTGTACAGTTACTGGGAATATAAATTGGTACAGCCACAATGGAAAATAGTACTGATGTTCCTAAAAAAATTAAAAATAGAACTACCATACGATCCTGCAATTCCACTTCTGGGTATTTTTCCAAAGAAAACTAATAAAACACTTAATTTGAAAAGGTATATGCACCCCTATGTTCATTTGCAGCATTATTCACAACAGCCAAGATATGGAAGCAACCTAAGTGCCCATTGATGGATAAATGGATAAAGAAGATGTGTTACATACATGTATGTATAATGGAATATTACTCAACCATAAAAAAGAATGAAATCTTGCCAGCTGTGACAACATAGATGGACCTAGAGAGTATTATGCTAAGTGAAATAAGTCAGAGAGTGAAAGACAAATACACATATGATTCCATATGTGGAATCTAAGAAACAAAACAATTGAACAAACATGACAAAACAGAAACAGACTCATAGATACAGGGAACAAACAGGTGCTTTCCAGATGGGCCGGGGGAGGTGGGGGATGGGTGAGATAGGTGAGGGAGATTAAAAGGTACAAACTTGCAGTTACAAAATAAATGAGTCACAGTTACAAAACGTACAGCATGGGGAACAGAGTTAATATTATTGTAATATCTTTGTACAGGTGATAGATAGTAACTACTTATCATGGTGTTCATTTTGTAATATATAGAAATATCAAGTCACTATGCTGTGCACCTGGAATTAACATCATGTTGTATGTCAATTACACTTCAATTAAGAAAAGAAAAAAAAGGGAATTCCATGGTAGTCCAGTGGTTAGGACACTGCACTTTCACTGCCGAGAGCCCAGGTTCAATCCCTGGTCGAGGAACTAAGATCCCACAAGGTATGCAGCAGGGCCAAAAAAAAAAAAAAAAAAAAAATTTAATGGGTAAAAAATATCTTACTGTTTTAGTTGCATTTTTGATGAATTTGAACATTACTTCATATATTGTTCATTTGTATTTTCAATTTTTTTGTATCTTTTGCTTGTTTTTAAAATTGAGGTGTTCTGCTACTCACTGAATCATAAAAACTTTGTATATTAAGGGTATTAAATTTATGTTAAGGCTGATACAAGTATTTTCATGATTTGCCAACTGTCACTTTGAAATAGTTTTCTATTTTTGCCATCAAATCTTTTGTTTTATTTTTGTAATTAGTTCACTAAATTTTTATGGTTCAAAAAGTAGCTCTCCATTCTCATATCAAATGTTTCATAGAGGGCTTCCCTGGTGGCGCAGTGGTTGAGAGTCCGCCTACCGATGCAGGGGACACGGGTTCGTGCCCCGGTCCGGGAAGATCCCACATGCCGCGGAGCGGCTGGGCCCGTGAGGCATGGCCGCTGAGCCTGCGTGTCCGGAGCCTGTGCTCCGCAACGGGAGAGGCCACGGCAGTGAGAGGCCTGTGTACCGCAAAAAAAAAAAAAAAAAAATGTTTCATAGATACAATTTGGTGTACAGAAAAGAGAGAAAAGATGTTACTTTAATTTTCTAAGTAATTAACCAATTATCCTAGTGCTTTTTTTTTTCTTTTTTTCGGTACACGGGCCTCTCACTGTTGTGGCCTCTCCCGTTGCGGAGCACAGGCTCCGGACACGCAGGCTCAGCAGCCATGGCTCACGCGCCCAGCCGCTCCGCGGCATGTGGGATCTTCCCGGACCGGGGCACGAACCCGTGTCCCCTGCATCGGCAGGCGGACTCTCAACCACTGCGCCACCAGGGAAGCCCCCTAGTGCTGTTTTTAAAATATTATTTCCTGTTCATAGCATGTTGTCACTCTTCTACACTAGAGGATATGGGTTTATGTTCTCTATTTTGTTTCATTGATTCATCTGAATGTTCTGGTGTTAGTAAAAACAAAAAAATTTTAAAAGGACATATAAACTTGAGCTAATGAATATATAATTATAAAAATGCATTATAAAATTTAATATATAAAGTTGAATATAGACTAGAGGAAAATACACCACCAGTTCAACTACAGTCATCTCTGGATATTAGAATAAAGTGATTTTAATTTTTTTCTTCTACTTTTAGGGGCAGGACAGGAATAAAGACACAGATGTAGAGAATGGACTTGAGGACACAGGGAGCAGGAAAGGTAAGCTGGGACGAAGTGAGAGAGTAGCACTGGCACATATACACTACCAAATGTAAAATAGATAGCTAGTGGGAAGCAGCTGCATAGCACAGGGAGATCAGCTCTGTGCTTTGCGACCACCTAGAGGGTGGGATAAGGAGGGTGGGAGGGAGATGCAAGAGGGAGGGGATATGGGGATATACATATTCATATAGCTGATTCATTTTGTTATACAGCAGAAACTAACACAACTCTGTAAAGCAACTATACTCCAATAAAGATGTTAAAAAAAAAGAATTCTTATTTTCTAGAATGAGTGCCAATTACTTTTGAGTTGAGATGACTATAATAATAAATGTTGTTTTCTAAAAATGTCCATTTCATATAAACAAAATACTCCCCAAGGGGCTTCCCTGGTGGCCCCGTGGTTAAGAATCCGCCTACCAATGCAGGGGACATGGGTTCGATTCCTGGTCCGGGAAGATCCCACATGCTGCAGAGCAACTAAGCCCGTGTGCCACAACTACTGAGCCTGCGCTCTAGAGCCCACGAGCCACAACTACTGAGCCCACGCGCCACAACTACTGAAGCCTGCACGCCTAGAGCCTGTGCTCCACAACAAGAGAAATCACTGCAGTGAGAAGCCCATGTACCGCAACGAAGAGTAGCCCCCGCTCACCGCAACTAGAGAAAGCCCACGCACAGCAACGAAGACCCAACGCAGCCAAAAATAAATAAATAAAATTAAAAAAAAATACTCCCCAAATCCTAAATTATGTTTGGTTTCCTGTACGTTTATATTTTAGGAAAGAGAAAATTAATTAGAAATTACACTAAAACATTTTTTTTAATGTTATAAAGGTAGAAGAGATGACAAAGATTGCAGATGTTATCATTTGTCCAAAGAGAAGGTAAGAGCCAAACACTCTTAACTGAGATAAACAAAGTCTAATATTATTGATCCAGGGAGAGAGTACAAGCAGGGATACTTTCTCCCAAGATAAGAGTTAAAGAACCTCCAGCCCTGGGTTCTACTCTACTGGGTCCACGGAAAGTTTTATAAAATAATGTATCTTCCAATACCTTTCTCACGCTGTTAAACTCTTTTGCTTTACAAAATATGATTCAAATCAGGAAATATAACCGAATACAAGAATTAGGTGAGAAAACTGAAAAGCAAAAAGATAAAGTCAATGTATGTGCTCAGATGGATCATATAAAGGGATATCAGGGAAAAAATTAAACAGAAAAAAAAAAGTTGGGAGTGGTGGCTATGACAGACCGGAAAGGCCTTTGCAGGTGGAGTAACCACTGAACACTTCAATGGAGTTGGGGACCAGGAACCCAGCATGCAGGCCAAGTATAAGCTACAAACCACCAAACTAAAAAAAAATGAATTTTTTGCAACTCTGTCAGTGATTCCAATACCATTAATGTTCTACATAGATAAAAGGAAAGGAAAGAAGTCAGGCAGGAAGATGTGGTTTGGAAGTGGATTCACTGATAACAAAGGATCTAGGGCATGGAGAAAACTTTCTGGCACCCTTTGTGTGGAAACAATCATTCCCTTACTAACTTTCCCTCCATCTATCCTGTGCATCTTACTGGGCATGCCCATGCCTGGGACCTTGTGTAATGAACTGCTCAAGCCAGCCACTAGGCACAGAACATGCTGGTCTTTGAGGAAGGTGTCCTAGAACCACTGAATCATTTACCACCACCACCACTAATAATAATACTATTAACAATGAAAATAATGGTAGCCAACATTTACTGAGTACTTACTATGTACCAGACACTGTATTAAACCCTTTATACATATTAACTCATTTATCCTCGCAACAATCCTGTTGTGTGTTTCTAGGTATGTGCTTGGGGTGGGAAGGGTGTGGACAGCAGAACTGGGGTGGGGTACAGGAGTTAACTGTGATGAGCAATGCCTTGAGAAATATCTGGAGAACCTCCTGACAGTTTAAAAAAAACAAAAAACATGCTTGGGAAAAAGGAGAGAAAGCCAGAGGTTTCCAGGGTCTTGCAGATAGCTATATTTATCCTTCTGAGCCCCAGTTTCCTTACCTGTAAAACTGCATACCACCTACTTTATTTGTTGTAATGCTATTGACAACGTACATAAAGCATCTAACAGGCAGTATATACTCAGTGATTCATATCATTAAGAAACTGACTTGCCTTTCACAAAATTTACATTTCATAGTAAGGCACTAAATTCAACACCTTCTGATATGGACATAAAACAGGACTACAATATTAGTATTTAGCTTTCATTTGGAGGAAAAATCTGTGTAGGTGTAGTCATGACTGTTAGGGCATTAGCCTTGGTAAGAGCTAAGCAGGTCTCCAGAACTGATCTAGCACAAGGCAAACAATATTAAGAGGGAAAGAAGAATTCTACAATGACTGTAATACTGTAAAACACTGCACATTTTTTTTACCCTGTGTATATGGTTCAGAAGAATCTGCTTCAATAGAACTACAAAAATAACTTTAAACGGTATCCTCAGGAATTACACTCATATACATACATGTCATTAAACTCAAAAGTCACCCAACTCCACAGTCTAAGAACACAATAAACTTAATTCCCTACACATTTCCCATATTCAAATGCATATACCCATAACACATGTGGACACACACAATGTTTAAAATAATTTGTAGGCGTTAGATTTAGATTCTATCAACATTTACTGAATGTCTGGGTGCTGGGAACTGTCATGCTAATGACTTTATTTGATCCTCACAACCACTTTATGAGATGGAGGTCTTAACCTTCCACAAAGGACAAAACAGAGATGAACTCAGTTTTGTAGTAGGGACTAACCACATGGCCCAAGAGAGCTAGTAGGTAGGTGTCAGCGTTATGAAATCAAACCTAGTCCTCCTGATTCTGAGTTTCACTCTATTTCCAATCTGCTCTATCCTTAAAATATTTCCCACAAATACAATTAATAATTTTAACTGTTCTATATTAACTCTGAATATTGTTTCCAGCATTCTGAAGTTCATCCAATCCATGGCAGCATGTCTATAAGTAATTATATTTTAACTAATTGGTATTTAACTGAATATTTACAGAGTAGGAAAAATGCTTCTATTAAACAGACAAATTTAGGCTTCATTAAAACTGCACTTTCTTGCCTTTTGATTTGAAAATGCCCTTAGCCTAGTAAATAAATCCTTAGATTAGTTTCAGTTTTCACTTCAAACAAAACGAACTTTATGGGGCAATTTTATTTTTTTGAAATGAAACAACCAACTCTCAAATAATCATGGCATTGGCAGATTTTAATAACAAATCAACAGATGAGTGTTTTTTAACTGAGAGGAGGCAAGAGATACTGGGTAAAAAGCTATAAAATATTCTAGAAAGATTTCTTAAAACATCCTACTTCCGCTCTGCCACCAGGCAAATGGATGGGAAAGGGATGGGGCATATGAATTTTGAGAAAGCATCTTAGGCAACTCTAATTACACGCCTTGGTTCCTATGCCCCAACCTTTCAGGGCAGAGAACCACTGTCACAGATAATTTATAAACCTAAGTTCAAAGCAAATTTTCATTGCTATCCTCAGTGAATCTTTTACTAGACCTAGTAATAACTTAAAAACAGCTTGATATAAGCTTCCCATTCTTTAGAGGAACTAGAATGACTAAAATAGCAAAAGTGGGAATGAGAGAAGAGAAGCACCAAGAGAAAAATACCCCACAAATGAAACAGCCCAGACACCTGCAGGCACTGGCCTATACAACACGCACACAGCATGATCCCAAGAAGAACACATTTGCAAAGAGAATTGTAAAGCAGCCGAAGAGAGCTTTGAACTTAAAACTTAGGGGAAGGGAGAAAAATGTTCAAACCAAACTGTAGTGCAAACATTAGAGAGGACAGCAGTTAAGACAGATAAATATATATTACGGTCAAAGTGGTTTCTGGGAATTATCGAAGGAGAGAAAAAGATGAATTCAGTCAAAACTGAAATTCTTGAAATGCAATAGCAAGGTATCCCCAAAAGGGGAGGAAAGGAGAGATATCTAAATGAAATATCTGTCTACACAGTGAACTCAAGGGGACAGATGCACCAAAGATGAAAACAGGGCTATGAGGCAAAGGGAGGGGCACTAACACAGGGAAGCTCAAGAAAAGTGACAAGAGGCACAGAAAGGGGTGACTTTCAAAGCCGTGCTCAGAGCCAAAAAGATGAACAGTGAACAATCTGATGCAGATAAAAGTGCCAGAGAAGGTTCAAACCTAGATTAAACTTCTATTTTGCTGTCACTTTCCTCACGGAAGATAGGGCAAGGTAAAAACAGTAAGATTTACCAAGAATTTACTTTGTGCCACACAGCATGTGGGCACTGTCCTCACACGTCCTATTTCAACAAGAGAGAACTGAGACTTACAAGCTGGGCAACTAACCAAAGGCTACACAGACACGAGCCCTGGGGAGACTGACTCCCAAGGGTTGCTCTTTCCACCACTGCTATTCCAATTCAAATTGGAAAGTGAGAGGCTTCCCTGGTGGCGCAGTGGTTGAGAGTCCGCCTGCCGATGCAGGGGACACGGGTTCGTGCCCCGGTCCGGGAAGATCCCACATGCTGCGGAGCAGCTGGGCCCGTAAGCCATGGCCGCTGAGCCTGCGCGTCCGGAGCCTGTGCTCCACAACGGGAGAGGTCACAACAGTGAGAGGCCCGCGTACCGCAAAAAAAAAAAAAAAAAAAAATTGTAAAGTGAGAATAAATACAATGGAAAGTGAGTTACAGAGCAATCAAATCAGTGAATTAAGATGGGTCAATCCTCTGGAATCCCAGAACAGATGAACCCCTACTTGGACATGACAGTGTTGTCCGCTACATGGTATGCAACACCCCCATGACAAGGATTAAATAGGTCGATATGAAAACACTTCATTCATTCAACAAACATTATAAGTGTTGACTATGTGCCCACTCCTGGGCTAGGTCCTGGGGATATGAAATTCACAAAAAAACAGGGACTTCCCTGGTGGTGCAGTGGTTAAGAATCTGCCTGCCAATGCAGGGGACACAGGTTCAAGCCCTGGTACGGGAAGATCCCACATGCCGTGGAGCAACTAAGCCCGGCGCCGGAACTACTGAGCCTGCGCTCTAGAGCCCGCGTACCACCACTACTGAGCTCCCGTGCCACAACTACCGAAGCCCGCACACCTAGAGCCTGTGCTCCACAACAAGAGAAGCCGCCTCAACAAGAAGCCCGCACACCGTAACGAAGAGTAGCCCCCACTCACTGCAACTAGAGAAAGCCTGCTCTCAGCCCGGAAGACCCAATGCAGCCAAAAAATAAATAAACAAAATTTTTTTTTTAATTCACACACACAAAAAAAAACCCCACAAAACAATTCTTGAATGCAAGTAACTAGAGAAGAAAAGAAAACTACGGAGTCATCTCAAAATCACGTGATATGAGGCAGGGTTTGGATGGCAGAGGAAACGGTGTAATTCCGCAGAGGATATGGGGTTAGAGGAAGCATTACAGAGCAGGAGGCAGTAGCTAAGCCACGTTTTGAAAGTGAGTAGGAATTTTCCAGACAGATGGGGAAGGGAGCATTCTAGGCAGAAGAAACTGCATATGGAAAAGCACAGAAGCATGAAAGAGCATATTTAAGGAATTGCAAATAAGTTGAGAAAGTGTACTACAGGATGGGACATCAAAGGGCTATGCACCAAGGAGAGGCAGGAGCTGGAAGAAATAGCCATCCCTAGACTTGGGAGCATCTTTCAATTCTACTCCATTAGACAACTTGCTTTCAAATGGCCACGACACAGTGATGCCCTCGTATAACCAGCCTCTTGGATCGAAGGCCAGAGAGGGGAAGGCTACAGTACCAGCAGCGCGCTGCCCCAGAGATGAGCCTTTGCCATTAAATTGCCTCTCGCTGCCATGGCAACTCTCTGCAGCAAGGCTTTTTGGAGCAAAAGGTGGCAAGCAGATACTGGGTCTGCTGGCCGCCTCCTGCCAAATTTGGCTTCTCTCCTCTCTAATCAGGATGGAAGCCCTGCAGCACTAAAACTGGAAAGCCGGCTGAAAAATCCCTCCGCCGCCTTCTGCTTTAGTGATTCCTGACACGTGTTTTCCCCAGAGGGGAATAAAAATGGAGTCTGATCATTTTCCCAATTATTACCTCATATCAATTTACAATTTATAGCCCCTTTCCACAGAGTATGCTGCCATTAGTGAGTCACACCAAAAGGAAAACAGGACAGCCTAGCAGAGGCTTCTGCTACTGCTAAATATAGACTGCAGAGAACCCCGGGTCTGTACTCCACTCACAGAGGAATTCTGCCCAGAGGAGGTTTCTTACTTCCTGTGTGGGGTGCCAGCACGGCAAATCCAGTCATCCCAGCCGGGGTGGGACCCAATTACCCCACGAAGAGCTGTGTTACACAAGAATAGCGCTACGGGGCCAGCACACTAATGTCGGTGAAACCCCACCTAACCCAACACAACTAAATGCAACATAATTAACTACAACTTTACTGGGACAAAGCTAAGGGGAGAGAGAGAAACAAGCTGAGAGCAACCACTGGACTTCAAATTTGTAACTCCCGATAGCGGCTGACAGAGCTGTACAATTTTTATAAAGGCCCCGAGACTCCACGAAGACAGACTAGAGAACAGAAAAGGACTGAGGTGAACTGTGGGGAGCCCAACACGTGAGGCTGATGACAGTGGTGTCCCACTTTCCCACTGCCCCCCCAATCCCAATGAGAAAATGGCGAAACCGTCCTGAGAAAGAGGTAGTTCTTGTTAAAGCAATGCCTAAGCACGCACCTCACCAACCTCCAAAGAAGCAACTGAACCCTCACCAGCACGGCAGCTTTCTACGCCAGCACCGCCACGGCCCTTGATTCACAGGTCACTGCTAAGAAGAGAAATTTTCAGAGTCCTTCTTGGGAAACTCATAGCACTGAGAGCTGGGAAAAACAACTATGGAGGAAGACCAGGGATTGGATTGAGGCAGCAACTGATATTCAGAGAATAAATACCTCCCTGACCTCACTCCCCCCGGGTCTCCAGTCTGTCCTCAAACAGCCCGGCACGCTCTCACATGAGGCCTTTGCACCTCTGTCTGCCTGGAATGTTCTTTCCTCAGATAGCAGCATGGCTATTGTTAGCTCCTCCACTTGCTTCAAGCCTTCACTTAAAAGTCACCTTCTCAAAGAAGTCTTCCCTGACCACCCTATCTAAAATGCCATCTCTCTACTCTGATGCACCTTATCCATCTTTCTTGCCTTGTTTCTCCTCAGCACTTACACTCAATAAGACAATGTATATTTTACTTATTTATCTGTTTATTACCTTTCTCCATTGGTAGGGTATTAGCTCCCAGAAGGCAGAGTTATTCAACTGTTTAATTCATCGCTATATGCTCACTGCCTACAATAGTGCCTGGAATAAGAAAAGAGCTTCATTCTTATTTGTTGAATTAATAAATGGGTGGCAAGTGTGTAAGATTTTACCAAGTGTGGCAAGAGTAGAGGGGAAGGGAAGGAAGAAGATATTTTAGGTAAAAAGAGACAACTCTCATTCAACAGAAATTTACTGAACACTTTGCCAGGTGCAGGACTAAATAAGCACTAGTGATACAGTGAAAAATAAGACCAACGCAAGCCAGTGTCTCCCTTCCCAGCGTTTATAGCCCAGAGAGTAGGGAGGCAATGACAAAACTGTGTGTAAATGCTTTAACAGAGAAAGGAGGATAGCAGAGGATGCATCAAAAGGGCCCTATGAATGGAGAGTCAGGATAGGAGTCCAGAAGAAAGAAAATCTACAGCCGGAACCTAAAGAGTGAGTAAGAGTCAGCAAGGTGTGGAGGAAGAGGGGTGGGAGCAGGGGGGAAGAGAGCAGCAAAGGCTTATGAAGTGACAGACAGCATGGCATTACTGAGAAAATGGAAAAGGTCGGGATGGTTGATATGGACAGTGATGCAAGAGACAGATGGCTGGACAGCCCAGCTGGAACTAGATCACGGAGGGCCTTGCAAGCGGTATTAAAGATGTCAGAAAGTTTGGAGTTCATTCTAAAGACACTAGGAAGTCACTGAGAGTTCATCAGCTGCCATGGGGAGACTGAATTAAAGATGAGCAAGAGAGAAAGTAAGGAGACTGGGCAGGAGGCTACTGAATCTCTACCAAGAAAGGATGACTTGGACTAGGGTGAGAAAGGGAATGAAAAGGAGACTTCAAGAGCACATAGGCATAATTAAGAAAACCCGATGACTATATAGAGAGAGGGGAAGGAAGAAACTAAGAAGGACGCTTAGCATCTGATTTAGGCCAGGGCGGCTAAGGCATCCCTGGTTGGGCTCTTGTTCCGTTCAGTAAGACAGAGAACTCAGGAGGAGGAGGACAGTAAGGAAGGATAAAGACCATGTTCCAACTTCAGACAATTTGAGTCAGGGGTGTCTGTGGGGTGTCCAAGTGGACCTAGACAGTTGGCTGTAGTGTTCTAGCAGAGAAATCTGGACAAGAGACAGAGATTTTGGAATTATCAGCATATAAATGATAACCTCACCCCTAGGAGTGCATGAGATCACTAAAGTGAGTGTATGGGGTAAAGATTCTTATCCTGGGCTTCCCTGGTGGAGCAGTGGTGGAGAGTCCGCCTGCTGATGCAGGGGACACGGGTTCATGCCCTGGTCCGGGAAGATCCCACATGCCGCGGAGCGGCTGGGCCCGTGAGCCATGGCCACTGAGCCTGCGCGTGCGGAGCCTGTGCTCTGCAACGGGAGAGGCCACAACAGTGAGAGGCCTGCGTCCCGCAAAAAAAAAAAAAAGATTCTTATCCTAAGTGAAATCTGTGACCCTCCTGAAATTGTAAGCAAAATTTGGTACAAATTCACGTGTAGTTTTCTGAAGAAAGACTTCATAGTTCATAGTTTTGAACAGATTGTCAAAAGCCCCCAAAGAGATTAAAACTAAGAGTAAAGTAAGATGAGCAAAGAGCCAAAAGAGGTACCAACATTGCAAAACAAAGGCATGGAACTGGAAACCATGGGGAGAAAATGATTCTCCCGTTTAGCTACAGTGTCTGTCTCCTCCTTATACTTGTCCATTAAAGGGAGAAACAATTGCAAGAATGGTAAACAAGAGTCAGATATCGTATTGTGTTCCTTATACTAAACTAAGACAGAAAGCAAATTAAAACAGCCTTTTAAAAATATTTCATAAGAGCTACAAGAAAAAGTTTTCTATTTAATCTAGCTAACTAGAAGAATACCCCTAAACCCAAGTTCATGGTCAACACTACACAAAGGGATGATTCTCAAAATCATCTTGTTCCAGTACTCAAAATAAATCCTATCTGCTAAGAGCCAAAGGCCAGAAATTTATTTTTCTTTTTAGTTTTAAGCTTTACTGAGATATAATTTGCTTACCATAAAATTCACCTGTAAACTGTATAATTCAATTCAATGTTTTTAAGTGCATTTTACCAAGTTGTTCATCCATCACCACAATCTAATTTTAGAACATTGTCACCCCCAAAAGAAACCTTATATCTATTAGCAGTCACTTCCAATCCCCCCACACTCCCTAACCCCCAGCCCTAGGCAACCACTAATCTATTTTCATTCCATAGATTTGCCTATTCTGAACATTTCATATGAATGTAATCATGTAATATGTGGTCTTTTGTGATTGGCTTCTTTGACTTAGCACAGTGTTTTTGAGGTTTGTCCATGTTGTAGCACATATCTGTACTTCATGCCTTTTGACGGCTAAATAACATTCCTTTGTATGGATATACCACATTTTATTTATCCGTTCATCAGCTGGTGCACATTTGTGTTGTTTTCCCCTTTTGGCTATTATGAATAATGCTGCTGTGGACATCTGTATACAAGTCTTTGTGTGGACATATGTTTTTATTTCTTTTGGGTAGATACCAAGGAGTGGAATTGCTAGGTCATATGGTAACTCCATGTTTAATATTTTGAGGAACTGCCAGACTATTTCCCAGAGTAGCTGTACCTTTTTTGTTCCCACCAGCAATGTAAAAGGGATCCAATTTTTCCATATTCTTGCCAACATTTAACTGTATGTCTTTTTTATTATAACTATTCTAGTGGATGTGAAGTGGTAACTCACTGTGGTTTTGATTTGCATTTCCTTGATGACAAATGATGTTGAGCATCTTTTCATGTGCTTATTGGTCATTGATCTCTCCTCTTTGGAGACATATCTATTCAGATCCTTTGCCCATCACAGATCTCTTTTTAATCTTTGAGAAAGACAGAGTAAGGCAGAGAAAGGTACTAGATACTATCACACATTATAAAAAAATTATATTAGAAGAAAAAATAAGGATAAAAGTAGTGAAGGAAGAGTGTTTAGAAAGTACAGGAGTCAAAGGACTAGAAGTGAAAGAATGACTCCAGTGGGCAAAGAAGAACACCCAAGCCAGAAGGAGAGAGAAGGCTGTGGTCAGAATGGGGAATTCTTGAATCAGGTTGAATTGATTTAAGGGTGATGATGAAGATGAAGCTGGACTACAGAACAGTGAATCCTGAAAACCCCCACTGGGAAGAAATTAAAACAGTTCCATGTCTAGGGTGAGAATCAATGAGACAGAAGATGTGAAAGCGCTTTGTAAACTACGCAAATGTAAGGTTGGTTAAAATAGCTGTTTTCCCCAACTGGGTTAAAAGCTTTGATAAGTAACTTTGAAACTTGTTTTAGAAGATGGTAATAATGAAGATGATTATAATAAATAGCAGTTAACATTTATGGTTCCAGGCAATGTGCTAAAGAGTAGACATCATTTACCATACTCATTCCTCCAAAATACCCTAGGAAGTAGGTACTACTATTATCTTCACTTTACAAATGAAGATCTTTAAGCCAAACATATTCATGTTTTTCTCTCTAGTGCAAACCATCCTTGGTTACAGTGTAAACCATAACTGGTTACCTGCCTACTTATAGATACATCCCAATTTCAGAGAAAATCTTACCTATCAGAGAAAAACAACAAATAGTATTCTCACTGCATTGCTTTTTTCTTTATATCAGAGAATCGAAGTTTTTGATAAACAAACATGCCTATCTTGGTCCTATTTTATTTCTTTATTGCTTCAACAATGTATAAATGATCTCTCCATAACAAAGGTAAGTACATAATGTTTGTTTAAAAATATTTAACTCATCTTGGGGCTTCCCTGGTGGCGCAGTGGTTGAGAGTCCACCTGCTGATGCAGGGGACATGGGTTTGTGCCCCGGGCCGGGAAAATCCCACATGCCGTGGAGCGGCTAGGCCCGTGAGCCATGGCCACTGAGCCTGTGCGTCCGGAGCCTGTGCTCCGCAACGGGAGAGGCCACAGCAGTGAGAGGCCCGCATACCGCAAAAAAAAAAAAAAAAAAAAAAAAAAAATTTAACTCATCTGGGATTTATTCCACATGGTATGAGATTAAGATAGAGCTAAATGCAGTTTTCTTCATATTATCATTCAACAATGTTTTTTATTAAACACTGATCGCTTTTCTCATATATTGAACTACTATGAGTTTATTTCTGATATTTCTATTTTGTTTCCATCAGTATTATTAACACACATTCAGGTAGTCTTGTTAATATACTTTGGAATAGATTTTGGTCTTGAATGGCAAAACTCCCTTTGTTCCTCTCTAAGCTACACAATCCTTAATTAAATAATGACAACTATACACACATAACTCTTACTTAGACAATGAGTAACCCCTCCCCCCTACACATTTTGTCTGGCCAGTACACTAATTGCCAGTATTTAAAGATCACTAGGGCTTCCCTGGCAGTGCAGTGGTTAAGAATCCACCTGCCAATGCAGGGGACATGGGTTCAAGCCCTGGTCCGGGAAGATCCCACGTGCTGCAGAGCAACTAAGCCCGTGTGCCACAACTACTGAGCCTGCACTCTATAGCCCGTGAGCCACAACTACTGAGCCCATGTGCCACACCTACTGAAGCCCACGTGCCTAGAGCCTGTGCTCCACGACAAGAGAAGCCACTGCAAGGAGAAGCCCGCACACTGCAACGAAGAGTAGCCCCCGCTTGCTGCAACTAGAGAAAGCCGACGCTCAGGAACAAAAACCCAATGCAGCCAAAAATAAATAAATAAATTAAGTAAAATAAATAAAATAAAAATCAGTAGATGATAGGTGCTATGGTCTGAATGTGTCTCCCCAAAATTCACATGTTGAATTCTAACCCCCAAAGGTGATGGTATTAGGAGGTATAGGGGCCTTTGGGAGGTGATTAGGTCATAAGCGTGCCTATAAATTTCTGGCTTCTCTTGAAAAATTAGTATCACTGGGACCATGTACCCACATGCCAAGAATCAGCTAGAACCAATCAGCCACCACCTCCCCTCCTTCATATGGGCACACACATATAAAGTTCAAAGTGTCCAACATTCCCTGTTGTCTTATTCCCAGGCCACCTAAGTGACGAACAGTGTCTGCCTAAAGGCCTTTGAATTGCAACTTCTGGTTCCCTCTTCTGCCTTCAAAGACAGAGAGTTCACAGTTAATTTGATGATCAACTTCAGTAACCACACCTAACCTAGATTTTTGGTCTAATCTTTTCTCTACTTCCATGGTATGGTTCCTTATCTTTATCTTCATTTAATTATCTTAAAATATATGCACCTAATTCTAACCCTCTCAAATAATTTTATGAACAAGAACAATTTTTAAAAACATTTGCCCCCTGAAGTTCTTGCCTGCTCCTTTACTGTGTGATTTACACTATCCTCAAATTCAATTCAACATCCTATTGGTATCTTAACCGGTATTATATTAAATCTATAAATTAACTTTGTTAGTATTGTCGTCTTTATCATATTAAGACCACTCAGCCAGGAGTAGACTATATTTCTCTTACTATTTGTTTTCTTTTTTTCTACTGAAGTATTATAATTCTCTGTATTTGGCCCTATATCTTGTTAGATTTTTTAATAAAACAAGTATTATCTTTTTCATTACATTTTGTCTACTGACAAAATAAATGACTGAATTCAGTTAGGCGTATTTTTATAACCCATGATTTAAGCATCTCATTGCAAGACATGTTTTTGTTGAATCTCCTAAACATTCAGGATACAGTCTCTTGTCATTGACAAATAGCATTATTTTTCTCTCTATTGATTTACACACATTTCACTTATCTCATTTATATGATTTGTTGCAACTATTTACTTAAAATAATACTATAAAAAAGGTGACATCCTTATTATATTTAATTTTAAATAGACTATTTCTCCATAATATTGGTACCTGCCACTACTATAAACTCCATAAACTTCCCTCATGCCCTCAGACTTAAAATGAAATTGTTTTCTGACAGAAGTGCCAAGGTAATTCAATGGGGAAGATAACATTTTCAATAAATGCTGCGGAAATAGCTAGATTTTTATATGGGAAAAACAAACAAACCTTGACCTCTCCGCACTGTACACAAACATTAAACGTAAGTGCTAAATAAAAAAACTTCCGGAAGAAAACAAAAAAATCTTTGTGACTTTGGGGTACAGCAATGATTTCTTAGAAAACAAAAGGCATGAACCATTAAAAAGACACATTTTTGTGTGATGTTTTTAAAATTTATCTCATGGATAAATTAGACTTCATCAAAATTAAAAACTTTCATTTGTCAAAAGATACCATCAAGAAATTGAAAAGGAAAACCTCATATTAGAGAAATATTTACAGAACATGCCTGACAAAGGCCTTTTATCTAGTATACATAAAGAACTCATAACTTATTAAAACAAACAAACCAATTTATTTTAAAATGTGTAAATGACTTAAATACTTTGCAAAAGAAGATATATGGGTGGTCAACTAGCACTTAAGATGCTCAACATCATCAGTCACTAGACATATGAAAATTAAAACCACAGTAAGATACCACTACACATGTACTAGAATAGTTAAGATTAAAAAGCCTGATAATATGAAATGTTAGTGAGGAGACGGAGCAGCTGTAACTCTCCTCCTTTCCTAGTGGGAATGTAAAACAGTTTGGTAATATCTTATAAAGTTAAACATAGCCTCACCATATGACTTGGCAATCTCAATCTTACGTATCTACCCAAGAGTAATGAAACAGACCTTCATACAACATCATATACACACATTTTCAAAGCAGTGTTATTCACAATAGAAAAAAATGTTAAGCGTGGAAAACACACACACACACACACACACACACACACACACACACACCCAAAAACTGGTGAACAGATAAACAAAACGTTATATATCCACACAATGAAATACTACTCAGGAATTTAAAAGGAACAAACTACTGATATATTTAACAACATGGATGAATCTCACATTATTATGCTATGTGAAAAAAAGTGAGAAAATACTACACACTGTATGATTCCATGTATATATATGAAATTCTAGAAAAGGCAAAACTATACTGACAGAAAGCAGATCGGTGGTTATTTGCGGACAAGGATGGGGCATGGATTGACTGCAAATGAGCATGAGGTAATTTTCTGGGGGTAAAAGAAGTATGGATTATGATGGGGAGCACATGATTGTATAGTTACCAAAACTGTACACTTAAAATGGATAAATTATTATAAGTAAGTTATACCTCAATAAGACTATATTTTAAATTTCATCTTGAAAATGCATTTTACAAAATGCAACTTAATCTAAGGAGTCCCAGTGGGTACTAACAAATTTAACCTACTCAGAAAGAGGTCTGGACTTTGCCCTGGGCTTTGGGGAGTTAATCTCTAAGCTTTGTAGAAGTGTCTTTATTTGCCTCGGGATTTAGGTTGAGGCAGGTAGTCAACAATGTGAAGGCTGGAGGTGGGCCTCACCAGATAGGATTTAGGGTGGAAGTTGACCACTCTTAGAAAGATCAGCAATGTCATGTAGACCAGGAGTTTTGGATCATATAGTATCAGCCTGACCAGAAGGGGCTGAGACTGAGTCAGCCACATGGGTAATGAATCATGCTTGCATAATGGAGCCCTATAACAATTCTGAATGCTGAAGCCTGGCTGAGCTTCCCAGGTGGCAATACTCCATGCATATTATCACACATCAACACCAAGCAAGTCACATGCCCTGACTCCAGGGAGAGAGAACAACAGTACAGCTTCTCTTGTTAGCATCTCCTTACAACTGTTTGCTTTTCCTTGTAATAAACTGTAACTGTGAGTGTAACAGACTTCAGTAAGTTCTGTCAGGGCTTCTGGAAAATTATCTAAACTAAAGGTGGTCTTGTGGACCCCTGAACTTGCATTTGGTGTCAGAAGTGAGTGTGGTCATGTGTGGACTGTATACCCTCTAACTTCTCAGTTGCCCTCAACTCTCACATCCAGATAAACATAATAAGTAGGTTGCAAATTGATGACTATAAAATTCATAGTTGAAGTGGTTCATAATAACCTAAAGTATATGACAAAGGTCATATCCATAAGCTTATGTACAATGACAAAATAACAAAGAACTTTTACAGCTGTCTGGTTAACCTGGAACCAACCCAAGTAGTAAGACTCTAGGTTGAGGATGTGCAATCAGTTGTTTAACTTAGACATGTCAAGTATATAACCTAGGCAGGTAACACAGAGAAACCAATCATCCCTCCCTTGTCTAGGTGTATGCCTATCATCTAATTCTGTTGAGTGGCTTTTTACTTCCTTATTTAGAACCTGCTCAACATTTTGACTTTCAAGTCCTGAATTTCCTATGGCATGCAGTTGGATCTCTTCTTTCAAATTGCTAGCAGTATTATCCAGAGTAAGTATTTTCCTAAAGGAAGAATTTCACTAGCAATACAGACGTTACTTTGTAAAAAGTGTTTTAAAAACTCAGGATAAAGAGGGTGTAATCATGAAATGACAAAAACTATTTTCCAAAGATGCCATCATAAATCTGCTTTCTGAAAGTTTAACTATCATTTTTACAACTTTCACGAGAAAAAAAATGAAAAATTAGGAAAAAATTGCATAAATAATACAGTAAGTTTCCATAGAACATCATAAATGTTACTGTTTCCAAATGCTTGTAAATTTGTGGGCAAATGAGTCCACAAATGCAAGTTCAAGTGAAGTATCTATCTAGGCTGCTCTTTTTTGTGTCAGGCCAAACTAGGACAGGTGGTAGGTTAATGTTGCAGTCAGAGAGTATTTGACAGGAGGGCACAGAGGAGAGTGCTTTCCCTCAAAGCAAAGGCAAACTCAACAAAGGCTCAAAGTATCTCCATTTGTTCAAACTTATCCCTAAGTGTGGGAATGAGCAGATATCTACTGGGCTGCTCTGAAGAATACCCGGGACACTCCATAAAACCCAGCACAACGGATAAATGTGCTACCTCTGTTCTCCTAAGTTTCTACAACTCCACAAGACAGAGCTGGGAGCTCCTTACTGTGTGCACCAGTTTTCATCAGGCTTTAGGTTGGCCTGCAGAACTCCAACCTGTAGACGATGTTCTTCAGCCAACAAGAATCAAGCTTAGCATTCTAATCGGAATCTCATCCTCACTATAGGTGGGCTCTTGGAGCTGCCTCTTGGGCCAAGAACCCACATGACCATCCATCATCAGCTCCCTCCTGCACCATCATCACTATGTATGCCCTCCTTCCACAGATCTACTTTATTTGATTTTTCCCCTGCTAGAATGCAAGTTCTGCTCTGAACCCCCAACTCACCTAACTGGGGCTCTAAAAAAATCCTACTTTGAATGACTCTGTTCCTGAGCCCCGAGTCATTGGCTGAGAGATTCTCTAACCCACATGGACAATCTAGAACTAAGAGGCAACCCTAAAGAAGGGGAAGTCAAAAACATTGAAGCCTGAGAAGGATTTGACCCACTGTTGTTGAAGGAAAGGGACCATAAGCCACAGAATATATAGGCTACAGAATACATAGGTTACCTCTAGAAGCTGAGAATGACCCCTGGCTGATAGCCAGCAAGGAAATGGAAGTTCGTCCTACAGGCACATGGAACTGAACTCTGCCAACAGCCTGAATGAACTTGGAAGAAGGTTCATTCCCCAGAGCCTCTAGTAAGGAACACAGCCCTGCCAACCCTCTGATGTCAGCCTTGTGAAACCTGGGGCAGGGAACCAGCTGAGCTGTGCTGTGCACAGAATTCTGATTTACAAAACTTTGTTGTTTTAAGGCACTTAGTTTGTGGCAATTTGTTACAGAAGCAGTAGAACTGAACACAATAGTGCTCTCAGTGCCACCACCAAATTGCCTTGTTTTCCTGTCCCCACCTGCCTGCAGTTAGGAACCCAGGAAACTGGAGTCACCCAGCTTTCAATATACAACACTTTTATAGGATGCCCCACACTGCACTGTCATAGTTTATCTGTGTATTTTGTCTTCCTCACTAGAACGCAAGCTCTTCAAGGACAGGGACTGTGAATTCCTTTTTTTTTAACTCTAATTTTTTTTTCATTGCCCAAATAATATACACTGATGGTAGAAAACTTAGGAAAAAAAGAAGCATAAAAGAAAATTTAAATGACCCATAATTCAACAGTTAATCACACTTAATATTTTCATGTCATTCTATACTTTATTATGTACATGTATTTTTCATATATATAAATAAAAATCACACTATATATACTGATTTATAACTTTATTTTCCCCTTAATAATGTTATGTGGATATTCCATGTCAATGGACATAATTCTATACCATCATTTTTACCGTTCCATAGTATTCAGACTGCGCCAGGTCCTCCTGTTATAACCACTCTGGTGCCCTTATATCTCGCCCTTCATAACACTTTTGACAGCTGTAATAACATTTGTGATTATATGATGATATTATTAAGTTCTGTTTGCTCTACTAGATGGTAATTTCCATGAGATAAGAGTGTGCCTATTTTTCTCAGGAGTATAATCTCCAATGCCTAACCCAAAGAAGATGGCCAAGAAATATAATTCATGAATGAATGAATGAATTAAAGCAAACCTCTCTTTTCAGCCATTTAGGTTGTTTCCTATTTTGTTATTCTTAATAGAGGTTTTTAGCACACAGTAGATTTTCAATAACTGTTTCCTGACGACTAAAATAATAAACAGAATTTTAAAGCATGGTGAAGGATAGTCATTCAGTAGGCAGTAATTTGATTTAAGTCATTGGGAGGAAGAGAAATAAGCCCTAGCGACGTAAACAGAAAGAACTGTACATAGCTGATAAAAGGATCCTCAAAGTGGATATTCTAGCAAATTGTATCTTTACTTTTCTAGTCTTTCTTTTTTTCAAACAGAGACAGGTATGCATAGTCAACAAGATTTGATAACTCTTTAAAAAGTCTTCAAAACAGGTCTATGTTTTATATGATAACTATTTTTTTTTTTAAGTTCTTCCTAAAATATATGGTTATACGGCATAGTATAGGCCCAGAAAGCTTGGCAGTCTGGTCATGGGTAGTTTAAAATGTGAACACATTCTTCATATGGGTATAATATCACTACCAACCCCCTAAATAATAAATCAGACATCATAAAAGTTAATAAGCTTTATATAGTATTGTATATCAATTATACTTCAATTAAAAAAAAAAGAAACCAGGGGGAAAAAGTTAATAAGGTAATTAGCAATCATGGGATAGACTGAACCAGACACTAAACCTACAGAATTCTGAGATTCAGTGGCCACTAAAGTCCCATTCTTTTTTTTGTTTTTTTTTTAATATTTTATTTATTTATTTATTTGGCTATGCCAGGTCTTAGTTGCAGCATGCGGGATCTAGCTCCCTGACCAGTGATCGAACCAGGGCCCCTGCACTGCAAGTGTGGAGTCTTAACCACTGGACCACCAGGGAAGTCCCTGAAGTCCTATTCTGTATCCATGTAGAGATTATAAAAATAGACAGTTTCTTTAAAATAAGACTATTGCCTATTAAACAATCAATGATCTTACTAAGAAAGTAACATTGCCAGTTTTAAGCTACATGTTTTTCAATGAATATTTAACACATACAAATGGTAAAAATATACAAATGTGAAATGAGAAAAATGCATTTCATCATTAAAATTCATATTCTTTATCTTACAGAGAAAGAAACACACAAGATTGCCTCCAAATTATTCAAAGCCTTCAGAGATTGTATAGGTGCTTTGGTTCCTTACAAAGTTTCTTTAGTTATAACTTTATTGATTTATATAACCTGCCCTTTCTTCTTTGCATGTTCTACTAAGTTTCTTTCATCTTTAAATGTTGGAAGGGAGAGGCCCCAAAAGTGGAAAGGGTGAGAAAGTAGAATCACTGTGTAGCTTACCAGAGACAGCATAGCATATAATGCAAAGAGCACTATACTAAGCATGGAGAGTGGAGAGCTAGTCCTGGTATTACTGTCTTTGTCAAGTCACTAATGTTTCCTAGACCCCAGTTTCTTCACCTATAAAATGAAGGGGCTCGGGGCTTCCCTGGTGGCGCAGTGGTTGGGAGTCTGCCTGCCAATGCAGGGGACGCGGGTTCGTGCCCCGGTCCAGGAAGATCCCACATGCCGCGGAGCGGCTGGGCCCGTGGTCCATGGCCGCTGAGCCTGTGCGTCCGGAGCCTGTGCTCTGCAATGGGAGAAGCCACAACAGTGAGAGGCCCGCATACCGCAAAAAAAAATAATAATAAAAAAAAATGAAGGGGCTCAGTGATCTCAAGGGCCCTTCCAGCACAAACATTCTAAGCTGTGGATTTCTGGGGAATGAGACAGTTAAAGAAAAGAAGTAAAACTCACACTAGATACCCTGCTAAATATTATGAAGGTAACTGAAAAAGGTCTCAAATAAAATGCCCCCTATGGATTTTACTCACACATACATGCCATCAACCTCCTCAGACCTCTGCTTCCTGTACATCTTGTTGACACTGATTCATCTGAAATCTGAGAGGCATTTTAGGGCCACAGAGCTTTTATCAGTGATTGGGACTTTAATGGCTTCCTTAGAGAAAAGCCAAAAAGATAAAGAAGAACATTAGATTTGTGCAAAAAAAAAAGTACACACAAAACATTTGTGTATTAGAGGTACCTTCAGAACCTCTGCAGAAAGATCAATATTGATAAGTGAGATAAGCTGAGAAAACTTCTTAGAGCAACAGAGAAAGTGGACACTAAGCTGTATGTTAGGATTGTTTGCAGAATGGAGAACAGAGTTCTATTAATAATATAATGCCTATATCAAAATGATTAAAAGCAGTTCCCTACATACCCTCACCCGGCCTTATGATAGCCTATGTATACTAAGAGCCACTGCCACCTTGCCTTAGCCTCTCCCATCCCAAGCAACCAGAAAAGGGGACTATCCATGCAGGAAACACAGTACCTCCCCTCCTCCAATCGTCTTACCGGGGTCAACAGAGCTAGATGCTTTGCCCCCATATAGTTCTCATATACACTAATTCAGGTATCTTAGGACTAGAAGCATTTCTGCTTTATCCAAATTGATAAGGATAAAGCAGAGATTTGATGGATGATTTGATGATTTGCAAATCAAAACTATCATGATATCACCTCACACCAGCCAGGATGGCCATCATCAAAAAATCTACAAACAATAAATGCTGGAGAGGGTGTGGAGAAAAGATAACCTTCTACAGTGTTGGTGGGAATGTAAATTGGTACAGTCACTATGGAGAACAGTATGGAGGTTCCTTAAAAAACTAAAAATACGGGCTTCCCTGGTGGCGCAGTGGTTGGGAGTCCGCCTGCCGATGCAGGGGACACAAGTTCGTGCCCTGGTCTGGGAAGATCCCACATGCCGCGGAGCGGCTGGGCCCGTGAGCCATGGCCGCTGAGCCTGCGTGTCCGGAGACTGTGCTCTGCAATGGGAGAGGCCACAACAGTGAGAGGCCCGCGTACGGCAAAAAAAAAACTAAAAATAGAGTTGTCATATGATCCAGCAGTCCCACTCCTGGGCATATATCTAGAGAAAAACATGGTTCGAAAGGATACATGCGCCCCAATGTTCATTGCTGTTTACAATAGCCGAGACATGGAAGCAACCTAAATGTCCATCAACAGATGAATGGATAAAGAAGATGTGGTATATATATACAATGGAATACTACTCAGCCATAAAAAGAATGAAATAATGCCATTTGCAGCAACATGGATGGACTTGGAGATTATCATACTAAGTGAAGTAAGTCAGACAGAGAAAGACAAATGTCATATGATATCACTTATATGCGGAATCTAAAAAAAAAACTTATACAAATGAACTTATTTACAAAACAGAAACAGATTCACAGACGTAGAGAATGAACTTATGGTTACCAGGGGGGAAGGAAGGAGGGAGGGATAGATTAGGAGTTTGGGATTGACATGTACACACTGCTATATTTAAAAGATAACCAATAAGGACCTATTGTAAAAATAAATAAATAAATATAAATTTTAAATAAGATAAAAATAGATGGGGCTTCCTTTCTCGGAACAATTTCTATAATAATAATGATTCTCTGTCTAAAAATTGACACATACACTCTAAGACTAACTTTATTTTACTTTTTTGTTTTTTTAAAAATTTATTTATTTTTGGCTGTGTTGGGTCTTCATTGCTGCATGCTGGCTTTCTCTAGTTGCAGTGAGCGGGGCCTACTCTTCGTTGAGGTGTGCAGGTTTCTCATTGCAGTATCTTCTCTTGCTGTGGAGTATGGGCTCTAGGCACTTGGGCTTCAGTAGTTGTGGCACACGGGTTCAGTAGTTGTGGCTCGCGGGCTCTAGAGCACAGGCTCAGTAATTGTGGCGCACAGGCTTAGTTGCTCCCCGGCATGTGGGATCTTCCCGGACCAGGGCTCAAAACCATGTCCCCTGCATTGGCAGGCAGATTCTTAACCACTGTGCCACCAGGGAAGCCCTAAGACTAGCTTTATGGTTTTGAAAATGATAGGCAATCTAGAATGTGGCAGAAGAGATATGTTTTTGGAATTGCCAATCAGAGTTCAAAATATATTATTACCATCCCAATCCCCACTACCAAATACCAAAAAAAATGGCTATAAGCCACACCCATGCTCTATAGTAACATTAATACCATAGCTCAGCTATAAATACAAGTCATTTTCTTCTCCGGGCCTTAGCTGGCACTCACAAATATTTGATGCAATGCTTTAAGGAGGTTACCTATTAGATAATCTTAAGGATCCCTTTCATCTCTGGCACTTTATGGTTCTAAGATACATGAGCTTTTCTACGTTGACCCAGCGTCAGAACTTTATTTATAGCATTGTTTCTAGGCAGAAAAGTTTTATACATCTCAAGCAACTGACTTAAAAATCAACTTTGGGAATATAATCCATTTGAAGTTGAGGCCTTCCAGTATCTCATAAAATATTGTCTGCCATGTTCCTATACATCTTTATTACTACAGTAAATATTATTTGGAGTAAAAGAACACATTATGATTAGAATGATTAAAAAAATAAACACAGACTTTTCTTTACTACTATAGAATTCTTACAGTCGTCTTGGTATCTTAAATTTTCTGGTTAGAACAGGTCAAAGACATTTCCCTTCCCATGACTCTCTTGACTTACCTCCTTCCTATTTTATTGCAATTCAATAAGCCCTTATGAAACAATTCTTGGTTTTTGAAATTTAGGAGTCATACAAAACATGGTGCTCCAGGGAGACAGAGCTGGGCAGTGTGGCACTGAGACTCTAAGGTGCCCTAATTATCCCTACCTCCTATAATTCAGACCCCTCCCCTTAAGTTTGGGTGGGACCTGTGACTTGTTTCTAACCAGCAGAATATGGCAAAGGTGAGGGGATCTTACTTGCATAGTTACATTACATAAGACTGTAACTTCCATCTTGCTAGCAGACTCTCTGTATTGACTCCCTCCCCATTGGCTTTGAAGTAAGCTGCCATGTGGAGAGGTCCACGTAGCATGCAACGAAGGTGGCCTCTGGCTGACAGCCAGTAAAGAGCTAAGTCTCTCAGTCCAACAATCCTCAAGGGGTATGTGCTGCCAACAACCACCTGAGCTTGGCAGGGGAACTTCCCCAGTAGAACGCCGGCTCTGACCAACACCTTGACTCAGCCTTCTGAGAGACTCTGAAGCAGGAGTCCAGCTAAGGCAAATCCAGATTCCTGACCCACAGGAACTGTGACATAATAAATGCCACTAAGTTTATGGAAATATTGTTACCTAACAACTGATCATTAATACAAGCAGATAAGAAGCACAGCATAATTAGAGAACAACTTAAAGGAAACAGAAATCCAAGTATAAAGTTCTGGGATAAAGTTAGTTTTGAAATAGTCCATAGAGAGGGTATGAGACCCACATTTTTTCAAGAATTCAGATTGGCAGAGAGGTAGAGGGACAGCACAGAGGTAGAATAAACTGAATACCATGGACAATAGTATCATTACACTGAGAAACGTGGCTAAGACTGAAGAGGTACATTGGGTCTAGGTCACGGTAGGGCTAAGTGGGCTCATTTTCAATACTGTAGATAATCACACAAAAGGAAAGGCTCTAGAGCAGGGAAATGACAGTAAAAAGTGCTTCAAAGAACTTAATCCTATCACAGTATAAAGGATGGAGAAGATTAGAGATAAGAAGACCAAGAATAGATATGCTGGCACAACAGTCTTCATGAGAGGCCAACAAACATTGGTGGGGGGGCGGGGGCGGCAGCGCTGGGCAGGGGGTTCACATTCATGAATAATCAAAGGAATGCAAATTAAAACTATAAAACACCACTTTGTGATTGATCAGATTAGTACAAAAACTAATAATACTAGCAAAGATAAAACAATCTCAGACACTTTGTTGGTGGGAATGTAAATGAAACAGACTGTATGGAAAGGCACTTAGTGATATGCATTAATAATCTTTAAATATTCAGATCCTTAGACTCAGTAATTCACTTTGAGAACATATTCAAAAAAGTAAATAATTTTTTTTTTTGCGGTACGTGGGCCTCTCACTGTTGTGGCCTCTCCCGTTGCGGAGCACGGGCTCCGGATGCGCAGGCTCAGCGGCCATGGCTCACGGGCCCAGCCGCTCCGCGGCATGTGGGATCTTCCCGGACCGGGGCACGAACCCGTGTCCCCTGCATCGGCAGGCGGACCCTCAACCACTGCGCCACCAGGGAAACCCAAAAAATAAATAAATTTATTTACTCATTCAACAAACGTTTAATTGAGTGCCTACTACATTCCAGGTACTGAGGATACAGCAGTGAACAAAACAGACCTCACCTCTGCTTTCATAGAACTTAGAAGAGACCAACATTTAACAAAGAATCACAAAATAAATGTATAATTACACATTTTACAGGATAAAATGAGACAAATTATGAGCTTAAAAAAAGACCTTTCTGGAAAGTAACATTTATACTGAGAGCTGAAGGATGAATAGAATTTAGCCACATGAAGAATAAGAGGATTTTTTTTTTCTGATAGAGGAAACAATATTCATGAAGGCAAAAAAGAGCTGTATTCAAGATTTTAGAGGATTCATTCATTAACTTATTCAACAACTATGTATGGAGGTTCTAGTAAGTACCAGGAACTAGGGGCTGAGGATAAGGGATGGGAGAAAATGATCAAGGTCAAGTTGAGGTAACAGCAGACAAAACAGATATAAAAATTTCTATAGGAATGGAAGGGCATGGTATTCATAATAAAGCCAAAGATGTGTGAAAAAGGAGGAAACCAATGCATTTGGCAGGAAAAAAAAAAAAAAGGATGGAGTACAGGTAACAAACACAAAGATTTTCTACCTCCTCTCAAATCCAAATAGGATAGACTTACCTGAGAAAGATATGTTCAAAACAGTACCATTCATTTATTTAAAAAATTACTACTTATAGATAGAAATACTTAGATGGCTCAGCGCTAAAAATGTTCATATGCAGAGAAGAAGAAGTAGAGATCAAAAATAAATTTTAGGGCTTCCCTGGTGGCGCAGTGGTTGAGAGTCCGCCTGCCGATGCAGGGGACACGGGTTTGTGCCCCGGTCCGGGAAGATCCCACATGCCGCGGAGCGGCTGGGCCTGTGAGCCATGGCCGCTGAGCCTGCGCGTCCAGAGCCTGTTACTCCGCAACGGGAGAGACCACAACAGTGAGAGGCCCACGTACCGCAAAAAAAAAAAAAAATTTTAAAATTAAAAAAATAAATTTTAAACATATATACATGAGTTAAGGCATAGCTATACTTGGGACACTACCCTACAAGCTATCCATGAATGTGTCTCAACTGTGCTAAGCATGCAAGGAAAGGGAACCACTTTTTCAGAAAAATAAGCAGGCTTTCTTTTCAAGAGGCCAAAATGTACATAGAATAATCTGAGGATTTGAAATTAAAAACTGATCAAATGAACCTAATAAGCTTAAGGATGAAGTGACAGTTACACAAACTTTATGGTAAGAATATGCTTGGAGTTACCAGCAAGTTAAAAAGGGAGCCATAAGAAAGATCACGACCTCATCTCAGCAGTAGACCTGAGGAAGTAGAGCCCTTTTCCTCCTGTCTCCTCAGTTATCTAAATGGTAATATTTTATGTTTGGTACATGTCAACAGCATTAAAGAGTTACAAATATTTGACACTACCTTCAAAAATATATATATATGCAGAACTCTGTACTATTTTTGCAACTTCTCTATGAGTCTAAAATTATTTCAAAATAAGAAGTTTGGGTAGATTTGCTACAACAAATAACACAAAGCCTAAAATTTGTGTTAATTTCATGAAGCAATCAAAAAGAAGGACAAATGAAACAATTCTCCAAATTATGCTCTGAGAGTCCAATTTTCACTTCTTCTGTTAAGGGATGCAGGTACCTATCAAGAGAAAAGCCCATGGTCTGTCTTGGACATCCACTGCCCACCAGACTTTTGGGGAAGTCATTCAATCTCTCTAAGCCTCTGCTACACCTACCCCACAGGTTGGTATTATATACTTTTTGACTATGGCATACTATGCAAGTATTCATGATCATTATTTAGAATTATTTATTTGAACTGCATTATTCCTTCATTAAATGGAGGAATATCTCTAAGATATGATGAACTATTTGGATTTTTTTCAAGTCTTTGCATTTATCAAATGAATCTTCTACTTAATTAGGGGCTCAGATTTAACCAACACATTTATCTAACAGTAAATATAGTTATTATATCCCCCCAAATATAATAGAACTACAGTCTAAAAAATGTTTTTATCTGCTTTAGCCTTTTCCTATAAAGTTCATTAATGGAATTGGTTAACCTGTTACCTTAAAATTAATTCGGTTAATTCTGAAGACCTGTATTTATTTATTAGAGCTGTCTAATAAAGTTTGATGGGGCATAAATACACAGTTTGAACAAACATACTATCATACATAAAATGTTTGATGAAATATATTTACCCCATAGACATTAAAAATGAAAAAATAGCTCTTTTGAAGAAAAGAGGCGATTAAGTCAGGAATTTCATGAAATCCAAACGCTGAACCTTGAGAACCCAAAAGAAATTTCAAAGTCTGACAGAGAAAATATATCTCTTATAAAATTGGAAATCAATGTGTACTTATAAATGATGCAGCACAAAATGCTTTATTATAACTTTAATGTGTCAAAATCCATTATCCCTCTGCCTTCCATCAAGTACACTCTCAGGAAGAAAAATATTATATTATTTTCTGTGTTAAAACTTAGTGTACAGCCTAAAGGTGAGTTGGAAAACAGAGTACAAGAGTAACCCTCTCAAATCATGCATTTACTCATTAAAACCTCAAGGTAGCCCATTTTAACATGGCACCAAATTTTGTTTCCTGGAAAATGTATTTATAGACCAAAACTAGAAATGATTCAAGTGGACAGTTAAAAAGAAAATAAAAAAACATCATCAGGAAGCATATAAAAATAATATTCCGTAAGATATTATCTTTATAACAGTAAGAAAAGCAGGAGGCCCCCTCCCCTTCAAAGTTTCCAGTGTTCACCATTCAGCCAGTCTACTCACTTCCGGTGGGTGTGGTCCATGCCACTGTTTGGTATTGCTTCCAACTTTGCATTTTTCTGCCCACAGATATTTCCATAGCTGTCGTATCCTGACACTAGTCTTGCTGCTGCACCTGTTGCTACTGAAAAGCCACAAATAAATCCCTAGGGGGAAAAAAACAGAAAAAAACATACAAATAAACCATTTCAATAGCAACAGTCACTACTTGATAAAATAATGAGCTGCTTTTGTCCCTTGAAGGGAACAAAGAGCTATCTTTCCTTTTGCAAACACTATTTCACTGTTTTCCTTGGATTTCACATAAGCGATATACAAAGCAGTCCACAGGGCAACACTATTTGCTACAATAACAAATCTCAAGCTTTTACATCATAAAGTTGTCTTTGCATTTTACAATAATAATAGCAGCTTCTCTGTATTGAACATCTGCTCAATGCCTGGATCTGTACCAGATGCTTCTCATACACTTTCTCTAATCCTGATGATGGGGAAACTGAGGCCCAGAGAGCAAATAAGTTGCCCAAGGCCATAGAAGCTAGTAAAGATCAGAGCATAGACTCAGACCCAGCTTTCTTCATTCTTTAGTTTTATTTGGTTGTAAAAGAGTTCTGTTAAATGAACAACAGCAACAGATGAAAGACAAAAATTCAAAGAACAATAGGTATGTGGGTTTTGAATCACTATCACTTCAGTACACACAACACTTCTGTTCCCTTCCTGCAGTAAAGTTGTATACGAGCCAAAGAATTATACCATGAAGCACCGCCACGCTCTGAATATTGGAGACTCGAGGAGAGTGAGGCACTGGGTCCGTGTGCCGCAAAGGTCACTTCATTTCATGGGAATATGCTTCGCCACAGTGCCAAAGGCAAACGGTACTTCCTTCAGAACTGCATCATGCTTGCTAAATTGAGGATGCACTGACCAAAGCAAAGCAAAGCAATAAAACCCTACACTCAACTGCAGGCTACTGGTCATTAAGAACAGGAAATAAGGTGAGTCACTACTAATAAGCTGACTGAATTGGGAGAAAGGACGGGGGTTAAGAAATATTCTTGCAACACGGTCATTAAAAAGGCTGAGTTTTTTGTTATCTTTATTAAACTGACGAATGAAGATAGAGATTATCACTGTTTCACTCATCACAGCCAAGTATCATGAATAGTACTTACCTAAGCAGCCCTGCTAGAGCTCAGGTCTACACTGGTAAATACTGTACTCATATGCAATGCCTCAAAGGATTTCCCCCTTAAACCTACTTTCCTAAAAAGGCAAACAAACTCTTTTTTCTAAATAGCTCCTCTATGTTTATCGTGCAGGTAAGGAAAATGAAGGGGGAAGCGTAGAGAGTGTAGGTCTACCTAGTGAAAACGTCTTGAAACTACGCTTTGTAAGAAAGTGGACTTGGAGCAGAGACTATGCCTGATTCGCTACCCTCTCACCCTCTGATCCTTTTGCCAAGTTATTTTACTTCCCTGTGCCTCAATCTACTCACCTGTAAAATGAAGATAATGAGTGTTGCTCTTAAGGCTGCTGTAAGGATTAAATGAAACAATCCAGTAAGGGGTTAAGAATCCTGTTTGGCACATAGTAAAGGCTCAATAAATGTTGGCTATTACAGTCGCTAGAAATGAGAACATGTTGTAAGGGAAAGACCAAGGGCTTTGGAGTCAGATAAACCTGCACTGATCAGTGGAATACTGATGAGTCCATTTTCTACTCAGGTGACCTTGGACAAACTTGCTTAATTCTCCATGCCTCACTTTACCCATCTCTAAGTTGGGGCTAAAACCACTTACCACTAAGGCTGCTGTGACAAATACCTAAGATAATAATGTAAAGTGTCTATCTCAGTACATGTTAGTACCCTTCTGCCTCAAAGCACAGCTAACTGCTAGCACTGGAGTTAGGCATAGGCTGGTCAGTATTCACTCATTCACCCTCACCCTGGTTTCCCTCTCCCTCTCTCCTGACTCCTCCAAGGAGACTGCAGGGCAATTAGTCCCACCTCAGAACTTCAAGCCAATATTAAGACATGAGAAAAATATGTATACTCCCCAACATACATATGCATGTGCAAATCAGCATGCCGTTTTTTAAAAATTTAAGACCTTTATTAACAGGTGCTTGCAGTTTGTTGACTTTTTTGAAAAAATCAACCTGTAAACTTTTATTACAAATTAAAAATGAGGTTCTTAAAAATCTCAACTTGACCAGATATGAAACAATTTAAAAACCTTTAAAGGTGTATTGAGAAAAACCAGGCTTTTTTTTAAAAAAAAAAAACACATTTGTCATTACCAAAAAGATACGTCTTTAGGTAAAAATAATAAAAACCTCATGCTGCATAGATAATGCAGATAGCTCTAGTTATCTGGTCAGCAGGCAAAAAGCAAGCACTTAAGGTCTTCAGCTCCAATCTTTTGTTCATTGCTTATTGTTGGAATTTCGTATTCATTTCTTCTTGTTGGATGACTAAACCGGATGATGGTAGAGATGGTAAACTGGCATTTACTCAGCCCCACCCTGCTCAGCCTCGGGAGCAGACAAGCGGACGAATTCTCAGCTGGTGGATCATCGGCTGCTTTTGTCTCTTCGCCACCTTGTGGTTTAGGGTTTTCTGGGCGTCTGCGTCTGTAATTGAAGTTGCGGCGGTACCGACGTTGAGGTGGCTGCTGACCTTGGGTCTCATCTCCTTGATTTTCCTTATCTTCTTCATTGCCGTCCTCTCCGGGCTGTCTCTAGCGAGGAGGGCCCCTGCGGAATCGTGGTCTATAACCCCGATACATATTCTGTCTCACTGGTCTACCTTGTTCTCCTGCGCCCTGGTTGTCAGGACCCTACCTCACCTCTCCCTGCACAGGAGGGTTGGAATACTGTGGTCGACGCCCATAGGGTCTCCGCACGCAGTAAGGTGGGCACCTTCGCCTGCGGTAGGGCCGCCGTTATTGGGCCTGGACTTCAGGAGCGCTCTCCGATACTCCATACTTTTCCCCGCTCTCACTGATTTGGTAATTCTGCTGGTAATTGCGGGGAGGACCCCTGCGACGTGGAGAGCGTCTATAATGGTTATGGTCTGCTGCACATTTACTGCCTTGCGCTGGAACTCCACCAGAGCCTGTAACATTTGCTGCCTCCGTGTCCTTTTCTCCTTTAACGACATCAAACTCCACAGTCTCTCCATCTCCTACGCTGCGAAGGTACTTCCTGGGGTTCTTCTTTACGGCAATCTAGTGTGCAAATACATCTTCCTTGGTGTCATTCCCGTTGATGAAGCCCTACCCGTTTCTTACAATGAACCATTTTACTGTTCCCAAAACCTTCGTTGCGATGGCCTTGTCATCTCCGCCGGCAGGCGTTGCTGATATGAGGCCGCCTGTGCCGCCGCTGCCCGTCGTGCAGGGCGTGGTGTTCTCGGCCTCGCTGCTCCTGGTTGCGGCGACGGTGACTGGGGCCCCCTGCAGCAGCTGCGGCTCCTCCCAGGCTGTGATGGTAACTAGGTCGGCGGAAGCGGTGGCGCTGCTCGGGGCTCTCTGGGGTCGGCTCTCCCAGCATGCCATTTTAAGCATATCCTTGAACTTCAAATTAGGAAGCCCTACACTAAACAAAACTGGAGGTGGAGGTAAATATTGGAGGTTTCATGGCTAACTTTTCCAATATAGCTCTTTAACAAGAAGGATCACAGAGTAATAGAAAGGGAATCCAGAAAGTTCTGGATTCAAACCCTCATTCTACCACTTACTACCTGTATAACTTTGATCCAGTTACCTACTTAGATGTTTCCTCCTCATCTCTGACACAAAGTAATATCAACTGTTTCACAGCCTAATGATGAGGACTAAATGAGATAATGCATCTCTGACTTCTAGCTGGTCTGGTACATGGCAGGTGATCAATGTATGGTGCCTGTTAGTGAGAAAGTCAGACTAAAGAGGTTGACAACAGTAATTGGGGACAAACCAAAAACCCCTTCAGTTCTCTATTTTAGACAAGACTTTCTAAGGGGTCAGGGAAAGTGAGAACTAGTGTCAGTCATTTTGTTATGACACAGAAACATTCAGACCACAATTACAATCTTCTTTCACTACTAGTCTAAAATAGGAAAGTCCTTGCATAATTAAAAGGTTATGTTCTTCTTTCACTTTTTATACAAATATTCTTCTTATGTTTATAAGTACTTTGTGTTGCAGATTGCCTTAAATGGTTTCTGATTTCCCTTTATGACTATTTTTAACAATACTGTGGGACATGTGGTTTTTGTGCATGTGTGTGTGCTTGTGTTGTTTTTTTAAAAAATCATAAGCCACCTCATATCCCTCTGGGATGTAGGCAGAGTATAAATTATAAATGTTACATATATATCGGTAAAATGGGACACTGACATATTTTCACAGAGGCCATTTAAACTTCTTAGTAGCTTCCCAAAGCATTAGGGTGGAGAGGGTAAAAAGCTGCAGCAGAGAAGGAAGGAGAATAGGAAGCTAATAAGATAGAAAGAAACCAAGACTGTTATTCCAGAGACTTCCCATATGGTACAAGTAGTGACAATGGAGAACTAGGCCAAATATAATTAAAAAGACAATCTCCTTTTTTAAAAAAATGTGAAATCCAAATGCAGGAAGCAATACAGTTTCAAATGAGAAAAAATGTGGTACATGAAATTAAAATAGGCTGAGAGAAATTTCACAGAACGCACTCAATAATTTAATGGCTCCGTGAGGCGGATGGGGGCCGTACTCAACAGAAGGAAATCACATTAACTAAGCAAATGATAAGGGGGACGAGGAAAGCTTTTATACACCTAGAGCAGGGAGCAATCACTAGAGAGAAAGTAAGTCTATTAGTAAGGAAGAGAATCCTGGCTAAAATCTTAAAATGACTAAGCTATTGAAGTGCTTTCAGAACTGCTATTTGAAGAGAGAGAGAAGGAGCAGACAAATCTAATAACAAACAGGAGGTGACTCAAATCAGATAAAGGGATGCAGGGATGGTAGATCACAGGCAAGATCTGGCAACTAATAAGTACCTACTGCCTACGTCAGAGAAAAGACAATTTGCTAATTAATGAACTGTGCTCATTTCCCCTTCATATCACAGGGTTTATTAGTTCAACTTAAGTAAGAGTTTTGGCTTAGTTTCATTCACTGTCAGTCAAAAAAAGGGACATATTTTATTTCACAAGCTGTTCGAATTTCACACGTGGAGCATTTGCCGTGCAACTGAGCAAGGCAGAGGCCTTAGTTTCTCTCTGAAGAAAAAAAAAGTCAACAAAACATGCATGAGGGGTGGGGATGGGGCATGAATATGGCATTATGAAGCATACTTCAAGATAAAAAGATGGGGGAAAAAGACTCAGGCTTACAGCCTTCTCCCGGGGATTAATGCAAATATATCCAGGCTTTTTTCTCAAAGACTTCCTCTCTTATCTCAATCAACACTTGGAGTCAGTCTGCTAATAACTAATTTGTCAGACTTCAGAGTAACACTTGGCTTCTCTTCCTCCTGTTCTGAGAACCCTGAGACAAGGGGGCTATTAGGACCCAGCAGACGGGATAGAATTAGAATGCCTGATGCAGAACTAATACTTATGCAAGCAAATTTCAAAAACAAAGTTAAAAGCTTTGCCAATCTGCCAGATTTCTGGATTTCTTTAAAGTTTAATAGGATACATTACTCTAAGAAAGAGGAAAGAGGAAAAAAACAAGAATGGTTGGAAGTCTAGGAAATATCCACTCAATAAGCATTTATTGAGCACGTAAAAACGCAAGATGCCGTGCAAGGTACAAAGGGTTATAATACGTAAAGTTCACCCTGAAAGAACGGAAGTGTTCTCAAAAGAGAAAAATAATGGGGCATGAGGGAGCAAAATCAGAGAGAGGTTCAGTTTCATGGGCAGCTCGAGCAATGAAAAAGAAAACACAGACAAAGAATATGTACTGAGAACTGAACCCAGCTCTTTTGCAAATACTCATGATCCCAGACAAGTCACTTTAAATTCTCTGAGCCTCAGTCTCCTTACCTGTCATTAAGAATGGACTAGATTAATCTCAAAAGCCCTTTCCACTTCCAAAATGTTATGATTCTAAGGGAAAGTACATACAGAGTAAATTTTTTCAGGGTATACTTCCAGGGAGAAGTATAGGCCCTTTTGATCCACTATAATGACTGAGTGGGGAAGGGGCGGGAGGGGATGTAGATTAAAAGTCAATGGATTTAACTGAACTGTACATTTAAAAATAGTTAAAATAATAAATTTTAAGTTATGTATATTTTACCACAATGATAAAAAAAAAAAGAAAAACCGAAAGGTTTAACAGAAAGTAGGTAGCCCCTTGGATCAGGTGACCTTAAGGTGATTTTTGGCATGCTGTTCTTCCTATTCTATCATCCTGCCAAAGCACAGCCCATCACACAGGTGACGAAACACTGCAGTGAGTCTTTGAGTCTTTCACTTTGTGCTGCATACTCCACAATGGTTAATGAGGTAGAAACACTATGCTCTAAGAACTAGACTACGGCTATAAAATAAAAAAGGTCCTTGAAAGCAGTCTGCAGGGACGACCTATGCAGACCTATAATGGCTCCTAAGTCCAGCTCTAGTCCAGATCATTCTCCAAAATTCCAGCTCTGTATTTTCAACTGCTTATCCTTACCCACACACTGTACATGTCCACAACTCACCTCCTTCCGCATTTCCCCAGACCACTTCCCCTTCCTGCATATGCCGTATCTCCGTTAGCAGCACCGTTCCTGACCAGACTGCACAGCTAGGATATGGAGTGAGAGGACTCTAGCGTCCTAACTCTGCACTAGAGGAAGCAGGAATGCTAAACTCTTTGCTCAGAGTCTGAAATATTGACTAGACCACATTTAACTGGCAGGTGAGGTTACTGTGTCCTACAGGTCCATGTTCTTAACAGCAACTTCTTTCGTTGTTCCCAATTCCGGGCAACAAAGAAGGGACTGACTATCTCTTGAGGCCCTGCCTTCTAACTCTTCTACCCTGGGTTCAATGCTGCCGCCACTGTGTAATCTTAGACAAGTTATTCAACATACCACTGTGCCTCCTTATCTGTAAAGTGGGAATGATGATAACAGTAGTATCTACTTCACTGAGCAGTTGTGAAAATTAAATCTGTATTGAGTGCAGAGAACAGTACCTAGTCCATAAGTAAGCAGCAATAATGATCGGGGTAAGTTGTAGGAGGTATCTGTGTCTTCTATTTTCCAAGGTACGGACTCCTGTTAGGACCATCCAGACTCCTCTTTTTCCTGACTTTTGAGGTAAGATGATCTGGGCAGATTGGGTCCAGGTAGATCTCTTTCCTTTCCTCTTCTCACATCTACCTCTACTTGGGACAGAATGAAGTCAGACTATCCAAGGTGGGAAGAACCTTGAGTCCATGTGGGCCAAGCTTCATTCCACAGGTCATGTTTACCAAGGAATTCTTTACTGGGCATAATCAAGTGACTGCTTGGCTACTAACAAAGTAGTGCTTTGTTTATCCATCCCACTCTTATTCCTTCATGTGCACAGAAACTGTGGTTTGGAACCTACAAGGGGCTGGAGTAGGATTTGAGCTGAAAAAGCGTACGCAGAACCCATAACACAAGAATCTCTTAGTCATCCTTTATCTGTTTCCCACTTGCCCGCAACACTGGTGACACCAAATATTATTGATCCCGCTCCTTCACTCTCTCTCCTCTCCTTTACTATTTCCTTATTTCAGGTTTTTCACCTCTTATCTAGACTCATCTGAACTGTTGCATCAGCCTCTGAACTGTTGGCCTGAAATCTCTTCCCTCTTTACAATGACTTTACATTTATTTTGGCTACCAGGGCCATGTTTCTAAACCCAGACATATCATTTCTTGCTTAAACCTCTTCAGTAGTTTATCAGTGCCTACAACAGTGGGTCTCAACACTGGCTGAACATTAGAACCATAGAGATTAAATCAGATTCACTGGGGTGGGGCCCAGGAACGAGTATTTTTATTCTAATACCAGCTAATTCCAATATGCAGCTAGTGTTAAGAACCACTTGTTTACTATCTTAATGGAAAATAAAAATTTAGAAGTACAATGCTACATGTAATTTTTTAGAACAGGGTAAGCATATGTCAGTCCAATAATTTCAAAATATTGAATAAGTTTGAATGTGGAAGACGATAGCTCTCACAAAGGCTGATAGCAATTTACTTTGAAAAATACTCTAAGTTCTAGACAAGCATGGAAAAACCTTAAAAGTAAGGGAAGAAATAAAAGAGAAGTACAAGTATTTATGACGAGATGAACATGTATAAATAAAAAGATTTAATGGTGAAAATGAGTAAAAGATGACAAGATCTTAAAATATTTCAGAACTACAGAATAGATACCAAGGAGTGAGCAAAGAACTGCAAGTAAGGGCAGTGAGTAAAGATATAGTTTGAGTAATGGGCTGCAAAGATTGACTATAAAAGCAGAAGCAACTGGGCCACTAGCTGAAAAGAATATAGGCAGAAAGTTCCGGTTCCTATTCTATTTTTGCCTTTCATGGGCAGCAGTATATTCTTAGATAAGCTAATACTTAATCTCACTACACTTTGCCTGTAAACTAGGGATAAAACCCATTTCATAGTGTAACTGGGAGAATTTAGTGAGATAAATACATATATGAAAGCATCAAGCCCATGATAATCCTCAAAAAATATTTGTTGAATGTTTCTCTGAAAGGTACTATGGAATGAAATCCAAAGGCAAAAACAAAATACAACTTTTAAAAAACATACAAAACACATTCTCAGAAGACCAAAAAAAAACTCTGGTCTATTGTTGTTCCAGTAAGGTGTGCAACAGAACTTTGAGATTTCTCCAGTTTCCACATGGCAAAATTTGATGTTAGCTCAGCTCCAAGATGGTAATCCATAAAAAGAATCATTCCAAAACAAATAATGCTATGCCTGCATTTAAAAGTACACACAGTGGGTCTTAATTACCATCACACTGAAATTAACAGTATATTAATTACCATTGCATTACAACGTTTCAGTAAACAAATGGCTCCTTACTCTCTGGTCACTCCCAAATCAGCCTATTAACATTAATGATTGCACTTTCCTGAGCTATTTTAGCACAGAAAATCAAAAGCACCTCGGGTGGCAGGTACATATTTTTATAAACATAATTTTGAAAGGTCAGCTGCTATTTATCCCAGGGTGAAATTCAGGGGTGGGGAGAGGTTGTGGACTAGTTCTGTTAGCAAAGAATGTCCTCCACACTCTGATGCTGCATTTCATTTGCTACTCCATTAAACTAAGCAGACTCTTGAACAACATCTTACAAGTCCTAAGTTAGGAAACGGGTATTTTGATGTTTTCTAAATATCCTAGATTTGATGAAACTGAGCTGTCTATTATCTTTAAAACTAACACTCTTTATTTTACTGGATTTATTATATCTCATCAGAGTTCACTGCTTTCTTTTCCTTGATTCAGGAGCTGGACTGGTGCCTACACTTATGCCCATTAGCCATGAATAGGGTTGTTCTGTGCTTCTCAAATGACATTTTTGAGGTGGACAGCCGCAGAGAGACACAGAATAGGATTACCTAAAAAGTAGTAATAAATAAAAAATAACAAGATTCCTTAAAAAAAAAAAAGGTATGGGAAAAAGGAGGTTAAATACACTCACACTTGAGTGAAAAAAAAAAGGTGCCTGAGGTAGCATGATTGTGTTTCCAGCTGCAAAGCCTAAGGAAAGAGAGAACAATACTGTCTGCGTGATCCCCTGATCCCCTCGAGGGAGAGGAAACTAAGTGGCAGAAAAGAGCACTGGCCTGGAAGGTAAAGAGTCCTGGGCTCTGTTCCCAACTCTGCCATTCACTAACAGTGTGGCCTTGGGATGTCCATTATCATCTCTGGGGTCTGATGTTCTTAACGTATATAATGAGGGTGATGCACCAGATGAGGATTTCTAAGTCCTTGCTAGCTCGAAATATCGGCTAGCTCTAAAACAGCTGCTTTCTACCTTTTTTCCAGCACTGGTGGCAGTGACACTAAAGTCCCTGAACCCTGTGTGGAAACCCCTGCAGGGTAGAGCAGGGATGCAATCTGAGTAAGCACAGCCCCAGCACTTTGCACTCTGCTCCTCCATCCTCCACACCCACTGGAAAATCACCAGCTCCCGTGACCTCTGACTGAGAGATGCCACTTATTACAGTAGACACAGCAGGCAGCAGGAGCCTAGTATGGGTCGAAGGAGGAAGAAGCAGGGAGAAACCAGCCTCCTTCTAGGAAGAACTAAAAGATGTCAGAACTGGAAGCACTGTAGATATCATCTAGCAAAACCTCTAATTTTATACAAAAGAACACCAAGTCCCTGAAAGGAAACTGAATGGCACAAAAATAACCATCAGGTTTGTGTGACTGGGTTGGATGAATACTCAGGACTTGATCCCATGACCATTGCTCTGCTCACCATCCCATCAAGATCATAGTTCACGGATATTTTGGTCAAATGACCTGGCTTTCTGAAATGGGCTAGTCAAAGACATAGAGTTTCAATTATTCCTTAATTTTGATCACAGTTTTCATGCAAACCAAAAAAAAAAAAAAAAAAAGGTCAAGGGGTACCAAATACCACTTAACTGTATGGGGAAAAATAACCTGCTTCAATGGTATCCTAGGACTTCCAGATGTAAGCAATTCAAGAGGGATTATTTATTTATTTACAGATATAAATAAATAAATAACAAGTTCCCTCTTTAAACTAACTCCCCATCATCCCCTCGGATCATGAGTTCAGGTTCTGAGGCTCTGTGAGTTTCTTACCATCCCAATGCAGAACAGGATAAAAAGCAGTAGCCACGGTATGTCTGTGCAACAACGGTCCTCCAGTGGCTTCCATTCTCGTTTGGAGCTCTAATTGAAAACACAAAGAGAGTGGTAAATGTGAATTTTAGTTAAAGTTAGGAAGGTGCAAACATGCCATCGATACCTAGATCCCTTCTTTTCCTGACAAATTCCTATTGACCCTTTCAGTTCAATAGGAACCTCAAATATTTGTCACCTTTCTGTGAATTTTACCCTAACACCCACCTCTCTTCCTGGCCAGGATTGATTCCAATGCTGTTTTGGTACCTCTATTAGAGCAGTTAGCATGCTGAATTATTATTGATTGAGCTGTGCCCCTAGCAGAGCATGAACTTTGCAAGGGAAGAGGCCACTTCTCATTTCCCAGCGTCCAACATGATGCTTGAGGGTTCATGGTATATACTTAGTAAGGGCTTTTTTAAATTAATAAACAAACAAATTCTTCCAACATCAATCTTGGTGGTAGCTTTTTCTTTGTATGTCCAGAGGCTAGACTTAAAAATGTAGAACGTGCTTTCTACATGTTCTCATCTAGGAAGGAAGCTCTTTAATTATGAATTCCTATTGAGGGGTAGACTCTTCTAAGTCTAATAAAATTCAGGAACAAAAAACTAAATTAAAACACTTTTACAGACAGATCTGGGCAACTCCTAAACCACCATCCACAGATTTTCATTCTGTTTTTAGAAAGTGTAAAGAGTTTTTAGATCAAACACAAAGATTCCCTAACTAAAAAGCTAAAGGCATTCTAAAAGTTAACTTGCAAAGTATTGATTGGAATTGAATGCATTTTTTTTTCATACAGCGATAGTCTTAGGTTCTCAAATCAGCTCACAAATTCCCTTTAACCAGAATGTAACTGAAATAACACTCTTGAGCTTTCTAATGAACAAAAATCCCTGAGTCTCACACCTTTTCCTGGAAACAGTAAGCAGAGAAGGGAGAGAGAAGGTAGCCTTGGGAAACTTATGGGAAAAGTTCCTGCAAAAAGAAGGCCAGGGCCTCCAGTGGCTTCCATGACAAGGTCCAGGAAGCTATCCGGAGAAGGCCTGTCAGTAGGAAAGGACAGCAGCACAAGGTGTGGTAAGAAGATAAGAGAGCCCTCTAGTATAATTAGTACGTAGAGTTCAAGAGTGGGGACCCAGTTCTTAATCAGGTTTGCTTAGCTTTCTCTCCTTCTAAAACAGTTTTTAACTTTGACAACCTGATGAAAGCTACAGATTCTTTTCTTAGGAGATAAGCATAACTAAGTTGCATAATTTTCTTAAAAGTTTAGGGAATTCAGACCCCAGGTTATGAAACCCAACTTTAAAATACCTGCCTATGGACACTGAGGGCAAAGCGCTGGAGCTACAAACACTCCTTCCTGACCCCTAAATGCTAACCAGACAAATGCCTTTCCCTTCCTCAGTGTCTTATACACTGTTAGGTTTTCACAAACAACAACAAAAACCACCACCCTTGATAGCTTGTTCCCAGACACCCACACAAGAAAACAAAAGAGCACTAGTTAGTCATGGAGAAAAACCTCACGCCAAGGCTCTAACTAGCATTAAAAACCAAGAGCGAGTAGGCAGTGTTTTCCAGAGGAATATAACACTATGGCAACTGGATAAAGGACTCTGTCCTCTCCTTGGCTCTGTCATTAGTTAGCTACATGACTTTAGATAAAACGCTTCATCTCCCTGGGTGGCAGGAAGAAGTGAGATTAAATCTCTTAGGTTCCTTCCAACTCTAAAAATCTATGGTCAGGAATGCAGTTTTGTGAAAATTTGTGCAATGACAAAAAAACTGCAAAAATAATTTGACATTATTCCCTGTGTTATTCAAATAAGAATGCACGCATTGTGGTCTGTGTTTTGGAAGACAGTTGTTCATAGTATGAATAAAGAATGTTTCTTTGTATTAAATAATTTCAAGCTTGAATAATACCCATTATAGTAAAATTACTTACAAACACAGAACTTGGACACATCTTTGAAATTCATTACATTTACTCTAAGGTGATTTCCAGAGCAATGGCTACTTTGAAATACTATATTTGTTTATCTTAACAAACAGTATGTATTAGGGGAAGGCAGCGGAGGGGGGTGCGGACAAGTCTCAGACTGATTGAGCATTTTCTTTATCCACAACTATTTTCTTCGTATTTTTACTTCAGACCAACATTCAGCTTTTAATGCTTAAATTTTTACCTATAACATAAAGAAGGTAGAATTTCATTTTGACCAGAAAAACACAAAGATTCAATATCTCAACAGTCAACTTACTGTGGGCCACTTCTGGGCCAAATACATAGAAAACCTTTCACTGGGGATGAGAAATGGAGAAGGGGTAGGGGTTACATTTATAAAACATAGTCAGAGTACAACACGGAGTAGAAGAATACAAAAAAAGGAGGTGGTCACCTCACTCAGATAAAGAAAGGCTTCTCCAGGAGGGGCAGCTTACCTCATAGGCTATTCTGAGGATTAAATGTGAGCATCTGTCACACAGTAAGCACTAATTCTTGGTTATAATTCTTATTTGTCAATACTCACTTTTCAGTTAACCTTCTCGCTATTGTAAAAATATCCCTTTACCAGGTGGACCTTTCCACTAAAAGGACAGAAAGAATATTAAATTCACCTTTTCCCCTTCTATTACTAAAATTCTGACTTAATGGTGGCATCTTTCATTTTAGCTACTGTTTTTAATGCTTTCAGTTATTGATTACTATTAAGTAGGCACTATACCCAAAGCTTTATACACATTACTTTCTAAATAGCTCTCTGATGTATGTATCATCCCTATTTCACAGCTAAGGAAACTCAGGCTCAAAAGTTAAGTAATCAGGGGCTTCCCTGGTGGCGCAGTGGTTGAGAGTCTGCCTGCTAATGCAGGGGACACGGGTTCAAGCCCTGGTCTGGAAAGATCCCACATGCCGCGGAGCAACTAGGCCCGTGAGCCACAACTACTGAGCCTGCGCGTCTGGAGCCTGTGCTCCGCAACAAGAGAGGCCGCGATAGCGAGAGACCTGTGCACCGCGATGAAGAGTGGCCCCCACTTGCCACAACTAGAGAAAGCCCTCACACAGAAATGAAGACCCAACACAGCCAAAAATAAATAAATAAATTTTAAAAAGCAAAAAAAAAAAAAAGTTAAGTAATCAGACCAAGGTTCCACAACTGTGCAACCAGGATTTGAACCCAGGTCTGTGGCCACAAAACCAAATCTGATGAAAATATCATTCATTTTGCACTAGTCAGTAAAGAGCAAAAACACCTCCATTAGTTTTTCCTCACACAGCAAAATTTGGGAGCCAACCCAATAATTTAAAATCCTACAGGCACAGCGAAAAAGAGAGATGTTTTATGAGCCATGAAATTTTTCAAGCAAGTCAGGAAACCCAACAGTTGAAAGAATTTAATGATTCTTTAACAGACTTAACCAAGTGGTAACTGGATTTAATGCTGTCTGTTTCTTCCAATTAAAATCCACATAGACTTAGCAAAAGTAAAATGTTTTGCAAAAGCACTTTTTAAATGTGATTTTTATCCCTTTCTCAAATTCTACATGAGGTTAATAAAGGCTGTCAATCAATGTTAGGTCCCTTTCCATTCACAGAATCTTACAATTCAGGAACTAAATAAGACCAAAGTAATCATACAGTCTATGCCTTTAAGTGACCTAGGGAAAGGAAAGGAAGGGACTTGCCTGACTTGCCCAAGATCAATTGTTTTGATCTTCAAAACAATTCTGTTAGTTGTTATTATATATTCCCAGTTTTGCTGCTCTGTAAAAGAGAAAACCAAGGTTCAAAGAAAATAAGTGGAAAATTCATTACTGAAACCTGAGTCCTCAAACTCTAGCAGAGAGATGGAAACTATAAGAAAGAGTTAAGAAAATGCTAAAAATAAAAAACCATGGTAGGGCTTCCCTGGTGGCGCAGTGGTTGAGAGTCCGCCTGCTGATGCAGGGGACGCGGGTTCGTGCCCCGGTCCAGGAGGATCCCACATGCTGCGGAGCAGCTGGGCCCGTGAGCCATGGCCACTGAGCCTGCGCGTCCGGAGCCTGTGCTCCGCAACGGGAGAGGCCACGGCATTGGGAGGCCCGTGTACCGCAAAAAAAAAAAAAAAAAAAAAACATGGTAACAGAGATGAAGAATGCCTTCATCTGGCTCATCAGTAGACTAGACACTGCCAAGGAAAGAATCGATAAATTCAAGGATAGGTCAATAGAAATTACCCAAAGTGAAACACAAAGGAAAAGAGAATGAAAATTAACCCAGAACGGAACAGCCAAGAACTACAGGATAATAGCAAACGGTCTAACATATGTGTAATTGGAATCCCAAAAGAAGATTAAAGGGAGCATAGGGAATGAATAAAGAAATAATGACTGAGAATTTTCCAAAAACAACAAAAGAAATCAAAGCACAGATCCAAGAAGCTAAGAGAATCCCAAGCAGAATAAATACAACACACACATGCCTGCATACACACACACAAACACATCCTACACAAACTACATCCAAAATGTTGAAAACCAAGTATAAAGACATAATCTTGATGGCAGCAAGAGGGAGGAAAAGGCACACTATAATCAGAGAAGCAACGATGACGCAAACTTCTTATCAGAAACTATGCAAAGCAAAAAACCATGGAATGACATCTTTAAATTACTGAAAGAATTAAAAAGAAAAGCAAAAACATTATTAACTCAGAATTCTATATCCAGAGAAAATGTCTCTCAGAAATGAAGACTTTTTCAATGAAAACCTAAGAGAATTTATCAGCAGCAAACCCGAAGTACAAAAAATGTTAATGCTCTTCAGGCCGAAAGAATATGATACGACACAAACTTGGATATACACAAAGAAATAAAGACTTGTAAAATGAAGTTTTGAAATTTTCCGTAATAAAGTATTTTAAAAATAAGCGTGTGAATATATGTGTATAACAACATTCTCATTACAGTCTTCTTGCACACTCTACAAGATCAATAACCTAGAAAGCAGAATTACAATTTTTAATGTTAGTATTAGACCATAAAAAATAAATCTAAGTCAGACACAGCTGATGTATGCCTTATGTTTGTATTATATTCATATCCTTAAAGTTAGGGAGGAACAATATTTAACATCTTCACATTCCTTCCTACATTTTCTACATCATAGATTTAAAAAATTTTTTTTTCCATAGTATCTTACAGAAGTCATAGTACAGGCAACTATATATATCCTAGACTTCACATTCACTATGAACCCTAATAGCTAAAACCAAGACCTTCTGGTGAATTTGATACGAAAGAGGTGTGTATTTTTTTAGGAAATAAACCTATAAAACGTTTTGTCTTAAATTTCCATGTTGGGAATTCCCAGGTGGTGCAGTGGTTGGGAATCGGCCTGCCAATGCAAGGGACACGGGTTTGGTCCCTGGTCCGGGAGGATCCCACATGCCACGGAGCACCTGAGCCTGTGAGCCACAACTGCTGAGCCTGCGCTCTGGAGCCCGCGAGCCACGGCTGCTGAGCCCACATGCCACAACTACAGAAGGCCGGGCGCCTAGAGCCCGCGCTCCGCAACGGGGGTGGACACTGCAATGGGAGGCCCACGCACCGCAGCAAAGAGCAGCCCCGCTCACCGCAGCTGGAGAAAGCCAGCGCGCAGCGGCCAGGAGCCAACGCAGCCAAAAATAAAATAATAAATAAATTAATTAATTAAATAAAATAAAATTTCCATGTTGTTCCTAATGAAGACACAGTTGTTGAGTAACTGTTTTTTTAGATAATAGTCACACACAAAGATTTTGACAAGTGATATGTTACAATCAGTTAGTCAAATCAGGCATCACTGGAGGGCATCAGCAGTAATAGGGCTGGCAGTGTGGGCCAAGCCAGGGAACAAATCAGGTAGGAAAAGGTCTGGCAGATGTGAATCTAGTTCACAGAAGTAGGCAGGGCTGGCTGGATCAGGAAGATATAAAAGGATCAGAGAGGCAACAGCAACAATCCAGAGTTAAGACAGAAAGAGTCAGCTAGGTCTCAAATACGGAAACAAGTAGGGTCCAAAATCCAGGAAGTCAGAAGATCTAGGCAATACCTAATGGCAAAGATTAAATGCTCCCTGCCCTCTTTCTATGCTCTGCATACTGTCTGTATGACTCTCTCCTAATTAAGACAGATGTACAAAGATTCCCAAAAGATTCTTATCGTAATCTAGTAACAGTATTACCTAATGCTATGAGTCTTTCCTTGATACACCAGATTTTTGTAAACATGGTTTGAAAATAATGAAAAATGTGCTTAAAAAAAATGGTATTGTCAGTTATACTAAGAAGTTACTTAATTTGTCAGGTAATACTCTTAAGCATTCTGTTGGTTTTTCAAATAAATACTGAGCACCACACAAAGAACCTGAGATCCAAAGCCATGTACAATAGCCCCTACCCTTACAGAGCTCTAGTTTAGCAAGACAGGCAAACTAAGGACTGATAATGTGAGTGATGCCAAAATAGAGATGTGTAAAAAGTACTGCAGGAATAGAGATAGGGAACCATTAAGCAAACATTTGCAAGATTTATTGAAATTACCTCATAAACTTCTGAAGCAAACACTAAAAAATGATCCTCTGTTGTCTAAAATAGAATGTGTTTTTGTGCCCAAAACATACTAAAAATTCTCGCTACCTATGATGGGGAAATATTGACTGCCAAATAAGAATTATTCCACTCAGAAATGTTTAGTAGTAAACAAACAGAACATTAAGTTGGTTTAAAAAAACAAAAATCAGCCATTTTCCTCACTTTGTACCCATTAGATTTCTCTGTACTACATTTTATGGCTGCTCCAGTTAGAAAGGAGCCTTTCAGTTTTGGAAAAGAGAAAACGTATCTTCCTTTGTTTTCTGGAACAATTAGTGCAGGGCTATATTTAACTAAGCTACTAGAATAATATTTTCATGTTGATGTCATTGGTGAGGTTCCTACTAATACTGAGTTAAGTACTATCTTGTCGCATACATCCAGAGTTGCTACAAATTGGAATTTCTGATGGGCTAAAGAACTACAGGCTCCCTGTCATTTACCTAGTACAACTGTCTTTACCTAGTACCCTGTCCAGCGGCTCTACTTTAGTTTTCATTTCCCAGCTACTCCGTGGCACAACTAGAAAGCCTCTAAAGCAGTCACTGAATGATCTCCAAGGTCACTGCTACAGACATTTGTGATCTAAGTAAGTACATATGTCGCAAGCACTGGGCTATCTGTGAGGACGTCATTTTGTTCATGCCCATCTGTTTTACACAAAAACCTCCAATATTCATACACTCCAAATCTTCAAAGCTCCCTCCAAGGACATACTGGTTCATTAAATTCCCCAAAATGCTTTTATTTGTGCAGAGTAGTAACAAAAGAATAAAAGAGCTGATGTGTATCATTTTTGCCACACTCCTGAATAGAGTGAGCAGACCTGATGAAGTTGGGTAGCAGTAAAACATGGAGGCTTTCAACTTTCTGTTCATAGCACCTGAAACTAAAATCTTGTAATAGGATTTTGAAAGACGTTGCCTGTCCTTGGGAAAGCTCTCTCAAGGATTTGGAGTGCATAACTCCTTACAGTTGCCGCAAGTAGCCCATTTCATTCGCTAAGCTTGGCGATGGCAATTCATATTTGCAAGGTAAAAATAAGAGCTGTGATTTTAACAGGCAGTTAAAGGTAATAAGATACATTGAGTGGAAAGATACAGGCATCTGTGTCCAACTGCTTCTCTTAGTTCATGAACTTTATGCTAAATCACAAACATTCATCTATTTAAGGAAAAAGGGGGAAATGGCAACTAGAGCTGCTCTGAGTTATGTATTTACACAGTGACAGAAAGATCATGGGAGATATGTTGCCTATGACTTCATTCTTTCCCTGAATGCCCTAAAAAAAAGTAACTGTGGGTCTGTTAGAGTTGTCCTTCTTCCATCAGACTTCTCAGGGGCTGTCTTTCTTGCACACAAGCACATGACAATTACTGGGCAGAGGCCACGTTCCTCCTGTCCTGCAACATAGCTAATAGCATCTTTTACCTCCATGACCAATGAAACATGATCAAAGTTATACAGATAAGCCTTATCTGTAATCCTCTAATAGTATTTCTAACGTGCCTTTCTTCTGAATCATTTGTAAGCAATGTTTTTAATTTAAAATTACTATTTGGTTTTATTCTAATTATACAGTTTTCATGGGCTTCATTCCCCCCCCATCACATCCTACAAGTGTCAGAACATCTTCAGTACTTGGTGACACCAAGGGCAGACTGAAAGGACCAGAATTGTACTTTGCACCTCCAACCTGCTACAGTACAGCCAGTTTCCATATAGCTAACGGATTTACTGACTTTTCTTGCTATACTGTAACCCTTTCTTTTAAAGCAGGAATTCATAGGTACTCAAAAGAGGACTGTCATTCCAATCTTGCTTCCTTTCCTTGATGGAATGGCTAAGAACTGACTTATGAAGACAATGATGACTTATGGAGAAGAAACATGAAGACTACACTGATCATATACATAGCTAAGAGGTGAGTGGAAATGAGTAAGTTTATGTCTTAAATCAAAATTAGATCTCATCTTTGCCAATGAAGAGTTTTTAGTCCATAGCAATTGTGCACAGAAATAAATATATGTTCAGTTCTGTGGCAGTGCCTAAGAACTCGCAAGGGAACAAATACTTATCACAGTTAAATAATTTACAAAAATATAGATTACATTCCTTTCGTGTTCCTATAACACACTGTGTACACACCACCATCACCGTAATTATTATTTCACATTATAATTATTTGCTTCCCCAGTAGATTACGAACTTTTTGAGGGTAAGGATAATGCTTTTATTTTTTGTTTAAATCAGGGATCAGTAAGTACTTAATATTCTTCAAGTGAAAGCCTATTCCACATGAAAGTAGAATCTTACCCTAAGTGGCTGAACATATAATGGCCATTCTTCCTACCTTACTGCCTACTTCGGGCAGGGACTTGTTGGGTTTTATTCACTGCTATATCCCCAGTAGATGAACAGCGTCTAGCCCATAATAGGCTCTCAGCAAATTTATTTAATGGATGAATGAACAAGGTGAGGTCTTTTACCATTCAAGTAGCATAATGTTAGAGCAAACATCCTCACTGCCTCTCCTGCATGAGACCATTTCCTTAAAAAGCATTCTATTGCATCACAGTCTGCCTCCTTTTCCCACAGATATTGTAAAGTATAACATTTCCCAAAGATGTTGGTCAGTAGGTTCTGTAAGAAAAATAAATTCCAGATTTAACTACGTTTTGGAAATGCTAGTTAATGAAATCTAGTCTTTTGAGCAGGACTTCTCTGAGACCTTACTGTGAGACTCTCCAAAATGTATCTGGTCACACAGTGACTGGGAGACGTGAATACAGACAGTGCCAACCTCTCTCACAATACATTTCTGGAAACCAGAGCGTAAGGGTTCATGGTTAGGATTGATGCTCCCACTGAAAAACACTTTCAGAAGTAAAGGCTGGTAGCACTGTTTAAGACTATGCTGAAACTCATAAAAAAGAATGAAACCTTGCCATTTGCAAAAACATGGATGGACGTGGAGGGTATTAATGCTAAATGAAATATATCAGACAGATACTGATATCACTTATATGTGGAATCTAAAAAAATACAACAAACTAGTAAATGTAACAAAAAAGAAGCAGACTCACAGATATAGAGAACAAACTAGTGGTTACCCGTGGGGAGAGGGATGGGGGAGGGGTAATATAGGGAGGGGTAGGGGATTAAGAGGAACCAACCATTAGGTATAAAATAAGCTACAAGTATATATTGTACAACACAGGGAATACAGCCAACATTTTACAATAACTATAAATGGAGTACAACCTTTAAAAATTGTGAATCACTATATTATACACCTGTAACTTATTTAATATTGTACATCAACTACACTTCAATTAAAAAAAAAAGACTATGCTGAAACTGAACGCAATGTACATTGGTTTGACACTTTGGAAAGTAATTTGGTGATACATTTAAAAAACCCAAAGAAATCATCTAAAACATTAAAATAGCTGCACGTGAGATGTCCAATTATAGTGATATTATGAGAAAAAATTAGAAATTAACTATCTATAATAGAAAATAATTAAAAATGAGAATGGAATATTAAGCAATCATAAGGGTAATTATGAAGACTTTGCACAGTAACATATAAAATGATAATGATAAAAAGCTGTGTTCAAAAACATGGTATGAAATTATGCCACGCTCCAGTGACACAATTTGTAAAATAGTATATGCAAATGTAAAAGCATTAGAAGAGGATAGTGCAGATTTTAAATAGTTAGACTTATAATGCATTTTTCTCATTTTGATTTCTATTAACGCTATTTAATTATGGAAGAAATATCAAAAAAAGAGGAATATTAGCTCCCATTTCTTCAGATCATGCTTTTTCTACTTCCTCAGTATAGTGTCAGCTATAAATAGATGCACAATGAAAACTACCAGAATATATTCAGGTCATTCTATCTGACACTTATTGACAGGAGATCAGAACATTTCAAACTTCACTAGAAAGCCATATGCTGATAATCACCTAGGCAAGAGCAAGATTTCTCCTGAAAAATGCAGAACTGGCAACGTCAGAGAGGTAATACACTCTAATAAACATTAGAGAGGAAATCACCAGTGTAGTGGGAGGGAGGAACACATACTTGGGTGTGAATCATAGCTCCTCTTCCAAATAGGAGTATGATCAGCTGACACGATCTTCCCAATTCTAAGGTAAAGATGATTCTCCCTACACCATCCACTGTTGTTTTCAGGATTAAAGTAAAGCTGCTGGCTAGACCAGGTCCTAAACCGTTTGTTAACATCCTTTCCCAAAGGGCTATGAGAAAAATCTCCCTAGGAATCATCTTAAAGAGTGAATTCTCGCAAACAATCATCTCAAACATTTTAAAACTGCTCCCATATTGTATACATTCTAAAATGTGTGCTTGGAAAGTGAAAAATGAGTTGTAAAGGAAATACAACCGGGAGAAATTGAGTGCACAGTTTTATAGATAATCGAGGTAAACATAAGAAACAAATAGTAACTTTCAAATGATAACACAATAAGAGCGACTGAAATGACTTCTTATATCACAAATTTTTTAAGGGAGTTGAAGAAAACATCAATCCTAAAACCACAGTTAACCAAATTATTTAAAAAAAAGTCCATTCATTCAATAAATAATTGTTCCACCTGAGAAAAACTAGGCTGGGACTCCGAGAGCCCATTAGTTTACTTTCACCTTTCTACTGTTCTCTTGCTAATTTACCTTCCTCATCTCTAGGTTTTACCTTGTCTTTCCTCCCTTCTATAAATAAACAATTCATTTGAGTTCACATGTGAGGGTTGCTGAAATGACAGACAAAAATGTATGTTATTGAAGGTAGAAAAAGGTCATGGATCAACCTTAAGAAGATTACCAAAATAATCTGTTTCATCTGGAGTACTTAATGACTGTAACACTAAATGCAGACTATAGCTAGTATCAGTGAGCATAAGCCATGTGCCAGACACTTTATCCATATTAACTCATTTAATTTTCACAAGCCAGTAAGGTCGATCCTATTATATTATTCCCAGTTTTCTGCTGATAAAACTAGACAAAGAGGGGTTAAGTAAATTGCCCAAGTCATACAGCCAATAAGCACTAAAAAAGCAGGGATGTGAAGCAGGTAGTTGGGCCCTAAGGCCCATGATCACCCCACTCGGCCTTGCTTACTACGGTTAACATATCTTGTGTGGACATAAGGAACAGATTTGTGGTTGCCAAGGGTGGGGAGGGGTGGAATGGACTGGGAGTTCGTGATTAGCAGATGCAAACTATTACATATAGAATGGATAAACAACAAGGTCCTACTGTATAGCACAGGGAACTATATTCAGTATCCTGTGATAAACCAGAATGGAAAAGAATATAAAAAAGAATACGGGGCTTCCCTGGTGGCGCAGTGGTTGAGAGTCCGCCTGCCGATGCAGGGGACACGGGTTCGTGCCCCGGTCCGGGAAGATCCCACATGCTGCGGAGCGGCTGGGCCCGTGAGCCATGGCCACTGAGCCTGCGCGTCCGGAGCCTGTGCTCCGCAACGGGAGAGGCCATAGCAGTGAGAGGCCTGCGTACAGCAAAAAAAAAAAAAAAAAAAAAAAAAAAAAGAATACGTATATGTATAACTGAGTCACTTTGCTGTACAGCAGAAATTAAGACAGCATTGTAAATTAACTACATGTTAATAAAAAAAATTAAAGATTTTTAAAAATTAAAAAAATATATATCCTGTATGGACACTGTGGATAGATGAGTATTGGAAGGGAGGAGGAAAAGAGGAAAATGAGAGGCATAAGAATTACTGTTGACCCTTGAACAATGCAAAGGTTAGGGACACCTATCCCCATGTAGTCAAAAATCTGCATATAACTTTATAGTCAGCCCCCCCATATCTGTGGTTACGTGGATCCATATTTGAGGTTATGTGGATCCCTATCCGAGGTTCTGTATCTGAGAATTCAACCACCCACGGATCATGTAGAAATGTGGTATTTACTGTTGAAAAATATCTGCAAATAAGTGGACCCATGCAGTTCAAACCCATGTTGTTTCAAGGGTCAAACGCACAGCAAAAATACTATAGTAAATTCTGTGGCCTATTTTATATAAACTGATGTTTTGCATGGTTAATATTTCTTCTTACAGGAAAATTATAGGACATAACCAAGAATAAGATATTATTAACATATTTTGTATTTTGATTTCAAAAATAATGTCCAAATATTACTGTTGATATTTGAAGAAAACACCTGCAGTGGTGTTTAACCGGTGGAAACAAACTGTTGTTTCTTCCTAGCCTTCTGTAACTTCCATCTATATTTTGCATAACACTTGTTTGGATTTCAAGAGTAATAGTACTTAAAATGCTACTTTGCTATTAGGAAAGCACATACAAATGCCCATCAACTGATGAACAGATACATACAATGTGGCAGATCCATAGCATGGAATATACATTTTGGATTAAAAAGGAATGAAGTAGTGATACAATACTACAACATGGATGAACCTTGAAAACTTTATAAGTGAAAGAAGCCAAAGTGGACATATTATATAATTCTATTTATATGAAATGTCCAGAATAGGTAAATCTGTAGAAACAGAAAATAGATTAGTGTTTGCCTAGGATTGGATGGGAGTTAAGGGGAAATGGGGAATGACTGCTAATGGCTATGGGGTTTCTTTGGGGGATGATGAAAATGTTCTAAAATTGACTGCAGTCATGATCAAACCTTGGTGAACATACTCAAAACCATTGAATAGTACACTTTAGATGGGTAAATTGTATGGTATATGAATTACATCAATAAAGTTGTTATATGTATAAGAAAAATCATGTGAAAAGGGGGTCATTCTGGCCACTCACATATGGAGTTCTACTGATTTCATTATAGACTCCATGCGAACACTTTTAATACAGTTCCATTAAGTAGACAAGATAAAAGCAGAACAATTTAACTAAGGTAAAGAGTTGGGTAACAATGAAATCTGATGAAAGCAAACATTTTTCTGAGAAATCAGAAGTTACAAGAATTACTAGATAAAGTGCTGATTTTCATGTAATAGTTCAATTCCTCTGTAGGTAGCATAAGGGGAAAAGAGAAACAAGGTTGCAGAAAACTGAAATAAAAGGTAAAATAGACCAAGTAGAGAGAGAAAAGTCATCTTTTGAAGAGACCAAAGAACACACACACCAAGGCAAAAACTATACTGTGGTATAAACACAGCTACAGAAAGAATGTACTTGTCAGAAAAAAGGGACCAGACAGGGAAGGTACACACACAGCTACTATTTATTTAGCACCTCTTAGGTGCCACGATCTGTAATTGGCCAGTTACACTGAGAAATAACGGTCTAAAAGATACACTTTGACACTGCCCTTCCAAACTGTCTTGGGGAAGGGGTACCAGGGCAGCAGACTCTAGAATGCTGAATAGACAATTCAGGATACTGAGCTGCTGTGCCGTGAGTCATCCAGCCTACTCCCCTTCATCTGATTCCATGACGTTAGGCGACCTTCTCACTGTCCTCTGGCTTCCCACAAGTTGACAAGCAGTGTGCATAACATAACTACAGAGCTATAGATAATAAAGCAGTGGAGCAATAGAGGTTATTGTATATGCAGAGAGTCTGGAAGAATATATATGGACTAAGCTGTGAACAATTGTTATCTCATGAGGTGGGGTCAGAAAGGACTCTCTACTTATACATGTTCATTGGATTTTTTAATAACCACACTACTTTTCTATTAGGAATAAATATGATACTTCTTAAATAATAATTTGGCTTTACCTTAATACTAGCTAAGCTGACAAAGATCCTCTGGTTTGTATGTCAGTTTAATAAATTAGCCTCCTGAGTTGATCCACGTGTCTTAAGACTTTGGTTTACACGAGTCTACTATCAACGAAAGGATCTACTCTTAACATACTAGCAAAATCAAGTTTCTGAACCTCCAAAGCCCCAGGGCTTGGTGAATTCTAAAAACAATACTTGGCCAAGCTTCCAGGCTCAGCCTGGTAAAACCTGAACCACACCAAGGACCCTGCATTCAAATTCTATATGCAGAAAATATTAAGAGCTATAATTTAGAATCCTTCTAGAGAATGTTGCCCAGCATTTCAGCATAATTTACAAATAGGCAGCTCCTTGAACTGCAGACTGGCCTTAGCCAACTAACTTTGAAAGAAAACAGGCTGGGTCTATCCTACCACCAACCAACACCCTCTCCCTGTGCGTGAATAGATCAGAATCATGGAGAAAGCCCTAGGAGCATGAGTCCTAGGTTTAGCCTGGCCCTAGATTCTGGATCCTAAATCCAACTACATTCCCATCCCCAGCCAGGGGTTTAAAATTAAAGGTCGGAGTACCCTGTGGTAGGAGCCACCGGATGGTGCCAATATTTCATCATCAGATAACCAGCTGGCCCTCAGCCACCCGAAAGTATGGCCAATTGGTTATCTCCAAATGACTACTGGGTCTATTAATGCTATGCTGTCACGAAGCCCCCAAATCCTACTTCTAGGTAAATCCAGCTACTCAAAATCAAGATATCAGTTATTTAAGTCTGAAATGGAAAAGAACAATACAAGGGAATCAAGCATTAAATTAACTGTTGGATTAGAAAACTATTGCAGTCCCTTCCAATCCTGAGATACAATGGTTTCGCAATCAGCAAAGGTTTCCAGGAGAAGCAGAATTAAGGAAAACCAGTTAAAGACCTAAAGTGATTAAAGAAAACTCACACAAAGACTAGAAATCGCCAAATAAGTGAGGAGGAACACGGAATCATCAAATTAATAGCCCTATAAATGACAGATACTAAACTTGCTGTTTAAAAAAAAAAAATCAACCAAGAATAATGAATGTTAATGGACCAACCTTGAATAAATAAATGCTCTGAAAACATGAGCATCTGTAAATCTCCATGCCCAATGAGTCATTAAAATATCCCACTCAGAAGAAACCATTTTTGTCCAACCCCAAAGCCAAGTCTCAAGCTCAGGCAGATGTCATTTGTATCTTAACTGGTTTGTATCCAGTTCTGGCAAACTATCTTTCCCATCAGTCAGTCCTCTATGTGGTTGTTAAAGCTACTTTTCTCTTAAGATTAATTATTTATTAACCCCTTAAGAGTAATTTTTTTTTTTTTTTTTTGTGGTACGCGGTCCTCTCACCGTTGCGGCCTCTCCCGTTGCGGAGCACAGGCTCCGGACGCGCAGGCTCAGCGGCCATGGCTCACACGCCCAGCCGCTCCGCATGTGGGATCTTCCCGGACTGGGGCACGAACCCGCGTCCCCTGCATCGGCAGGCGGACTCTCAACCACTGCGCCACCAGGGAAGCCCAAGAGTAACTACTTTTTTTTTCCTCTCTCTCCACACCTTTATTCCCATCTCTATGTCAATTGGTTCTTTCTGTACTGCCCAAAACAATGATTCTCAATCACAGGCTTCAAACAACTATACAACTTCTAACAACACCGCTCCCATCTTCAGTACATATCCACTTCTCTGAAATCCAGTTAAATCCTGCTTCTTTACACAAAGTCGACCTTATAATAAACCAATCTTCTATTAGAGCTACAGATATGATCACAAAGAAACAACCTATTCTAAGACGGTACATTTAAGACTGGGTTACAAAATGACCAGCTAGTAATCCATTGTGGACTAAAAGTGCAAGCCCCTGATAGAATCCCTCCATCCAACATGAGATAGGACTCCAAGGCTCCATACTTTGCCGCTTCCAATCCTGACAATACCATGGCTCCTTGGCCACAATGAGACCCATCTGTGGCCTGCTGGTGTACTATAAATATCACTTAGGTCACCTTATCACTGTCTAGACACAAGCTTTTGTGCTTTCACTTACGAAAACTGTCATAGTAATTGAACAGTATCAAAGGGAGAAGAAAAAACAGAGATGAGAATATAAATATGCAGAGACAGAAAAACACATGCACCACTGCCAAGAATATCATGGGCTTTAGAAGGAGAAGAAATCAAGGGGAAAACACCCTCTGCTCTACTCCAACTCTTTTTCTGCTAAGCGTTTGGCTAGTAACACCTCTCCCCTTAGTCCTCCGCCATTGTATGATTTGGCCCCAAAGGGGCTACTTCTAGAGTAGGTCCCAACCACCCCACCGGGATCTTTCCACCCCAGAGATGCTTTGCAGGTCCAGCACCCCGTGCTGGTGCAAGTCCAGCTCAAGAAACCCTCCACGGTCCAATACAGTGGATGTTTATTCCCAACTGTCTCTATTGTGTGCTTCCTGGGGAAGGCAGCTTCAAGCAGAAATGTGCTCTGGCCCGGGGTTGTTCTCCAGGTGGTTTCTCAGCACGCTCTGGCACGTCTGTGTATAGGCTGCTGCAGCCGGCGTGCACCAGCTCCCGAGCACCAGCAAAGCACATCTCTTCCCAACTCCTGCTCACCGACTTCATGTTGGTAGCCTGGTGGGAGTATTTATACGGTGGAAATCAGCAAATGTGACAAATCTGGGCATTTTCTTTCTTCCCTTGCAGAGCTGATTGTTAAACATTAACCAGTACACCACTACTTGTGCCTCAGTTCGTCATCTAATTTGAGTTTTTCTTTTATATAGAAATAAGTTTTTGCATAGCCAAATAAATTTGACTTTGGACCTTTTCTCACTGCTTTTAAACTCTTCAATTATTTGATAAATACTGTTTTCTTCTACTTGTTGATGGTTTCATGAAATTAACTGATGTATGAGTTATCCAAAACCTTTTAACTGAATATCATAGCTAATCAATCGTTGATTCAAAATGGCTCCTTTAACAAATAATAAATTCTTGTTTACACTACGGTCTTACATTTACACTCTTCCATTGACCTATTTTGCTCTTGTGTCAACAACTAAACAATAGTAGCTATTTTGAGTACTTCCATGTACCAGAATTTGCTCAGTTCTTTAATTACATTATCTCATTTAATCGCACACTTTACAGGTGAGGAAACTCACGCCTGGAGAGATTAAGTCACTGAGCTATGGTCACATGTCTGTAAGCTGCAAACCTAAAATCCAAATACTTTCCCTCCAACACCTAAACTCACTGCCACTCTGCTAAACTGTAACACATTACTGATTGCTACAGCGTTTTTATCTGATAGTGGTCTCTCCTTTATGTTTACTGCTTTGCCAAGCCCCTCTAAAAATATATGTATTTTTAACCCAGACCATGTTAACTTTATAAATTAATTGGGAAAAAAATGACATCATGTCAATATTCCATTTTTTGCCTCCAGGAACAAAGTACATTCCTCCAGTTCAAGTTTTATCTTATAAATCTCAAGAAAAGTTTTATAGTTTTCTTCATTTTGATCACACATATTTCTTGTTAGGATTATTTCAAAGTATTTTGTATTGGTTGTTACTAAGGTGAATGGGATATTTTGCCCATTATATGTTTCCAACTGGTTATTGTTGACACTTGGGAAAGCTACTGATTTTTGTATACTTACCAAATATAGCTCTTACTAATAATTTTTAGTTGATTTTCTTGGTTTTTGTATGTTGTCTCCTTTCTGACCATTATACTTATTTTGTTTTGTGGTTCATTGCATCAGTCAGAACTTCTAGAACAATGCTAATAGTGATAGAAGACTTGCTTATGTGCTCCCAAAGTAAAGAGAAAATACTCTAGTGTGTCACTGTCAAGTATAATATTGGCTGTTGGTTCAAGGCAGTGGATCTTATTAAAGATGTAGTTTTTACCTTCTAGCTTTAAAATAGCTTTATAAAGGAGGAGACTTTGAACTTTCACATGTGTTTTGAGTATACCACTGAGATAATTTTAGGGTTTTTCTTACCAACTTCCTATTTGAAACAGAAAAATTCTAGACTATCCAATAGGGAGGTAGGTCTGAGTTTGGTCCTGGTGTGTATGTCAGCTAAAAGGCATCCTAGGTCCGTAGTACGGTCTGTTCTGCAAAAAATGTGTTTCTTTGACACGCATTACCTCACACACAACAGGCAAACAGATGAATGATGTCAGTATAATGGAGAAGTCACTTTGGCTCACGTGCAATTTTCCCCAGCACGTTAATGTTTCCAAGTAGTGAGAATCAAGTTTCCTCATGATTATTAAGAGAAAGCTTTAGCAATGTAAGACCTTCAGCAGGGGAAAAAAGCTAAAAAAATCTACAGAAGTGACTTACTTTTAAATGATGGCTGATTTAGTGGCTTTGAAAAGACCATTACACTTTCCTTCTTTTAAGCTACCTGTCAAAGGTGCAAATGCAGCTGAAAAAGCTGCAGACACATTGCTACCTGTATTAAAACAATGGATTAATTAAGAAGGCTCTGTCCTGGACCAGGTATTTAATTCTGATGAAAAGGTCTCTGATAGAAGGAAATATCCTATAAGACCTACTTCTCAAAGAAGAGAGCATTAAGCTCCAGGGTTGAAGGCTACAAGATTTTTCTGACTGTGATACCGGATGCGAACACCAGTAAACTGTGCTGGGCTTTTTGTTTGTTTGTTTTTTTCCCTTTGTACTTCTTTTAGGACTATACTTGGTTACAAAATTCCTTAGTTTTAAGTGTTCTGTCCCAGCTCTATTTCTCCATCAGCCCTGTTGTTTTTAGCACCTGAATTTGCACAACATGAGTTTATTTTATTTTTAAATTGTTGTTGAGGTTTTAATCTTGCTGTTTTTATTTTCTCGTATTTTCCAGGTTCACCTGTATGGGGTGGCAGAGAAACATCTGCATTCCTCCTAGAACCATCGGGTCTAATGCAACCTGCTTATCACAGTGCAGCCCACTTGAGATTTGAGATTTTTTTTTTTTTAACCCAGGCAGCTAACGGACACGAAGTACCTGCCATCAAGGAATCTACGATAATTGAGTTAAATATTAAAAAGTTTAAATCATTTTTCATAGATGGAGTACCTGCAGTGAAGAGAGGGGGTGTGCAAATTTCTGAAGTATATTCACGTGAAGAGGCTGGCCACACTCGGGCTCCACTGTCTCATTTACAATACACATCTGTCACCAAACTCCTGATATTCTCCTGCACAACCTGCTCCACCAACAGCCTTCCCCTTCTCTGTAAACAGTAATTCCACCTTCTCAGGCGTTCAGACTAAAAGCCTTATTATGGCCTTTCTTCCTCATGCCATATGCCCCATTCATCACGAAATGCTGCTGTCTCAACCTTCCAACCATGTCCAGAATCTGACCACGTGTCCTCACTTCTCCACGGCTACCACCACTATCTCTCACCTGAGTCACTGCAATAGATTTCTCTCTGCTTCTATCCTTGTCCCCTCAACACCAGGTTCAATAAGATGAAGCCCTTTTCCTCAGAAAGCCAGATCACGTTATTCCTCTGCTCAAAAGCCCGCAATGTCTTCCAACCTCACTCAGATCAAAAACCAAAGTTTTTATAATGGCCTACAAGACCCAAGTCGCTCTGGCACCAACCACCTCTGACCTGTTCCCTTCCCTCCACACACTGCTCCAACCACTCTGGCCTTGTAGCCTCTCCAGCCTCTCAGGCCTGCTTTCATCTCCTGACTTACGCACTTGCTGTTCCCTCTGCCTAGAATGCTCCTCTCCTAGGTAATCAAGATGGCTTGCCCCCTCACTTCCTTTAGGTTTTTGCTCAATCATCACCACAGAGAGGCTTTTCTTGACCACCATATTGTAAATTGCAAATACACACACACTCCCTATCCCCCTTCCCTAACTTACTTTTCTCCATAGCAGAATGCACCTTCATCTGCTAAACTATGTATTTTACTTATTTCTGTACCTGCCCTGTCCACTAGAAAAGAAGCTTGATGTTCTCTGCGCCATCCCCAGTACCTAGAATAGTTCTCGCTCAATAACTACTTACGGAGTGACTGAATAAGGTTCACTGCATCGTGTGATGAAGGAGGTGACAAAGATGGCTCCAGGTTATGGCCTTCACCATCACAAATTCAAGGAATACTTGGAAGAAGGTGAGCAGTGCACAGAAGTTTATTTTAATGCAGTCATATGGCTAGGTTGTGAAAAATTGTTCAAGAGGTTTACTGAGCCCCTTCCTCAGATCAAGGACACTTGAAATGAAAGGGTTTTGAGTGGTTCGACTTGTCAGACACCCAGCGACTCACAAGATTGTTCTTCTGTAATGTGGCAAGACTTCTGAACACAGCAAATCTGAGACTGCAGGGGGGAAAAAAAAAACCCAGAAGCACTGCTGACATGACCAAGGAAATACGAGCATTCTGACTAAAACTGGACATGTGAATCAAGCAGCTGGAGAATGCATTCACTGTCCACAGCAGATCAGCCCCACACTCAACGAAATCATTGCATTTAAAAAGTGAAGAATCTTATAAATCAATTTCAAAAGAAATTCACACATTTTAAAAAGAAATCAGGCTGTCAGTATCTGCGGTTGCCTTTGAAGGTCATCCCTTGGGGATAGGCTGGAATCATCACACATTTGTCCCACTGGCATGGCTCACATTTTCATGAACAAAATGCAAGAGCTGAAAGCAAAATCCGATCAACAAAAAGTCAATATTCATGACATTCTGAAGATGAATTCACAAAGCTTAGAACAATCCTAAAACTTCTCACATGTGCTCAACTCGGTTTTCTATCCCTGATGCTGTGAAAACCTATTCTTTTTCATGAAAGTGTTGAAATCAACCCTGGAGCTACCATCTGTGATGTAAACCTAGAGTCATAATAAATTGAAATATGCCTCACTACCCACCTAGAGTTGCAGAATATGGTTGTTTCTTAAGCGTCACTTTCCTCTTATTAGATCAAAAACACTATACGAGTAGCTCCAGGCCTGTAACTGCACTTTCGGGATTAACACGTTTATTCAATTGTTTTTCAAACTGACTTTGATTAATTTTGAAATCATATTATAGATCTGTTTTATTTCATTACTGTTAAGAATTTAAACTTCACATGGGCCCACACATGTATGGATTTCAAATTATGTAATTCATTACTTTAAAAACATAGGCACTTACTTTTCAGTAGGGACAAGGGAATGAAATATAAGGACTGCCTGAGAAACTGTCAGAGACTGAAGGAGTTAACTAAGGAAACATGGTGGCTAAATGCAATATGGGATCTGGAATTAAATCCTAGGATAGAAAAAAAAAAAAGGACAATTGTGGAAAAATTAGGAGAACCTGAATAAAGGCTGTAGTTTAGTTAGTGGTATTGTACCAATGTTAATTTCTTAGTTCTGATAAATGTACTATATCATGTAAGATGCTAACATTAGGAGAAGCTGGATGAAGGGAATACAGGAACATTTCATACTCTTTGCAACTCTTCTGTAAATCTAAAATTATTTCAAGGGAGTTCCCTGGTGGCCTAGTGGTTAGGATTCTGTGCTTTCACTACTGTGGTCCGGGTTCAATCCCTGGTCGGGGAATAGAGACTGAGATCCTGCAAGCCATGTGGTGTGGCCATAAATAAATAAATAAAATTACTTCAAAATTAAAATTAATTCTAGATTTAAAAACTCTAGAAACACAACAAAAATTTTTAGCCATTTTAGGGTGATCTATTAAAAAAAAGCCAATGCCACAAAGATGGTTTCATTTAGTTATTGATACAGAATCAAGGAAAGTTACAGAAATCTGGAATTTCAGCTACTCTCAATATGCAAGTTGTCAAAAATAGATTTGACAACAACAACAAAAAGTCTTCCATTGCTCTGTCACAACAAAATATAAAAGACACATAAAAGAAAACCACCTCAAAATAACAAAAATGATCACATTTATATAGACTTGAAGTGACAACAAAGATTAGAATAAACCATTATTTCAACTAACGTGGGATATGAAGGGCATTGTAAATTTGGAAGGGAACTAAAGCATACAGTGGTTGTTTCTATGTGCTGGAATTATAAAGGGCTATCTTATCCTTTAAGCTTTTCTTTACAATGGCCGTATAAAGATTTAAAATCTGGGCTTCCCTGGTGGCGCAGTGGATGAGAGTCCGCCTGCCGATGCAGGGGACATGGGTTCGTGCCCCGGTCCAGGAAGATCCCACATGCCACGGAGCGGCTGGGCCCGTGAGCCATGGCCGCTGAGCCTGCGCGTCCGGAGCCTGTGCTCCGCAACGGGAGAGGCCACAACAGTGAGAGGCCCACATACCCCCCCCCCCAAAAAAAAAGATTTAAAATCTGAACAATAAGCATAATACATTTTGGTATTAGTCCACGTGATACTGAGATAAAATAACAGGAAGCTATTTCTGATCCTGCAAGCTCTCACACTCTTGCTCCGCTTTTGTCCCCTCTCACCTGCAATGGTTTAGACTCTGACCAGTTCTCCCCTTGTCTACTGCATCAACAGTCTCCCTACACTCCTCCACTGCACTTCAGTCTATTTTTCCATTCTTATTAAGCTATCTTCCTAAAATTCAGGTTACAACACATCACTTCTCTGTCAAAACAAAACCACAGAAACTCTAATGGCTCTACCTACTGACTAAAGAAGAAAAAACCCTTCCACAAACTCAATACCCACCATCAAGCTTCCTCCAAGCCTCTGTTCATGCCCTTCTCATTAATAAAATTACCTACTTTAACTAACATTTGCTGAGTGCTTATTTTATGCTAAGCAAAATGCTAAGAGATTTACATGTCATTTTTTCCCTATAGTCTTCTCACCAACCCCTAGGGGTAAGTGCTACTACTAAATGAAAAAAAGTCAGAGCTTTAGTTAATTTTCCTAAGGTTACCTGGCTAGAAGGTGGTGGTGTGAGAACTTGGACCCCAATCTCTAAGTTTCAAAGTCCAAACTCTGAACACAATCTTCTTGCCAACTTCTATCATTCCATCAAGTCCCAGAACAAATGCTAACTTCTACTACCATCCCTAATTCCTCCAGGTGGAAGCGATAAGCTTTTCCATGGACCCACACGCCTGTTTAATTTCCTTTTATAGATCTTATTTCATCCTGCCTTATATGTAGGAAACAATATACATGTCTAAATTACCCATTAGATTCAAGAGCTTTGAGAACAGGAACAGCTAAATTATTATCCTTCACAACTTGGATTCATGATAATGCCATGGGGTAGCAGAACTGAGTAAATGTCTATCAAAGAAGGAAATCGTGTTCAGAGAAACTTAGACTTCTACTTAATTCTCCTAGTTGTTCACATACACACACGTTTGAACTATAGACACCAAGAATTTCACAGAATACAAAGAACACAGATTTTGAAGCTCGACAAACCTGTTTACAAATCCCGGCTCTACTAAAAAGAAACTACTATCTGACCTTGGGGACAACTCACTTAACCAATGTGTCCTTAATTCCTCATCTATAACACTGAGACTAATGATAATATGTGTAAAACACATAACACTATATAGCAAGGTAAACTTTTGATAGGTGTTTCTTATGAGAACTTGTTTCATGCCCAGAATGACAGGACCCTCTTTAAAAAGGGTCAATATTTCTATAGATAGATGACATGAAACACTTAGATAACAAGATCCAGGATGGTGTATGATGAAGTGCTAAGTGTTCAGGGATGGGAATGATCAGTGTTGACCAAAAAGAAGGCTTCTGGGGGACTTCCCTGGTAGTCCAGTGGCTAAGGCTCCACACTCCCAATGCAGGGGGCCCGGGCTCAATCCCTGCTCAGGGAACTAGATCCCACATGCTGCAACTAAGAGTTCACATGCTGCAACTAAAGTTCCTGCATGCAGCAAGGATGATCCCGGGTGCCACAACTAAGACCTGGTGCAGTCAAATAAAAAAATTTTTTAAAATTAAAAAAAAAAAAAAAACTAGCATTGTAGTTCGTAACCTTTAAAAAAGGAGGGAAGGAGGGAGGGAGGGAGAGAGGAAAGAAAGAAAGAGGGAGAGAGGAAAGAAAGAAAGAGAGAGAGAGAAAGAAAGAAAAAGAAAGAGAGAGAGAGAGAGAGAAAGAAAAGAAAAAAGAAAAGAAAAGAAAGGAAGAAAGAAGGAAAGAAAGGAAGAAAGAAGGAAAGAAAGACTCCTTGAAAGGAAAGAATATGAGCTGGCTCATCAGGATAGGACTTGGACAGAAAGGAGAAAAATTCCAAAAAGGAGACAATCATAAGTAAAAGCAGGGAGGCCAGAGTAAAGATGCTCATTCAAAAAGTATGCCTCCAGTACAGTTCTTGCTCAGTGGACAAATGCCAGATGAATAAACAGAGGGCAGAGTCCAGAGAGAACTATGAATCTAATGCTGGTATAAAGGATATTGTGCTAAACAGAATAAAAGCAGGAAAGGAGAACCTTCATACTGCTTATAGGAAAATGAGAATTAGTGGTTTATCTAATGAATGCATGAATACGAGTTTGCTATAATGAGCATAAGCAAAGTCTTACCAGTGGATAGATCCTTTGTTTTTTATTAGCTTTATTCACTACTTTTAACTCTAACATCAATGTCAGTATTCCCACCCAATCCTGTCTTTTAGCGGTGTGAAATGTATTTGTATGCACAGAGAAATAATAACTTGGAAAACTATTGTATACGTTCCCATGTGACTGAGGGTGTAGATAAAATGCAGAAGACATAGGGCTGAGGGTTCCTTACAAGTTAAAAATGCTGTTTGATTCTGAAGACCATCAGAACCAGGAAAAGTATTTTATTATTAATATTTTACTCAGAACAAAAAATGTAGGCACATTCTGTTGAGGGAAAAACAAAGCAATGCCAAACTGCTTAATGAACTATGATATCGATATATACAATCGTATGAACTATCACTGCTCTGTGATGGCTGGTAAGGAATCAGACAATATACACAGAACATAAGGCTTTTTCAAAATGGACTCACACCTTCAAAACTCCTATTACTTGAATGAAATTCACTCAGTTGCAATTTTACACAAATCATCCACCATGAAATGGTATAAGAGCCCAGCATCCTGAGTTTACATATGGATTTTTCAAATCAGTGGGCACCTGTTCAATCAGAACTGAAAAAACAAAAAACACCTAGCTGACAAGTGTTTTTTTTTTTTTTTTTTGGTCTCACTGTGCAGCTTGAAGGATCTTAGTCCCAGACCAGGGATTGAACCCGTGCCCTCAGCAGTGAAAAAGCGGAGTCCTAACAACTGGACTTGTCAGGGAATTCCCTGACAAGTATTAATAAAGCAAAATGTAATCCACTCATCTCTGCAGTCCATATTAACCACAGTGACAATAAGGAATAACACCCCTACCTCTAATTCATCAACATTATATGTCCTAGAAATAAATTTGGGGTAACTCTTACTCTAATCAAAATTACCAGCCAACAGGAATAATTTATGCCAAATGGAGGAGGCCCTTTTGAGAATTACCATGTTAATGGTGAAAATATGAGAAAGAAAATTAAAAACTAAATATGTTGAATGGAATTATTGTATTTTAACATAATATTTAATGTGGTATAAAATAATGTTTATTTTTCTTTTTATTACCTATTTTCATTCATATGTCACGAGAAAGGCCAGAGGCTTTGAATTTGCCTGTATCCCTTAGCAGATGGGGAAGGCATACTTTCAGCATACGTACTAGCCAATGCTGCATAAATTGCATTGTTTTTCAATTGGCCCACAGGCCATTAATGGAATTTGAGATACCTAAAAAATAGAGGAAAGGAAATAACATAAGACCTGTGTTCTAATTCCCACTCTGCTTACCAGCTAAATCTTTTTAGACTTTTAACTTCTATCAACTTGTTTTCTCATCTGTAAATAGGATAGTTATATCTAACACAGGACAGTTAATGGTGGCTCATTTTCTTCTTTGAAGGACACAAAGTGTCCCCACAAAAATCAGAGGCAGTTCTCTGACTGGAAGGGGGTGCATGAAGATGCCTCTGCACAGTACTGCACTGAAAATTATGAAAGTATTAGCTGTCTTATCAAGAACGGGGACTTAGAGATACCGAGGAAACCAAATATTCCACAGGCCCCTCCTTGATGCCAGCACTGCCAGGTATAGGGATCACAAATTATACATGGCAACAATGATGTGGGAGATGCAAAGAAGACAAAAAATGAATATCCACAGTGCAAACTCATATAAGGTATGCAATAAAAAATTATACAAGTCTTTTTTTAGATTAATTGAATAGAAAAAGTCTGATTGGGATTGACATATATACACTAATATGTATAAAATGGATAACTAATAAGAACCTGCTGTATAAAAAATAAAATAAAATAAAATTCAAAAAGAAAAAAAAGTCTGGCCATCTAGATTCTTGGAAAAATTAAATCTTCTTATCAGAATTCAACTCAACATTGAACACCTATTATGTGCAAGCTACTATATAGGGGCTATTGAAGACAGGAGAAAAAATTAAAAGTCCCTTACCTCCAACTAACCAATACATAAAAAGAAAAAAAAAATAATTCCTGCAGTAGAAATACAAAAGTATCATGAGACTAGAGTACAGGCTCTCCATAATCCTGAGCCTAACATTTAAGGTCACAATCTACCTTTCAGCCAGATCTCACACTATAGATAAACAATGCTCCAGTCATTCCAAACCACTTTTGCCAAACATATGAAGCATTGTATGCTTCTGTGCTTTTGCTCACGCCATTCCTTCAGGCTAGAGTTCCTTTACTCCTACTGAGGTTATTATTCATCCTCAAGACCAAATTCCATTCCATTTGCTTCACAAAGCCTTTCTCACACCAAGCTGGAATTAAGGGAGGTGACTAAAACAACAACAAATGATACCAGGAAACAAACAGAAAGAAGGAAAGGAATGCAAAATCTGTACCAGAGGAGCTAGAAGGTAACTATAAGACTAAACATTCGTCAGAATCTTCTAGAAAAACATCATCCCATGCTACAAGAGAAAATGAACAAGTCTAACAAGGTCTGGAATGACGAATCCAAGAGGTAAGAGAAAGCTGTCAAGATTATGGGATAATAAAAGTGACAAAAAACCCAGCAGCAGAAATCTGAGAAATGTATCTAGGGATTATGAAACCTAAGGCCTTAAAGCCACAGTTGGTATTTTCATCTATTATTCCAACAGGACTAAGAAGTATATGGAAAGTTAACCATTGGTTACACGGATGGCATCAAAGAACAGAATTTAGGACTTCCCTGGTGGCGCAGTGGTTAAGAATCCACCTGCCAATGCAGGGGACACGAGTTCAATCCCTGGTCCGGGAAGATCCCACATGCCGCGGAGCAACTAAGCCACAACAACTGAGCCTGTGCTCTAGAGCACGTGAGCCACAACTACTGAAGCCCACGTGCCGCAACTACTGAAGCCCACGCACCTAGAGCCCGTGCTCCGCAACAAGAAGCCATTGCAATGAGAAGCCCACGCACCACAACAAAGAGTAGCCCCCGCTCACCGCAACTAGAGAAAGCCCGCACACAGCAACGAAGACCCAATGCAGTCAAAAAAGAAAAAAAGAACAGAATTTAGTTTTTTACAATCTTAAGACACTGCAAAGATTAAGCACTTTACCAGAGGGCACCTGATTAAGTCTGGAAGAATGCCTTTGCCCAGAAACTGGCTTATGTCATCAGAAGTTCTCAACAGAAGGGTCCTGAACTAAAAATGGAAGGGTAGAAGAAACAATGTAAACTGATACTATAACGCATCATTCATTCAACAAACACTGACTGACCATCTATTTCCTAGGTGCCAGGCCGAAGTATAACACTGGGGATACAGCAATCAACAAAATACACAAATCCCTGCTCATGGAGATTATGGAATGAGAAAGCCAATAAAAATACATTAATGGGGGCTTCCCTGGTGGCGCAGTGGTTGGAAGTCCGCCTGCCAATGCAGGGGACGCGGGTTCGTGCCCTGGTCCGGGAGGATCCTGCATGCCGCGGAGCGGCTGGGCCTGTGGGCCATGGGCGCTGGGCCTGCGCGTCCGGAGCCTGTGCTCCGCGGCGGGAGGGGCCCCAGCAGTGAGAGGCCCGCATACCGCAAAAAAAAAAAAAAAAAAAAAAAAAAATACATTAATGATTTCAGGTGATGATCAGCTTAAAGAAAAATAGAGCCAAGTAAAGAAAAAAAATGACACAGCTGGGCTGGAAGGACTGTTTCCGAACCAAGGGAGCAAGTCTGGCAGATCTGAGGGTAGAGCCAGAAAAGAGGGAGGGCCTGACAAGGACAAGCCTGCAAACAGGAACTGGACCAAAACATAATGAATTAAAACAATGATAAGAAGGGAGGAGAAGAGGTAGGCAGAACCAGATAAAGGTAGAGAGGAAGTCTGGATATCATATTTAAGTGTGCTGGAAGTTACTGGAGGGCTCCAAGCTCAGAGAGATGGGATCTGAGTTGCTTTTTGATTACTGAGGCTGCTGTGTGGAGAAAGGACTACAGGCACCAAGCACAAGATGCTAACTCGGAAAGGGTGGTGGCAGCAAAGTTGGCACATGTCTGATACGATATGTAAATAAAGAGCCTAGGTGAGAAAAGCCAAGAAGCAAACCAATTTATGCCACAAAATGCCCCCAAACTTCAGGAATTAGTGGTATGTGATATCTCTGGAACTAGAGGTGACAGTGGAACTACAGATGGGAGGATTCATGAAAGGCTGTTTAAGAGCTGTGAGACTCTCTGTGCAGGTAAGCAACTAACTGTCCCTCCTCTACCCAGAAAAGTTGCAGACATGGGGGCAGAAAACAAAAGGAATAAGTGCAAGTGTACACAGTAAATACTGAGACCAACTTCCACTCTAGTGTTCTTTCCCTGCTTGGGTCCCAGAACTCTGGCAGCCAGATTAATACCCACCAGGAGGCTAGATGAGACTTCTCTGGGGAAACCTGACCAGTCTAAGAGAAAAGACCAAAAGATAGCTACCCTGGGTGTTTCCCAAGGAAACTGGCCAGCCAGACCACCCTACAGTGAACCCCATAGTCAACAATCCCATCCCCAAATGAATACAGTGCTTTTTAGCAACATTTGAAGCCCAACACTTAAATAATGAGCAGATAGCTAAGGATCACCAGACATTTAAGAAAATCTTTAACATGAATGCAGAGACAAACAGAAGAAACTAAGTTGGAAGAAACAGATGATGCAGACACGGAGAGAAGAGAACTTAAAACAAATGCACACATATAGCACAGAGAGAGAAGAACAGATGGTGCAAAAATAAAAAAAGAATATTGAAGAGAACAATGTAAAATACCATACGAAATTAAGAACTCAGCAGAAAGAAAAATGTAATAGAAGGACGAAGATAAATTGAGGAAATCTGATTGAATATGGATTAGAAGACAGGAGTTCAGAAATGAAAGAAAAGATAAGAAAATTAAGGAACAGGGGAAACATCGGAAGGAATAAAAGAAGAATTCAGGAAGAAATTTCCCAACTGCAAAACGTAAATTTCCAGATTGAAAGACCCCACAGTGTCCAGCATAACGGATTAAAACAGATCCACAAAAGGCACGTCACTGAAAAATGTCAGAACATGGGTCACAAGGAAGATCCTAAATGGTTCCAGAGAGAATTAAACATGTTTAATACAAAAAAAAAAGGCAAGAATCAGAATGGCATCAGACTTCAACTGCCACCCTAGCAGAAAGAAGACAAAGGAAAAACTCATTTTAAATTCTAAGAGGAAATAATTTCCAATCTAGAATTCTAAAACCAGCCAAATATTAAATATGTATGAAGTAAGAATAAAAATATGCAAGGTATCAAAAAAATTGCATGTATCCTTTCTCAGGAACCTACTAAAGGAGGTATTTTACCAAATTAAGGGAATAAACCAAGAAAGAAAACACCAGGACAGGAACACTGATGAAAGAAATCAAAGGCTAAATAAATGGAGAAGGACACCACATTCACAGATTGGAAGACTCAATATTATTTGACAAATTCTTTCCTAATTGATCTACAGTTTCAACGCAAGCCAAATCAAAATCCCAGCAGGATTTTTTGGGGTAGATATTGATAAATTGATTTTAAAATATATTAAGGAAAGGCAGAAGAACTAGAATAGCCAAAATAGTTTTTTAAAAAGATAAAAGTTAGATTCACACCACCTGATTTCAATATATACTATAAAGCTACCATAATCAAGACCATGTGGTATTAGTTAAGACAAACAGATCAATGAAAGTTCAGAAATAGGGACTTCCTTGGCAGTCCAGTGGTTAAGACTCCTTGATCCCAATGTAGGGGGCACGGGTTCAATCCCTGGTCAGAAAACTAAGATCCCACATGACACACGGCACAGCCAAAAAAAAAAAAAGAGAGACCCACACATATATGGTTGATATTTAGAAAAGGTACAAAGGCAATTCAATGTAAAAAGTATAACCTTTTCACCAAACTGTGAAACTGGAATAATTAGACAACCATATGCAGACAAAAAACAAGATCCCAACCTATACCTCAAACCTTATCCAAAAATGAACTCATAATGGATTCTATACCTAAGTGTCAAATGTGAAAATAGAATATTGTAGGGCAGTGTGTCACCTTGCTGCTTAGCTGGGGAAGTGATCTGAGGGTCTGCTTACTCCAGTTACAGACTATCAGTCAGTTCTGCGGTTTTTCAGCCTCTCTTCTTACCCGTGCCCTCAGAGATCCCTGGGCCTTAGATTCCTGGTGTTCTGGGTCTGTATTTATGCTCTGCCAAGGAGTTTGGGGAAGGAGCAGAGATAAGTGCCTGTGTTCAATCCACCAAGTTGACTAGATTCATTGGTCTCATTCCAAACACATGTTTTGAACTTGCAAGACCTTCGAGTTTGAAGGCAGAATACAAGTTTTCTTCCTCCAATTCTATTTCACCGTTTTTTCTTCCTTCCTTTCCTTCCTTTATTTTCCTTACACAGAGTTGTAAAATAAAGAAAGCTACATAGCCATTTTTTTAAAAAAAATAGTTTTCTAGGGGCTTCCCTGGTGGCACAGTGGTTAAGAATGTGCCTGCCATTGCAGGGGACATGGGTTCGATCCCTGGTCTGGGAAGATCCCACATGCCGCTGCCACAAAGCAACTAAGCCCATGCGCCACAACTACTGAGCCTGCACTCTAGAGCCCGCAAGCCATAACTACTGAGCCCACATGCCACAACTACTGAAGCCTGTGCGCTCTAGGGCCCACATGCCACAACTACTGAGCCCACGTGCCACTACTGCTGCAGCCCGCACACCAAGAGCCTGGGCTCCGCAACAGAAGCCACCGCAATGAGAAGCCCGTGCAACAACAAAGAGTAGCCCCCGCTCGCCGCAACTCAAGAAAGCCTGCGTGCAGCAACAAAGACCCAACGTAGCCAAAAATAAAAGTTTTTTTAAGTACATGGGTTCCAGATAATCAGGACACCAGCACAAGAAAGACAAAGGAAATCCTTGGTATGATGTGAAGAGAGATCTCAAACTGATAACTTTGAAGCAGGTCTGAGAAGTGGCCAGCCCAGATTGGAGCTATAGGAAAGGTCTCATCAGGAAACTGAAATTGAAAGATTATCTAAAGCATCTGTGCTGACTCAAAGAAATTCACACAACCCGGCAAGAATGTAGAGGTCAATTAGTCCTCAATAAGTACACAGAAAACTAGGTAAACAGCAACACAAGACAATTATCATCTCCAAGAGCAACACAGGATTATGGAGGAATGATGAAATACTACATGACTCAGCTGTGAAGAGCATTTACATAGTCATAATGGAAAGACTGAACATCAATCCAAACAAAACTGTGATTATCTCTGCAGTAGGAAAAGGGAGACTGAAAACATGTACATGGAATCAGGGCAAAGAATCATTTGGAAGAGAGCACAATCTTCATCTTCCATAGTGGAGGCCAAAATGAATGCTGAAAACTGAAGAATCAGGTGGTAGCAATATAAGCATGTTAGAGATACAGAGGGAAATAGCAAAAGATTTAGTTCAAAGAGTTAAAAGTGATAGCCTCAGGACAGCAGAAAATGGGGGAAAGGCTTTAAAAAAAAAATAACAATCCTGCTACTAATGTTTGACTCTTTAAAAATATATGCATGGGGGGCAACCCTGGTGGCGCAGTGGTTGAGGGTCCGCCTGCCGATGCAGGGGACACGGGTTTGTGCCCCGGTCCGGGAAGATCCCACATGCCGCAGAGCGGCTGGGCCCGTGAGCCATGGCCGCTGAGCCTGCGCGTCCGGAGCCTGTGCTCCGCCACGGGAGAGGTCACAACAGTGCGAGGCCCGCGTACCGGACAAGAAAAGAAAAGGAAAAAAAAAAAAAAAAAAAAAATATATATATATATATATATGCATGGGGTTTCCCTGGTGGCGCAGTGGTTGAGTATCTGCCTGCCAATGCAGGGTACACGGGTTCGAGCCCTGGTCTGGGAAGATCCCACATGCCGCGGAGCAACTGGGCCCGTGAGCCACAACTGCTGAGCCTGCGCATCTGGAGCCTGTGCTCCGCAACAAGAGAGGCCGCGATAGTGAGAGGCCCGCGCACCGCAATGAAGAGTGGCCCCCGCTTGCCGCAACTAGAGAAAGCCCTCGCACAGAAACAAAGACGCAACACAGCCAAAAATAAATAAATAAATAAAATTAAAATAAATAAAAATATATGCATGTACAGCTTTGATAAAAATAAAAATTAAATAAACTTTAAAAAATTAAAGCCTAAGAAGAAAAATAAGGGGAGGGGCAGAATAGTATAGGATCTGGAATCATGACGCTTAGAAATGGTTATATAAACTAAGGGTTTTTAAGTTTAAATGTACACACACACACACGCAACTTGGCACACATTAAGGCTGATTTCAGTTGTTTTACCTTCAGTTGTTCAGTTATTCTATATATCTAGTGGGTGCAGAATCAGAACCAACAATAAAGTTACATGGACAGTGAGGTCAGCTGTGCAAAGAAGAAATTTCTCATAACTACCTCAAAGTAGAGTTAACTGTCTCAGGAAGCAGTGAGTTCTCCGCTGACGGAGGTATTTATTAGAGCCTGAACAAAACCACTCAGTGGACGTCATACCCTCGTAGGCTGGAATATAGGCCTCTAAGTCCCCACCAGCTGGGGGATTCTGTAAAAGGATTCCAGGTACTCATCTCCTTTGAATTAGTACCTTCTGAAGTGGGACTAGAAACACTGGTAGGTGAAGCAGCAGAGGTACTTAGGACACATTACAAATCAGGGACTTCCCTGGTGGTGCAGTGGTTAAGAATCTGCCTGCCAATGCAGGGGACAGTGGAACGAGCCCTGATCCGGGAAGATCCCATATGCCATGGAGCAACTAAGCCCGTGCGTCACAACTACTGAGCCCGTGCTCAAGAGCCCGCCAGTCGCAACTACTGAGCCCGCATGCTGCAACTACTGAAGCCGGCGTGCCTAGAGCCCATGCTCCGCAACAAGAGAAGCCACCGCAATGAGAAGCCCGCGCACCACAATGAAGTACAGTCTCCGCTCGCCACAACTGGAGAAAGCCCATACACAGCAACAAAGACCCAATGCAGCCAACGATAAATAATAAATAAGTTAATTAATTAAAAATATATTTTGGAGCAGATGAGATATAAAAAAAAGAGTAGAAGAGAAAATGCATGTCTGAGTGGGAGAAAGCTGGAAGAGAAACAAGCCATGGTGTGATGGGTGTTAAGAAATGAAGAATCCACTCTGGGTCCTGTGGTTTAATGGCGGTGGGACATTAAACAGGTCACAGTGCCCAGTTAGGTAAGAGACCTTAGGGCCATGGCAAGAGCACCTGGGCTTCCTGGCAGAGTGAAAGGGCAGAGACCTGCGGTTCAGTCACTAGATGCAGACGAGCTGCAAGAGAGCCACCTGAGATTAGAGAACAACAGCAAAGGGACACTTGATTTGTTCTACTTTAAATAAAGTTCCTAGAACCTAGTGCTATCAAAGAAAAAAAAAAATCACACCTCAGCTTCAACGTTGGTCATTTCAACGTGGAAATTAAAATATTAAACACATTATAGGTCCCATCTTTTTTACAGGACCACCTCAAGAGTGTGACTTGTCCACAGGCTTCAGGGAAGCTTTATGTTATTTTCTACTCAAGGCCAGTATTTTTTCTTTCACTCTGTCTAATAAAATACTGTCATGACTACAGAGACAATAAATTTATCCCAAAGTTTACTAAACTCCATCCTTACCAGTTAAGAGCTGACATGGATCATACTTTAAAAAATGTCTACGTTCCCTCAGGACACTTTTGTAGTTCTAGTTCTTAGTTTTAAAACTTAGTTTGGAATCTACCAAGAAATTGTCAGTTATCAATTAAATACTGAAATTATCAGTATTTAATTAAGAAATTTAATTAAGAAATTATCAGTATTATGGGGTATTACTGTGTACCCCGTAAACTGTGTGACTTTTGGCTACTTAGGAAACAGACCCAGGTGAGCCCCAACACTCTGTGGATGCCCCTCCACCTTCCCTCCGTTAACTGACTGCACACTTCTAGACGGAAAGTCTCCTTCTTGGTTGAATCCAGTACTTAGCACCCTAAGCAGCGTACTGGTCAATAAATGCTGAACCGAACCAAAGCATGTGAGTAGCCTGGAATTTCCTCTTTATTCTACTAACATTCTTGATTTTCTTTTTTTCTTTTCAGTGCCTTCCCCTCACCCTGAGTACCAGTCACAGGCACGGGTCACTGCTGCAGGCTGCTCTTCACCCTTCTGGCCACACTTTGAACAAAATAAGCAGGATTTGTAGCTCTCCCCACACTGCTCCCAGGCAGGCATGAGAAGATGGGCCAGAAGAGCTTTCACTGTACATCCTGTACTGTGGGCCAGTAAAAAAAAAAGAAGGGGGGCACAGGTGGCAGCAGGAAATGTAAGCCTCTGTTCTTACAAATCTATTGACCAGGTCTGATGAGGCCCACTGGTCTCTAGCTTATGATGTGCTCTTTTTTTTCCTGACTGGCTAGTATTAATGTCTTACCAAGACTTCATTATAATGTGGGAACCCATGCTAACAAGTTCAGGTTCAAAATCACCAGAATTAACTTAAAACATTTCAAATAGTGGCTTAATTTTCAGGTTCATTCCCATTTCCTTCCATTGACAGGTTACCTTTGTTTTAATAGTAATTTTGACAAGAATCATTAGCATCATCAACTAAAATTCTAGTCTCTGAATACCCCATGCCCCCACCACATATATTCAATAAACATTTATTTGGGATCTATTATTTGAGTAGCCCCTGTAATATCACCTCTGTCCTGGATTCTTCCTCTAACAAGACAGTCAGCCTTTGATGCGCAGGTGCCATCTGCAGATGTCCATGTGGAATGCTGAGCAATAACTACAACTACGCCTGTAGTCTCTACCGCAGACCCCAGGCAAAAGGAGAAGAAGACCCCAAGCGCAGATGGCTGGTTCCCTCTCTAGCTGTTGGCCCAGCTGGCCTCACAGCAGTTCTATTCTGAAGTTCCAAAGTTGAAGGATCCTTTTGTAAACCCTTAACCTTCCCAACTTCTTGGAAATCTCAAACTACAAATCTGAGAAATTATTCACATGAAACGCTTTTACATTTTCCTAATATACTTGAGGGACTTGATACTCATCTACATTATTTTGCCAGTACTGGAAAGAACATGTTGAAGTTTGTGATGTGCTCAAACTCAGCTTCAAATCTGCTAATCGCTTCCGACTACGGGTTACCTGATGAACAACATTCTTGCTACCACACTCACTTTTGTTCTCACTTGAGGAAATTGAGAAGGAATGTTTCAAGCACTGTTTCTCAAAGTGTGTCCTGTAGGAGAACAGTTCCTCAAGATGCAATGAAAAACAATAAATTTTAAGGACAAATGAATTGACTGAAGGTCAATTAAGCCAAGTTAAACTGGTTTCAGGTGTGGGGATGTAGAGCTTTTAAACAGGCTGATAAGCACTGTGGCTCCACAAATTGGGGGAGTGGGGTGGGTATGGAATGCGCAGGAACTTCCCAAACTTTTCTGACCTCAGATCCCCTTCTTGGAGTACCGTCTTGTAGCCCTGGTGCTACAGGAGCACATACTTGGGGAAACCCTGCTTACAGTATTCTTATATAAATGGGATGGCATGTGGAGCACCACCTACAGAGCAGAGAGCCTAGTGAGCAGTAGGTTATGGGGAAATGTTCCTTCCCCCCAGGAGGCTCCCTACCCTGTCTGCTTGTCACTACCACAACAGAAACGTGTGTTTACACTTGGTCTTGGTTTACTTTCTCAGATTAAACTATAAACCTTTAAAAATTATCACCAAAACTAGAATTGCATCTAATTTTAAAATGAAGTATCTTATTAAAATATTATTTCCATATCTTCATAACTGAAATCTACTTCTACCACCAATGTCCATTCCGAAATGTTTTTCTTGATGTAAAAGTAGGGCTAGTTTCAAAATATATTTAATATGCTAGACTTTAAAACTTGATGTTTTCAGAACTGTCTTCCAACACTTGAAGTTTTTAGAATTTATGAAAATACAAAATCACATGCAAAATCAGTTTGAAAACAACTGAGGTTTTAAAGTGCAGTTTGGTTCAAACAAACAAAAAACTCCAGCTTTGCTCCAGTGGTAAAAATCTCTGCCTTTGTAATTTGATCCCCATGTGCATGCAAATCATTTGTGCCACAGTCTTCCAACTTCACCATGGCCATTTTCTTCACCCTTTCCTTTCTTACTGCTCTCCTGAGCCTTACTGATACTATTAAATAACGTTAGTATCAATTACATTAACCCTTTCAGAGGCCATGGGTCTCCAAAGACTAAATATATAAATATATATTCCTTATTAAAACTGTATTCTTGAGAATCTGAGTTATGGGGAAAGGACAGAATTGTGGTCACTTTTAGCAAACTTACTGCCATGATAGACTTGTTCAGACATAAGTTCTTAGAAGAAAATGCAGAAGGGCCCAGGAGGAAATGCACAGCAGTTAAGGGTCCCAGGAGTCTTCAGTTTATAACCACCGCTTATACAGACCCTGCTGCAAATTCTTACATTCTTATCTCTGGTTTAGGGTGCACTGACTGAAAACCAACACCCACCCCACCCAAACACACATACACTTTAAAGCCAGAGTAAATAGTACACACAGTCTCTGAATTTCAGTGACAGAAACGTGGTATCTAGGCTACATTTAATATACTATTTAAATATAGCTCTCAGTACAGCAGAAGGAAGGGAATGCAGTGCAGCAGGAAACGCACATTTTGAACTACCCCAGGCTTTACACTACTTTGGGGGCCTTGGGGCAAGCTGCCCAAGCTTCTGCGCCTCAGATTCTCTTTTGTTTTTTCAACTGAAGTATAGTTGATTTACAATGTTATGTCAGTTTCAGGTGTACAGCAAAGTGATGCAGAACACATATATATATTCTTTTTCAGATCCTTTTCCATTATAGGTTACAAGATATTAAATATAGTTCGCTGTGCTATACAGTAGGTCCTTGTTAATATATCTTATTTATAGTCGTGTGTATATGTTAATACCATACTCCTAATTTATCCCCTCCCCCTTCTCCCTTTGGTAACCATAAATTTATTTTCTATGTCTGTGAGTTTATTTCTGGTTTGTAAATAAGTTCATTTGTATCACTTTTTTTCTAGATTCCACATATAAGTGATATAATGATATTTGTCTTTCTGTCTGATTACTTCACCTAATATGATAATCTCTAGGTCCATCCATGTTGCAGCAAATAGAGCCTCAGTTTTTTTGTTTTTTGTTTTTTTTTCTTTTTTGGCCACACTGTGGAATCTTAGGGATTCCACAGGGATTGAACCCGGGCTCCAGGCAGTGGAAGCACCGAGTCCTAACCACTGGACTGCCAGGGAATTCCCAAGCCTTAGTTTTTTAATCAGTAAAATGGGGCTAACACTGATACCCATCTCAGAGTAGCAAGAATCAAATGAAATTTATTCTATGAGGGCAGACAACTAGGGAATGAAAGCAGGGAAAACCCAGTGGTCTGCTCTCATATTCCATGCCCTTTCCTTCCCCTGGGAGACCACCCATCCTTACAGCATCTCCTTTATGCATATGACTTAGAACATTTTCTGAAATCCAGTTCTGGATCTTCAACTGCCTATGGGAAATTGCTACATGGAGTATTAATATCATCTCAAACTCAGTTCACACAAAATTAAATTCATCTTCCCCTCCCCATATTCTAGTCTCCATCTCAACTCCCATGTCTGTCAATTATAATACCCTTCTTCCATTATACAGTATTCTAAACCGGTTTTATCCCTCTCCGTTATCCCACATATCCAGATTAAGTCAGGAGAATCTGTCCTATTTCAATTCTATAATGTCTCTTCTGTTTCCCATTTACACTGTTGGTTCAAGTTACTGAACAGTTTCCAGGGTGGCCTGTTTCCCTTTCTCTGGCTTCAGGCATAGGCAAGGCTCCGATTACTCCTTACACAGCTCTGAAAAACCCTCCATGGCTGCCCATTTCTCTCCCCTTGGAATAGTAGTCTTCCCTACATGTTACATTTCTCTTTATTCTGGCAAGGTCTCCTTTCCAAATGGACACGCAGTCAGTTAAAGGCTTCCTTGCCTTTGTTCGAGCTGTTCCTTTCACTGAAATGTCCTCTCTTGTCCCTGCTTTATACTAAAATCTGTCTATCCTCCCACATTTTCTAAACCCATCCTTCAAAGCCAAATCAAGGATGATTTTCAGGAAGCCCACTCTCCAACTAGTCCATCCTTTCTTAACTTCTCCAGTGAACTCCTAACCATCCAATTTAGCCTCTCCTTATTGCTGTTCATTTCACCCTTAACACTCATCTTCCAGACACAGTTTAAAATTTTTGGAAGTCGAGCTCCCTTTTCCAAAACCCAAACACAGGATTTTTTTAGGGGGGTATTAATGGGTAGGAGAACATCTAAGAGCCTTAGTTTACATTAATATCATAATGTCTAAGATATTTTCATGGGGTGTGCAGTTTGCTACAAGCCTGTGAGATAGGTGTTATTATTGTTCCCATTTTACAGCTGGGGAAAATGAGGCACAAAATGTTAAAGAATTTGAAACCCACAGCCAACATCGTCCTCAATGGTGAAAAACTGAAACCATTTCCACTAAGATCAGGAACAAGACAAGGTTGCCCACTCTCACCACTCTTATTCAACATAGTTTCGGAAGTTTTAGCCACAGCAATCAGAGAAGAAAAGGAAATAAAAGGAATCCAAATCGGAAAAGAAGAAGTAAAGCTGTCATTGTTTGCAGATGACATGATACTATACACAGAGAAACCTAAAGATGCTACCAGAAAACTACTAGAGCTAATCAATGAATTTGGTAAAGCAGCAGCATACAAAATTAATGCACAGAAATCTCTGGCATTCCTATACACTAATGATGAAAAACCTGAAAGTGAAATCAAGAAAACACTCCCATTTACCACTGCAACAAAAAGAATAAAATATCTAGGAACAAACCTAAGGAGACAAAAGACCTGTAGGCAGAAAATTATAAGACACTGATGAAAGAAATTAAAGATGATACAAATAGATGGAGAGATATACCATGTTCTTGGATTGGAAGAATCAACATTGTGAAAAATGACTCTACTACCCAAAGCAATCTACAGATTCAATGCAATCTCCATCAAACTACCACTGGCATTTTTCACAGAACTAGAACAAAAAATTTCACAATTTGTATGGAAACACAAAAGACCCCGAATAGCCAAAGCAATCTTGAGAACGAAAAACGGAGCTGGAGGAATCAGGCTCCCTGACTTCAGAGTATACTACAAAGCTACAGTAATCAAGACAGTATGGTACTGGCACAGAAACAGAAATATAGATCAATGGAACAGGATAGAAAGCCCAGAGATAAACCCACGCACATATGGTCACCTTATCTTTGATAAAGGAGGCAGGAATGTACAGTGGAGAAAGTACAGCCTCTTCAATAAGTGGTGCTGGGAAAACTGGACGGCTACATGTAAAAGTATGAGATTAGACCACTCCCTAACACCATACACAAAAATAAGCTCAAAATGGATTAAAGACCTAAATGTAAGGCCAGAAACTATCAAACTCTTAGAGGAAAACATAGGCAGAACACTCTATGACATAAATCACGCAAGATCCTTTTTGACCCACCTCCTAGAGTAATGGAAATAAAGACAAAAATAAACAAATAGGACCTAATGAAACTTCAAAGCTTTTGCACAGCCAAGGAAACCATAAACAAGACCAAAAGACAACACTCAGAATGGGAGAAAATATTTGCAAATGAAGCAAACTGACAAAGGATTAATCTCCAAAATTTACAAGCAGATCATGCAGCTCAATAACAAAAAAACAAACAACCCAATCCAAAAATGGGCAGAAGACCTAAATAAACATTTCTCCAAAGAAGATATACAGACTGCCAACAAACACATGAAAGAATGCTCAACATCATTAATCATTAGAGTAATGCAAATCAAAACTACAATGAGATATCATCTCACACCAGTCAGAATGGCCATCATCAAAAAATCTAGAAACAATAAATGCTGGAGAGGGTGTGGAGAAAAGGGAACACTCTTGTACTGCTGGTGGGAATGTGAATTGGTACAGCCACTATGGAGAACAGTATGAAGGTTCCTTAAAAAACTAAAAATAGAACTACCATATGACCCAGCAATCCCACTACTGGGCATATATCCTGAGAAAACCATAATTCAAAAAGAGTCATGTACCAAAATGTTCATTGCAGCTCTATTTACAATAGCCAGGAGATGGAAACAACCTAAGTGTCCATCAGCGGATGAATGGATAAAGATGTGGCACATATATACAATGGAATATTACTCAGCCATAAAAAGAAACGAAATTGAGCTATTTGTAATGAGGTGGATGGACCTAGAGTCTGTCATACAGAGTGAAGTAAGTCAAAAAGAGAAAGACAAATACCGTATGCTAACACATATATATGAAATTTAAGAGAAAAATAATGTCATGAAGAACCTAGGGGTAAGACAGGAATAAAGACACAGACCTACTAGAGAAATGTACTTGAGGATATGGGGAGGGGGAAGGGTAAGCTGGGACAAAGCGAGCGAGTGGCATGGACATATATACACTACCAAAGGTAAAATAGATAGCTAGTGGGAAGCAGCCGCATAGCACAGGGAGATCATCTCGGTGCTTTGTGACCACCTAGAGGGGTGGGATAGGGAGGGTGGGAGGGAGGGAGACGCAAGAGGGAAGAGATATGGGAACATATGTATATGTATAACTGATTCACTTTGTTATAAAGCAGAAACTAACACACCATTGTGAAGCAATTATACTCCAATAAAGATGTAAACACACACACACACACACAAAATGCTAGAGAATTTGGCCCAAATAACCCAGCTGGTGACAGAGCCATTCGGTCTGGCTATACAGCCCACACTCCTGCCAGTACAAGATGGTGTTTAATTCTCAGATTCTAATATCCTTTTAGAGCAGCAGTAGGGAAAGGATTTCTTTAAAGGATGGCAGAAGGCTACTTACCCATTAAGGGAGGATCATTTAGTTGGGTATGGTGAAGTGAGACACATATAGCAGACTAAATTCAACTGAATTTTATATTAAGAAAATTTTACATCAGCAATATTATGCTTAAACTATTTTGCTACTACAAATAATGCCACATGTAATGTCATCTAGCATTTAGTATACTTTTGGATTACTAAAGGGTGTCAACTTTTTTATGGCTTTCAATGTATGTCATCAAACAGTGTCCCAAGAGGGTCATACCATTTATTCAGCAAATCAATAAAGTATACTTGAGTTGAAACCACATGAGCAATTAATATTATTCTGTTAACTACCAAAGTTACAGACGAAAGTGGTGTCTATGTACCCTTAATTTGATTTGATTATTAGCAAGACTGAACATATTTACATATTAGTTTACTAATTCTCCTTCTGTGAAGAAGCAATTTTTATACTGTGAGAGCTCTTTACATCATAGAGGTATTCTAAATAATGATGTGAATCTTCAGTTTTACTATTGCTATACCAAAAAACAAAAACAAAAAAAAACAAAATTAAACAGGAGGAAAAAAGACACTCTCTTTCTCCTCTTCTATGCTAGTATATTCCACTCAGTATTACGGCCCCTTAAGTGCATCAGGTAGGGGTAGAAAGAAAAGGGACGAAAAAGAAAACTTTAGGGGAAAGGAGGGAAAAAGAAAGAAAAAATGAGTACCAATCGGACAGAGATAAACACACAAAGAAGTGAGAAGAGGTAGAAAAGGAAATTGAGAGCTTGAAAGGGAAGAGGTTATAGTAACCCCCAAGGTTCTCTTGGGTCTCCCTGGTTGTGGGAAAACTGATTACCTACTTAACCATTATTCCAACCTTAACTGCTCTTCTTTATCCAGAAGCTATGCTTCCCTCAGAATGGGAAAGAAGAAGTGGGGGTGGGGAAAAGAGAAAGACGGGGATTCAGCAGTGGCTAGAGCAGTAGCACTGGGGAAATAGGAAGATAACTGTGTGACTTTCAACTATGAACTGTGAGGTTTTATAATGGAGCTATAACAAAATGTTAGGAAACACCATACAAGTGTGATCTTATAGGCAGAAGAAAATGACAAAACTATGTAAGCAGATACCATTGGCTGCCTACTCAGTCACCACTCTCCCCAACACCCCCAAGCCTTAGTGGCGGAGTCCTAATTTCGCTCTGGTATTGCTCCACCCTCCACTTGACTCAGAGGGAAATCCTGGTTAGTCTAATCCAATCAGAGTGCCCTTGCCTCCCCCTTGCTAGAGATTGTTTAGGGATGAGTATGCAGCCCTCCCTAACTCCTACTGAAAGAAAAAGCACTGGAGATTGGCAGATCGGCGTGAGTCTGTCAGAGTCACATCCATCTTGGGATCACAAGGGGAGCTAAGTGAGGGAAAAACTAACTTCCTTAAATGACAAAAAGAGACAACTCAGGTCCTTGTTGACATCATCAAGCCACTGAATTAACCAAGCTGGAAGCCACCCTACCACGCAACTTATAAGAGGTAGTAAGTTTTCCTTAATGTATTAGCTATTTAGATTTAAGGTTTTTCATTTCTTAAAGCTGAATCATCCTTAAGTGATTCATAATGAAAAATCTTACTAGATCATTATCATTACCATTATCATAATGCTACCAAAAAAAAAAAAGCAAACTTTAATACCTTCCCTGCTACTTGAACATCTTGAAGTAAACATATATTTTCAATTTTTCCATCTTTTTGCTGTTTTCCTTATTTTACATTATACAAATGTATCCAGAAATCAAACATGTCTATTCAGCAATCTTCAGCGTATGTCGCAACCTTAAAAATTAGGATAAAAATAGCTTTTAATAGTTTCCTTACTAAATAAATGTCTAAATATTTGATTGCAGGATGTTATAGAGAGCAGCTAAAAAAAAGTAATATTATTAAAAAAAATTCCAGTAGTTTATCAACCAAATGTTTTTTTAAGTAAATCTTACTATACAGCTGATATGAAATCAGAGAGGAGTCCATCAGGGGAAAAAAAACACCCCCTAACTTACACCTCTACAAGTACACATGCTTCACACAGGAGACGTATACCTGCAACAGACAAGCTGCTTAAGACAGCTGCTAAAACTTCTGTTGAGAATCTTCTTCGAAAGTATTTGTCCTTTTATGGAATTCCCTGGCGGTCCAGTGGTTAGGGCTCAGTGCTTTCACTGCCTGGGCCTGGGTTCAATCCCTGGTGGGGGAACTAGGATCCTGCAAGCCGCCAGGCACCGTCAAAAAAAAAAAGTATTTGTCCTTTAAAAAAAATTTTTTTACACTGAAGCCCTTAGCTTCTTATTTTTCTTTTTAATTAATTTATTTATTTTTGGCTGTGTTGGGTCTTCGTTTCTGCACGCGGGCTTTCTCTAGTTGCGGCAAGTGGGGGCTACTCTTCGTTGCGGTGCGTGGGCTTCTCATTGCAGTGGCTTCTCTTTGTTGCGGAGCAGTCTCTAGGTGCACAGGCTTCAGTAGTTGTGGCACGTGGCTCGCGGGTTCTAGAGCGCAGGCTCAGTAGTTGTGGCACATGGGCTTAGTTGCTCCGTGGCATGTGGGATCTTCTGGGACCAGGGCTCGAACCCGTGTCCCCTGCATTGGCAGGCAGATTCTTAACCACTGCGCCACCAGGGAAGTCCCTAAAATTTTTTTATATTGAATTTTATTTATTTTTTTTATAAGTAACTACTTTTCGTTTTTTAAAAATTTCTTGCTTTTATTTTTTTGGCTGGGTCGGGTATTAGTTGTGGCACACAGGGTCTTTGTCAGTGTGCGGGCTTCCCTCTAGTTGCGGCGTGCGGGTTCTCTCTCTAGTTGTGGCGCACGGGCTCCAGAGCGCGTAGGCTCTGTAGTTTGCGGCACGTGGGCTCTCTCCTTAAGGCGCTCGAGCTCAGTAGTTGTGGCATGTGGGTTTAGTTGCCCCCCGGCATGTGGGATCTTAGTTCCCTGCAGGGATCGAACCCATGTCCCCTGCATTGGAAGGTGGATTCTTTACCAGTGAACCACCAGAGAAGTCCCTATATTGAATCTTAAAACATCAGAGTCACTACGGTTGGAGTTTATCCACATCCATCCATGAAAGGAAAGAGATTTGAACAAATTCACTAATTTGTTCCAATATTTCACGAGCACCTACCAGGTACCAGGTACCAACTAAGCACAGAGAATAACAGCAAAGAACAAAGCAGTCATGGTCCCTCTCCTCATCAACTCAGTCTAGACCAGTGGTTAGTAAACATTTTCCCTAAGAGCCACAGAATAAATGTTTACACTTGCAGGCCATAAGGTCTCTGTCACAACTAACCACTCAACTCTGCCACTGTAGCATAAAAGCAGCTATAGACAATGTATAAATGAATGCATGTGGTTTTATCAATAAAGCTTTATTTGTAGACAATGAAATTCAAATTTATATAATTTTTATGAAATAAATTTCTCATGTAAAATTCTTCTTTTGATTTTTTCCCCCCATTTAAATATATAGATACCATTTTTAGCATTCTTAGCTTGCAAGCCATACAAAAACAGGTAGCTGGCCAGATCTGGCCCATGGGCTGTAGTTTTGCCAACTCCTAGTCTAGACATTAACTGCATATTGCTTTAGGTGTTCGTAGGGAAAATACATAAGGCTGTGAGAACTTAATGAGGAGACATGGCCTGGTTTGAAGGATCAAGGAAGCCTTTTCCAAACAAGTGACTCTGAGGCTGAAACTTAAAGGATGAGTATCAGGCAGCCAAAGGCCAGGGAGAAAAGCAAAGAGCCTTCCCCAAAAGTGAAAAACATGTGCAAAAGCTCTAAAAGAAGAATACAGTCTCCTGAAGAATCTGTGAGGTTGGAGCGAGCACAGAGAGTAAGGAGCAGCATGGTACGAGAAGACAATGATGCTGAAGAGAGATGGAGACCAGCCCATGCAGCACTGTTGGCTAGGGTCAGTGATTCTGGTCTTTGTCCTAAGAGCAATCAGAAACCATTAAAGGGTTTCAAGTAGGTGGGGGACACAATCCCCACACAGCTTTGGATTTTTTTAAAGAGATCACTAAGACTGCGGTTTGGAGAAAAATTAGAAGGAAGCATGAATGAATATGGGGAGATATGGAAGCAAGGTTCTGGCCAGAGATGACAGAAGCTTAAACTAGGGGGCTGGTAGTGGAGTTTAGAAGGCAAAAGAGGCAAGATATGGTGGACAGGTATGGAATAATGAGAGGCAGGTTTCCTATGTGCCTCGGTTTTCCAGTTTCCACACCAGGATACTGGTATCATTCAGTGAACCAAAGATACTGAAAAAGATGTGTGTGTATGTGCCTACAAATTTTGAGTTCAGTTTTGACACGCTGAGTTTGAGTTGCCTACAAGACATTCTAGTGGAAGTGCTAAGTATAGCTCAGAGGCCAGGAAAAAATTGGTTTCAGTTCAGTAGTTCAGTTTGGGAATTGTCAGCATATGTACTGTAACTGAAACCAGAGAAGGAGATGGAATTATCTAAAGAAAGGGTGTGTAAGAGTGGGTTTTAACCTTGGCAGAACATGAAAATCACCAGGGGAACTTTAAAAAATACCCCTGGACCAATGACATCAGAACCTCCGAAAGGAGGACCCAGGAATCCGTGTTTTTACAAGTTCTCTAAGTGTTTCCTATGTGGAGCCAAGGTTACAAAGATAAGAAGACTTAAGACATTAAGAATTAATACTAACTATAGAAAGCTCAAGAGATTAAGTGACTAAGTAGGTTTCTAGTCCTAGCTACCTCATAATGTATCTCTCTGACCTTAGACTACTTCTTATCTCTACATTCTAGTTTAGCTCAATAGAAAAGAGAGATAGTAGGCCTAGTTTATCTCTAATAAAGATAAACTAGAGCTCCCCAAATCTGAGCCAAATTATGAAATTGAAATATTTACTTCTTCTTTTTTTGGGGGGGGGAGGGTTGGGGAGGAAGGAGACAGTAAAATAGCTACTAACCAATTACCTGTAATAGAATAGAGAATATATTTCTATAAATAAATGTCCTTCAAGCCAATAACATTTCTAAATGATAGGATTAACACATCAGATAGTATTTGGTAGTATTTGTTAAGCCTGGGAACTTTTTAACTGGACTAGTTTTGCTGTACCACATTATGTCGTTCTCCAGCTAGTAACTGCAGCAAGTTCAAAAAGGCATGACTTTAACTTGGACATTCCTTAATTCAAAATGTTATTGAGTGGACCTTTTCTAAAGATAAAATGAACTGCAATTTATGATATGGGAAGCATGTATGTGAACGCAGAAAGAAAAGCACAGGACTCACATTCAAAAGACCTGGGGTAAAGTTTGGATGGATCCCTTAGTAGCTCTGAGACTTCAGCCAAGTCTCAACTAATGTCCAAGTCTCAACTGCCTCCCCTGTAAAACGGAAGTAAAGTCAACTTCAGAGTTACTAGAGAAATTAAAACATGAAAATGGCTGTGAAAAATAGGTATACAAAATGTCTCACCATTTTTACATTACTTTCCAGCCAATTTTAATATTTTTGACTTACATTATTTGGAGGAATGGATCTTCTAGGCTAATAGCATAGTATTCAGAAGAAGAAGAAAAAAATAAATTGTCTTCATGCTGTGTTTTTTTTATTCCAGTTAGAGCAGGTCTACTTCGCTAGACAGTCTTCAAATTTCATTTTTACCCTCTGACTTCAAAGTTCACAAAGCAGAAGGAGACTACAGTACTAATAAAATTCTGTTAAAGAACAGTTAACATTCTCAAAAGTTAACCAGTATTTGTGAACCACTTGATTGTTTTTCATTACTCCTGAGACAAGATATGAGAGCTAGGAAAACACACTTAAATACTTAGCTCTCAATTAGAAGACATGGGACGAGACCAGAGACAAGACCAATCTCTCCTAAAGCCAGAGAGATATGAGGGGCAGTTTGTTCAATTAGAAAGATTCCGCTCCATCCCTCTCACAATTTCTAAGGTTAGAACCAAAGGACACAGAACTTCAGAGCACTTGCGAAATCTCCTGGCCTCCAAAGAGCTGCTGTGAGAAATGATGATCTAGCCATTAACGACAAAGACTTTTGGCAATTTGCTAAGTAATCCTTCAAAAGCCTCCTTCATTCAAACTGGTTTGTCAATGGGAAAGAACATTTCATAAATCTGAAGATTTACAACTGAACTTTGAAGTTTAACATTACAAGAATAGAAATTATGTCAGGTTATAACAGAATAAACGAATTATGGAGAGTTGGGAATAAATTTTAAGAATCTTAGGGAGGATTAGTGCTGTAAAAAGAAACTCATGACTATCTCACTTTTATGTTCTCTTCAAAGAGATTTTTAGGCAAAGGCTATCATGTATTGGCTTGTGTTGAGCAATTACTAATATTAGCAAGTAACTTGTAGTGGCCACAAATAAAAAAAATAAGAGTTCTATAAGAGTTCTATAAATGTATCTAAGAGTTCTTAAGATTCTTAGAAACACATATCTGATACTGCATAAATAATTTTGCCAATAATTTCCTCCTTCAACAGTAAAATACAAGTAAGTATAGAATGTGATGCTTTTCTTTTATCTAAATCCAAAAACAGGATAATTATTTTGATGGCAAATTATGATAACCAGACACTGACAAGAAAATGAAAATAATACCAGAACAGACTACAAGAGATGAAGCAGTTTGGAAGTCAATAAACTCTTTTATGAGAGTCTACAACATAGCAAGAGACTATGAGGGAAAATAAATTATATGTATTTCAAAAGTGAATTCCTACTACAAAGAGGAAACACACTATATTTACATTGATAAAACCTGCCAGGGCTTGAAAGTTGCTGATGATACCACTGAGAAAAGCTAAACTGAACTGCAGATTACCTCAAAGCACATTGTTTTGATGTGCTGTGCAGGTTATCATTAGAGTTTGCAGACAAGCTCTTTTAAGATGTTATAGCCACTGCTCCAACTAAAAAATAAGCACTGAGCAGAGCACCAGGAGAAAAGAAAAAACCTGCTCAATTTTGCAAACTGATGGTACCACTGACAGAATAGGAAGGAATGTGGGAAAAGCAGGTGAATTTTAACTTAGTTGAAATTTGAGCTTTGAAGAGGGTGGCGTGGTGGCATTACTCAACCAGCTCATGGAAGTAAAACAGCACATAGTTCGGGGCTGGATACATATTAAATGTTACTCGCCAGCCAAATGTTCAAATGTTCCAATCTGTGTATCTGTATTCTCTTCATTGACTACTGCTGAGCAACTTATTATGTACAAGGTATAGTGAGACACTGCAATGGATACAAACATGTGGAAAATAAAAACAGTTCCTATACTCAAGAAGTTTACAATTCAGTAGAAGGGATGAAAGAAACATTCTGCCTGAAAATACAATTGAGGCCTCTAAGAGAGGTTCAAAGTGATGTGGAGGTTCACATTTAGAGCAGATGTGCAGCTGCATCCCTGTTTTGTTTCAACACAACTCATACAGATACTATATTATCCTAACTGGTGATGCTACTGAAAGGAGCATTAAAATGCAGCAGATTGGTAACATTTCACAAAATAAGAATGATGCCAAAATCTCAAATAAGGAAAAAGAAAATGATGACCAGCTCTTTGGCACGAAACCTCAATGCTCCACTTACACTACAAGTCCCTAAAGCTGCTGGTGATTGGTTATAGGAATCCACAGGAAAAAAAATGCACCCTTCGGAGTGCATGACATGCATCTTGTCTGTAGAGCACAGCATGAAGGAAACAGTGGCTGCAAGAGGAGGAAGAAGAAAGGAAAATATATGGGACAGCATTCTGAAAAGTAAGATGTGGAGCTAGTCAAATGCAAGACCTGTTAAGCAGAGTTTTGGTCCAGCATCCATCCCTTCCAAATTTAATTGATTAAACACTGAACAAGCCATCCATAAACTATCCAATACCGTCTTAAAGGCATTCCATCTCCAAAAGAGGATGCAAAATAACCCAATTCTTAAAAGAAAGGCGACAGGAAAGATATCTTTTTGGTGAAAATAATATTTAAGTAAATATTAGACGAATAGCACCCAAGTAGATTCCTCCCTCTCCCCCAAAATCTCTGACCAGTTGAAAGGTACTGTGTGATTCCACACCTTTATCTGTTAATATGAAAACTGTGGTCTATCGACCTCTCCTTCCTAACACCACTACATATAGTTTTTCTCTGTTATTCTAACTGAACAGGAAGGTTTAACTAACTAAACCAGTCAGCCTGACTATGATCCTAATAGGAAAAGAAAAAAAAAATCAAAAAAAGAGTAAGCAAACACCCAAAAAAGAAGTAGACAAATAGGATGGATACTTAATAAAACATAAATGTCCTCCATTCATCTGCAATTCTAGTCATTTTCTAACAGATCTCAGATTTTCAGAACAAGTATGCAGGTTATTTAAAACTGAGTTATATATAGTCATTTAGAAGCAGCAAAACACTTCTGGCATTATCACAGATGCTAGATCTCTGAAGGAATTTTTTTTTCCAAACTAGCATTTTTCTTCACCAAGAACGGACCAGCCTTTATTTCTAAAAACAAGAGCCCTTGTATCCCCCCAAAACAAACAAATCAAAGACCACAGTTACATTCTACACTAATGAAACTGTGAGATTACATCCCAGGCGTTGTCAGAGCCTATTTTTCATACACCACCACCAGACAGTTTGATGCAGTATTCCTGATTGCTTTTTATCGTATTTGTAAATACACTCACTAATCCACTAAATTAGGTAATTTACAAACAGGTCCTCTTAGTTATTAGCGGCCAGCAGTCAAGTCCTATTACGTTTGATCCTTATACAGTTGTCTAAACATTTCTATCCAGGTTAAGGGCTCGGATCGGCAAAAGAGAGGGAGGTTAGCGAAATCTGGATGGGGGCAGGGTAGAAGCTGGGAGAAATCTCTGCATCTCAGCCCTCAGCGACAACACTCAGCCAGTGCACACAGAAAAACTAAATTCGGCACCTCTTCCTCCTGTTACACTGGCAACAAAGAGGGAGTCTCCGTAACGATCCCGTCACCCACCAGGTGCCCAATCTCCTTCTCAGCCCAATCCCCGCGCTCCCGCAGGGGCCTCGGGGTGCGAAGAGGCCGCGGTGCCCGGGGTCAAGGCACAAAGGGGGGATGGGGTGGGAAGCGAGCGGCTAGAATCGGGGAAGCGGGTCGTAGAAGGGCTCCGGGATCCGCTTAAACACTTGAACCCGGACGGGGGGCGGCGGGCAAGAGAAAAGGGACAGAATATCTAAGAGCAGAAACAGTAATAAGGTGGGAGAGGGGTGAACAGCCCATACTGGGGGTACTCCCCCAGGGAGCACAGAAAATAGTCTGTGGATGGGGAGGGGGAAGACTCCAAGGAGGTAGGAAGAGAGGAACCAGGCCCGGAAGACGAGGGAAGGGGGTGCCACCAGGGGCAGAGAGCAGACGCCCTTATTGCCTCTACCTGCGGGCTGGCGGGACGGGCCGCTCAGGTGTTACTGGGAGGAGGCGGCCAAGTCGGCAAGGGGCTGGGCAGAGCTAGCGGCGCCCTGGGGGCCGCGCGGAGGTGCCTGCGAATCGACAGCCCTGGGAGCCAGCGCGGGGGCATCTTCGGGACAGGGGGAGGCGGGAGAGGGAGGCGGGAGTGGGGGTCTCTGGAGTGCACGGTGGGTTGAGGGGACGCTCGCAGGTAGTGGGAGGCTGCGGGCGCCCGCGGCACGCGCGGGGAGGCATCCGGGCGGGCGGCCGGGAGGCGGGAGCCCCTCACCTGCGCGGCTGAGGAGGCGGAGTTGCAGCAGCCCATGGCGGGGCCGGAGGAGCCCGGAGGCGGCGCCGGGCGCGCAGCTACGCCCCGGAGCCCCTCGGCATGCGAGCCGGCGGGCGCCCGGGGAGGGCGCGGCCTGGCTCCGCACGGCTCGGCGGCGGCGGCGGCGGCGGCTCGGGCGGCGGCGGGTACTCAGGAGGCGGCGCGGCTCGGGGCGGGCGCCGACCACATCCCCCGGCGGCGGCGGTAGTGGCTGCGCGGCTCCCGCTCCGCTCCTGCTGCTGCAGCTGCTCCCCAGCGGAAAGGGGCGGGCGGCGGCGGCGGCGCCTCCCCCTGTCCCCCGCCTCCGGCCTCCCGCGCCCAGTCCCTCTCCGGCTCCCTCTCCCCGGCCGCCGCCTTCTCAGCGCCGCGCGCTTCTCCCATCAGACTCCCCGCCCCCAGTGCAGCGCCGCGCGGGCGGCCGGGCGAATGCGGCCAAAACGAGGCCGGGCCCTTCGGCGCGCGTCGGAACCTGCGCGGTGCCGAGCCAATTTAGCGGTGGCACCGAGGCAGAGCGCTACCTCGGTGCGAGAGGGCGCCTGAGGCTGGGGCGCCGGAGGGCTGGACAGGCTCGCAGCCGAAATGGGGCCGGGTTGCTTCCGGACCTGGGAGGCACGGGCGAGGCTTGCGGAGCTGCTAGCCATCCCCAGTAGTAGCGCAACCCGAGGATCCCGCTGGTTTCTTACCTCTCAGGTGGCTGATTTTATCCAGGGGAAAGCGTACGCAATAAAACCCCTGCAGAAGCAGTAGGTGATTGAAGACAAGGAGAAACAAGCAACTGTTGCCACTCGCCCCATTTTGCTGATGTGGAAACTGAGCCTTGAAGGGCACCAAGAGCTTAATGGAATGCACCCAAGGTCGAAATTGTTATAAAGGGCCGAAAATAGGGAAAAGGCAAAAAAATTCTACAGTTCTGTCAATTCAGAGCCATACTGGATCTAAACGAAACTTTGTATACAGAATAGTCCACAAAAAACAATAAGCGAGTATTAATTTATCATGTTAAAACATATGTATACTGAGGGCACACTAAGTTCAAGTAATTTACAGGCACTGGGAACAAAGAGGTGAACGAAAGAACCAAAGTTTCTGCTCTCTTACAAGTCCCTGTTGTTACATGAATACGGTATGCAGTATCAACAAGTTACAGTAGGTGCGGTCACCACCTTCAAGAAGTCTACAACCCAAGTCCTTGAGAAATCGTGTGAGATGAGAACAGTTAAAATGTGGCAGGAATAAAACTGAAGATCCTGCTTAATATTAAGAGAACCACTTATGAGGCACCTTTTTATGTTTCCTTTCATCCTGTCAAAGAATGTCTTAAAGACAGAATCAGTTAGAAAAGAAGAAAAAACGAAAAAGTATTTGCAAAGGAGACTCTAGAAGGCCTGACTTGCCAAATGAAAGACAGCAAGTTTTAAAGACTATTCAGAGACAAAGAGGGAAAAAATAGCACAGAAGTAAATTAACTTCACATGCCTTGAAAGGGAATCTAAGCAAAGGAAATTCAAGATGGGAACCTAGGGACAGCCAAAGAAAAGGCCAAAGAAGAATTCCCAGTTGGTGTGTTTCAATACCATTTCCTATGTCTGTGACCAGGGATGCATCACTTCTGCCTCTTTCTCCTGGTCTGTGAAAAACAGGTAATAAGGATGACCAGGAAGGGTTGTTGTCAAGATTAAATACTATCTGAAAGTAGCTAGTAGGATGGTAAGGACTTAATAAGTACTGCTTGAGATTATTCTTCCTTTGCATTCTCCTTATGTTCCCTTCAAATTTGATCAGAGGGTCCACCGTACCACTGGGCTGGTGAATCCTAAGTGTGTTACTAGTAACCATTAGGCCATTAAAGAGAAGTGAAAAAAATAAAACTTTAATGGCTCGGGTCCCAATTCTGACTGTAAACTCCACAATTAGATTGTAAACTCCCTGAGAACAAGGGAAAACATTTTCTCCTTTGTATCTTTCTCAGCTCTCTCAAATGTGTGTTGAATTATTCAATGCAGCCAGGAATAAAAAACTTTCCCTTGAGATTTTCCCTCAAAGCCTCAAAGTACATCTTGTTTTTAACTGAGGGAGGAGGCTGAAAGTAAAATTACAGTCTTGAACAAGAAGCCATCTGTCTTCCTTCTTTATAATCAAGGAAAGGGCAGTTGCTTCTCTTAGCAGAGTCAATATGGGAGCATTTCTCTCAGATTATAAAAATCTTTTTGGCTAGTGTAGTTATTCTACGTAGTAGCTAGTGCTTATTTTGTAATTAGAACTGCAAAAACTGATAAATACATAACAGACTGTGACAGTGCTTCAGAAAAAAAAAATGCATTTCACTTTTTTGGGAGGTCTCTTTCCTCGACAAGGATGATGGGTGTATATAATTGAAAGGGAGCACATTCCACTGTGCTTGACTGATCCGAATCCCAGTTTTCCCTTTAAGGGTTAATGGAACTAAGAGTTCTAAGGTTCTGCTAGGTGCTTTGTCAATATACTAATTATGTATATATGCACCATATATGCATATGAATGTTATGTTTTTAAGTTATACCTTGTCATTAGCATGAAAGAAACTAACAGCTCCCAAATTGATGTTCTGTACCTTCTGAGTCTCTTTCCCACCCCTCCCCCTACCCAAAGAAGCCTCATAAAAGGAATGATTTAGAGGGGGGCAAATTACTGCTTCTTTTCGTTCTTTCTCACAAACAAGCACACACAGCATTCAATGAAATTAAATTACAGCAAATTCAGAAATCCTGAAAGGGAATTTTTTTTCCACTAGCTAGTGATCAGGGTACTGATATTAACCACCATGAGGTGTCATCAAGCCAAACCACTTGGGAAAGACTTGGGTTTGTTTTTCTTTTAAGAAAAAGGGATGTTAAAAAAAAAAAACTTATGTAAGAACAGCATCTGCACTAACCAGGATAAAATTATAAGGTCTATCAATCTTGATGCTGCAGGGTAAAATCAGATCACCAGCTGAGCCAGCCAGAAATGCTTCCCAGTGGTCTAGTATTGCATAATTGGCCATGTGAATTCCAGGGTTTCCAACTTCAAATGGGGGGTTTGGTGCCGGTCACTCACCGAGGGAAAACACTGAACTAATGGTCTTTCCGGAGATTTTAATAAAGCCCGACTCATCGTTCACATGATTTCAGGTTTGGGGGTAAAAGAAATATAAATGCATCCATATGTGTGTATGTCTATAACTGCTCAGAAAAGTCCTCTATTAAAAACAAAATTTTTAAGCATGGCATTTGGTGCTTTGGCTGTGTTATTTACATTTTAGCACATACTGTGTTCACAGCCGCATCCCACACGAGCACATTTGCCTCGGCAGAGCCCTGGCTACCATGTCCGCCTCACAACCTCCTCCTTCAAGCTATTCGCATATCACCCCTGGGAAATGCTCCAAAAGTGAAAGCTAATTGTAACCAAGGGCTGGAACTGTTCATTCATTACCAGAGATGCAAGAGCAGGTCTCTCTTTGAGAAGACTGAAATGTATCCCAGCGTCCTAGTTAAACCCTGAAGTTAGGAACCCCTGAAAAGAGCTTCCGTGAACTCAGGCATGTGGCAGAAAAAAGACAACATTGTTCCCAGAAAGACTCCAGTGAGAATCATAATTCCTTAGCTGTGCAACTTTGCTCCTGCCCACACTTGTAAGTTGATGTTTCTCCAGTGTTAATTAATAAATCTGGCTTTTATTTATTTTTACTGGGATTTCCTTTGCAAGATCAGACAACATATAAGTTCTCTAAAAATACTTGCTGTGAACTTGTGTTCACAGGGGTGTGGCACTTCCCTATTACTTTTCTGAAAGACATTTCTTTTAAATCTGTAGTTATTCATTCATTCAATTTTTTTGTTGATTCCCTCTTATGAGCTTAGCATGTTTAAGTATCATGTATGCAAACATGAGTCCCAGGGATCTGACCTAACATATAACTAGTGTTCATTTTTATTTTGAGGTGATGGGTGAGGAAGGAGGGGAAGGAAGGCAGGGTTATGAATATTCATTTGAGAAGGAAAGAGGCAATTTGTAAAATAGGGAAATCCATTTATTTAACAGTATAGTTCTTGAGCCATTATAATGAGCCAGATACTAGCTAGATGCCAAGGATTCAAAGATGAATGAAGGACATTCCTCACACCCTTAAGTCGTTTTACATTTTAGTGAGGTGGAAAGACATTTAAGCCAAGAATGAGAGTATGTTATGTTTAAATATAATGAGAAAAATGAGTCCACATGCTATATAAGCTCAGAAGCCACAGATTATTTTGTTTGTAAAAAAAAAAAATTGCTGCATTATGTTTTTTCCCGTTCCCCTTTTTTTCTTACCTCCACTAGACAAGTTCCCACTGTGTACTGTAAACCTAGAAAAGAGCTCGGTACTCAGGAATGTGTCATAAATATCTCTTCAATGAATGAATGAATTTTCTCAGTATGAGTTCCTGGAAATTTAGATTTGTAAATTAAATGCCTACTAGAATGTCTCAAAGAAAAGTTTATCTGAAACATTAAACAATTACTTTTTTTAAATGTTTGGCTTTTTTTTTTCTATAAAGCAATTGGAATAAAAAATATTTCCTTCTATAACACTAGAAGTATGAAAGTGTCTTTCTTTGGAAGACACTTTAGCCTAACACCTTAGTAAAAGACAGATAGGATCAATTACATAACCTTTTTAAAATTCCTAGATGCAAAATATTCTGTAAATAAACACAACCAACAAACAGATAAGTAATACTTGCAAAGCAATATGTAAATGGTTTACTGCTGTAGTCTGAATGTGTCCCCCAAAAATCATGTGTTGAAATCCTAACCCCAAAGATGATAGTAGGAGGTATAGGCCTTTGGGATGTGCTTGGGTTCATGAGGATGGAACCCTCATGAATGGAATTAGTGCCTTATAAAAGAGGTTCCAGAAAGCTCTCTAGCTCTTCCACCGTGTGAGGACACAGTTATGATCTGTAACACAGAAGAGAACCTTTGCCAAAACTTGATATGCCAGCACCCTGCTTTTGCACTTGCACACTCCAGACTGTGAGAAACAAATTTCTGTTTCTCAAAGAAATTTTTTATAAGCCACCCAGTCTATGGTATTTTGTTAGAGCAGCCTGAATGGATTAAGACATTTATTATCCATAATACTAAAACAACTCCTACAAAAAAAAAAAAAAGAAAAAAAAAATGGGCAAAGGGCATAGCAGACAAAATCTACAATGAAAGAAATACAGGGACTAATAAAATGTGAAATGCTGCTCAACTTCACTAATAATAAAACTGTAGGTTAAAAAAATTAGGAGCTATTATTCCTTACCTAAAACACTGGCAAAGATTTAAAAACTTGATAATATCCAGTGTCAGAGAAAGTCACAGTACTCTCATATACTATTCATGGGAATATACTTACCTCTTTCTGAAGAAGAATTTAAGAATTTATACCAAACTTAAAAGGTGCTTTTATTTATTTATTTATTTTCATTTTATTTTATTTATTTATTTTTTTGCGGTACGCGGGCCTCTCACTGTTGTGGCCTCTCCCGTTGCAGAGCACAGGCTCCAGATGCGCAGGCTCAGTGGCCATGGCTCACGGGCCCAGCCGCTCCGCTGCATGTGGGATCTTCCCAGACTAGAGCACGAACCCGTGTCCCCTGCATCGGCAGGCGGACTCTCAACCACTGCGCCACCAGGGAAGCCCATGTGCTTTTTTTTTAAATCTCAGCAATTCTCCCAGGAATGTATCCAACAGCAATATACTCTTGTTTTTAATAAGGAAAAGTTTGGGAAAACCTAAATTTCTACAAAGAGAATATTAAACAATTGGTTAAATAATAGGAAATACTATACAGCTGTTAAAAAGCATGAGATAGATTGGTATTTACTGACAGAAAGATAACTAAAATATGTCATCAACTGAAAAAGCAGTTTATAAAACAGTATTGTGATGGAATCCTGTTTATGTGAATAGTTTGTACGTGTGAGTGTATGTGTTTGCAGAAGAGGTTGTGAGGAATATGTACCACTCTGTTAAAGCTGTTACCTTTGGAGAGGGGATGGGGGTAAACTGGAGTGAGATAGGGCAAGACAGAATAACTTTCTGAATTATTGTTTATTGTTTGTAGTTTTGACAAAAGCAGGTATTGTTTTTTAAACTATATGAGAATATTTTAATAAAATAACTGCAGGGGAATGGGGTCCTCACAAATGACCTGTTAATCATGGAGAAAATATGGAGAAAGAACAGATCGCTATTAATCAATGTTTAGGAAAGGTATTGAGCTGGTCCCTGAACAGTAGGTAGGTTCAAAGGCACAAAATGACTTAAGCGAAAGTGCAGGTTTGAAATAAGATCTGGGAATTCCCTGGTGGTCCAGTGGTTAGGACTCTGAGCTGTCACTGCTGAGGGTCTGGGTTTGATCCCTGGTCAGGGAACTAAAATCCCACAAGTCACATGGCACGGCCAAAAAATAAATAAATGAATAAATAAGTAAGATCTGTTGGCTGTTCCAGCTATCCATTGTTGCATCACAAACCAAACTAAAACTTGGTGACTTAAAACAACAATTATTTATGATCACCTCTCATAGTTCTGGGGACTGAGTGGGCTCAGCTAGGCAGTTCTCTCTTGGGCGGCTCTTATGATTGCAATCAGACAGTGGACAGGGCAGGAGTCATTTCAAAGTCTTCTCACTCACATGTCTGGTATAGCTGATGCTGGCTGTTGGCTGTCAGCCAGAATACTTACCGTGTGACCTGGGTTGCCTTGCAGCATGTGGCTGGGTTCCAAGAGTGAGCATCCCAAGAGAACGAGGCTGACACTGCATTCCCTTTTATAACCTAACCTCAGACAGCAGATAGCATGACTTTTGCTGTAGTCACAGGTCCATTAAGATTCAAAGGAAGAAACTACAGATGCCACCACCGCCCTAACCCCAACTGAAGAAATGTCCGTGTCACGTTGTAAGGAGAGCATGTGGGATGGGAAGTTGGGAAGCAGTGCCAGGAGCTCTCCAATTTGCTATGGTTCCCAACACTCTTTCAAGTCTCTTCTGACAGGAGTCAGCTTCTCCCATCTACTTTACCCACTGGCATCCATAAGCCTTGGAGTCTGTACTTCCTACAGACAAAAGGAGCAGGAAATTTGGAGCAAAAAGGTAATAAAGGGAGCTTTTTGCTTTAAAAAGATCACTATGATGATATCTTACAAGGAGGTCTAGAGGAAGGAGAGATTAAATAAAAACAGTGGGTGCTAAAGCTGTTGCCCCTACTCATCAACTCCCTGCTCAATTCAGCAAAATGATGCCTAAGTATGATTGACAGGAGTCCTCCATATTCTTACCAAAGCCTTCAGTCTTCAGGATGCTCTCAATGGGCCTCAATTCTTATAGAACCAGATCCTCCTATGCCTGGCAGGAGATTACTAGGCCATGGGAAGTAATTGAACTTTTTGAGAATACCAAGGTACCACTTCGGGGCTACTAATTGGTATTTCTCCCACTGAGCAAAGGACATATACTACCTGGGAATGAAGCCTGATTTGACCACCGACTCGCTCGCTTCCCAAGTGTTCCAGTAGTTTGTCTCCTAGTGTGGAGCTGAAGAACAAAATGAAAGAAAAGGGGAGGGGGCAGGCTGTGAGGTCTGGCTGGACTAGCAATTGGAAGCTCAGCTACCATCATTCCCAGCTTCCCTCAAGTCCTGTTAAGAGATTTGTGTCAGGCAATGAAAATTGTAGCATTAGTCTGGTTTTTAAAGTTTTTTTCCCCCAACTATTATTATTTTATTGGACAAACTGTCAAAATCCACCTGTTCTTTTTCTCAGAGCTCCTTTCTTCCTTTCTCGTTGGCATTAGACAGAGTCATTTTCCCTAATACTATGTAATTTAGAAGAGACTGTGTCAATTGCATAAAATATTTCTAATCTCCATAATTAAGATGCTGCTGGTCTGACAGCTTTGCTCTCTTACTCCCCCTCAGCTAGTTGCAGGGATGTAGAAAGACATTTAAAGAGAGTACTAAAGCAAAAATGACATGCAGTTCCCCTCCCGAAGGGCCGCCGTCTTATAGCTATCACAGTCTCCCCAGGCTCACTTCTGGAGCGTTTCATTTATGGCTTTTTCATAAGTAGGAAAGAGAGACTCTGCTAAGGTTCTCCAGATCATCTCCAGAAAGTGTATGTCCTGTCCTCAGTTTGGATTTAGAGAAAATCCACATTGCCCCTTCTCAAGATCTGCTCCTGAGGCCAGCTCCTAGCACAGCATTTGACAACAGAATAGGCACCAACAAATTTGGGTCAAACAATTGAATGACTGAATTCTGAGGTCAGAGAGAAATTTGGATGTGAGAGATAGCAGAACATCCTAGTTGGTGGCAAGGAAAGTCTGGAGATCATGCAGTCTATTTTCCTTTACTTTTGGAAAAAACAGAGAGACAGTGATTCACCAAGATTGCCACACATCCCATTCTTTCCTCCTGCCTCTTGCTAGTTTGACAATGTATCCAGGTGTAGCCTGAAAAGTCTCATTTCATCCTCACAATAATTCTATTAAGTCAAAATTGTTATCACTATTTTAGAGTTTAGGAAAATGAGGTACGAAAAAATTAGTCTTGATAGACTGGGTTATGCTGCTACAATAAATTTACCCTCAAATCTAAGTGGTTTCATAGAACAAGGGTTTATTTCTCCTTCACAGTTTGTATGGCACAAAAATTAGCCTGGCTGGAGAGAGATGAGTGGTAGCGTCTATTCCATATAGTCAGTCAGGTACCCAGGCTTATAGAGGCTCCAAGATATTGTAACTGCAACCTGTTTAACTTGAAGTCTTTCAATCTCTCAGAGATAAGAAAGAACTGGATAATTATCTATGGATGTTTCACTGCTTCTGCCCAGAAATGGCATACATTGCATTGGGTATTTTTCATTAACTAGTACTAGTCATATGTCTCACATAACAGAAAGAGGGAGCAACTGGAGAAGCAATGGAATATTTGGTAAGCACTACTGTCACTGCTTTATAAGGTAATAATTTGTCCACCATCCCACAGCTATTAGATGGCAGTATTGTCATCCAGATCTAAGCTGTTTGACCCCAAAGCCCATGCTCTTAACCATTGTATTTTCTTTTCTTTTCTTTTTAATATTTACTTATTTAGGCCACACCAGGTCTTAGTTGCTGCATGCAGGATCTTCGTTGTGACATGTGGACTCTTAGTTGCAGCATGCATGCAGGATCTAGTTCCCCGACCAGGGATTGAACCTGGGCCCCCTCCACTGGGAGGTGGAGTCTTACCCACCGGACCACCAGGGGAGTCTCAACCATTGTATTTTCATCACTTCATAATGCCATTTGGGGGATAGAAGTAGCCATTGCATAGGAAACAAATATAGCATAGTAGAAAGATCCCTGGACTTGTGACAGGTGGGTCTGCCTAACCATTTTGCCACTTCCTAGTTGTGAGGTCCTGGGCAAGCCCCTTAGCCTCTGTGCTAAGAGCAGGTTTCCCATCTATAAAATAGAAGCGACTAAAACTCATTAAATCACTGTGAACTTAAAAGCATGAGACCTTTGTAACCTGTAACACTCTCTCAACGGTCTTCTTGTCCCTCTTTCTGTCACGCAAGTGCCTTCCTAGGATGTAAGTCCTTCCACAGTAAGAGCTTTCGCTGAAAGTTGTAGTTGAAATTTTGCCAGAGGAAAGCCTTCAGTAACCTGATCTAAAACACTTCCAGCATTAAAGTTCTGATTCTATTACCAGTCCTTTTCCTGACATCAGCAATTTCCTTCATGTGTTGCCAAGCACAACTCATTCATGACTTCAGGTAAAAGGAAAGGATAATGTCACAGTAAAATTAAAAGTTGTGGCTTGAGAGCAGTTTCACATTTAAAAACAGTGGAAATGTTGGAGCCTCTCTAGGAAGTAAATGTCAAGGCCTATTAATGTAGAGTGAGCACCAATGCCTTCAGGTATTAACCTACTGAGAAAACTCATTTGGTTCACCATTGTAGCCTCTCCTAAACTCTGAAAATAGGTCCTCTGTATTATTTTAATGTTACTTAGAAAAAAGAATTAAACAAACATCTATTAAAGCAACCAGGTGTTAGGAAAAATGTCTTTTTTAGAAACCTACTGAACCCTTTCCTCCTGGGAAAGGAAAGTAAATTGTTTCCTACGGAAAGGCGCATTAACTCAGACCCCTGGATGATTGTTTAGGAGAGTATTGGTAGAGATAATTAATAACTTTTGGTTCCAAGGTTCATGGCAAAAGTAATGAACTTCCCAAAGCAAGTTTCTTTTTCAAAAAGAGGCTGAAGCATAACAACTTTTATTTCTTACTTTCCCTTTCTTGTTAGCAACTCAAACATCCTGACACACTGCTTGCCATATTGGGCTCTGTAGTCAGGACACATGTGGACTTGATAACCAGCATAGCATATTACTAGCTATGGAAACTTGTGCAAGTTACATAAGCTCTCTGAGAGCCCATGTCCTCGTCTGTGACATCGCATCGTGATTATTAAATGAGGAAAATCTAACTTTGCAAGTTTACAGTGGTATACCCGGCATGTTTGACACCGGCAACAGATAATTTTTAATTCACTCTTGTAGATGCGAAAATTATTATCAGTAATACTCACTTTCTTAATTTATTCCTTAGTTTCAAAACAATTTACAATTAAAAAGAGCAAATTTAATTTTTAAGAACTAAAAATGTGTGTTTTGTGTGAACTAAAATGCACAGTTACTAAACAAGGTATCACACTTTGCAGTTCACCATTTTACTGTTTAAAGTTTTAAACTTTAATTAAAAAATCAAATTGTCAGAATGATTGAATTAAATTAATCCAGTTTTGTCTCTTTGTCTTTAGAACCAATGTGCTATCATTGTTTATTCATATTTACTGTTTAAATGTAGGGATATATTGTACCACAGGGCTTGGAGACATGAACAGTGCCCTAAGTGAGCTTGAACAATTCCTAGCTGTTACGAACTTACTCTCGAAGCAAACCCATGAAGCTGCGTCCACGTGTCAGGGTGGCCTGTGTAACTGGGGGTTCTCTGAATTATCTTCCACATAGAGTACAATGCGGATTAAGAGACAATTTGAATGATGAATGAATAAATGAATTTGATTCATAGAACATAAACAAAATTACATGGTAGTGCTTCAAGATACTAATATTGGTTATACAAATAGAAACTACTCATGTCTAAAAAAAAAGAGAATTTGAAGTTTACATACATACACAGACACATATACATATTATATAATACATATTATATACACGTGTTATATAATAAATTTATAAGTATATGTTTATTATACATAGTATATAATATATATACATATTGTTAAAACTCAGCAGTTTAGAAGATAGACCAACCAGAGATGTTTTAGGGAAGAGCATTTTATCACCAGCATTGTTTAAAATTGTGAACACATGATGATAATAAAAAGCAGACAGACTAGGCTTGAGTGGTTTTTAAAATTCTCTCCAGACAGTGCATGCTCTATTGTTGCAACAGGGCCAGCCACTCCCCCTGCCCCACCCTTGGCACACCACTGCAAAGTTTCCGGTGTATACTTAGCACGCAAGTCTTTTTACAATATTATACTTCTTTTAATTTTTTATTTATTTATTTATTTATTGGCTGCGTTGGGTCTTCGTTGCTGCGCACGGGCTTTCTATAGTTGCAGCGAGCAGGGGCTACTCTTCGTTGCGGTGCGCAGGCTTCTCATTGCGGTGGCTTCTCTTGTTGCAGAGCATGGGCTCTAGGCGCACAGGCTTCAGTAGTGTGGCATGCGGGCTCAGTAGTTGTGGCTCGTGGGCTCTAGAGCTCAGGCTCAGTAGTTGTGGCGCCCGGGCTTAGTTGCTCCACGGCTTGTGGGATCTTCCCGGACCAGGGATTGAACCCGTGTTCCTGCGCTGGCAGGCAGATTCTTAACCACTGTGCCACCAGGGAAGTCCCAGCATGCAAGTCTTTTGAAACCAGAAAGATTTCTAGGGTCTTACTTTTGTGTTGCAGAGAGAGAAAAACAAAGACATGGAAATATGACTTCAAGAAGTGGCATTATCTTTTAAAAAGAGTAATGTTCTTCTGTAATAACAGCAATAGATGCATTTTAATTTAGAAAATATACAAAAGTATTTTTAAAGTACACAAAAAGCAATAAAATCCCCTGTAGTCATGTTATACAACAACAACAATAACAATCATTTATTGATTCCCTTACTGTATCCCAGGAGCTGTACATTCATTCCATTATTCAAATCCTTACTATGAATTTAGGCAGTAGATTCATTTTTCACTTTTTTTTTGTTTTTTCAAATTTCCTTCTCTCTTTTCTTTTCTTTCCTTTCTTTTTCTTTTTTCTTTTTTTTAACAGAAGCGATAGTTGAGACCTAGAGAAGTGAAGTTATACAAGTAGCCCAAGGTTACAAGCCCAAGCTCATAAGTGGCAAAACTGGGATTCAAATACAGATCTGTTTGACTAAAAGCCCAATCTCTTAACAACTCTGTTATTTTATACCTTTATAACCTCTCTTCTAGGGATTCATTCAAATGAAAGAAACAAAATTGTTTTCAAAGACTTATGAGTGAGGACATTTATCAGAGTGATAGCTGTAAAAACACCTATTTATGTACATGGGAGAAAGATGAGAAGGAAACAATAATATGTCATCAATGGTTAATTCTTTGTTACTGAACTATTGGTGATTCTTATTTTATTGTACATATATTTCAATATTTTCTGCAAGTTCTATAATAAGAATGTGTAACTTCCAAAAAGTTGAAAAAATGTTGCTTTAGAAAATGCTGATAAATTTTTGGTGAATTTTCAACTGATCAATCATTGAATCGTGATCTTTTATACCAAGTTTGATTAACATGTTCTGTACAGCTCACACTCTCCAACAACATCTGTACTAGGTTGGAATTAAATGTCACTTTGTTGTCTTCCCTCATATCTCCTTTAATCCTCAGCTGTTAGTGGCTTCTATTCTACCAATTCTTTATTGCTCCTAACCTTCCCAGGGGGATGGCATTCATTTACTTCTTTGACTGCTTTTTATTTTTTCATAATTTTATTTATTTACTGCAAGGCTAAATAATGATTTATGCTTTCTAAAATGCTTTCTTCCTACATAGTAATCCTCATTTAAGTAATATGTGCCCACCAATGAAACAGGTGGGAAGGGGGCAGGGCACAACCTCTGAAAGAATGACATAGCCCAAGGACATGACATAAACTGATTAGAACAAAGCGGGTCCAAGATGGTGGACAAGTCAACTTCCACTAGACCTTGAGCCTCAGTATATGCTCACTGTAACACATTGGCAAGCTAAATGACACACCCACAGGTGCCATGACGGTTCTTAGACCGACCATAAGGATCAAAAAGTGGGCGGTGGCCCAATTCCTGGAAATCCCCACCCCTTCCTGAAATAGCTGGAATACTACCCCCACTCATTAGCCTATGAAATTACCCACCCCTATAAAACCTGACAACCCCATACCCTCATGCCTTTCTCACCTTCTGAGATGGCCCACACTCTGTTTGTGGAGTGTGTTTCTCTCTAAACAAATCCACTTCTTACCTATCACTTTGTCTCTCACTGAATTCTTTCTTCGATGAGACATCAAGAACCTGAGCTTCATTAAGTCCTGAAACCAGGTGTGTGATCTCAGTTGGAAGACTGTGGGTTTTGGCCGGGTTCGAGTCCCAATCTGAGGTACATAGTTTCACACTCACTCCACCCCAAATAGTACCCAGTTACCCATTTACTTTCTAATTCCCAGGATTTTTCTTTCCTCCACCCTTTCTTTGGGCCAGTTATCTCATGGCTTTTGCATCAAATCAAGCTTGTTCCTTTTTTTTTTTCTACAGTGTCAACTGTTTTTTAAAAAAGACATCCAATTCCTTTCTCTCATTAAGAAATTAAAGAAAGAAATATTTACACAGCCTAACTTTCTCCAAACAGATGGAATAATTTTTTCCCATCTTTTAAAAATTTCTTCCTCATAGCTAAGCTCTCTCCAGAAATTTTGGACATGGTTAGCAGTTTTCATTACAAGCATAAGCTTCCTGGATATCCAGGCATAATATGTTAGCTGTGGGATCCTCAGTGTATTTCTTCACTGTAGACTCACTTTTCTCTTCTATAAATGAAGACAGAAAGTCATTGAGCTCTAAAATCTCTGCCTAGTCTTAATCCTTATATAAAAACAGACCAGTAAAGACTGGGTATTAGTTCTTCTGGTCCCAGTGCTGAAGGAGGATGTAACGTATCAACTCTCTGAATGGTGACTGAGCAAGGGGCTTAGAGTATAGAAGCTTAAGGTAGTATTGAGGAAAGATGCTGAATTTAGAACTAAAGGAGGCTATATGGCTTTGAGAAAGTTATGTAATCCCTGGGTTGCTTTTCAGGGTTTGTCTTTGTCTTTATCTTCTGTAACTTCTGTACAAAGTGTTCAGATGTGGATTTCTTTTTGTTTATCCTGCTTCAGAATGGTAGAAATTTTTGAATCTCTGTGGATGGTATCTTTTATTGGTTTTGGAAGATTCTCAGCCACTCAGTATTCAAATACTGCCTCTAGGGGTAAAATTACATGAACTCTGGGAATTGCCTTAAAATGTACCAACAAAGAGAGACATAAAGAGAAAGAAAGAAAATGAAGAAATGTGTTAAAATCTTGATAATTGTGGAATCTGGATGATGGGCATATGGGGTTTATAGTACTATTCCCTCTATTTTCCTTCTTTCATGTATGTTTAAATAATTTTCTAATAAAAAATAAAGAGATATAAGAGGCATATCAACCATTCTGTCTCTTCAGGAGCTTCAATGGAACATGCATCAGACCTTTCATTTCTATCCTTCATGTCTCTTAATGCTCATATTTTTCATATTTTTACCTTTCATGTGACATTCTGGGTAATTTCTTCTGGCTTATTTCTAGTTCATTTATGCTATATTCAAATGTATTTAATTTATTAGTGAGTACTTAATTTTGGTTATTGCAATTTTTATTCATAGACATTCTTTTTGTTTTTTCTTCAAATATATTAGGTGCCTTTTTATAGTTTCCTGTTCCTTATTTTTCCTTTTCTTCAATCAGAAGTGAGCTTTCTCAGGCTTCCCTGATGGTGCAGTGGTTAAGAATCCGCCTGCCAATGCAAGGGACACAGTTTCGAGCCCTGGTATGGGAAGATCCCACATGCCGCGGAGCAACTAAGCCCGTGCGCCACAAGTAGTGAGCCTGTGCTCTAGAGCCTGCGAGCCACAACTACTGAAGCCCGTGAGCCACAACTACTGAAGCCCGTGAGCCACAACTACTGAGCCTGTGAGCCACAACTACTGAAGCCCGCATGCCTAGAGCCCGTGCTCCGCAACAAGAGAAGCCACCACAATGAAAAGCCCGTGTACCACAATGAAGAGTAGTCCCCGCTTACCACAACTAGAGAAAGCCTGAGTGCAGCGACAAAGACCCAACATAGCCAAAAATAAATAAATAAAATAAATTAATTTTTTTAAAAAAAGAAAGTGAGCTTTCTCCAGGAATTATTTTTTTAATACCTCTACCCCAGCTATTAAAACAACAACAACAATATGGTAGGCATAATTGTTTTATAGCCTGGGTCTCATAATTCAGACATCAGAAATCTGTGAAAGTCTTTTTATGTTGTCTATTTGTTCTATTGTTTTAAAAGGTTCTTGCTCATGGTGCCTTGTTTGTGTGCTTGATTATATTTGACTGTGTGCCGCTCACCATTTGACAAATTATATGTGGGATCCCTTGTGGTCTAGGATGGAGGTATTTTCCTCTAGGGAGAATATACATTTGATTTTGCCAGGTGCTCAAAGGCATTGACAATTTGGAACCATTTAAAAATAAATTCGGGGGTGGGGGGGAAGGGATAAATTAGGAACATGGGATTAACATATATGCACTACTATATGTAAATAGATAAACAACAAGGACCTACTGTATAGCACAGAGAACTGAACCCAATATTTTGTAATAACCTACATGGGAAAAGAATCTGAAAAAGAATAGATATATGTGTATGAATATATATAAAACTGAGTCACTTTGCTGTACACCTGAAGGTAACAACATTGTAAATCAACTATACTTCAATAAATAAATTAATTTTAAAAATAAAATAAAATGAATTTAGAAGTTGCAACTTTTTGGAACAACCAAATTCAATGATGTGAATGTAGGCTGCAAATCTGAGTGTAACTTGTTACAACTTTTAGGTCTTTCCCTCCCTGACCTGGGGTTCAGCAACAACACAATTTTCTTACAGCCCCTGAAGTCGGGGAGAGGTGTAACACTTTGAGGCCCCATTTTCTTTGAGATGAAGAGGCTTCTCCTTAGAGTCCATCTTGGACAGGACCTGGGCTTTGATTTCGCCCGCCCTTGCCATCAACACTCTGGGGAAAAAAGCAGCCTCAGTGCTTTCTTTTACCTTCTTGGAAAAAGATGAGTAGTCAACTCCTCTAAGGTCCAATTTCTTTATATGTAAGATGGGGCTGAGACTGCTTCACTCACAGAGTTATAAGTGATAAACAGGATTTTAAAATGGCTTTTGTAAATTGTGTTGGGAGGAAGAAGTTTTCCTCTACCCATCTAAGTTCTGGCTTGTCTAAGAATTAAATTGACATGAGACAATTAAAAGGAGAAAAAATCAAATAAAAGTTTACCAAATTTGCCAAGAGTTGCTTAAATCCAAGCAACTTGCTGCACAAATATTTTCTCCTGCTTATCTAATTTTAGAAACAAGAGAAAGGATTCTTACCACTCTCATTTCCAACAGACCCTGCGGGCAGAGATCTGGGAGACTGACTAACATGGTAAGAATTCTTATCTTCTGCTGGCTTTTGTCAGTTTTCTCAGGATCTCTTAGTGGCAGCTGTCTTGATGTGAATAGTGTCCAGTAAAGCTGAATCCTGCTGGCTATGCAAACTGTGGGGAGGGGAATATTCCCCTCTTTACCCTCTAAGTTCTTTCTGCTGGCAATGAAAATGACATAAGGCAGATTAACAGGAGAAAATCAAACTTATCACATACGTAAAGGGAAATTCACGTAAATATGAATTCCAAAGACAGTAAGGTAAGATTAGGTATGTATGTCATTCTGGACTAAGGAGAATGAGGTAGGAGTCTTCCCTTTCCTTACTTCAAAAGGAAATAAGGTAATTCACAGGAAGATGAAAATAATATTTGATAAATAAATATTTGCTGGGCCATGTAGAGACAATGGGACAGAGAGGACTTTGATCAGTAGGCCTTGCTAGGTTCCTCCCTGTCGGCCACACCTACTTCATACTTTATTATAGTTACCTATGGTGATAGCTCCTTCCAGGAATAGGCCTTCTCTCTTAAATTCTTTTAGGCAGTTAGGGGGGAGTTCAAAGGTTCTTCCTGAGTCTTTGGGTCTTGCTTGATTTCAGTTCTGTGTGCCAGAGTGGTATATCTTGAGACAGCCTGCCCTGTACCTCATCAATTGCAAGTCACAACATAATCTCACTCAGGAAACCTGGGCCCTTAAGGTGTGGGGAACCTTCTCAAGTTGCATTAATTACTTTGTAGATAAGTGCATTTTGCTATGTGTGTGTCAGAGGGTGCCCACAAATTTCCTAAGATTTTCAAAGGATTCATTGACTTCCAAAACATGTTTAAAAAGCAGTCGAGGGCTTCCCTGGTGGCACAGTGGTTAAGAATCCACCTGCCAATGCAGGGGACACGGGTTCGCGCCCTGGCCCAGGAAGATCCCACGTGCCGCGGAGCAACTAAGCCTGTGCGCCACAACTACTGAGCCCACGTGCCTAGAGTCCATGTTCTGCAACAAGAGAAGCCACCACAGTGAGAAGCCGGTGCACCGCAACAAAGAGTAGCCCCCACTCGCCACAACTAGAGAAAGCCCGCATGCAGCAATGAAGACCCAAAGCAGCCAAAAATAAATAAATTAAATAAATAAATAAAATTTTTTTAAAAAAGCAATTGAAAGTGCAAATTATTATTAGAAAGTTAACAAGTACAGGAAAAGGGCAGTAGATCTGGCTAGTGTTTATTCATTTAGATGTTGCTGAATTTTTAAAATCCCTGCCAATGACCAAAATAATGGTGATTTGCTCAATAAAACCATATTTTCCCTGTTCTCTCCTATACTAAAGTTCCACGTGTGTGAAGTTCAAGGGTAAGATGGAAACAACATATGTATATTCCAAATAAATGCATTGGTCCTAGTTCAAGTTTAGTATCTGGTAGGAAGAGCATTTTTTCCCCTTCATAATTTATTCCTTGCAGATTTCCATTCATGGGTGCGTATAGACTCTTAGAATGTTGGAACTGGCTGGATCTGTGCAGATCAGATCACTTACCTCCTTAATTCACATTTAAGGACAGTGAGGAAATGACAAAGATAAGTTTACTAGGATTATAAATTCTAGAGCCTTTGGGCTCCAATATTCCAGAGGCTTTCTGCTACTTAAAATGATTCCTTCCTCTAAAAAAAAAAGTAGTCAGCAGAGTCTGAGATTTCCCCCGTTCCCTCTATAGCATTGCCAGTGTTACTCTTCAAGGCCCTGATCAAATGTCCTCTCTTCTGTGAAGTTTTGCAGCCTCAGATGAGATGAGCCATCTGAGTGTTGCAGGAAAGAAAGTGGGGCCGGAGAGGATGGTCACATCCCAGGTCACAGGCAAGTCCCTGGGACAGCCACTAAGTGTGGATTCTTGGCTTCACGCAGGAAAGAATTCAAGAGGGAGCCATAGTAAGTGAAAGAAGGTTTATTCAGGGAGAAACACACTCCACAGACAGTGTGGGCCATCTCAGAAGGCAAGAGGCGCCAGGGTACGGGGTTGTCAGCTTTCATAGGGGAGGGTAGTTTCATAGGCTAATGAGTGGAGTTTTTTTTTTAATTGGAGTATAATTGGTTAACAATGTTGTGTTAGTTTCAGGTGTACAGCAACCTGATCCAGTTATACATATACATTCTTTTTCAAATTCTTTTCCCATTTAGGCTGTTACATAATATTGAGCAGAGTTCCCTGTACTATACAGTAGGTCCTTGTTGGTTATCCATTTTATTTATTTACTTTTTTGTTTTTCAATTTTTGCATTTTACTTTATTTTTTTATACAGCAGGTTCTTATTAGTCATCCATTTTATACACATCAGTGTATACATGTCAATCCGAATCTCCCAACTCATCACACCAGCACCCCCACCCCCCACTTTCCCCCCTTGGTGTCCATACGTTTGTTCTCTACATCTGCGTCTCAATTTCTGCCTTGCAAACTGGTTCATCTGTACCATTTTCTAGGTTCCACATACATGTGTTAATATACGATATTTGTTTTTCTCTTTCCGACTTACTTCACTCTGTATGACAGTCTCTGGATGCATCCACGTCTCTACAAATGACCCAATTTCGTTCCTTTTTATGGCTGAGTAATATTCCATTGTATATATGTACCACATCTTCTTTATCCATTCATCTGTCGATGGGCATTTAGGTTGCTTCCCTGACCTGGCTATTGTAAATAGTGCTGCAATGAACATTGATGTGCATGTACCTTTTTGAATTATGGTTTTCTCTGGGTATATGCCCAGTAGTGGGATTGCTGGGTCATATGGTAATTCTATTTTTATTTTTTTAAGGAACCTCCACAGTGGCTGCATCAATTTACCTTCCCACCAACAGTGCAAGAGGGTTCCCTTTTCTCCACACCCTCTCCAGCATTTGTTGTTTGTAGATTTTCTGATGATGCCCATTCTAACTGGTGTGAGGAGATACCTCATTGTAGTTTTGATTTGCATTTCTCTAATAATTAGTGATGTTGAGCAGCTTTTTATGTGCCTATTGGCCATCTGTATGTCTTCATTGGAGAAATGTCTATTTAGGTCTTTTGCCTATTTTTGGATTGGGTTGTTTGTTTCTTTAATATTGAGCTGCATGAGCTGTTTATATATTTTGGAGATTAATCCTTTGTCCGTTGATTCGTTTGCAAATATTTTCTCCCATTCTGAGGGTTGTCTTTTGGTCTTGTTTATGGTTTCCTTTGCTGTGCAAAAGCTTTCAAGTTTCATTAGGTCCCATTTTTTTTTGTTTTTTGGTTTTTTTTGCGGAACACGGGCCTCTCACTGCTGTGGCGTCTTCCGTTGCGGAGCACAAGCTCCGGACGCGCAGGCCCAGCAGCCATGGCTCACAGGCCCAGTCGCTCTGCCGCACGTGGGATCTTCCTGGACCGGGGCACGAACCCACGTCCCCTGCATCGGCAAGCGGACTCTCAACCACTGCACCACCAGGGAAGCCCCCATTCGTTTATTTTTGTTTTTATTTCCATTACTCTAGGAGGTGGATCAAAAAAGATCTTGCTGTGATTTATGTCAAAGAGTGTTCTTCCTATGTTTTCCTCTAAGAGTTTTATAGTGTCCGGTCTTACATTTAGGTCTCTAATCCATTTTGAGTTTATTTTTCTCTATGGCATTAGGGACTGTTCTAATTTCATTCTTTTACATGTAGCTGTCCAGTTTTCCCAGCACCACTTATTGAAGAGGCTGTCTTTTCTCCATTGTATATCCTTGCCTCCTTTGTCATAGATTAGTTGACCATAGGTGCGTGGGTTTATCTCTGGGCTTTCTATCTTGTTCCATTGATCTGTATTTCTGTTTTTGTGCCAGTACCATATTGTCTTGATGACTGTTGCTTTGTAGTATAGTCTGAAGTCAGGGAGTCTGATTCTTTCAGCTCCATTTTTTTCCCTCAAGACTGCTTTGGCTATTCAGGGTCTTTTGTGTCTCCATACAAATTTTAAGATTTTTTGTTCTAGTTCTGTAAAAAATGCCATTGGTAATTTGATAGGGATTGCATTGAATCTGTAGATTGCTTTGGGTAGTATAGTCATTTTCACAATGTTGATTCTTCCAATCCAAGAACATGTTACATCTCTCCATCTGTTGGTATCATCTTTAATTTCTTTCATCAGTGTCTTATAGTTTTCTGCATACAGGTCTTTGGTCTCCCTAGGTAGGTTTATTCCTAGGTATTTTATTCTTTTTGTTGCAATGGTAAATGGGAGTGTTTCCTTTATTTCTCTTTCAGATTTTTCATCATTAGTGTATAGGAATGCAAGAGATTTCTATGCATTAATTTTGTAACCTGCAACTTTACCAAATTCATTGATTAGCTCTAGTAGTTTTCTGGTGGCATTTTTAGGATTCTCTATGTATAGTATCATGTCAGCAAACAGTGACAGTTTTACTTCTCCTTTTCCAATTTGTATTCCTTTTATTTCTTTTTCTCTTCTGATTGCCATGGCTAGGACTTCCAAAACTATGTTGAATAATAGGGGTGAGAGTGGACATCCTTGTTTTGTTCCTGATCTTAGAGGAAATACTTTCAGTTTTTCACCATTGAGAATGATGTTTGCTGTGGGTTTGTCGTATATGGCCTTCATTATGTTGAAGTAGATTCCCTCTATGACCACGTTCTGGAGAGTTTTTTAACATAAATGGGTGTTGAATTTTGTCAAAAGCTTTTTCTTCATCTACTGAGATGATCATATGGTTTTTCTTCTTCAGTTTGTTATATGGTGTATCACATTGATTGATTTGTGTATATTGAAGAATCCTTGCATCTCTGGGATAAATCCCACTTGATCATGGTATATGATCCTTTTAATGTGTTGTTGGATTCTGTTTGCTAGTATTTTGTTGAGGATTTTTGCATCTATATTCATCAGTGATATTGGTCTGTAATTTTCTTTTTTTGTAGTATCTTTGTCTGGTTTTGGTATCAGAGTGATGGTGGCCTCATGGAATGAGTTTGGAAGTTTTCCTTCCTCTTCAGTTTTTTGGAAGAGTTTGAGAAGAATGGGTGTTAGCTCTTCTCTAAATGTTTGATGGAATTCACCTGTGAAGCCATCTTGTCCTGGACTTTTGTTTGTTGGAAGATTTTTAATCACAGTTTCAATTTCATTGCTTGTGATTGGTCTGTTCATATTTTCTACTTCTTCCTGGTCCTGTCTTGGAAGATTATACCTTTCTAAGAATTTGTCCATTTCTTCCAGGTTGTCCATTTTATTGGCATAGAGTTGCTTGTAGTAGTCTCTTAGGATGCTTTGTATTTCTGTGGTGTCTGATGTAATTTCTCCTTTTTCATTTCTAATTTTATTGATTTGAGTCCTCTCCCTCTTTTTCTTGTTGAGTCTGGCTAATGGTTTATCAATTTTGTTTACCTTCTCATAGAATCAGCTTTTAGTTTTATTGATCTTTGCTATTGTTTTCTTTGTTGCTATTTCATTTATTTCTGCTCTGATCTTTATGATTTCTTTCTTTCTGCTAACTGTGGGTTTTGTTTGTTCTTCTTTCTCTAGTTCCTTTAGGTGTAATGTTCGATTGTTTATTTGAGATTTTTCTTGTTTCCTGAGGTAGGCTTGTATAGCTATAAACTTCCCTCTTAGCACTGCTTTTGCTGCATCCCATAAGTTTTGGATCGTGTTTTCATGGTCATTTGTCTCTAGGTATTTTTTGATTTCCTCTTTGATTTCTTCAATGATCTCTTGGTTATTTAGTAACGTATTGTTTAGCCTCCATGTGTTTGTGTTTTTTACGTTTTTTTCCCCCGTAATTCATTTCTAATCTCATAGCATTGTGGTCAGAAAAGATGCTTGATATGATTTCAATTTTTTAAAATTTACTGAGGCTTGATTTGTGACCCAAGATGTGATCTATCCTGGAGAATGTTCCATGTACACTTGAGAAGAAAGTGTAATCTGCTGTTTTTTAATGGAATGTCCTATAAATATCAATTAACTCGATCTGGTCTATTGTTTCATTTAAGGCTTGTGTTTCCTTATTAATTTTCTGTTTGGATGATCTGTCCATTAGTGTAAGTGAGGTGTTAAAGACCCCCACTATTATTTTGTTACTGTCGATTTCCTCTTTTAGAGCTGTTAGCAGTTGCCTTATGTATTCAGGTGCTCCTATTTTGGGTGCATATTTATTTATAATTGTTATATCTTCTTCTTGAATTGATCCTTTGATCATTATGTAGTGTCCATCTTGTCTCTAGCAACATTCTTTATTTTAAAGTCTATTTTATGTGATATGAGTATTGCTACTCCAGCTTTCTTTTGATTTCCATTTGCATGAATATCTTTTTCCATCCCCTCACTTTCAGTCTGTATGTGTCCCTAGGTCTGAAGTGGGTCTCTTGTACACAGCATATATATGGGTCTTGTTTTTGTATCCATTCAGCAAGCCTGTGTCTTTTGGTTGGAGCATTTAATCCATTCACGTTTAAGGTAGTTATCAATATGTATGTTCCTATGACCATTTTCTTAATTGTTTTGGGTTTGTTTTTGTAGGTCCTTTTCTTCTCTTGTGTTTCCCACTTAGAGAAGTTCCTTTAGCATTTGTTGTAGAGCTGGTTTGGTGGTGCTGAATTCTCTTAGCTTTTGCTTGTGTAAAGCTTTTGATTTATCCATCGAATCTGAATGAGATCCTTGCTGGGTACAGTAATCTTGGTTGTAGGTTCTTCCCTTTCATCACTTTAAGTATATCATGCCACTCCCTTCTGGCTTGTAGAGTTTCTGCTGAGAAATTAGTTGTTAACCTTATGGGAGTTCCCTCGTATGTTATTTATCATTTTTCTCTTGCTGCTTTCAATAATTTTTCTTTGTCTTTATTTTTTGCCAATTTGATTACTATGTGTCTCAGCCTGTTTCTCCTTGGGTTTATCCTGTATGAGACTCTCTGTGCTTCCTGGACTTGGGTGGCTGTTTCCTTTCCTATGTTAGGGAAGTTTTCAACTATAATCTCTTCAAATATTTTCTTGGGTTCTTTCTTTCTCTCTTCTCCTTCTGGGACCCCTATGATGTGAATGTTGTTGTGCTTAATGTTGTCCCAGAGGTCTCTTAGGCTGTCTTCATTTCTTTTCATTCTTTTTTCTTTTTTCTGTTCCATAGCAGTGAATTCCTCCATTCTGTCTTCTAGGTCACTTATCCGTTCTTCTGCCTCAGTTATCCTGCTATTGATTCCTTCTAGTGTATTTTTCATTTCAGTTATTGTATTGTTCATCTCTGTTTGTTTGTTCTTTCATTCTTCTAGATCTTTGTTAAACATTTCTTGCATCTTCTTGATCTTTGCCTCCATTCTCTTTCCGAGGTCGTAGATCATCTTCACTATCATTATTCTGAATTGTTTTTCTGGAAGGTTGCCTGTCTCCACTTCATTTAGTTGTTTTTCTGTGGTTTTATCTTGTTCCTTCATCTGGTGCATAACTCTCTGCCTTTTCATCTTGTCTATCTTTCTGTGAATGTGGTTTTTATCCCACAGGCTGCAGGATTGTTGTTCTCCTTGCTTTTGCTGTCTGTCCTCCGAGTGGGAGGATTATTCCAACTATTTTGTGTAATGGGCAGGGATTTCCAGGAATTGAGCCCTCACCCACTTTTTGACATTTTATGGAATGACCTTGGAACTGTTGTGGTGCCTGGGGGTGTGCATTTAGCTTGCTGATGTATTACAATGAGCGTATGCTGAGGCTCAAGGTCAAGTGGAAGTCAATCATCTGCCTTCTTGCACCTAGTTGGTTTTAACCAGTTTATGTCATGTCCTCAATGGCTGTTATTCTTTTAAAGGTTGTGCCCTGCCCCCTTCTTGCCTCATAAGTATAAACAAAGGCTTCGTGATAGACCAGAATTGCTACTTTAACTTTTCATCCGTTTTTACAAAACATATCTTGCCATATTCCAGAATCAGAGTAAAAGAGAAGTCAGGGGTGGCAAGTTTGAAAATGTATAAATTTAATTCCAAAGCTGTAAATTGGGAGTACTCATTCATTCTCTCATTTAACAAATATTTACTGAGTATGTGCTAGTGTACTAGGTGCTTGGATTACAATGATGAACAAAAGATAGGTATGGTCCCTGTCCATTTCACCATCTCCACATCACCACGTGTCTCTTTTGGGCAGCTCTGTTTATCTGGTTTTGGTATCAGAGTGATGGTGGCCTCATGGAATGAGTTTGGACGTGTCTGCCTACATTCTGATCTCCCTTTGATCCAGGCAGAAGAACCTTTCTGTTACTAATTTGGCCACCTGGAATCTGTGCCTGGGTCCTATCCTGGGCCAGAGACCCCTTGTCTTGGCCAGGGAGGTTCTTTTTCTGCTCAGATTTGCATAGCCAATAATGATAGTGATGCTGAGACTGAAATGGTGCAAGCTTTATAATGGCCAAAGAATGGAGAAGCAGGAACTTGTTTGCAAATTAACTTCTTAATTTGATTCTTGTGGAGACACCACTTATATAGGAGGATGGAGGTAAAAAGGAGGGAATTGAAGAGAGTGGGAGGAATATTCCTGACTTATCCAAGAACAGGGGTGTGCTTCAGACCTGGAACTGAGGCAACACTCCTTTTCAGTCTTTGTATGGGCTTTTCAGTTTGTTGTCATGGCAACTGTCAACTGTCATGGCGCTGATGGGTGTGTCATTTAGCATGCTAATGTATTACAATAAGCATATGATGAGGCTCAAGGTCCACTAGAAGTCAAATCTTCTGCCATCTTGGACCTAGTTGGTTCTAACCAGTTCTTGTTTTTCTCTTTGCAGCTTCCTCCTGAAACTCAGATAAGAGTCATTGGTTTCCATTTGAGGGAGGGAGAGGTGCATGATCCTGTTTCCAAGGGGCAACAGCCTTGGAAACGTTTTGATAATGCTGAAAACTCCTCTTTAAAACCTGTAGGAGCTCCATTTATGGAACAGTGACCCACTCCTCAGAAACAACCATAACTAGTGACCTTTTTATTATATATATGTATACATAAACTGTGGGACTCGAGGGACATTGTTCCAGCTAATGATTAAGAACTCTCCAGACAATAGGGGCTTCTTAGACAATGGGTGAATTTCCAGGATGTCCGGCCCCCTTCCGAGAAGGAGGGAGATAACAAAATGTAAAAAAGGTGTCTGTCAAAGACCAATCAGGCAGCTGGGGAGAAGGAGGGAGATAACAAAATGTAAAAAAGGTGTCTGTCAAAGACCAATCAGGCAGCTGGGGACAAGTTCCCTCTCTGGTCCGAGCCTAAGCCGGGACCAATCAGCAGGAGAACACAACCAAATCTATAATTTACATACGGGGAAGTGGGAACCTATAAAACTGACATATTCGCGCCCAAAAGGGTTCCTTCTTCGACCTCCTGCGTGAGGACCAAGGAACCCCGGTGCACCGGCCTTCAATAAACCTCTTGCGTTTTGCATCGACTTCCGACTCTTGTTGTTTCCTGGGCGAGTCGAAACTCCTAGGAGACCGCGCAGGTCTAACAAAACCAACCATTAAAATCTCTGGAGATTGTCCTAAGGCCATGTAGTAAAGTGTTGCAAGAGAGGGAGATGTCATGTACTGGGACCCACAGGAGTCCTTAGGATGGACCACCAAGTGAGGGTCCTTGGCTTTTTGTAGGAAAACATTGAAGAGCAGCCTTAGTAAAGGGAAAGCAAGTTTATTTAGAGAAACACATTCCGCAGGCCAAAGGTGGTTCAGTCTCAGAAGGCTCAGAATGTGAGTGGCCCCAGGGCATGGGATCATCTCAGAATGTGAGAGCTGCCCCCAGGCATGGGGGAGTAGGTTTTTATGGGCTAAGTAATTTCATAGGCTAAGAGTGGGAGGAATAATCTTGCTATTTTGGGAAAGGGTGGGGATTGGGCCACTGCCCACTTTTTGGTCTGTTATGGTCTGCCTTGGAACTGCCATGGCTTAAGGGGGAGTGATTTTTACTATTACAATGAAGGTCAATGACCGGACTATTCTCAAAGCCACCTTGGTTTCAGCCAGTTCCAGCCAGTCTTTATCGAATCCCAACAGCTGAGTCCCTTCTCCATTATCTAGCATTTGTGTCCTGCCCCTTTCTGTCCTGTCTCCAAATGAAGAAACCTTTATTAAAGAAGTTCTCTTAGTAGATCTTGGTCGGAACGGCAAAAGTCTGTGGCACAAGCTGTTCCCTCCCCGCTTCCCATCACAGCTTGATGACAAAAGCTCAGATCTGGGAAGGTATCACCGAGGAAAATGAAGCTCCTTCTCCTCTCAGCTCCCAGTCAAGGCATGCGGAGGAGCAGGCCAGCAGCATCTCTCATGCCGCGGCTCTGGGGAGTGTGGCTGAGAGGTGAGCGGCTTCCTTCCTCCACCCAGTGAGGCCGAAAGCTCTGCACTGGTGCCCAATCAAATCTCGAATCTCGGAGACAAGAGTTTTGAGTGAAGTATAAAAGAATAGCTTTATTGCTTTGTCAGGCAAAGGGGGACACAGTGGGCTCCTGCCCTCGGGAAAACTAAAACTACGTGTCCCAAGCCAAGCGGGAGGATTTGATGAAGAGATTCATAGTAATAGTTCAAGGGTAGGGTTGCTGACAAGATTAGGGTGTGGGCAGGGCTTGAGCTCCCTTGATCTTGTCTCAGGCGGTCTCCTAATCTTGAGGAGCTTTTCTGTTCCCTTTAGTCTTGCCTCAGGTGGTTTCTTGGCTGGTCCTCCCTTGACTAGGAACAGTTTGAATCTGCCCTTTGGAACTCAGGGAAGGTCATGGAGGCTCTAGTCTTGCTTACAAGAAACAGGGGACAAAAAGGCCTCCATGCCCAGGAGCCCCACAGGGCCCCGCTCAATTTCACCAAAACCCATGTATAGGTGGAGTCTCTATCCAAGGCATGGCAGGCCAAGAACACTGGAGATCCGATAACTCTTTCTCCAGCTTGCTTGCAGGGTGGAGGTTTCGCAGAAATCTTAGGTAAGCAGTTGGATATAGGATTCTGGAACTCAGAGAACTTAAGACTGTAGATACACAAAACCACCCTGGGAAAGTGTGGTCACCTCTGGGGAACCAGTCCTCCTTCACTCCCAGGCCTGAGGCTCTAGAGGGACAAATGATCACTACTACTGCTGTCAGCCTCTGGCTCCAGTTCTGCCTTGCCCCACTGGACTGTCAAAGGCCTGGAGTGTCCTTCACTATGCCTCTCCAACTGTCAAGTTCCTGCTCATTCTGCAAGACCCTTCTTTCTCTGAACCCCACTTTGCAGGAGGGGTGCGCCCTGGCTCCTAGGGATTCTTTTGTAATGAGCTGGTCCCAAGGAGAGAAACAATTTCTAAGAGTTAATGAAAAGCTCCTTTTGTGTCTCCTACTTTAATTTGATCCCCTTAGCTTGAATCCCAGCGGAGGTGTGTGTGCTGAATTCTGAGGGTGAAGGAAGTATTTTTCTTTCAGCTCTCAAAGGTCAGGCAGCAAGCCTTAGTCATGCTAATGGAGATCTAACCTTTCAGGGCCTCTGAGAGTTTTCCAGCTCAAGGGATTTTCCAAAGTCTCTCAAATGAGGCCTTTGTCTCCAAATCACAGTGATAATTGCTAGCAAAGTCAGAGCTTGAACTGAGGTCTTCTGACGTGAAGGCTAGTGCTTTCTTCACCGGCAACTCTCTCTTGTAATATTTGACTTTTTAATGGCTGTTTCATCACGAAGTACCATTCCTAGCACATAGTAGTGTCACAATAAATATGATGAATAAATAAACCAATAACAGCTACTCTACTCCCTGATTCTTCCTTTTCTCCCTAGCGTAGCGGGGAGTAAAGAAAGCAAACTGGCAGAATGTGTTTGGGGTTTCCAAGAAGTAGTATCAGTATGAATGAATGACCTTTGGGATCCTTGCCACTCAAATAATTCAATCAAGTGGAAATTGAATCTCTGAAGAACTACTGTCCATTCTTAGCACAATCCCTAAAGGATACAAAATCCTAGAACACAGCCAGTAGAAAATACTAACTCTGATCTGTTGTATAAGCGATATCATGTATAAAGATGGAAGACCAGATACATTTCCAAAATGGCTGAAATACATTTTCATGGCTATCACAGGCATGGGTTTAGAAGCAGAGGGCTCCCAGGTAGTCTTAGGGTGTGTTTGTTGAAATGAGTCAAATTTAATTGAATTGGATTGATTTCTTCTGTGATTACTCAAGGGGTCAGAGTTTTGTCTTTCAGGGTCCTGGGAACAAGACTCTAGAGGACGTCTATTGTTTTCTGCCCTTGTAAGTCAATTCACCCTCCCTCTAGAAGTACTCTGTTTTACCCCTGAGAAGCTCTCCCTCCTCCATTCTCAGCCCCTGTGGCTTGGGCAAGTTTAAGCCAGTGCCAAGCTCCAGAGGGGACCATGGACTTTAGACATGGCTAGTTAGTTGTTGCAGAGTCAATGAGCCATAATGAAGGATTTTTATAAGACACATAAGGTGGAGACTCTCACTCTTTACACTGAAGGTAGATTTGAGAGTTTATAGGGAGTTGGCCTGCTGCTGCCATATTGCTACCATATAAAGCCCAAGGCTGAAACCAGATAGCGGAAGGCAGAGTCAAGAGATTGGAGAGAAACTAAATCTGGATGATTTCAATTGAAACCTGAATCCACTTACCTGAAGCCAGCCCTAGGTCTGGATTTCTCAGAAAAGATGTGGACCCATAGTATCCCTTTTTGCTTAAGGTAGGTTTAGGTTGGGTTTTTCTGCCACTTGTAGTCAAGAGGCTCCTAATTTGTGTAAGAACAGTTCCTGTCTCACTTCTTCAATGTTCTCTCCTGAACAGTCTTCTCTAGTACAGGCCGTACACATCCAGTAACAGGAAAACAAGCTGGCTCACCGTGATCTTCTCTGATTTCTTTCCAATCTCCACCCTACCATCAGCACGCTACCTTTAAAAGGTAACTTGTGCTAGGAAACGAGTGTTTTATTGGAGATCATATAGCTAAGAGGTGGTGAAGCCAAAACCATGGCCTGGGATTTTGGATTCAAATACTTTGCTGTCCACTTTTCACATTTAAAAAAATCATATTAGGAGCCATTGTTGATCCCATTTTCTGGCTGTAGCCATATACTTTAGAGCTGCACTGTATAATATGGAAGGTGCTAGCCTTATGTAGCTACTTAAATTGAAATTAATTGAAAATAAATAAAATTTAAAATCAGTTCCTCAGTCATTCTAGTCTCATTCCAAGCACACTCTAGCCACATGTGGGTAGTGACTGCCAGATTGGACAACACAGATAAAGTACATTTATATCACCACAGAAAGTTCTGATGGACAGCATTGCTCTAGAGACAGATTTCCTTCTTTAGCCAAAGTTGCTAGGGTCAGAATCCCTGATAGAATCCTTCTACTCTTCAAATGGCAAATGAGGCTAATAGACAGATGCTGAAATATGAGCTGTTCAGTCGTCTATTCCATACTTTTTAAACACTTAGATGGGATGAATAGGTCCTAGCCCCTTACCTCTGGGATGGGTAAATCTGAAACATGCTACTTAGTAAGGGATGGTTAATCTGTTGTTATATCAAGCATTTTGAAATTATATACATAAATATAAATTAAAACATGCATTTCTCTACCCTGCTCTGATCTAGTATGTGATTGTATGTTTCTTGGGAGTTTGAAGAATATGATATTTCATTCTCAAGCTGGTGATTCATTAAGAATACATTTCTCAATGACATTTCCACAGATCATCATTCTTCAAGCAGGAACTCTCTTCCTAGGTCTGGGCCCATTTCCCTTTCAGATTAAAACCCTCTGGGAAAAAAGATCTAATCATTTCCATTCAAACAAACAGTAAGGCTCTCCAACTGAAAATTTGTAGCAGATATTCAAGTTGGGAAATGGTAACTATGGCATAAAATAAACCTTCTTTATTGGACAGAATATTCAAATAAATAATTGCACTGTCACCTAGATACCACTAGTGAGTTATTCTTCCAGGGGAAAAAAAAAAGCTAGTTTGGCTTTGTTGTCTGTCAAACGGAAAAAAAAATGATGAACAGATACACATAGGACCCAGGATGACCATTTCTTTTTGGTTTGACATGAATAGTGTGTATTTGCAAACATTCCCCATTCACTTGTATGAAGTAATTAGAAAAAAAGCACACAATTTTCACAAAATGGGAGGGGGTGTGGTCAGATTTCAGCCCAAGGGCTCCCTTGTTGGGTGGATAATTTAGTATCAGAAGGTAGCCGTGGAGAACATGAAAGTTACTCATGTGAGTAAAGATGCAGCTAGTGATGCCCACAGTTACTTAATTGCAGGCATGCTTCAACTGCTTTTGCCATTTTTGGAGCCTACTTATGGCTAATTGTGGCTGCAAGTGAGTAACTACAGGTGCAATCAGATGTGTTTCTAATTTTTACATTTGTGCTGACAGCAGGAGAATAAACTGCCCCTTCTAAAAAGGGGAGTTGTAAAAGGAGGGCTGAAATTAGTTCTTTCAAGTTTAGGGAGGATGGAACAGCCTCCAACATGAAAAAAAGACACAAGTCATTTAATGTTTAAACAGAGGAAAATTCTAGACCATCCACCGACCTTCAGCCAGGTTCCAGGCCCATCTGTGCATCTTCCCCTTTCCCTGAGGTCCTCCCACTCGGATTCCTGCTACTGCCCCTACCAAAAGGGGCCTTTTACATTCTCCTTCTAACTCTACAACTCCTGTCCCATCATGGAATAGACACTATTTTTTAATGTTATCTTCTGCATGGTCACTTTTACTCTACAAATACTTTTTACACATGTTGTAATACATATGTGCACAAATGAACTCTCATATATACCCTTGGGACAGGCGGTTAGTTTTTGAAGTTCTCTTACCAGGAATTAACACCCCAGAGATGGCTACGGAACACTTCCAATATCCTTATCAAAATCTCACTTGGTTTTTAATTCCTATAAGGAATGTTAGAAATATTTTTGAACAGGTAAAATGAGTGCTGGAACGAGGCATTTGGTTGACTAGGAAATAGAAGCCCCACTGCTCTTGCATGGCTGAGTATACAGCTCCAGCAAGCTCAGGGGACAGACTCCACCTAAGAAGTGATTGTGGTTGCATTGCCTGTAGTGCCTGCTGCTTGTGGTAAACGGATCCCCAAAGCCTCAAGAACCAGTCACAGGACTGTTCTTGTACCTGCTGGTGAGTAAAACATTTGCAGTTTTGGCAGAATTAGGTCTGAGTCCTCACCTGGTGTGGAAGTTGTACGGTAGAGGGTGTATGCCTCAACCCACCTGTGAGCACTAGAGCTACTGACATTTACCCCAAGAGCCTGGCAATTTGGCCGACTGGCCAAATTAGTTTGGGTCAGTTCAGAACATTTTGATTTTCTCCTAAAATAGTTCTCACGGGTTTCTATTCCCAAAACAAATGAAATAAAAAACAAGGATATATATAATTATAATACAGATAACGAAATAAACAACAAGGGTATAGAGGAAATATGTAGTTACAGAAGGCACCAAATGCGGAGAAATGGACACATTATTTTAGGTTCAGGAAATCACCTTCTACCCAAGGGAGGGAATGTAAATGACTCCCTTTGTGTACATCTTGCCTGGCCTCTGGCCCTCCTAGGCCCTGCTTTTCTCCAAGCGCTGTGAATCATCTTTTCCCTGCCTCAGAAGAGTTGCTGGTGAGTCACTCAAACTACTCTCCATTCCACAAACAGTATCAGATATCCATCTGCGTGTTCTGGGCTCTGTGGTGACTCATTGGGATAAATTGGACAGGCTCCCTGCCCAAGGGATGCTTTCCTATAAGTAAGCCCTCTGCTCCATAAATCATGCACTCTTCTGGTTTGGGGCCTGAGATACAAGCTTTATCCATAGCCAATGGCAGAACTGTGAGGACTGGTGAGTAATGAGGTAGAGAAAATGTTGGTCACCAGAACCCTCTCAGGGAGAGCTCTCTGTTTGATTAGAAGAAATACTTTGCAATGACATTCGGGGTGGAAGGTGAAGTCCCAAGGGCCTTGTCCATCAAGGAAAGATGTCTGCTAAACTGCTTTGCATGACACAAGGAGACGGATGGTGTTGCTCCTAAGAGAGGGCAGAGAACAGGTAGGGCAGAGAAGGGGGAGGCCAGGGAGGTGGAGGGCGGAGTGTGCAGCCACAATGCAACAGCGGAGGTGTCTGCTGCATGATGGAACACTTTGTGGGGATACACAGATCTTGGGTCAAATATGCTAAACGAATGAGGTGTTTAGCATGTGTGATTATCTTGTGGAGATTGGTGAAGAGGTTGAGTTTGGCATCTGGACTGATGCTGAACACTACCTCTGGGTTTTTTAGTTTCATAAACCCAGGTATTCCTTTTTTTTTTGCTTAAGCCAGTCTGATTCTCTCTGTCTGGCTCTCTCTCTCTCACTCACAGACACACACACACACACACACACACACACACACACACACGAGCATACACACTGTCCTACACTTCCCCATGGTGATAGAGAAGGAGCAATGGGTAGAAGCAGGTAAAAGGAGGATTATTCTTTCATACTGTAACATGACAGGCTGAGGGCATGGAGAAATGGGCATGGTGCCCAGGGCTTGGGCAGCCACAAGTCAGAGGATGATTAGACAATAGCAATCAACGACTTATAAAGTCTAGGGGTCAAGGCCACAGAGATTTTTCAAAATCCAGGCAAATAATCACCACTCAGGGGTCTGCCGGTGCTGTGGGATTTGAGTGTGGCTGAGGATCAAATGGTCAAACATTTCCTCAGCACGGTGATAGGCCAGGCCCAGTGTTAGAGAGTCTACAGGGATGGAGACACGGCCCACTTTCTCCAGATGAGAGACCTTTAGGTCCAGTAGCAAAACTACAGCATTAGGAAGCTCAGAAGAATCTGGCAGGGTAGGGAAGCCTTCCACAAGGAGGTGGTTCTTGCTGTCAGCTTTGGAAGGTAAACAGGAGTTAGGCAGATGTGTGAGGAAAGGTCTTCCAGGCAGAGAGGTTGGCCTGTGCAAAGGGCAGAGGCCTGAGAGTCAGGGGGACTGAGGCAGGAGATGAGGTTCTCCAAGATCAAAAAGGCTTTACCTGGAAAGGAGAGAAGCCTGGAACAGACCCTCCCCTCATGGCCCTTGGAAAGAATCAATGCTGCTGACACCTTGCTTTCAGACTTCTAGCCTCCAGAACTGTGAGAAAATGAATTTCTGTTGTTTAAGTCACTGAGTCTGTGACACTTTGTTATGGCAGCTCGAGCAAACTAATATAGCCGGTTTGAATTCTGGCTCAGCTGCCTCTCAGCTATGCAAACTTGGGTGAGTTACATAATCTCTCTGTCTCACTTTCTTTACCTGTGAAATGAAGAGAGTCATCAGAGCTATGTCGTGATAAATGATACGCATAATGTGTTTAGCTTAGTGCCTAGCCTGAAGTCAGCTTTCAATCAATGCCAGCTGCCATTATTATTTTGGTTATTATTATAATATTAGTTTCTTGGGAATTTTTTTAGCTTCATTCTGTAGTGCTACTGTGATGAAACTTAAATGGCTCTAAATTTTTTTATGAGTTCCTCTTTACACTCATAATCAAGAACGTAGTCAGGGGAGTTCCCTGGCGGACTAGTGCTCAGGATCCCGGGCTTTCACTGCTGTGGCCCATGTTCAGTCCCTGCTCGGGGAACTGAGATCCCACAAGCTGCCCAGCATGACAAAAAAAAACAAAGAATGTAGTCAGGCCTGCAGGAGTAACTCCTGACACTCTCACATGTCTGGGGTAGAAAACTTATTTTAATGAAAAACCCCAGGAAGGTCTCCTCAGAAGGCCACCTGGCAGGGGGCTGGGTCCCCTAAATCACCTGGATCTCCTAAGATCACGGGTCAGTCTGAGAAGTTGCATCGTCCCTTCACTCTGGACCTCACCCTGATCCTTTTCCGAGCTGAAAAACCAAAGCTTCCTCACAAGCAGAACGCATGCCCAGATCTAAAATACACTTCCTGCCGAAGTGGTCATGCCTGAAGGAACCCTACTTCCCTGCTGGGTTTTGTTGTCGTTTTGTTTTATATTTTTACCATTTTATTGTGGAGAATCTCAAACATACTCAGAAATAGACAAAAATAGCTTAAAAACCCCAGGTGTCCATCATCAACTCATGACCAAGCCCGCCCATCCACTCTCCATCCCTCTCAATTTTTAAAAAAAATTTAATTTTATTTATTTATTTTTTATACAGTAGGTTCTTATGTTATCTATTTTATACATATCCTCTCAATATTTTTAAAGAATATTCCAGACCTTATATAATTTCACCATTAATGTTTGATTATGTATCTTTAAAAGATGAGAAGTTTTAAAATTTTAAAATACCATTATTACATGACTTAATTAACAATATAATATTATTCATAATATAATATTCAGTCAATATTCAAATTTCCTTTCTCATAACCTCATAACTTTTAAAATAGTTTGTTTGAATGAAGATTAAAATCATCCTTATTATTTAAATATGATTTGCACATTGCAATTAATTAATACAGTTGACCCTAGAAAAGATGGGTTTGAAGTATGCAGGGCCACTTTTAGGCAGATATTTTCAATAGTAAGTACTATAATGCTACATAATCCTAGGTTTGTTGAATCTGCGGATGGAGAGCAGCAGGTACAGAAGAAACACGTACAAGCAGGGCCGACTGCGGATTTTTGACTCTGTAAGGGTCAGCGCCTCTAACCTGTAACTCTCACATTGGTCAAGGGTCACCTGTATACCTTTCAAGTTTCTTTTAATCTATAGGTTTCTCTTTATTTGTTGAAACCTGGTTGTTTGTTCTATAGAGTTTCTCACAGTCTGGATTTTGCATTCATCCCTGTGGTGGCATTTACCATGTTGCTCCATCTTATGCCTTTCTTGTACATTGGTGGTTAAAACTAGGGTCTTGATCAAACCCAGGCTCAATTTTTTTAGCTAGACTACTTTATAAGTGGGGTTGTATTCTTCCACCAGGAGGCATATAATGTCTGGTTGTCTCTCTCCTGCTTGTTTTTCTCTCCTTTTTTTTTTTTTTAAATTAATTAATTTATTTATTTTTGGCTGTGTTGGGTCTTTGTTTCTGTGCGCAGGCTTTCTCTAATTGCGGCAAGCGGGGGCTACTCTTCGTCGCGGTGCGCGGGCTTCTCATTGTCGTGGCTTCTCTTGTTGTGGAGCACAGGCTCTACACGCGCAGACTCAGTAGTTGTGGCTCACGGGCTTAGTTGCTCCGCGGCATGTGGGATCTTCCCAGACCAGGGCTCGAACCCGTGTCCTCTGCATTGGCAGGCAGATTCTTAACCACTGCGCCACCAGGGAAGCCCCTTCCCTCCTTCTTGACTTCCTTCCTTCTTTCCTTTTCGTATCTCATCTTGCTGCTTCCTGGCAATGGACCTGGACGTTGGGGGTCTGGGGGAGGGGATTGCCAGCCTTTCTGTCCCCACCTGGGGCATTGCCCTGCCTTATCCCCTTGCTTTCTGTCAATGGTGCCAACATGGCTTTCCATTTCTGCGGGACATCATGGTGCTGCTGAAGATATTCTCAGGTCTGGGTGGGGAAAAAACATGCTAAGAAAACTTTGGAGGATGACATGGAACTTCTTTTGTTCTTCCACGTTAAGGAGTGCCAAATTTGAGCGCTGCTTGACTTGCTAATGATCTGGATGGCAAACCGCTGTCAGTCAGGGGATGGACTGCTGGAGGTAGGGAAGTAATTGCAGTACTTTCTTCCTGACCCATGCAGAGTAGGAATATAATTTCCAAATATAACTTGGTGCCTAAAGTTCAAATTTAATGTTTGAAGCCTGAAGTCCAGCCATAGTTGAACCCCATAAGAATGTTCCAGATCCCCTAGACCTTGGTCAACAAAGGAATGCCGTATATAAAGGATTTGCTCAACCATTTATTGCCCACATGAATATGGAACCCTTGCCCAAGTTCCAGGCTATTTTGTGTCTAGAAAAAAGAAAAAAGTGTTATCAGTTGTCACAGCCAGCCTTTCTGCAAAATAAACTTTCGCTAGATTTAGCAACATTTACAGAGTATCTGTTTTTATTTTACGGCAGTTTCTTCATCAGTTAACCTTACCTTGTTGAACCCTAAGTGTAGCAGATTCTGTCGATGCTCCACCCCACTGGCCCACCTCTGAGTTCATAGGCAGCTGGAAGGGGATTGTTCTAGGAACTGGCTGGTTCCTACCTCACGTGCCTGCAGCTCCCAGCTTCTCTTCCTGAAGGTTTTTTCTCGTTCCACCAGAAATTACCAGACTGCTCAGGGCATTGCGGGGGTGCTGGTTATTTAAAGCTCCCGGGAGCAGCCCTCAACCACTGAAAGATGAAAGTCAATGGATAAATACCTCGACTTCCCCTCGCCCTCAGCGGGAGAATTTTGAGATGCGTTCTACATGGTCCTTCAGAGGGTTCCATAGTGGGCTTTCCTGCTCATTGGTGCACCTTTTACTGACTTTTCTCCCTCTCCAGTCTTACATTCTTCACTGTTTCACTTGAACTTCCTGGGATTACTTCCCAAATAAGCCATCTCTTCCCAATTTCTTGTGTAAAGGGCTGCTTTTGGGGGAACAGAAACGAAGACAGGGAATAAATGTGTAAGCTACCTTAAAATCTTTTGGAACAAGTGAGTACAAATAAATAAATAAAATATGGAGAATTCTGTGCTGAGTGGCTTCATATGTTCCTTATCTCCAGTCCTTTTAGTTATCGATAGCCCCATTTTCCAGTTGATGAAACTGAGAATAAATCATTAAGAGAATTTTCCAAGGGAATTCCCTGGCGGTCCAGTGGTTAGAACTGCGTTTTCTCACTCCCGGGGGCCCCAGGTTTGATCCCTGGTCAGGGAACTAAAATCCTGCAAGCCCCGCAGCAAGGCCAAAAAAAAAAAAAAAAAAAGAATTGCCCAAGATCATATAACTGGTATGAGCTGAGATGCAAGTCCATCACTGCCATCAACATTGTCCTGCCTCTTGTTCTCCATTTTGTTTCAGGTGAAAGATTTTCTCTGACAGCTAGTAGATCTGTCTTTCTTTCTTTTTTGTATTGTTCTGTTTGCTTACCTGTATATTGAATGGAAGAATTTCCTGCCAGTTGAACTTCAACTTGTAAGTGAAAAGGCCCATCTTGATATGGTTTCCTAGCAACAATTTATGAAACACTTTAAAGCAATTATTCTTCTCAAGCACCTTTCCAAACGTTGAAGCATGTTCATTCACTTCGATCATTAAAATCCCCAAGAGCATTCATTGTGCAGCACACAGTTCTGGTAATTATAAGCTCCTCAACAGGTTGCTTAGTGAGCTGAGAGCAAAGACGGACCACATTCCTCCCAGGAGCTGAGCACTGTGTTTCCAGCCTAGCAGGGCAGGGCAGACCCACTGTTCTCTGAAGAAATCTTAATTGACTTGTGGGGCGGGGGTAGGAGGAAGAATATTTAACCCCCAAATAGCCATCTGTAAAATGATGAGCCCATGGCAACACACACAGCTTTAGGGAGGATTTGAATAGCTAAGGCCCAAGTCCACTAAGCAAGCAGCTTTCTGCTGCTCCTCTGGGCCCTCACCTTTACCCAGCCTAGATTTGGACAAAGTCAGGCAAAAGACCCATTTTCTCCCCTGGTCCCCTAAAAATGCAGTTCTGCCCTAAATTAGCCTCTTGCCCTTCAATTTGTGCTTCCTTCCTTTGTCTTTTTCTAAGAATTTTATTTTTATCTTTTTTTTTTTTTTTTTTTGCGGTACGCGGGCCTCTCACTGTTGTGGCCTCTCCCGCTGCGGAGCACAGGCTCTGGACGCGCGGGCCCAGTGGCCATGGCTCATGGGCCCAGCTGCTCCGCGGCATGTGGGATCTTCCCAGACCGGGGCACGAACCCGTGTCCCCTGCATCGGCAGGCGGACTCCCAACCACTGCGCCACCAGGAAGCCCTATTTTTATCTTTTTAAAGAAAATATATTTATTTATTTTTGGCTGCATCGGGTCTTAGTTGTGGCATCTTTCATTGTGGCACGTGGGCTCTTCATTGCAGCACACAGGCTTAGTTGCCCCACAGCATGTGGAATCTTAGTTCCCCAACCAGGGATGGAACCCATGTCCCCTGTATTGGAAGGCAGATTCTTAACCACTGGACCACCAGGGAAGTCCCTATTTTTGTCTTTTAAATGTTTTAGTATGCAAGTCTAGAAGGGAATCTAGATGGTTGATGATCACTCTGCAGGCGTAGCAAATAGGAATGACAATTTGGCAAGCTAGAGAGTTGTTGGTCTGGGCTGTGGTTGTGTACACATCATGCCTGACTCTACTCCACTGGTGAGGATGTCACAACCAGGTCGGTGCATTGGACAAAAGATAAGTGCCCCTGGGAAGTTTTAGACCTAAGGAAGAGGGGAAGATTAAATTTCCTGCTAATCCAGGCAATAGCTTCTAAACATTTTAGATTTACAGAAGCGTTCCTCTATATCCTGCATATCCTTTATCCAGCTTCACCTAATGCCAACATCTTACACAACTATGGTACACTTATCAAAAGCAAGCCTCTTGTATTTTAGGTGTTCTGTGGAAGGAAGTTGTATGAATCCCAAGCTGGTGAAGCTGGATGTGTGCACAAGCACATACACCTATCATATATACATACATGCACACAACAGAGAGGTACACACACAAAACATAATACAGATATGAAGAACACACATGTACACTTAACAGACATACAAACACAGCATGTACACACAAAGCACACATGCAGATATACACACATACAGATACACACATGTGTATAGACACACACAAAACACACAGCACGCATACAGTATACACACACAGAGATATACAGATACATGCCCCATACATACAGACACACGTACACATCATACATACAGATATACACACATGCTGTGTCTTAGAATTAGGGGTTCGTACTATACATCCTGAGATTGTTTCTTGATGAAACTTGAGCTTGTTGATAGAGGCAGAAAGGTGCTAAGAGAGAACTAAATAACACTAGTGATGAAACAGGGCAAGTGGGAAAGACTGACCCTCTTGGCCTGGAGATGATGATGATGATTATTTTTAATAAATTTATTTATTTTATTTATTTTATTTTTGGCTGTATTGGGTCTTTGTTGCAGCGTGCAGGCTTTCTCTAGTTGAGGTGAGCGGGGGATATTCTTCACTGCAGTGTGCGGGCTTCTCATTGCAGTTGCTTCTCTTGTTGTGGAGCATGGGCTCTAGGCATGCAGGCTTCAGTAGTTGTGGCCCGTGGGCTCAGTAGTTGTGGCACACGAGCTTCGTTGCTCTGCGGCATGTGGGATCTTCCCGGACCAGGGCTCGAACCCCTGTCCCCTGCGTTGGTAGGCGATTCTTAACCACTGCACCACGAGGGAAGCCCCTGGAAATTATTTCTCCATGGAGATGCGGCTGTCATCTCTCACAGCAGTGTTTTGGGTTGCAAAATCTGACCCACCCAGCAGTTTGAGGGAGCCTCATTCAGATAAGCTTCTTACATAAATGGTTCCATCCTCCTCCGCAGGCAGGGCTGGGTACGTGTGGCCAGCCTCAATTGTCTGAATCCTGAGGTAAGGGTGCGGGGCAGAAATGAGAAATGTCTCCACCCCCAGACTTTAGGTTGAGGTTCTGGGTGGAGAGTAACAGAATTATGGGAGAGGGTGGAGGCTGAAATCTGCCCCAAACCTGCTGTAAGAGGATAATAGTCCTGAGGTGGGTGTCATTCACTGAGATGTAGAGACAGGTGGGCTTTAGAGACACAGGGAAGTAGGAACAGCAAGGAAGAGAGGACCAGAAGTGTAGAATGGTACTTTGGATGAGTTCCAGGGGCAGTGGTCTACTTTGCCTGAGTTTGTGTTGGTTTATGTAGGTCGGTGGGTGGGGTGGGGGGGTTACTTGAAGGAATTAGAGCCATATAGGTTAAAAGAGCTTAAGAGTTAGGTTAGTGAGTGTATTAATTATCATTTCTGTGTAACAAACTACCCCCAACACTTAGTGGATTAAACAACAATAAAGATTTTTTTTAATCCCTCATAGTATCTGTGGGTCAGGAAATCAGGAGCACCTTAGCTGGGTAGCTCTGGCTCAAGGTCATTCATGAAATTATAGTCAAGATGTTGGCCAGGACTGCAGTCATATGAGGGCTTGACTGGGGCTGGACAATTTGCTTCCAAGGTGGCTTACACACACAAAAGGCACGTTGATGCTGGCTGTTGGCAGCAGGTCTCAGGTCCTCACTATGTGGGTCTCCCTGTCTGGCTCCTTGCATGTCCTCATGGCATGGTGGCTGGCTTCCTCCAGAGCAGGTGAGCCAAGAGGGTAACACAGAAGTCTCAATGTCTCTTATGACTAGCCTTGGAAGTCCCCCTCTCGTGTCTGCAGCGTCCTAATGGTCACACAGGTCAGCCTTATTCAGTGTGGGAGGGGACTTTCCAAAGGTGTGACTACCAGGACGCCGTCTTGGGAGCTGACTTGCACAGTGGTTTATCATTTTTATGATAAATTTATTCAGGTTTCATAAAGCATATTTGATTAGACCTGAAACCAAGTCAGTGGAGTTGGTGAAGGCCAAAGTCAGGTGTCCCTGGTAAGATGACATTTGAGAAGGAACCTGAAGGAAATGTAAGAGAGACAGAGAGAATGAAGGATGAGATCAGAGCAGTGTGAGTTTGCGGGGAGGTTGTTTGGGGGGAGGCAGGTCACATGTGCCTTGTTTGCCACAGTAAGGGCTTGGGTATTTTAGCCTTTGCATAGTGTCAGGAGCCTTGCCTAAGTGCTTGTGTCCTTCTCCTCCTTTCTGTCTCACCTGTGGAGTTCAAGCGACGTACAAGATTTTGGGGAATTGTGTGGGAAGGAGGCCAGGAAGTGTGAAACACAAACGGAGGACTGGGTAGAGTTTAATAATAGAAGTCATTACTACTGTCAGGAATTACTGTGCGCACCGTTTGTGTGTGTGTGTGTGTGAGAGAGAGAGACAGAGACAGAGACAGAGACAGAGACACAGAGAAAAAAAGGGATTCAAGAGTCTAGTGATATGGATTGGTAACAGCTATAATAGTATTCTTTTCCTTTAAAAAGTTATTTTAACAAATTCTTACTTTACAATTTTTTTCCTGATTATCCAAGTAATATATGTTCATTGTAGAAAGATTGGGGTGAAAGAGATAAGTATAAAAAGATAAGGCAAGAATCATCCATGATACCTCACCCAGAAGCAACACTTAATATTTTGACATTTTCTTGGTACATTTTATTCTTGTCTGCATTTTATTCCTAAACTTGAGATCATATTTTCTCTGTAATTTTGTATTCAGCTTTCCATAACATTTAACTAGGTCATTTAAAAACTTTTAGTAAGTATTATTTTTAAAGATGGATGTATATACATATATAATTTCTTCTCTTGTTATACATGCTCAGAAAAAAATTAAATACTCTAGAATTGTATTAGGAAGGAAGAAAAAAATCCTCCCACCTATCACTTCCTAAATCACTGTTGATGGTATAGTTTATACTTTTCAGACATTTTTCTATATATCTATAAGTGTATATAGATAATGTTGATAGATATATATATATATTTTTGTACGCAGGCCTCTCACTGCTGTGGCCTCTCCCGTTGCAGAGCACAGGCTCCGGACGTGCAGGCTCAGCGGCCATGGCTCACGGGCCAAGCCGCTCCGCAGCATGTGGAATCATCCCGGACCGGAGCACGAACCCGTGTTCCCTGCATTGGCAGGCGGACCCCCAACCACTGCGCCACCAGGGAAGCCTGATAGATATTTTTAAATGTTCTATAATTTATTTTACTTCATTGTCACTGTCATGAACATTTTCCATCATCAGTGAGTAACACCTCAACTTTTTAAAAATATTATATTATTTTTTCTGATTTTGAAATAATAAATTCTTTAAAAAAAGTATGTTTTATGAGTGTGTAATATTCCATCATGTAGACTCCATCATTTATTTACTAGTTACCCTATTATTTTCACTATTTTATTATTATGAACAATCTTGTGAGAATTATCTTGGTAATTTCCTCCTGTATTTCTGATTATTTTCTTTGGCTCAACTCTAAGGGTTAGAATTTTCATGTCAGACTTTAATAACTATGTGATATGTATTGCTATTTGCTTCCCTATCACAATTTCATGTGTTGTAAAAACAGTAATGTCTCATTCAATTATTTTTTCTTAAAAATATTTATTTAATGAACAAACTGCATTGTAACAAATATTTAAAATTATTAAATATGAATAAAAATCACAATAATACCTCCACCATAATAAATCAGCTTTATTTTTCCATATTCTTATTTAATCCTTTTTCATATAGTACATATATACTTTTAGACTAGGGCTTGGCAAACTTTTTCATAAAGCACCAGGTAGTGGTATTTTAGGCTTTGCACACCACACCGTTTGTATTGAAACCACTCACCTTTGCCATTGCATCATTAAAGCAGCCATAGACAATACATTAATGAATAAGCATGGCTTTGTTCCAATAAAACTTTATTTACAAAGACAGGTGGCCAGCTTGTGTTTGTTGACCCCTGTTTTATGGACAGTTGTTCTTATAATATAGATGAAACTGTTCAGTCATTCATGAGCCAAACTTCTAACTTTCTGAAGCTGCTTTGCATTTTTAATTATTTAATTTTCACTTATGGTTAGTTTCCTCAAATCTTCTTAACCATGCTAGAATTATGGAGCTGGAGCTCCCACAATGATTTGTTTTTAGTAATGCAGTAAACGAATGCATTTACCAATTATAAAAATACAGAATACACTTTTACAAAGGGCTTCAAGTATGATTCTTAAAAGAGAAATATTCATCAGTAATCCCACACCATAGCAAACAGCCGTGACTTTTCTCTATCTTGGTCTGTGGGCTTAATTTTCGTTAATTATGTTAATAGAAAAGGTGACACAGCAAGAGTAATTTCGAAAAAAAAAAAAGATCACCTCTAGTTCCATTAACCCAACAGATACATTTCTAATTCTTGTCTACCTGCAAACGTATTTTTACATGGCTGCAATTATGTACCTATCCTTTAAAAAATATTCTTTACATTTATTATAAGCAACACACACGTATATATTTTTTGGCCGCACCACACAGGATGCAGGATCTTCCTTCCTCGACCGGGGATCGATCCTATGCCCCCTGCAGTGGAAGCATGGAGTCTTAACCACTGGACCGCCAGTGAAGTCCCATGAACACATAATCTAAGCTATGTAAGTTTGTCCACAGTTTTGATCTTCTAAAGGAATTTCAAACTGCTTTTACCCTTGTCAGAGCAGCTCCCTCTCCATTATTCTGAGGCAGCTTAATCCAATCCAGTTTTTTTATTTGTATATTTTCACTTAATACTATGAAAAAAATGTACAGAAAAGTTGAAAGAATAGTGTAATGAATACCTACATACTCACTACCTAGCTTCGGCAATTGACAATATTTTACACACACATAATTTTTCTCTCAATCATTTGAAATTAAAGGGCAGACATCATGTCACTTCACTCCTAAACACTTCAGCACATATCTGAACCTAAGAACAAGGTTGTTTTCCTCCATAACCGCAATACAATATCACACTTAAGACAACTAATAATAATCTCTAATATCATCTACCATCTAGTCCATACTCACATTTCCTCAGTTGTTCCCAAAATATCTCATATAGTTCCATTTGGAACTAGCATCCAATTAAGTTTACATATTGCATTTGTTAATTTGCCTTTCAGTCTCTCTTAGTCCAGAAGAGTACCCAGACATTTTTCACTATGAGATTGACTTTTTGAAGTGACTGGGATGATTGCCTTTATTCCACAGTCTGGGTTTGTCTGATTTGTCTCCTCATGATGTCATCTAGATTGTTTGTCTCTGGACTCCCCATACACTGTAGACTAAATCTAAAAGCGAAAAAATGGAGGTAAAAATGATAAAAAAATATTTCACCGTTTATGCCTATCAACTTTGATTCATTAGACATCCTCTTATACATAAAAATATGTTCTGTGTGGATGGTGGACAAGATCTGCTTTGGAATCAGAGAGGTTTTACAGGTAGAGACCTCGGGAAAATTATTTCATTTCTTTGCGCCTCAGTCTCCCATATGTGAAAAAGGGAGTGACAGACATTTAACAAATGTTTGCTTCCTTCCCCTGGTTTACTTCTGGATCTCACAAGGCTCCCCCAGAATAGATATCTCAAAGCACATTTGAAGAGCTCATGTTTCTTAAGTAAGACAGCAGCAGCAGGATGGCAATCATTTCTGCGGAGACAGTATCATCATAATGCAATATTAGCTACTGTGATCTTCTATCATTTCCTTCCTGGAGAGTTATGACTGTGGCATTGAGGATTTAAGACCTACAGCCTGAACACTACTTACTACAAATCTCTCACAAAGCTGCTGCAATAAATCTCATAGAGGAAAGTCATTGCATAAAAAATCCCCAACTCCAGGGAGCTGGCCATCTATTTTCCTAGAAAAGAAGGGCTGTGACGAGAGACCCTCCATGGTCCTTAAACTCCATGGAACAGAAACCAACAAAGCATTCATCATGGAAAGTTGAGTGATGGGCCCAATGAGACCAGATGGGGAAGGAAGATGGAAAGAGAAATGCCCCCACCCAAGGCCTGCTCAGGGATTTCCTGTAGCCTAGCGATTGGCTCTGCATAGAATCAGCACAACTCAAGGTGTAGTTCCTGGAGACAAATTGCCTTCAGAGGCACTAAGTCAGTGGTCTTAATCTGGGCCCAATTGACTCCACAGATTTATTTAGTCTTCATAGTGTTTAAAAATGTTTTTATGGGCTTCCCTGGTGGCGCAGTGGTTGAGAGTCCGCCTGTCGATGCAGGGGACACGGGTTCGTGCCCCGGTCCGGGAAGATCCCACATGCCGCGGAGCGGCTGGGCCCGTGAGTCATGGCCGCTGAGCCTGCGCGACCGGAGCCTGTGCTCCGCAACGGGAGAGGCCACAACAGTGAGAGGCCCGCGTACCGCAAAAAAAAAAAATTTTGTTTTTAGTTCCTAATATTTAAAAATGGAAAATTGGGACTTCCCTGGTGGTACAGTGGTTAAGAATCCACCTGCCAATGCAGGGGACATGGGTTCGATCCCTGGTCTGGGAAGATCCTGCATACCATGAGCAACTAAGCCCATGTGCCACAACTACTGAGCCTGTGCTCTAGAGCCCGTGCTCCCAACAAGAGAAGCCACCGCAATGAGAAGCCTGCGCACCGCAATGAAGAGTAGACCCTGCTCACCGCAATTAGAGAAAGCCCACGCACAGCAATGAAGACCCAACGCAGCCAAAAATAAATAAATAAATAAAATAATTTTTTTTAAAAAAGGAAAATTACACAGAAAAAGATAAAATACAGATTTGTGGCTCCTCTAAAGAAACTGAAATATCTGACAACTGTGGGTCATATTCCTGCCTCCACTAGACAGTGTGTACATTCTCCCATTTGCCACATGGCTTTTGCTTCTACCTTACCTGTCCTGTAGGCAACGGAGTTTGTGATCCCCATGATAATCCATCGCCTGGGAGTCCATTCACTCACCCTCTACTCCTACCTCTGTCTTTGAATCAGAAGTGTAAACCTATTGCACACAGAATAGAAGATACAACTGACTGATCCCTCTTAAACCATGACTGATGCCAAAATCTTGGCTTTCTGTACACCGATGCCAAAAAGTGATATGGAGACAAAGTTTTGGAGGAGAAAGAGAGAGTAGCTTTATTCTTTGCCAGGCAAAGAGGGGACATAGCAGGCTAGTGCCTCAAGAACTGTGCCCCCCTCGCTGGGGAATAGGGAGAGGTCTTACAGACAGGGCTCTGGGTCGGAGGTAGGTGATAAAGATCAAGGCAGTGACAGGCTTGCATTCTTCTGATGGGTTGGTAGTGAGGTAAGTAGGAGTCAGCATCATCAACCTTCAGGCTCCAACTGGGCTGGGGTCTATGTGCTCGTGGGCAGCATACCATCATTCATGTTAACTTCTCCCATCTGGAGGGGGTTTTAGTATCTGCAAAACAGCTCAAAGATATCTTTGTGTGTGTCCGTTGATGCGGAACAAGGACCTTGCTCCAAGGCTGCACTACTGTTTCTCTTGACTGTTTGTTTCTCCCTTGTCTTGCATCCCTCCCCAACCTTCCCTAATAAACAACTGCTTGAATCTGCCCATTGGAACTCAGGGAAGGTGATGGAGGCTGAATGAAAGCTGTTTCCTGTAATCAAAGAAATGGGGGACACAGGAGATATTTCTAAAAAGGTAGGGAGGCAGCTTGTTGTAAAGCAGAGGGCATCGGCTTTGCTTAAGGAGAGACCTCAGCTCAAATCCCATCTTGCCCTTACAGTGGGGTGTTGTCCAACTTGCTAAGTTCCTCTTGAAACTTTGCTCAAAGTATGCTCATAGCAAAAGAGCTATAATGGGATCTTCCACTTTGGGTGAGGACTAAGTAGAGTAATGGATATAAAATGCCTGACACCTTGGATGTGCCCTCTTCTCCTAGCTTCTGTGACCTCAAGCTCTCTTGGTTCATTCTTTTTCATGGTTTCTTTGCTTCACTTTTTCTGTCTCCTTTGAAGACACCCCTTCCTGGAACATGCCATAGATGGCAGTGTTCTTCAGGGTTCTATCCTTGACCTGACTCCCCTGCATCCTGAAACCAGCAGGACTCTGTGGGGCTCCCAGGACAAAACCTTTCCATGTCCCCCGTTTTCTTGTTTGTAGGAAATAGGCATCATTCAGCCTCCTTGACCTTTCCTGAGTTCCAAAGGGCAGTTTCAAACAGTTGTTAATCCTGGAAGGAAGGGAATACAGAAACAAGGGAGGAGCCGTCAAGAAACAATAGTGCAGCCTTGAGGCAGGGTCCTGGTTTCTCCTCAAGGAATATACATGACCGTACCTTTGAGCTCTTCTGCAGAACTAAGGCCCCCAGCCAGGTGGGGGATGGCAACTTCAGGTTGAGCACAAGATTCCTGGAGCATCCTCACCACCAGCCAGTCAGAAGAAAGTCACATACATTTCAGCCCTCACCCAGATTTTGCCTATAAAATCTTTTACCCCCAAAGGACTGGGGAGTTTGGGGGTTTTGAGCATGAGTCACCCATTCTCCTTACTTTGCCCTACGATAAACATTTCTCTGATCCAAACTCTGATGTTTTGGTTTGTTGGCCTCACCGTTGCATCCGGCACACAAACTTTGCCCTTCCCTCTGTTTAATGCTGGTATAGACACACAATTTGATAAGTAGATTACAGTACAAAATTTCTGTTTTGCTTTTTTTCACTTATCATTAAAGTTTTTTTCTTTGCTGCAATACATCCTTCAAGATAAACATTAAATGTCTGTACAATATTCCATTGCATTTCATTTCTCTCCATTGCAGATCATAATTTAACTGATCATTCCTTTAGTATTGGACATTTAGGTTGTTCTAATTATGAAAGGCAAGAATGTCAAGGATGTTTTCTTATACCTGGCATTTTTCTGTTTGGGGATTATTTCTCAGCCTGGAAAAGAGAATAGTTAAAAAGCAGCCTCAAGGAGGTTTAGACAACAGAAGAAAGTTCTAGAATCAGGAGTGTTTTGTTTTTGTTTTTTTCCTTTTTGAGACTTAGAAAAAATTCAGTGTGCTGACAAATTGGACACAATCCCAACTATCTGGTCACAGGAAATGAAACTTTGATCTAAAGTCAGATTTCAGGAACACCCAGGAGAGTTTGTAAACCTAGTAAAATCCCAACTGAGCTGCTCTCTTAGGCTCTTCACAAGCACTATGAATCCTGTCCTTTTCTTTTCCTTGATTGAAGTGGCTGTAACATGAGAGAGTTCACTAACCAAGTTTATGACTCCAATGGAAATGGCCTAGTTTCCTGGATCACTCCTCCTAGCCAGCCACTGCACTGTGGCCTCTGATCCATGATTGAGAAAGCAATCAACTTCTGACCTACAGAACTGTGAGCTAACAAATGGGTGTTGCTTTAAGCTACTGAGTTTGGGTTAATTTGTTACACAGCAATAGAAAATGAATACACCTACCTTCCTCTTTCATTACTCAGGAAAATACTGTAAGACCCATTACTCAGCTGGGTGCCCGTGGAAAAAAGGGGTTCTCCAGAACAGAGCACCCATACTGCCTTCTGGTGTAGATCTCGGGTAAAACAGGCATGTGTAGGTACAACTTCCCTTTCTGAGAAAGAATCTGGTTGTCCCAATCCTGATTAATATAACCGTGGAAACATTGATGCCAACCTAGCACAGGAGTCTTCTCTTGAGAGTAAAGCAGATCCAGCTGAACAGTTCTACCACCTCCAAAGTTCCCTAATGAGAAACCTAATGCACACAATAACATGTTAATAATAACAGGATAAGGAAAAGGGACAGCTTATCAAAGATCCACATCTTCCCCCTGCCCAGTCTGTGGTCCAGAGAGGCATGCCTGGGAGCTCCCAAGCTTTACGCAGCAGCCTGCTCCCTGGAACTCCAGACCCATGTGTGCTGTTTGACACTCCTCCCACCCTGCATCCAAACAAAAGCTCCTGGAGGAAGAAGCTTGGTTGTCTCCCTAGTTAATCACCTTCCGAATCCCTTCAGGCTTATTCTAAGTGAGGACAGCCCTCTCCTCCCATAACCCACCCAGGCTTTGCTCTTCTCTGTAAGCCAGCCTAGCTCAACCACATTTTGACCTTCTTAGTAGACCAAGAAACTCAGAGACTGGGAGGGCACTAGAGCTGCATTTTGTGAATTGCTGAGGTTTCACTTATTCAGCTTTGTGCTGGGTGATGATGCCGAAAATTCGGCCTTTGTGCACTGGTGTCAAATTGAATCTCAGAGACAGAGTTTTGGGTGAAATAGAAAAGAATAGCTTTATTGTTTTGCCAGTCAAAGGAAGACACAGTGGGCTTGTGCCCCTCAAAACCGTGTGTCCCAACATGGGAGGATTTGGCGAGGAGTTTTATAGCAATGGTTCAAGAGCAGAGTTGCTGATAAGGGCCAGGGTGTGTGCAGGGCCTGCACTGCTTTAATCTGCTTCAGGTGGGCTCCTGATGAGTTTCTGTGGTTCCTTTAATGTGGCGTCAGGACGTCTCCTGATGAGCTTCTGGAGGTTATCAAATGGTGACCTTCTCTGGAATGAAGAATGCTAACATCTTCCATTTTGGGGGGGGGTTTAGTTCTGTAAAAGAGCTCAAAGAAGGACTTCCCTGGTGGCACAGTGGTTAAGAATCCGTCTGCCAGTAGGGGACAGGTGTTCCAGCCCTGGTCTTGGAAGATCCCACATGCCATGGAGCAACTAAGCCTGTGTGCCACAACTACTGAAGCCTGCGCGTCTAGAGCCCGTGCTCTGCAGAAAGAGAAGCCACTGCAATGAGAAGCCCACCACCACAACGAAGACCCAACACAGCCATAAATAAATAAATAAATAAATAAATAAATAAATAAATAAATTTATTTAAAAGAAAAAAGAGCTCAAAGATCTTGTTATGTTCATCCCTTGAAGGGGAACCAGGACCCTGCCCCAAGGCTGCACTGTTGTTTCTTGGCTGCTCCTCCTTTGTCTGTGCATCCCCTCCCTTCCCTGATTAGCAACCCTTTGAAAGGCTTCCATGCCCAGGAGCCCCACAGGGTCCTGCTTGGTTTCAGTGGGCCCTGCACCTGGCATTGCTAAAGAGGGTTTCAGGAAGGTGCAAAGGCGATATGCTTCCAGGCCAATGATAGTGCATTTCTGCTCCAGGTTCATTCAAGTGCATTTTAATAGAACCTAAAGTCAAGGTGGATGCAACCAGGTTCTTTTGCATTTCAGCCTCACAACAATCTTGTGAGGTAGATAGTATTATCTTTTTATAGATGAGACTTGAAAGGTTAAGTGACTTACCCAAGGTCACAGTCAATAAGCTGTGGGAATTGGGATTCAATTTGATTTAAAAAAAAAAACCTGTATGTGGTATTATGATTTATTTTTAAATAAACTTTTAATTTTAGCATAGTTTTAGATTTACAGAAACACTGTGAAGATAATACAGAGTTTCCATATACCCCACATCCAGAATTTCCTATAATCAATATCATCTATTCGTATGATACATTTGTCACATTAATAAACCAGTATTGATACACTATTATGAACTAAAGTCCATGGTTTGTTCAGATTTCCTCAGTTTTTCCCTAAGCACCTTTTACCTGTTTCGGGTTCCCATCCAGGATACCACAGTACATTTAATAGGTCTACTTAAGATCCTCTTGGCTGTGGCAGTTTCTCAGACTTTTCTTGTTTTTGATCAACTTTAAAGTTTTGAGGAGTACTGTTCAGGTATTTTAATTCTTTTTTCTTTTTTTTTTTTTTTTTTGCGGTATGCGGGTCTCTCACTGTTGTGGCCTCTCCCGTTGCAGAGCACAGGCTCCGGACGCGCAGGCTCAGCGGCCATGGCTCACGGGCCCAGCCACTCCGCGGCATGTGGGATCTTCCCGGACCGGGGCACGAACCCGTGTCCCCTGCATCGGCAGGCGGACTCTCAACCACTGCGCCACCAGGGAAGCCCTGTTCAGGTATTTTATAGAATGTGTCTCAACTGGGAGTTACCTGATGTTTTCTCATGATTAGACTGGGGTTACGTGTTTTGGGGAGGAAGACCACAGAGGTAAAGCGGGCTTTTCATTACATCATATCAAGGGTACATGCTCTCACAGTTGATGTTAATCCAGATCACCTGGCTGAGTTAGTGTTTGCCAGGTTTCTCCATTATACAGTTACTCTTTATTGACTCTTTTTATATCTTACTTATTTGGAATTCTGCACAGGAGATTTGTCTTTTCTCTCCATTCATTTATTTATTCATTCGTTATTAATATCAATATGAACTCATGAATATTTATTCTATGTTTTAGGTTATTATCTAAATTTTGTTGTACATAATTTGATTTTAACCTTATGTGTTTTGTTTTTACAATATATTGCTTGTGGTCTTGATTCTATGACCTGGGGGTGGGGGGGTGGTATTTGGCCAGGAGTTGGAATCCTTTCCTGCCACAGCCATACCCCTTTGAGGTTGCCAAGGGACATAAATGCCAGAGGATAAGGCCAGGTAAAGGAATTCTCCCTATCACTGGACTGATCTTTGGCCTCTATCAAATTATAAATTTCAAAAGTTGAAAACATGAATTGGTACAGCCACTATGGAAAACAGTATGGAGTTTCCTCAAAAAACTAAAAATAGAACTACCATATGACCATATGATCCAGCAATTCCACTCCTGGTATATATCTGAAGAAAATGAAAACACTAATTTGAAAAGATACATGCACCCCAGTGTTCATAGCAATGTTATTTACAATAGCAACCTAAGTGTCCATCAACAGATGAATAGGAAAAGAAGATGTAGCATATATATATCCAATGAAATACTACTCAGCCATAAAAAGGAATAAAATCTTGCCATTTGTGACAACATGGATGGACCTAGAGGGTATTATGCTTAGCGAAATAAGTCAAACAGAGATGGGCAAATACTGTATGTTATCACTTATATGTAGAATCTAAAAAATTAAACAAATGCATGAATATAACAAAACAGACTCACAGATATAGAGAACAAACTAGTAGTTGCCCATGGAGAGAGAGAAGTGAGGAGGGAGCAAGACAGGGGTAGGGGATCAAGAGGTACAAACTACCATGTATAAAATAAATAAGCTACAAGGATATATTGTACAGCACAAGGAATATAGCCAATATTTTATAATTTTAAATAGAGTATAATCTATAAAAATTTTGAGTCACTCTGTTGTATACCCAAAACTAATATAATATTGTAAATCAATTATATATTAATTTAAAAAGTTGAAAACATGACTCTTAAAAATATGGAATAAATACATGTCAGAGATTTTATTTAAATTATTCATTAGTGAGGGAACAAGTAAGATGGTAAAACTGGTTTTAAAGAGTATTTGAGGAACAGGATAATTGTAGGCAATTTTAAAAAGGAACATCAGAATAAGATCACTGGGTTACATACAAAACTGATTTAATGCCCTACAGGGCAACAAAAACCACAACCTTTAGGGTTATTGTAGCTATCAGTCAGAAATCATTTGCATTTCTGCTAGCCACAAATCTACAAGTCAACTGCAATGTCACTGAACCTGAGCCTTAATTAATAGTAATAGCAATGTCATAGAATGGTACCTTCTCATGAGAAATTAAATAATTGTTGGATGGGTCTGTTAAACAGTATTCAGTATGACATTAAAAGGACAGGTGCACTTTCTTAAACTTACCATGTTTTGGATAATTTTTCTTAACAATCATACCCCAGTGTCCTCTCCTGTGGAACTGTAGGAAACAACAGGAAAGCATTTTTGCCAGCCTACATAGGCCTAGTGGCTTCCCTATAGGCTCCACTCTGGTTTCACTCCAGGAAACATAAGGTCCTTCCTGCAGGGGAGGAAGCCTCCAGTCTAGGGAGACAGAAGATTGTAAAGGGAGGCCAGAAAGAGCCCTGAGGGGCTTAACACTTTATTTCCTTCTTACAGCACCACTTCCTGGCACTGTGGTCCACAAAATATTAAACCTGATCAATTCATAGCAAGACCTCTTTCCATGATTGTGGGGAGACAATGAGGCTTGGCAAAGTGGACAGAACTGGATTTCACTCTAGAAAGTAAAATACCCTACACGGCTTCCAAATTTTAACATCACATAGTAGTACTAATTTTTATTTAATGCCTTTTAGGTTGAGTGCTAAGGGCAGGACTATGCCTTGTATAGCTCTGCATTCTTCACAGCATCTGGCATTGGGCCTGGCATAGTGCAGGTGCTCTGTAAAAGACAGCTGTGTGAAGAAGAAGGTACTATAATTTGGGGGTTAGTGTTTTGAGAAGCCTGCACCAATGACTCGCTATTTGTGAGGCCATGCTGTGAGGGGTTGTCTTGAGGACACAGTATTCCGGAAGGAGTAGTTTCTAGAAACACAAGAAATCCTTTTATTTTTTTTAAAATGCCACCCAGATGGCAATACCAAATAATAATAATTATGATGATATTTTTTTTTTAAAGAGCCCAGGCCTGACAATGTCTGGCTTTAGATTGTAAATTGGCTCATTATCAGGAAAAAAATATTAATTGAAACATAGTAACGATCAATGGCTCCACATAACCCTGTTGCAAAAATCAGGCAGTTATTTGTACATGTGGTATTTGGTGCATAGCTTCTCAATAGGGATAATTTTGTTCCAAGATGAGCACCAGGGACAGGAATAGGACAGGGGTCCTGGACTGATCATCTGGAAAATAGGGCTAATTGGGATGCCTCCCTTGGAGGTTTGCTTTATTAAGGTTTGGTTGAGCTCTCAGGAAGCGTTGAATCAAAGACTCCTTAGCACTTATTATTTAAATACAAAATCTCTAGGCGCTTAGACAGTTTGTTTTTCAAGCCTCTCTGTTTTTCTGTGACATTAAGGCTTTCCTAGGAACTTGTCAGCATTCAGCTCACTGCCCCTCTACTTCCTTCTCCAGAAGCATCTTAAATATTATTGAGCATAGAATATACTGAAAGACTCCGATACCTTCAAAGTGACAAATGATGGGAGAATGCAACAGAAGGCCAGCTGGAGCAGTGCTGGCTACAACAAGCAGCCTGTAGGAAATAAGCCAGGCTTTAGTGTCAGATGGCTCTGAAGTAGAATCAGGAGCCTAAAGCATAGTAGATATGTGACCTTAGACACCTTAGTTAGTGTTACTGAGCTTCAGTTTCCTCCTGAAGAAGAATGGGAATTACACCTGCTTTGTAGTATGGCTTTAAGAATTAGAAATCATATTTGTATAGCTGTTAGAACATAGAAAATATTTAATAAATGATAGCAATTATTATCATCATCCCCCCCAAACAAAACAAAACAAAACAAAACACCTGGCAGAAAACCTGGCAGGGAGAAGTGGAGGTTTGGGAATTCTCTCCTTCAGGGTGTCCTGAGCTGGGAACATGGAGAGGATCTCTGGTTATAAACCTGATGGGAACATCCGTAGCAACTCTGAACTCCCCAGTTCCCTTGAACCTAACCAGCATCAGCTGTAAAATACACATGCCTAACATGTTTAAAGCTGAAAAGAAAGCAGCCAATGGAATGAATGAGACTGAAACAGCATTCATCGTCTTCGACTAGGGTGCAGATTGCCCCACCTCATAAACCAGGAATTGGGGTTCCTGGAGGTAATATAAAATAGTGGTTAGGAGCTCAGACTCTGGAGCCAGACCGCCAGACTCACTCTAATTGCTTCAGTTTCCTTAACCTGAAGATGGGAAATTGTCAGTCAGGATAGGCTAGGTTATGCTGCAATAACAAATGACTCCAAAAAATCTCAATGACCGAGAACAACAAATGGTTCTTTCTTGTTCTCACTACATGTCCTTCATGAGTCGGCTACGGCTCTGCTCCATGCCACTTTCATCCTCAGACCCAGGCTGACAGAGCAGCCACTATTTGGGACACTGCCAGTCATCATGCCACAGTGAAAAGAGAACAGGACAAAGCACACACTGGCTTTCAAAGCTTCTTCCTGGAAATGACACATGGCACTTCTGCCCTAACTTCATTGACCAAAGAAAATCCTGTATATGGTCACCTCTTAGTCCAGCAGGGCTGGGATATTTAAGTCTGCTATAAGCCAGAGCCCTGCAGAGAGGGAAACCAAAATATTTGGTGGATAGTAATCTAATTTACCACAGATGAAGATAAAAAAGTCCCTACCTCATGGGTTGCCCTGACAATTAATGAGTTAATTTTATACATAAAGCACTTAGAAGAGTGAATGACACCCATTAAGCATAATATGTGTTTGCTATTATTATTGCTGAACATCATACAGTGGGTTAGTGACAGAGCTGGAATAGATCCCAGGTGCTGTAACTGAATGGAAAAACAAACTTGCGTGTATTGGGAACTACAGATCCACAGACAACCAAGGACCAAACACACCAAAAACCAACACAAAGCACATTTTCACTTTTGTTTGTTTGTTGTTGTTTTGGCTCAAACAACACAATTCTATGTTCTCACAGTTCTGGAGGCTGGAAGTCCAAAACAAAGTTGCAAGCAGGGTTGGTTTCTGGTTTCTGTTGAGATCTTTCTTCCTGGCTTGTAGACGGTCGCCTTCTCATTGGCCTAACTGTAAACAGATAACGTAGGGGGTTCCCGGAGAAAGAAAACCAGGCGTGGCTTTCTTGACATAAGTGAAGCCATTTTTGGCCTAAGCCACTTTGTGATCTAAGCCTGGCCACAATGCTTGTCCTTGAACAGATCTCAGTAATTAAGTATCTTAAGCAGACAAAAGAATGCAGGAACAAGCAAGAGAAGTTAATAGCAAAGGTAATATATCAGTTGTAAAGACTCCCAGTTCCCTTCCAATGATAAAGATTAGCCTGAAGCCTTCACCACCAGATAACTGGAACCTAAGGGATGATGATGACCTTTTCTGGTGACCTCAGTCAGCTAAAGCCTGGACTCTGCCTACCGCCCAAGCCCCTTCATGAATATGCATGTACCCTTAGCTTAAAACTTCCCCAAATTTGCTATTGTGGGAGACATTTCTTTGGGAAAGATGCCCGATGTTCTCCTTACTGGCTGCAACTAGTAACAGATCCTTCCTTCTCCTGACCTTTGGTTGTGTCTTTTGGCTCAACGCCCACCAGAAGGTGAATCCAGTTTTTGGGTAACATTACCTCTGTGCACACACACCCCTGATGTCTCTTCCTCTTCTTATAAGGACCTGGTCTTATTGGATTAGGGAAGCAGGTTTTAAAAAGGGAGAGAGAGGGAGCTGAGGGAGAAGGGATAGAGGGAAAGGTGAAGGAGAAAGAATGAGTGAGAGAGACCGGGAGGGGAGAGATCCCAGCCTGCAAAAGTACAGTGCTAGTATCTCTTTCTCAGTCCTCTAATTGTTCTCCTCAACCTTGAGTCAGCAGCTATATGGGATGGTCGGAGCTCTCACGGAGAAAGGAAATTTCCCCTGGGTTCCAGCCTTAGGTGATGAGTGCATTTCTAGCTCAGAGGGGCTCAGCGCTGGGCTGAAATCAAGGTGAGAGTTAGGCTCCCATTAGAAGCAGGAAAGCTCTACCCCAGGCTCCCAGCTGTGACGCAGGGTGGAGTGGCAGAAGGTAGGGATGCTGTTGGGATCTGGGGCAGGGCATGGTTCCTGAGTGTGCCAATAATAGAAAGAGTTAATCGTCCAATTGCACAAACTACGTGCCCAACACTTGAGTAAGCGCTCACATCTATAAACTCAAACAGCTCTAGGCTGTCTGATTATCACCTCCATTTCACAGATGGAGAAACTGAGACACAGAATCAAGTAGCTTGTCCTTGTCCAGGTTCACAGTTGGAGCAAGCAGCTGAGCTGGGCTTTGAATCCAGGCAGCTTGCTCCAGAGTCCATGCTCTGAATTACTACAACCTGCCTTTCTAGGGCTGGCTTGGGGCACTACTTCAATTTTTGTGTGCAGTAAGTTTTGTCTAATAAAGCAAGTGTGCCCTGATTTGAAACTCTGGACATAGAACATCTAGAACTTAGATTGAGGGACTCATTTTATTCCCCCTCCCAATACTAAGGATTCCTTACTTATAAAACAACACTGCTATTGTATTTAGAAAATGCCTGTCAATTGTTATTATTATTACATTGGCTCCATTCGGCATTAATTTGTCTCCAGAAACATAACCGGCACAAACATTCAGAGCTTTCTATGTTCCACCAGGGGAGTGTGGGTCAGCCCCAGTAAAAGGTGCCCTTTTGGGAGGTGTCTCCCTGGAGCCCTTGGACACAGAGCCTCTTCTCTGGTCCTTTCAAGAATCAGCCTCCACACTGATTGCCTGATCTCACCTGCCACCAGCAACTTGCCTCCCCTTGACTATCATTATCTGTCCTAGCCTAATTATTTTGCTGAGTCAGACAATCAGTCTTAATTGCCCATTTCCACCTCCAGCTGTGCCTCTGTCTCATGGGAGGGAAAACCTCTTTCTTAGGGCTTGTTGCCTGCTCATCCCCCTGGATCAGATGCCCAGGGTGGCAGTGCAGGGTGGCAGAGGACCTCCTACAACTTCTGAGCCCCCAGATTCCTCATTTTCCTGGGCTGTACTGGGGGAAGATGAGGGTTTTGTTCATGTGCAGAGCGTCTCCCACTAGCCTCCCCACGACCTTCACTGTGTCCTCTTTTAGAAGCAGCCAGTGCTGTGCACAGATCCCCTTTTTGTCCCTCCAGACTCACTCTCACTCTTCCTCACACTCCTCCCTGCCCTGGGAGGTGGGCCTGTTTGGAGCCCATCGAAGGGCTCCTTTGCTTCCTGGCTTCCAGCTGGTTCAGCGGTGAGAAGCCTGGGCAGGAGACCTGGGGAGGTCAGGATGTTTATTCCCCTGGTGCCCTCCCTGTGGGATTCCTCAGGTTCTCTCTGATGGAAGGTAGGAGCCTCTCCCAAGGGGGCCCTCTTCTCATGATTCTTTCTGAGTTCTGCTAAGTACTCCCTTCCTCTACCCTAGCTATATGATTGATTAAATGATTGATTAAATTATATATAATGATTGATTAAATTTTCTTTGTCCCTCCTGGTATCCACGCTCTTTGCCAGGATGTGACTTTGCAGTTACTCTCGTAAAAGGAGGGGTGTATTTCTCCCTGTCCCTGGACTTTGCTTTGTGACTTGCTTTGGTCAATGGAATGTGAGTGGAACCAATTGTTTATGCCAGTTTCAAGCCCAGGCCTTTAGAAGCATCTTGTGTTTCTGTGTGCCTTTTTTGGGCCTCTGCCATCTCCATGAGAAGACCTTCCCCTCGGCACTGCTGCCTCCTCAGTCTGGGCCCTAGAATGAACCCATGTGGAACAGCCCAGAGCTTGATCTGCAGAAAAGCCCGGCCCAGCTGGACACCAGCTTGAGGCAGAGCTCCCAGCTGAGCCAGCTGATCTCCAGTCAACCCACAGCCTGGGAGAAGTACATGCCAACTGCTGCTTTCCACCAAGATTGTGTGATGAAGGGCGGCCACACCCTACTGGTACTAGAACCAGGGTTACTGCCGTATTCCTCGAGCTTTTCCTGTACCCTGCTCTTACACCATAAATACTCCCTGTATTAAGCCCTTGGGGAGCCACCCTATTTTGAGTGTCATCTGTTTCCTGTAGTGACACTGAGTGAATGATATAGGCACCAGGCCCAGCTCTTCCGTAACATTATATCACATTGCCAGCAAAGCTCAAAATATGACATTCGATACCAGCTGCACTTTTGTGTTTCTCATTTGCTACTCAATATTCAACTGAAAGCCAGTTCTTAGAAGCTGATAATGACATCTTATTTTATTCTTTTTATGTATCTTTTAAATCTTCTATCTTTTATTAGGAAAAATTTTCAAACATATACACACGTAGAGATGTTATAATGAACACCCAAGTACTCATGACCCAGCTTTAACAATGATTGACATTTTGCCAATCTTATTTCATCTCTTCCTCTCCTATTTATTTTCTAAACCTAATGATCTTTCAATTTCCAGAGAGAATCCAGGGGTCCCATCTCAGCTCTAATCTTCTATGACCTCTGTGTAACATTCACTGCTATGGCTCACCCTTCCTTCTCTGCCCTTGCTGTCTATCTCCTGGGTCTCCTTGTATCTCCTGTGTCTGGTCTTGGGTTCCTGTTTTTGATTTCTGACTTGGCTTTCAAATGTTGGGATTCCCAAGGGGCTTGTCCTCTCTTTCACCTGTTTTCCTTCTCTCTGCACTCTCTTCCTGGTGGGGGGTTCCTTCTGCACTCCCATGGCTTAATCTGTGAGCCTGCTCTGTGTTTCTGGGCTGTACTTTCTGTCTGTCCACTAAGTGTCTTCACTTGGATGTGGTATGTACTTCACAAACCAAACTCAGCGATTTCTTTTCAAAACTTCTCTTTCTCTACCTCTTCTTCTGGGTTCCCCATCTCTGTTTAGACCTTGCATAATTGCCCCATCACATAACTAGATACCTTATTTCTCTCTTTGGCCCAGTTCTGACCAGTGTGTTTCTCTAAGTGCTAGCATTGCTATTCTAAATCATATCGTGCTAACCCCATCCCAACTTAGAAATCTTCTATGGCTCCATTCAGAATATATTCTAAGTATTTTGGTGTGATACTGAAGCCTCTTCACCCCTCTCCTTCTAATCTCACCTTCTGTACCCTGTCCTCCAAACAAATGGCCCTGCTTGTTTCTCCCCTAATGTACCACATGCTTCCCTAATGTACCACATGCTTTCAAGTAGCCTTGTCTCATGCTGATCACTCTCTTATTTTAATAAGATGAAAAAAAATGTGGTTCTGGTTCTCAAACACTAATTTCAAAGTGCCTCTTCCATCATTCTTGAATCCCCCTTGCCCTTCTGAGATTCTTGCTGACATCTGAATTTGTTGTTCTTGCCAAAGGAAACAGTCAACATGGTATTTAATTTTTTGAGCAGTCTTATTAGAGTTTCTCTTTCAAAAGAAATGTGGCAATGAGGTATTTTCTCCATAGAAATGCTGGCCATGTAAAGTTACTGACACTTCTGTAGCACTTTGAGTGCCCCCAAGGCAGGAATGGTGTGTTACTCATCTTTTTATGTATCCCCAGTACCTGGCATATAGGAAATACTCAGTAAATGTTTGTTTGAATTGCATCTAAATTAGCATTGGGACAAGGAAGTAAGATCTGGAGACGGCACACATGTTGCCAGCCAATTGCAGAGAAAGCTGCCAAACACATAATCTATGAGCTGAGAGGCTGGGGTCACCCCATTCCCTGCAGTGAGGGCCTCCAGGCTTGTCAGATGTCAGTTGCATTTGCAAAGCTAGGAGTTCAGGTGGAAGGTTGAATTTTTCTTCATTAAACTTGTCACTCCCCAAGGTGTGGCTCTGACAGGAACCCAGTGAGATGTCAAGCTGAGACAGCTGTTGCCAAACCTGGTGGAGGCATTTCTGACAGCTGGGGATACAGCTGCTGCCTTGGGCTTCATGGGCAACATCCTTTTCTTCTTAAAGGACATCAAGATGCTTAACAAATAAATAGCAACGGTATGATGGAGGCAGAATTGCATCAGAGATCATGTGGATTTGAGTCTCGACTTTGGTTCTTATTAGCTGTGTGACTTCAAGCAAATTGTGTCACCCTTCTGAGCCTCATTCTCCTCATTCATGATACTGGTTGCTGTGAAGACTTAATGAGATAATGTATATGTAAATGTTTTATAAGTTGTAGATCACGCTTCAAATAATAGGTAAAATTAGAATATATTAAAATTACGTTTAGTCTTCAAAACATGCACACACGTTGAATATAGAATGGTTAAGTTGATACATATTTGCTTGCTGTCTATTATATGTCCAGCTCTCTGCTTGGAACTGTGATAGACACAGAAGTTTATACAAGGTCAATTTTCTGACTTTAAGAAATATATAATCTAGTTGGGAGAAAAGACCAATTTATTTCTCCCCATGTTTCTACACAGGGGAAGAAATTTCTACTCTACTACCAAGGTAGAACATTTCTCTCTATTTCTTTTCTCATCCTTCCTGAGAGAGGGAGAGTAACCTATGTGGTTGGTAAGCTTGGGCAAAGGTACTAAGCATGGTGGTTTAGCACATTTTTTGCTTCTCTCTTCTGAACTAGTAGATCACTGGGTATGCATGCTTTCTCTACTCTTTGCCACAATGTAAGGTTTTAGGAGGCATGTGTTGGGTGAGAGCAGAGGTTGTCCAGATTTCTCTGTGATTGGATGGGTAGGTTAAGTTCTGGGGGAGAGTAGTAGAAAGTGCATTGTATCTTGACATGTAATACCAGTTCTTAGCCTTGATTCCATCCGAAGGTATGTTTCTTTATTTAAACCTTTGACATCTAAATCTCCTCCCTTGTGAGGGGAAGCACCTGCCACTGACTCTCAGGACTTGAACATATCTCAGGATCTAACTACCTCTAGAGATTTAGACTATTTAAATTAGACCAGTGCCTTAGGACTTCTGCAAGTCTCTCCAGGTGGGCTTGCCACTCCAAGTCCTACAGACAGGACAGTTCAGAATGCACTCCAAATCTGATTCTCTTCTGTATGTCCTAGCAATGTGAGTGGATAAGGTGCTTCTGTATTGTTGGCTTTGAACTCTGTTAGGTGTGGTTTTCTTTTTGTTTACCCTACTTGGGTTTTGTTGAGATTCTTGGATCTGTCACTTAATGTTTTTCACCAAATTTGGGAAGTTTTTGGCCATTATCTTCCAATATTTTTTCTGTCCTGTGTCAGTCATGGTTCCACCAGAGAAACAGACCAGTAGGATATATAGCAGGATATGTGTCCAGGAGGATATGAGTGTGTAGAAAATTTTATTGCAAGGAATATTGGCTTACATGACTGAGGGGGCTTGCTAGGCAAGTTTGAGACTTGCAGGGCGGGCTGTCAGGAAAGGCAGGCTTGGACTTCCGGCACAGGAACTGATGCTGAAGTCCACGGGTGAAATATCTATTTTTTTTCTCAGGGAAACCTCAGCTCTGTTCTTAAAACTTTTTAACTGATTGGGTAAGACTCACCCAGATTATTCAGGATAATGTCCTTTATGTAAAGTCAACCGATTATAGATGGTAATCACATCTAAAGAATACCTTCCCAGCAACACTAGATTAGTGTTTGATTGAATAACTGGGTATAATTTTTAATAGTACAATATTATTAATATTAATGCTAATTAAAAACATTTAAAAGCATTATAGATATAAAATTCCAAATGCAAATGCATTTGCAGTTCAAAGAGTGACAAGGAAATGAACACATACAGTCACTATCTGGTTTGAAATAGAATATTAGTAGTTTGAAGCCCTATGAGCCTTTTTTTTTTCAGGTACATCCACCTCCCTACCACATGGAAAGTTTAAAATATGTAAAACAATATCATATGTTATATAAAAGTATAAAAACATGCATACAATGATAAACACCAATTGAAGACAGTGGTTACCTCTGGAAGGAAGGAGAATGGGATTGGGTAGGGATACAAGGGTTTCTAATATATTTGTAATACTTCATTTTTAAAAAACGACATCAAGCAAATGGGGCAAAATGTTCAGATCTGGCTAAGTGTTTGCTACGTTATTCTCAGAGGGCATAAAGGCAAAATAGCACAAGGGGTTGAGTGCACAAATTCTGGGGCCAAACTGGTTTAGATTCATTTTTGGCTGCTTAAATTACTAACTGTAGAAGTTGTACAAATGACTTAGCCTCTCTGCAACTCAGTTTTTCTTATCTGTAAAATGGAGATCATAATAATACTTACTTTATAGTATTGTTGTGAAGATTGCATTAATTAGTTTAGGGAAAACATTGGAACAGTGTGTGGTATATAATGAGCATGCAATAAATGTTAATTAGCAGCAGTAGTAAGTTTTACATATTTCATAAACTCTTTTAAGAAACTGCAAACACGCACACATACATACACACACACACGGACCCAAATCCCTAAACTATAGGATCACAATCATTTATTTGAAACTCCTAGGGTAGATGTTTCATATGTCAGAACTATTTGTTATTTATTATGCAACATCACTAGTGGGGTCTGGGGCAACATGCCCTAATGAAACACATTATTATTTCTGCAATAAAAATTATGAATATTCATTAAGTAAGATACATAAAGACTCTAAAAAGCTTCATATTGGTTCAGGTCAAGTTTTACCACCAAATGAATTTGCTGCCAACTTTCCAAAAACTTTCAGTTTTCAGAATGTTTTGGAATCTGGAACTGCATTTAAAGGATTGCGGACCTTTACCATACTGTATCTACCTTATGAGTACCAGTTGTCTTTAAAAAGAACGAGGAAGCTATACATATTGAAATGGAAAGGTAAGGCATATGTTAAGTAATAATAGCATATGTGTTAGAGTATTTGGCAACTGGCCAAACAATACATATTACATAATTGCTGTTATATTTATAGAATGAGACTTCCATATTTTCTTACATATATAGGATAAATGCATCGAAGGGAGATTGGAAAACACCCTCTGTTACCGAAAGTCAGTCGGCTGCTTGCCATTTGAAAGCCAATACGAGGCGAGGTTGATGGAAAGGAAAGTTTGCTTTATTTCGGAGCTCAGCAACCGGGGGAGGGGGGAGAGGGCAAACTTTTCTCCAAAGGCCGACTCCTCACTGACAGTCATTGGGCAAGAGCTTTTAAAGGGGAGTTTCAGGGGTGCACAGGCGTAGGGAGGGGGCCACAAGAAGAACAGCACAGTCAGTTCTGACAGTCACCTTGCAGTTAGTCATGAGGTGGTCTGATCAATATCATCTTGATTGTTTTAAGTACAGTTAACCTTCAGTTCCAGGGTCGGTTTGTTCCTATTTCTCTGAGGCCAGTTCTCGGAATTGTGCAAGATGGAGCAGATTATGTCATGGCTACAGTCTGGTCATCATGTAGTTAACTTCTTCCATATGGTGTGGGTTTGTGTATCTATATAACAGCTCAAAGAATATGGCTCAGGATATTATCTATAGTCCTTGAGGAGGAACTAAAGGTCCTTGACTTTGCTTAATGACTAAAATATTATTTTGTCCTGTTTGACTGCTTTTTCTTTGTTTCTGCATTTTCTCATTTCTCTGATTAAATTTATTCTTTGACTGAAGTTTTTCTACAGACAAAAGGCAGGCAGAGGACATGGCGGGTGGGGGAGAGGACCATAGGGTTCTGCTTCATTTCACTGCCAAACTGGCTAGAGGGGGGCTACCACATTTTCCTCTGTACACATCTGATATTTTGTATTCTGTGAAAAGGAGTTCACCTATATTTGGGTAGTAAAAATGGAAAAAAAACTGCTTGGAAAAGTAAATTGAGGCAGTATTGTGGAGAACCTGAGAAGTTTTTATTTAAATAAATGAATGTTAAGAAGCAGTGGATGTTTTTGAGCAAATTAGTAACAGCAGGTTCAGCAGAGAAGCACGTTGTAACTATAAGGTTAGGATTTAAGTATGGAAAGGAGAAATACCCCAGGATCAGTCTGTGAAAATTTTCCATTTGAGGTCCGGCCTCAGGCTCAGAATAGTAATATGCTGGATTACTCTCCCCAATGTTTGTAGTTCATGAAAAACCCAAGAGATGATCTGTGATAAGAACAGAAATGAAACTAAAGGGCTTCTTAGCCTCTACAAGAGACCCATAATGTTTCTGTGTCACAGATATCAAGGGAAAAGAGAATTTCATTAAGGAATTGGACAGCAAGGTCATGTGGTGCTTGAATTTTTGCTTCTGTCCAGCCGATTCTCCAATTAGCAGCCAGAGTAATTTTTGAAAATCACAAACTTGGTTGTGCACAACTTGAGTGGTTTCCCTAGGATCTTTCTAAGTAGAGCTGGTGAGGAGAAGCCCCCAGTTCCTTTCTGGTTGTAAGCCTAGAGCTCCCTAGGGTCATATTTCCCTTCCATCTCCCTGCTTGGAGAAGCTGGCTCGAGAAAGAGATGCTGACACAGCAGAGAGCATCAGAGATGAAAAACAGAGCGAGGAAGGACTAACAGTATTTAAGTCCCCAAATCCAGTCTCACTTTGAGGCCTGGTATGCACCACACGGCATATGGGATCTTAATTCCCCCACCAGGGATTGAACCTGCACCCTCTGCACTGGAAGCGTGGAGTCTTAACCACTGGACCACCAGGGAAGTCTGCCATTAGCTCTTTTTGAATTTGGTTAACGTTTTTGCCCATGCTCGTTTGAGTTGGATTTCTATCTCTTGGAGCCCAAAGAATTCTGAGTAATACCCTCCATTTTGTGTTGGATTTCCTAGAACATTTAACTGGGGCCCAATTTGAATTGCTCTCCTGGTAAGGTTTATTAGGATTTATGGGATCTAAAGTCTTTATGTCTGCCTTATACAAACACAGAATTCTACACAGCTGAAGGGGGAAGTAGTAGGAGGTGACTCAAAGAGTCATGACATTTATATGCTAAAATACATCTTGTCACTGTGGTAGTCATTAGGGCTACTTACCATTATTCCAGTTCCCCTTTCACTCATCACTCCCCTTGACATTGGATGTAGCCATGTGATTTGCTTTGATGAATGGAATGGAAGTGACATGGGACATTTCTAGACAGAATCTGCAAGAGCTTGTGTGCAATTTGCATGATCTCTTTCTGCTACTCTGGAGATGGTAGAAGTACACGTTGAGATGAAACTTCTACCATCTAAGTGATTATGGTGGCTGAGACCTCCTACCAACCCACTTTTGGTCATGTGGGTGAGAAAGAAATGTTAAGTCACTGAAATTTTGGGGTTATTTCCATAAAACCTATCCTCTCCTGATTGATACAATCATTCAAAAAATTGAGTATTATAAATTCTGTAAGACTTTGACTTTGGACTTGAGAATCTATAATGAACATAATTATGAGGAGAGTGGAAGTAAAGATCTCAACTGATGTCTAGAATTATTCCTCACAACTACCTCAGATTTTGTAGACCTTGCACTACATTTTTGGTAGAGTCTGCTAATTACTCCTCTCAAATCCATTTTAAAGCTCTAGATAAAGGTTTTATTTTGCTGTATTTTTTTCAAAGTCTGTTATTCTTTGTGGCCTCTGATCCTTATTAAACACTTTTCATTAACTCCTCAAGTACAATTCAATCTAGGTACACTCAAAAGAGAAGCCGTTTGATTTTTACAAACGGAAAACTTCTAGTCCTCAAAATTCCATTTTTACTTATGTGGTTTCTTGTATTTTCCTTTAGTCTTTGTGCTAGCCTCATTTTTTTTTTTTTTTTTTTTTTTGGTACGCGGGCCTCTCACTGTTGTGACCTCTCCCGTTGCAGAGCACAGGCTCCGGACGTGCAGGTCGGCGGCCATGGCTCACGGGCCTAGACGCTCCACGGCATGTGGGATCTTCCGAGACCAGGGCACGAACCTGTGTCCCCTACATCAGCAGGCGGACTCTCAACCACTGCGCCACCAGGGAAGCCCCTGTGCTAGCCTCATTTTAAAGAAAATTCTTGTTTGGGTTTCCAGGACAGAATTTTATATGCAGAGCAAATGGGCTTTAGGCATATTTACTACATTATTTGTTAGAGATAAGCTATTCAAAGGATATTTCCAATGGATTTGAGGTGAGTTATACTCACCCAGCTTAAGGGGCATTTGCAATCATATCCTAACCTACAGTGCACTTATAGTTCTTACATCTTATGTGTGTATGTAAAATCACTGTAAAAGGTCACCTTATGATAATTAGAATTTCTCAATGTTTTGCAGTTGTATTTTCTAATTCAAGTTGGGATTCTTCAGTTTTCCCAAACTTGATCTATAGATTTTGGCATTTATCTTATTTATTGTTGCGCTCTATTGGAGAAGATACAAATACTTAAGTAGTATCTAGAGGCGAAGATGTTGGGAGCACCTAAATCTACCTGGGTACTTTTTTTTTTTTTTTTTTGCGGTACGCGGGCCTCTCACCGCTGTGGCCCCTCCCACCGCGGAGCACAGGCTCCGGACGCGCAGGCTCAGTGGCCATGGCCCACGGGCCCAGCCGCTACGCGGCACGTGGGATCCTCCCGGACCGGGGCACGAACCTGTGTCCCCTGATCGGCAGGCAGACTGCCAACCACTGCGCCACCAGGGAAGCCCTACCTGGATACTTTTTGATGCTTGTCAGCAGATGTTAACAATATGTCACAAGAGGCCAAGATCCCACAAGAAGGTGAAACAATCAGACGAGACCCTTGAAAAGTAGTAGCTTCAGCCTGGAGGTGAAATTCAAATTTGTAGATGGTTCAATGTGTGTGGTGTGTGTATATGTGTGCGTGCACGTGCATCTTGAATTTAGAGATGTGTCTGATTGGTCACACCGTCAATCACATGATACTAGGGGCTATCACAAAGTTGACAAAAGTCTTATGATTCTGTGAGCCAAATTGCTCTTGGTCTCTTTAATCATCCAGGGAACCCAGGGAGGCCACAGCTAGGAAGGTGAAACGAAATTGCAGAGGTGGTAACTGATCATTGTGCAGAAATCTGGCGAGGATAATATTATTGACTTCGACTGGTCTGTCACTCTAAGCATCACGAACTTAATACAGACACTACATTATGGCTGATTCTACAAAATCTGTATGTTAATACCCCTAACGAATTCAGAATTGATAGGAATAGTCTTATATCCTAATGAGTCTCAAACCGTAGGTAAATATGGATGCCTATCCTCCCAGAACAGGAGGGTAAGTGCCTTCCTGGGTGCTGATGATATGCTTTAATGTCATGGCTAAAGAGTGACCTCAGTAATTGGTTCTGAATAATTAACCATTGTCAGTGCTTTTGATGCAGGTATTCCAAAGCTAATGTCACTACCATTAGCAGATATTTCCCAAAATCGATTTAAATAAATAACAAAACAAAAACAACAATCACAATAAAACTGGACCCATGTCCATATAACGAGTCCAGCCCTTCAGTTTTCTTGGGGCTAATTCATTCAGCCAAATCCACTAGGAAGTCACATGATTCACTGATATATTATTGAGAGTTTTTAATAAGCATTGGGGTGACAGTTAACATCTGCTTTTGATATTTTCTCTTTCAAAATAATCTCAACCATGCTTTGTGGGACATAACTTTGTGTGGCAGGATCCAGGCCACTTTATGAAGAAAAAAATAATTTTGCCAGTAGATCCATCTCTGTGGGAAAGGGGTAACTTTTTTTTTTTTTTTTTTTTTTTTTTGCGGTACGCGGGCCTTTCACTGCTGTGGCCTCTCCCGTTGCGGAGCACAGGCTCCGGACGCGCAGGCTCAGCGGCCATGGCTCACGGGCCCAGCCGCTCCGCGGCATGTGGGATCCTCCCGGACCGGGGCACGAACCCGCGTCCCTTGCATCGGCAGGCAGACTCTCAACCACTGCGCCACCAGGGAAGCCCAGAAAGGGGTAACTTTTGATTCAGGTAGAGATCCTGGCTAGGTACCTCAATTTTTTAAATAAGGCAAGGACATTACTACCTGTGCAAGTATGTTCTCACGCAGTTGTATGCTGGAGACGGTTCTCACTGGCTTGTGAGACTGTACACATCTCTTCTCATATCCATGGTCAGTGATGTCAAATTGGTAGCTTGAAATTGATCAGAGCAGGAGTAATTACACCAGTGGTTCTCAATGAGGGTGATTTTGCCCCCTAGGGGACACTTGGCAATCTCTAGAGACATTTTTTGTTGTCACAGCTGGGGGGTTGATACTGACATCTAGTGGGTAGAAGCCAGGGATGCTGTTCAACATCCTGCTATGCAAGACACCCCCCAACCCCAAAGAATTATCTAGCCCAAAATGTCAATAGTGCTGAGGTTGAGGTGTGATTTATACCATGGAAATTGGAAAACATAACAAGTGCGGAATTTTTTTTTGAGTGCCAGTTTATCAACGACCAACCCAAAAAATGAATTCTTATGCTTTCATTACTGTACAATCTCTAATTCCTATCAGAAGCCGCCTAGGAGAAGTGATGTTCTTGGGAAGACTGAAAGCTGTGTTCTCCCCCGGGGAAGCATATAGAGCACAGCATGGCAACCTTTTTTCTGTAAACGGCAGGTAGTAAATATTTTAGGCTTTGCGGACCATATGGTCTCTGTTGCAAATGCTTATCTCCTCCATTATAGTGTAAAAGCATTCATAGACAATATGTAAATTGAATGAGGATGGCTGTGCTCCAATAAAACTATTTATAAGGCAGGTCACAAAGTTTGCTGACCTCTGACTTAGACTACTAGCTTAGCCCCATTTTAGAACTGCCTTCACTGAGGCTTTATTTTGATACTATACCTTCAGATTTATTAATTTATAAGACATAACCAAATTCTGTTTGTTGCAACAATAGGTACAAAAAGAAGACATTGAGAACATTTTCCACTGGGTGGTTATGTACTTTATTCTTAAAGTCTCACAGGAAAAACTCTTAAAATGCTTGGCTTCCCATTGAAGAACTAATTATGCTTACTTTTTTTCTGATTTTACTTTGTATACTAGGAAGTTCAAAACTATATTTGATATTCACCTATAGCAATAACTCCCACCTTGCCTAATGAGCCTAATGAGAATCAGCTGTGGGTGCTTTAAAACATACAGGCGCCTAAACTCTACTCCAGGTCTCCTGAATCTCAGTCTTTATGGGGGGACCCTAGATCAGTGCTTCACAAACTTTACATACATACACCTGGGAATCCTGTTAAAAGGCAGATTCTGATCCAACAGGTTTGGGGTAGGGCCTGAGATTCTGCATTTCTGAAAAGCTCCCAGGTGACACTGATGCTGTTGGTCTTGGGACCACAATTTGAGCAGCAAGGTCTTGGAGTATCAATAGTATTTTGGTAATAAATTCTCCCCAGATGATTCTTACCACGGAATTGTGTCTCAGCTATGTTTCTCCTTTTGTGTTCTGGTTTCTGCTTTAATTTATAATTTGAAATTTCATTATGTATGTACTTACTTTAAGTCCTTTAAATCTTTTGGAGGGGGTGAGATGGGGGACAAAAATAAATCTAATATGAATAACTTTGGATGCACTATTTTTTTTTTTACAAGTTTAGTCTGATACTAATTAGTTGTACAATGAATCCATACATAACAAACAACAAGATTAATTTTATGTTATTTCTTCAGGACTGGGGCTTTTTGATGTTTTCAAATTTGGGATCTTCAGATTTGAAGTTAGGGAACATATTCGTGTCTACTTTACCTTAAACATGTTAAAGCTGAGAAAAGCTCCCTCTCCAGCTTTTGCTGATCCTCTGGGCCAAGAAGGTCCTCAAGATGCTGCTTGCATAGATTTATAGTCTCTAATCCTGTCCACGAAAAGTTTCGGTACAGGATCAAGCTCCTTATTAAATGCTACTGCTTTAACACCAATGGTCTTCCGCAAATGGACTGAGATGGCCAATGGAATGGCAGCAGAACCTGAAGACCTCTGAGAAAACATTGAGATTCTGTTACTTGCACAGACACCCTATGGTCCCAGAGCCAGCCAGAGGGGCCACACTTCTACTTCCTGCCCTGGACCCGCCCCTACCCGGCTGCCTGCCATGCAGTGCATTATGGGGCGGCTTTTCTGAGGGACGGAGCGCGCTGGACAAGAAGCTTCTCAGAAGCCGCGTGCACAGCCGTGTGCTGAATGTCCTTTTAAAACATACACTCCTTGGGCTTTCCTGGTGGCGCAGTGGTTGGGAGTCGGCCTGCTGATGCAGGGGACGCGGTTTCGTGCCCCGGTCCGGGAAGATCCCACATTCCGCGGAGCGGCTGGGCCCGTGAGCCATGGCCGCTGAGCCTGCGCGTCCGGAACCTGTGCTCCGCAATGGGAGAGGCCACAACAGTGAGAGGCCCGCGTACCGCAAAAAAACAAAAACATACACTCCTTCAATTTACATTCCCGAATTAATGGGAGTTTTTGTGCCCACATCTTGTATGAGCACAGAGATTTGTGAGTAAAAGTTATGCAATTCATGGGAAGGAGATAATAGTATTTCCACTTCTTCCTGACGGTAGAACTTCAGGATGAAAATGGCCAGTTTCAGCGTGCCTTTTCAGTCTTCTGCTGTTTTCCCTTGAAACCTTTGGCAACTGTCAAGAGGTAGCAAAGGGGCCAGTGGACCATGTTGAATGGCAGAGGGTGGACCTCTGGGCTCTATGTGAAGTCTGTCAGCCTCAGATTGAACAGCACCCTTGGCTGTTGACGTATTTGCAAGTGTCTCCTGGAGCTGTGAGCCCAAGCCGAGAGGATTCCGTGCACCAGACGCTTGTGGGACACCATGCTGTGGCCTCCAGGTGGTGGAGGTCGGTTCTCTCTTCTCTTGGAGCCTGGCTAAGCAAGTATGTTAAATTTCCTTGGTCACTAGGTGGCAGAATATAATTAAGATGTCAGGTTTTCATAATTCAAAAAGAGTCATGTACCACAACATTCATTGTGGCTCTATTTACAATAGCCAGATCATGGAAGCAACCTAAGTGTCCATCGACAGATGAATGGATAAAGATGATGTGGCACATATATACAATGGAATATTACTCAGCCATAAAAAGAAAGGAAATTGAGTTGTTTGTAGTGAGGTGGATGGACCTAGAGTCTGTCATACAGAGTGAAGTAAGTCAGAAAGAGAAAAACAAATACCGTTATGCTAACACATATACATGGAATTAAAAAAAAAAAAGGTTCTGAAGAACTAGGGGCAGGACAGGAATAAAGATGCAGATGTATAGAATGGACTTGAGGACATGCGGAGGGCGAAGGGTCAGCTGGGACGAAGTGAGAGAGTGGCATGGACATATATACACTACCAAACATAAAATAGATAGCTAGTGGGAAGTAGCTACATAGCACAGGGAGATCAGCTCAGTGCTTTGTGACCACCTAGAGGGGTGGGATAGGGAGGGTGGGAGGGAGACGTAAGAGGGAGGAGATATGGGGATAGATGTATATGTATAGCTGATTCACTTTGTTATAAAGCAGAAACTAACACACCATCGTAAAGCAATTATACTCCAATAAAGATGTTAAGGTTTTTCCCCCCATAACATTGAAAGGTGTTTCTAGTTCCTTCTTAATGACCTCTTTCATTACTTTGCAGTATTTGCTAATACCAGTTAGGGCTGAAGCAATGAAATAAAATTTCTTCTGCGAACATTTCCTGTACTTAGGAAGGAGTTTACTTTTTCATTTAACTGGTTTGCCTTTTAAGGGGAAGCATCCGTAGCATAACACACATTCTCTTCCTAAAAGGCTACTGTTTGGACAGTGCAAGCTTCTTATTTTACAAATTATTTTGTTATTTTTTTGAAGCAAATTGCAGACATTGTTTCACTTCACTTCTACCTTTTCCAGTGCCTATATCTAAAATAAGGACTATTGGGAATTACCTGGCGGTCCAGTGGTTAGAACTTGACGCTTTCATTGCCAGGGCTGGGTTCAGTCCCTGGTCGGGGAACTAAGATCCCGCAAGCCACGGGGTGTGGCCAGAAAAAAAAAAAAAAAAAAAGACTATTGAATCTGTGCAGTTTTGATGATTAACACAATCAAATAATGAAATATTTATGTGGATCATAGTATCAGGGTATGCACAGTTATCCACAGAAGCCCAGTTTTGCAGGGGTGGGAATGGTCTGACTGCAGTGGGCCAGTTCCCCTGCCTATGGAATCTGGGATTTATTCCACTGGGGAGAATACATCCATGACTCAATCCCTGAATCTCTCTTCAACCCTCAGGTAAGTATATGCAGAGTTTAAATGAACAGAAAGCAACAGATCAAATGTGTGGCTGGCATATACAAATTGAGAGTCTCCTCCAGTCTCCTCAATCTTTCACGTGTCCTCTGCCCTCTTTTCAGTTATCAGAGGGGTAGGGAGTCTTCAGCTGAACCTCCTGTGGTTGAGAGTACTCGCTTCTGGGTCTCTGTCTTGTTCTTTGTTCCTTGCCCTTCCAGGGCCAGCCTCAGCTCTCATCTCTTCCTTAGTTGGGGTTCACCTTCTTCATTCTCCCCTGATTAGCACTGGCCCAAAGTACCCTTTTTACCCCTTTGCCTTAGTTGGGTTGGCTACACCTTTTCTGCAAGGGTTGCTGTATTTTCCTCTCTCCTCACTTCCTCTTCAAATTCCCAGTTTTACGTGAAGGCCCCCGTTGATTCCCCTTTCCAGAGTGCTAATGCCACAAAGTTGGCTGGTCTGCCTGCCCCCTTTCTTCTCTTTTCCCACTCTCACTTCCCCATGTACTGGATGCTTGCCACACATCAGGGGCTGCACTATGTGCTGGGGATACAAGAATGAAAGAAACAGACTTGCCTTCGAAGAGCTCAGAGCTTGAGGGGGCTAGGTGAGCAGGGAAGTGGAGCATAAATGAGGGCAGTGCAACATGATGTGTGTCAGAAAAAAATGTAGGCACAGGTGATAGAGTAACATGGAAGAGGGGTGGACTTACTGTGTTTGGAAACGGGTCTGAAAAGATTTGCCCAGGGTGAGCATTTTCATTCTGTTTTTGTATTTTAATTTTGAATCAGGTTATACATTCATATAGTTCAAATATATATGCATATATTTTAAAATAAACTGATAAATATATATACCTCTCCTAACCCCCATTTCTCTTCTGCCCATCCCCATGCTCTCCAAATGTAACTATGGCTATTAGTTTCTCATGTCCTTCCAGAATTTTGAATGCATACACAAGCAAACATAAATAATTTTTTCTCTTTCTCCCTTCCTTTTTACCCCAAAGGTAGCATATTATATTTACTTGTCTGAACTTTGCTTTTTAAACTTAATATTATTGTTTAGCGGTAAATAAAATGGACTCTGGAATCAGAATGGCTTCATTCAATCCCAGTTGTGTAATTTACTAGCTGTGGGAACTTGGCAAGTTACTTAACGTGTCATTGCTTTAGTTTATACATCTGTATCTGAGGTTTTCAAAATTTTGCATATTTATCATATACTAAACTTTATCATAAACTTTATGCACATACATATGCAACTTTATCATATACTAAATCTCGTATGCATTCTGTTTTGTTCTCTTGGTCTGTCTATTCGTGTACCAGTACCACGCTGTTTTACTTTTTGAGGTTTTACGTTATGTTTACTATCTAGTAGAGCTAGTCTCTACTTGGGAGTTGAAGGATGACTGGAACCCCGCAGGCAGAGATAATGACAGCAGCAATGACGACTAACATAATTAGTACAGACTGTTACCACCAACACCAATGTTTTATTTTATGCCTCACTGTGTGCAAGCAGGCACATTCCTACTTTTACTGTTTTTTACTATATTTGTTTTCCCTTTGTTCTGAAATTTTTACTGCATTATTTTATTTTACTTATTTATTTATTTTAACATCTTTATTGTAGTATGATTGCTTTACGATGGTGTGTTCATTTCTGCTTTATAACAAAGTGAATCAGCTATACATATACATCTATCCCCATATCTCCTTCCTCTGGCGTCTCCCTCCGACCCTCCCTATCCCACCCCTCTAGGTGGTCACAAAGCACCGAGCTGATCTCCCTGTGCTATGCAGCTGCTTCCCACAAGCTATCGGTTTTACATTTGGTAGTGTATATATGTATATGCCAGTCTCTCACTTCGTTTCAGCTTACCCTTACCCTTCCCTGTGTCCTCAAGTCCATTCTCTACATCTGTGTCTTTATTCCTGTCCTGCTCCTATGTTCTTCAGATCCTTTTTTTTTTTAGATTACATATATATGTGTTAGCATACAGTATTTGTTTTTCTCTTTCTGACTTACTTCACTCTGTATGACAGACTCTAGGTCCATCCACCTCACTACAAATAACTCAATTTCGTTTCTTTTTATGGCTGAGTAATATTCCATTATATATATGTGGCACATTTTCTTTATCCATTCATCTGTCGATGGACACTTAGGTTGCTTCCATGATCTGGCTGTTGTAAATAGAGCTGCAATGAACATTGTGGTACATGACTCTTTTTGAATTATGGTTTTTCTCAGGGTATATGCCCAATAGTGGGATTGCTGGGTCGTATGGTAGCTCTATTTTTAGTTTTTTAAGGAACCTCCATACTGTTAGCCATAGTGACTGTATCAATTTACATTCCCAACAACAGTGCAAGAGGGTTGCCTTTTCTCCACACCCTCTCCAGCATTTATTCTTTGTAGATTTTTTGATGATGGACATTCTGACAGGTATGAGGTGATATCTCATTGTAGTTTTGATTTTCATTTCTCTAATGATTAATGATGTTGACCATTCTTTCATGAGTTTGTTGGCAATCTGTATATCTTCTTTGGAGAAATGTCTCTTTAGGTCTTCTGCCCATTTTTGGATTCGGTTGTTTGTTTTTTGATATTGAGCTGCATGAGCTGCTTGCATATTTTAGAGATTAATCCTTTGTCAGTTGCTTCATTTGCAAATATTTTCTCCCATTCTGAGGGTTGTCTTTTTGTCTTGTTTATGGTTTCCTTTGCTGTGCAAAAGGTTTTCAGGTTCATTAGGTCCCATTTGTTTATTTTTGTTTTTGTTTCCATTTCACTAGGAAGTAGGTCAAAAAGGATCTTGCTGTGATTTATGTCATAAAGTGTTCTGCCTGTGTTTTCCTCTAAGAGTTTGATAGTGTCTGGCCTTACATTTAGGTCTTTAATCCATTTTGAGCTTATTTTTGTGTATGGTGTTAGGGAGTGCTCTAATTTGCTGCTTTTACATGTAGCCGTCCAGTTTTCCCAGCACCACTTATTGAAGAGGCTGTCTTTTCTCCACTGTATATTCTTGCTTCCTTTATCAAAAATAAGATGACCATATGTGTGTGGGTTTATCTCTGGGCTTTCTATCCTGTTCCATTGATCTATATTTCTTTTTTTGTGCCATACTGTCTTCATTACTGTAGCTCTGTAGTATAGTCTGAAGTCAGGGAGCCTGATTCCTCCAGCTCCGATTTTCTTTCTCAAGATTCTTTTTGCTATTCGGGGTCTTTTGTGTTTCCATACAAATTGTGAAATTTTTTGTTCTAGTTCTATGAAAACTATCAGTGGTAGTAGTGATAGGGATTGCATTGAATCTGTAGATTGCTTTGGGTAGTATAGTCATTTTCACAATGTTGATTCTTCCAATCCAAGAACATGTTACATGTCTCCATCTCTTTGTATCAGCTTTAATTTCTTTCATCAGTGTCTTATAGTTTTCTGCATACAGGTCTTTTGTCTCCTTACGTAGGTTTATTCCTAGATATTTTATTCTTTTTGTTGCAATGGTAAATGGGAGTGTTTCCTTAATTTCTATTTCAGATTTTTCATCATTAGTGTATAGGAATGCAACAAATTTCTGTGCATTAATTTTGTATCCTGCTACTTTACCAAATTCATTGATTAGCTCCAGTAGTTTTCCGGTAGCATTTTTAGGATTCTATATGTATAGTATCATGTCATCTGCAGTGACAGCTTTACTTCTTCTTTTCCAATTTGGATTCCTTTTATTTCTTTTTCTTCTCTGATTACTGTGTCTAAAACTTCCAGAACAATGCTGAATAATAGTGGTGAGAGTGGGCAGCCTTGTCTTGTTCCTGATCTTAGTGGAAATGGTTTCAGGTTTTCACCATTGAGGATGATGTTGGTTGTGGGTTTATCATACATGACCTTTATTATGTTGAGGTAAGTTCCCTCTATGCCTGTTTTCTGGAGGGTTTTTTTTATCATAAATATATGTTGAATTTTGTCAAAAGCTTTTTCTGCATCTATTGAGATGATCATATGATTTTATTGTTCAGTTTGTTAATATGGTGTATCACATTGATTGATTTGCGTACATTGCAGAATCCTTGTTTCCTGGGATAAACCCCACTTGATCATGGTATATGATCCTTTTAATGTGCTGTTGGATTCTATTTGCTAGTATTTTGTTGAGGATTTTTGCATCTATATTCATCAGTGATATTGGCCTGTAGTTTTCTTTCTTTGTGACATCTTTGTCTGGTTTTGGTATCAGGGTGATGGTGGCCTTGTAGAATGAGTTTGGGAGTGTTCCTCCCTCTGCTATATTTTGGAAGAGTTTGAGAAGGATAGATGCCAGCTCTTCTCTAAATGTTTGATAGAATTCGCCTGTGAAGGCATCTGGTCCTGGATTCCTATTTGTTGAAAGGTTTTTAATCACAGTTTCAATTTCAGTGCTTGTGATTGGTCTGTTTATATTGTCAATTTCTTCCTGGTTCAGTCTTGGAAGGTTGTGCTTTTCTAAGAATTTGTCCATTTCTTCCAGGTTGTCCATTTTATTGGCATATAGTTGCTTGTAGTAATCTCTCATGATCCTTTGTATTTCTGCAGTGTCAGCTGTTACTTCTCCTTTTTTATTTCTAATTCTATTGATTTGAGTCTTCTCCCTTTTTATCTTGTTGAGTCTGGCTAATGGTGTATCAATTTTGTTTATCTTCTCAAAGAACCGGCTTTTAGTATTATTGATCTTTGCTATTGTTTCCATCATTTCTTTTTCATTTATTTCTGATCTGATATTTATGTTTTCTTTCCTTCTGCTACCTGTGGGGTTTTTTAGTTCTTCTTTCTCTAATTGCTTTAGGTGTAAGGTTAGGTTGTTTATATGAGATGTTTCTTGTTCCTTAAGGTAGGATTTTATTGCTATAACCTTCCCTCTTAGAACTGCTTTTGCTGCATCCCATAGGTTTTGGGTTGTCGTGTTTTCATTGTCATTTGTTTCTAGGTATTTTTTGATTTCCTCTTTGATTTCTTCAGTGATCTCTTGTTTATTAAGTAGTGTATTGTTTAGACTCCATGTGTTTGTATTTTCTACAGATTTTTCCTGTAATTGATATCTAGTCTCATAGCATTGTGGTCAGAATAGATACTTGATACGATTTCAGTTTTCTTAAATTTACCAAGGCTTGATTTGTGACCCAAGATATGATCTATCCTGGAGAATGTTCCATGAGCACTTGAGAAGAAAGTGTAATCTGCTTTTTTTGGATGGAATGTCCTATAAATATTAATTAAGTCCATCTTGTTTAATATATCGTTTAAAGCTTGTGTTTTCTTATTTATTTTAATTTTGATGAGCTGTCCATTGCTGAAAGTGGGGTGTTAAAGTCCCCTACTATGATTGTGTTACTGTCAATTTCCCCTTTTATGGCTGTTAGCATTTGCCTTATGTATTGAGGTGCTCCTGTAAATATTTACAATTGTTATATCTTCTTTTTGGATTGATTCCTTGATCATTATGTAGTGTCCTTCTTTGTCTCTTGTAATAATCTTTATTTTAAAGTCTATTTTTTCTGATACGAGAATTGCTGCTCCAGCTTTCTTTTCATTTCCATTTGCATGGGATATCTTTTTCCATCCCCTCACTTTCAGTCTGTATGTTTCCCTAGGTCTCAAGTGCGTCTCTGTAGACAGCATATATACGGGTCTTGTTTTTGCATCCATTCAGGCAGTCTAAGTCTTTTGGTTGGAGCATTTAATCCATTTTCATTTAAGGTAATTATTGATATGTATGTTCCTATTACCATTTTCTTAATTTTTTTGGGTTTGTTATAGTAGGTATTTTCCTTCTCTTGTGTTTCCTTCCTAGAGAAGTTCCTTTAGCATTTGTTGTAAAGCTGTTTGGTGATGCTGAATTCTGTTAGCTTTTGCTTTTCTGTAAAGGTTTTTATTTCTCTGTCAAATCTCAATGAGATCCTTGCTGGGTAGAGTAATCTTGGTTGTAGGTTTTTCCCTTTCATCACTTTAAACTCTGGCTTGCAGAGTTTCTGCTGAAAGATCCGCTGTTAACCTTATGTGGATTCCCTTGTATGTTATTTGTGGGTTTTCCTTTGCTGCTTTTAATGTTTTTCTTTGTATTTAATTTTTGATAGTCTGACTAATATGTCTTGGCATGTTTCTCCTTGGATTTATCCTGTATGGGAGTCTGCACTTCTTGGACTTGATTGACTATTTCCTTTCCTATATTTGGGAAGTTTTCAACTATAATGTCTTCAAATAATTTCTCAGTCCCTTATGTTTCTCTTCTTCTTCTGGGACCCTTATAATTCTAATGTTGGTGCATTTAATGTTGTCCCAGAGGTCTCTGAGACTGTCCTCAATTCTTTTCATTCTTTTTTCTTTATTCTTCTCTGCAGTAGTTATTTACACTATTTTATCTTCCAGGTCACTTATCCGTTCTTCTGCCTCAGTTATTCTGCTATTGATTCCTTCTGGAGAATTTTTAATTTCATGAATTGTGTTGTTCATCATTGTTTATTTGCTCTTCAGTTCTTCTAGGTCCTTGTTAAATATGTCTTGTATTTTCTCTATTCTATTTCCGAGATTTTGGGTCATCTTTACTATCATTATTCTGAATTCTTTTTCAGGTAGACTGCCTATTTCCTCTTCGTTTGTTTGGTCTAATGGGTTTTTACCGTGCTCTTCATCTGCTGTGTGTTTCTCTGTCTTCTCATTTTGCGTAACTTACTGTGTTTTGGGTCTTCTTTTCACAACCTGCAGGTTCGTAGTTCCTGTTGTTTCTGGTGTCTGCCCCTAGTGGCTTAGGTTGGTTCAGTGGGTTATGTAGGCTTCCTGGTGGAGGAGACTAGTGCCTGTTTTCTGGTGGAGGAGGCTGGATATTGTCTTTCTGGTGGGCAGGTCTGCGTCTGGTGGTGTGTTTTGGGGTGTCTGTGACCTTATTATGATTTTAGGCAGCCTCTCTACCCTCTCTGTTGTATTCCTGTCTTGCTAGTTGTTTGGCATGGGGTGTGTAGCACTGTAGCTTGCTGGTCGTTGAGTGGAGCTGGGTCTTGGTATTGAGATGGAGATCTCTGGGAGTGCTTTCGCGGTTTGATATTACGTGGAGCCAGGAGGTGTCTGATGGACCAATGTCCTGAATTTGGCTCTCCCACCTCAGAGGCACAGTCCTGATGCCCGGCCGGAGCATCAAGACCCTGTCATCCACACAGCTCAGAATAAAAGGGAGAAAAAAAGAAAGAAAGAAAGAAAGAAAAAAAAATACAATAAAATAAAGTTATTAAAATAAAAAATAATTATTAAAAACAACCAAAAACATTTTAAAGTAATAAAAAGAAAGAAAGAAAGAAAGAAGGAGCAACCAAACCAAAAAACAAATCCACCAATGATAACAAGCACTAAAAACTATACTAAAAGAACAAAAAAACAAAAAAACGTACCGACAGAACCGTAGGACAAATGGTAAAAGCAAAGCAGTACAGACAAAATCACACACAGAAGCATACACATACACACTCACAAAAAGAGAAAAAGGAAAATCATATATATATCATTGCTCCCAAAGTCCACTGCCTCCATTTGGGATGATTTGTTTTCTGTTTAGGTATTCCACAGATGCAGGGTACAAGTTGATTGTGGAGATTTAATCTGCTGCTCCTGAGGCTCACGGAGAAATTTCCCTTCCTCTTCTTTGTTTGCACAGCTCCTGGGGTTCAGCTTTGGATTATGCCCCGCCTCTGCATGTAGGTCACCTGAGGGCATCTGTTCTTCGCTCAGGCAAGACAGGGTTAAAGGAGCAGCTGATTAGGCAGCTCTGGCTCACTCAGGCTGGGGGGAGGGAGGGGTACGGATGCACGGTGAGCCTGCAGCGGCAGAGGCCGATGTGACGTTGTACCAGCCTGAGGCGCACCGTGTGTTCTCCCGGGGAAGTTGTCCCTGGATCACGGGACCCTGGCAGTGGCAGGCTGCACAGGCTCCTGAGAGGGAAGGTGTGGAGAGTGACCTGTGCTTGCACACAGGCCCGTTGGTGGCTGCAGTAGCAGCCTTAGCGTCTCATGTCCGTCTCCAGAGTCCACGCTGATATCCGCGGCTCGCGCCCACCTCTGGAGCTCCTTTAGGCGGCGCTCTTAATCCCCTCTCCTCGCGCACCACGAAACAAAGAGGCAAGAAAAATCTCTTGCCTCTTAGGCCGTTACAGACTTTTTCCCGGACTCCCTCCTGGCTAGCTGTGGTGCACTAGCCCCCTCAGGCTGTGTTCACGCAGCCAACTCGAGTCCTCTCCCTGGGATCTGACCGAAGCCCGAGCCTCAGCTCCCACCCCCTGCCCACCCTGGCGGCTGAGCAGACAAGCCTCTCGGGCTGGTGAGTGCTGCGGCACCGATACCCTGTTCGGGAGTCTCTCTGCTTTGCCCTCTGCACCCCTGTTGCTGTGCTCTCCTCCATGGCTCTGAAGCTTCCCCCCACCACCTGTCCCCGCCAGTGAAGGGGCTTCCTAGTGTGTGGAAACCTTTCCTCCTTCACAACTCCCTCCCACTGGTGCAGGTCCCATCCCTATTCTTTTGTCTCTGTTTTTTCCTTTTTCTTTTGCCTTACCCAGGTACGTGGGGAGTTTCTTGCCTTTTGGGAGGTCTGAGGTCTTCTGCCAGCATTCAGTAGGTGTTCTGTAGGAGGTGTTCCACATGTAGATGTATTTCTGATGTATTTGTGGGGAGGAAGGTGATCTCCACTTCTTACTCTTCCGCCATCTTGAACAGCCTCACCACCACTTTATTTTAAATTTATTTACTTCATCATAGGTAACTTTTTTAGGTAATCTTTTTTTTGAATATTTGAATTTTATTTATTGTTTTATACAGAAGGTTCTTATTATCTATTTTTTTCAGTTGCTATTTGCTTTTTTTTTGAAGTGTTGAATTTTATTTTATTTATTTTTTTATACAGCAGGGTCTTATTAGTTATCCATTTTATACATATTAGTGTATACATGTCAATCCCAATCTCTCAATTCATCACACCATCCCACCCCCACCACTTTCCCCCCTTGGTGTCCATATGTTTGTTCTCTACATCTGTGTCTCTATTCCTGCCCTGCAAACCAGTTCATCTGTACCATGTTTCTAGGTTCCACATATATGCGTTAATATACGATATTTGTTTTTCTCTTTTTGACTTATTTCACTCTGTATGACAGAATGAAGAGGATGTGGTACATATATACAATGGAATATTACTCATCCATAAAAAGGAACGAAATTGGGTCATTTGTAGAGACATGGATGGATCTAGAGACTGTCATACAGAGTGAAGTAAGTCAGAAATAGGTAACTTTTTAAACCACTTTAAATCCTTTTGGAAACAAGGACAGGCGTAAATAGAAAAAGATCCAGGAACTGTATTAGGTGCTTTGCATAATAAATCCCTAATTCTCATAACAACACTACAAGGTAGTTATTATTATCCTCTTTTTACAATTGAGGACACTGAGGCTTGGAGAGGTCAAGTAATTTTCTCAAGGTTATATAGCAAATAAATGTAGATTCAGAATTCAAACCAAGGTCTGTTGGTGTTATAATCTTTGTGGTTCCTGGTGCTTCTTTAAACCATACTGGATGAGGTTCTTTATCCGGGTCCTTTTAAGGATAGCAGAAAGAGTAGCTGAGAAAGAAACTGGACCCATAATAGGGGAACAATTATATACATTGTTCCTAATGGCCAATATACAAATATAGTAACTACAGACTATGTAAAACCATCACTATCATGTGATTTTAGTGTTAACCCATTGATTCACCAAACATAGAGAGTCTACCATGTCAGGCACTGCACTAGGTGCTGAGGGTACAATGACAAATGGGATCTGGTCCCTGGCCCTTAACACCTCCTGTGGGAGTTAGCTAGCAAGTCTTTCTGGTCTGCAGCCTGGACATCTGTTGCACCCGGAGTAATATCTAGTCCATTTCTTCATCCCATGCTGGTTAATGCTCGACTGTTTTGTTTCAAAGCTGATCATTTATGATTAACTAGTAGCAACTTCTTGGAGTGTTGTTTTAAAGATTATGGGGCTATATCTGGAATCAGTGGCAGAGTGCAGTGACTAATTAGCCATGCTTGCCATGGGGGCAGGAGGGAGAAATGAAGGCAAACAAGCCATGTACTTGTCATACCTGAACTAGTTGTCCAGAATGATCTGTTTCTCTCTGCAGTTGTTATAAATGACACCGACAGTGTTTTATTGCTTGAGTTCACCATATCTTAAATTGCTGCATAAGTTATTTTCCTCCTGGGAAGTCCTGGAGTAAAGAAATCCACTTAACTTGGTTGAGACATAGTTTCTGAAACATATTTTTTGTCCAAGGGATCTTGTGTTTTCATCATTGCTAATTGCACAATCCATATTAATGCTGGATGTATCACTTTGCCCCTGTCCACCATCACTGCCCATGAGTGCCTTTAATTTCCCAGTGTTGTTGTAGTGACTTTTGTTGGGAAAGAAAAGTCCTGGGCTGAATGCTACTCTGTTCTATGGAAGCCCTTTATTCAATATTTTCTTCTTCTGTCTTGCTACCTAAAATTCCTCTTGCTGCCACACTGGAGTTAAAAATGGTCACTTGTTGTCTGTCTGGAGTTTTACTGTTTAACTTTTTCAAGACCACACACAAATGAGTCCTTGTATCTCTGGGGTAGCTCTGTTCAATCTGTTTGTTGGATGAAAGCATGCTAATTAATGAAAAACTTCCCCTAAGAAGTTAATCCTCAAATGGTTGTTGCCTCATGGGAAATGCAGGTTTCTCTCTGTCCACCTGTGGTTACATCTCTGGCCATGGAGGGTAAGGAGGTGATGGTAGTTGTGCTACAGGATGGTATAGTCACGGAAAGAGTATTGCCTTTGGAGTCACTAGCTCTATGTGAAGTTCTGGTACCATTGCTTGGTTGCTATGTAAACTTAAGTGAATCACTTAAACTCTGAACGCCAGTTGACTCAATTATAAATGATGATTATAATAATAATTCTGACTTTCCTTCTATAGAGAGTTGTTGAGAGGACTAAATGGGATGATATATGGAAAGCACCTTTGCAAAGATAAGTTTTTACTATGGTTTTCCCATTGCTCTTGTCTTAACCAGATGCAATATGTGAAATACAGTCTTTCTTGCAGCTTTTCCAGGTATGCTTTTTATGAAAAGCTCATAGACAAAACCCCGGATACTAAGTCCACCTTGGTTTTGATGGTAGACTTCCTCTTGTTTTTTCTTTCACCACTTCCTTTTTTAATCATTATTCATAGATTTTAAGCATAGTGTTGACCCTAATTCATAAATTGTACCGCGGTGTTAATGACTTTTAACAAGTCTGTGGAGAGAAGGAAAAAAGAGATGCTCTTCTGTCCTACAAAACTTTAAACAAATTTTAGTTAAATAAATGCTTCAGATAACTGAGGCTCTGGAAGAAATGAGAATATAAGAGCAAAAAGTAGAGTGTTAGAATACAATTATTTATTTGGCAAAATGTTAAGGGTCTATACTCTGTGCCTTATCTTAAGTGAAGATGTGAGGAGTTATAAGGTGGGATCCCATTGCATACTGCATAGCTTTCTGCTATCTCACTGACTCTGTCTCACTTGCTCCTTTTTTTTCTGTCAACTTCTCTTTCCTTTTTGGAACAAGGGTCTAATTCCTTGTTTACACTCAGACCTCCTCCTAAGAAAGACTTGTTGCTCAACGCCAGTGAGTGAGTCAGCAGACAGCCTCCCCCTGTCAGCTCCTTCAGGGTCTGCTTCAGCAGCAGGATGGCACCTCACCTGAGGCCACACCCTTCCCAGGGTGACACACATCCAGTGACTGAGTGAGGTGGAAGTATAAAGGCTGGGCTATTTCAGCCTCATGTGAGACACTCTGATGGGCACCACTCACTCCAGAGCTCCCAGCCTGGTTAGCTGAGGCTTTGTTGGGCCTGCATCACAGGTCAGGTTCTTCCTCTGCCCAATCCTGCTTCCTTCTCCTTCCTTTCACAGATATTGATCCCTAAGAGTTACTTTAAAAAAATTTTTAACTTTATTGATGTATAACTTACATATTATATATATTCACCCTTTTAAAGTGTACAACTCAGTGGTTTTTAGTATATTCAAAAAGTTGTGCAACCATCATTACTATCTAATTCCAGAACATTTTCATGATCCCCAAAAGAAACTCCATACACGTTAGCAGTCACTCCACGTTACCCCCTCCCCCAACCTCTGGCAACCCTTAATGTACTTTCTGCCTCTATAGACCTGTCTATTCTGGATCTTTCATCTGAATGCAATCATATGTGGCCTTTTGTGATTGGCTTCTTTCACTTAGCATAATTGTTTCAAGGTTTATCCATGTTATACCACGTATCAGTACTTCATTCCTTTTCATGGGTGAATAATATTCCAAAGTGTAGTATATAGACCTACTACCTTTTGTTTATTCATTCATCAGTTGATGTACATTGGGTTGTCCTAATAAACATCTTGGGCCCCAAACTCTATATCATCATCTACTTCTGAAGAGCATAACCTGCAAACTACCCTCACTTGGGGCCCTAGGACCTCATCTTCTGCACCAGTGGGGGTTATCAAGGAATTCTTCCAATAGAGATGGTTCTTCCCAAAGAGAAATTTTAGTACCAGATGCCAAGATAATTAAAAGTTCTCCATCTTGTTAGAATAAGTACTGTAGGCCAACCTGTTGGCGACTTGATCTTAGAGTAGGCACGTTTGGGGAAGAGGTTAAGTGTAGTTGAAATCTGGTGAAAAAAGGAGAAGATAGAAGGGCCAGGTGAGAGGGGAGGGCAGCAGGACCAGTAGGGGCTACATTGTAAATGGCAGTTATGCCATGATGAGATATTTGAACCCTTCCTGTAGCAGTGGGGACTCATGGAAGGCAGGTGAGGTGTGAGCAGGTATGCCCTCACTTCATTTGTGGATTACAAGTGGTGGGCAGCTCTTCTATCTTAGAAGATTATTACAAGAAGATTGTGAGTTGGCCAAAGTCTGAGTGAGGGAAGTTGTTGGAGTTTAAGAGATGAATTGTGGGCTGAAGAAGGAGTCAGAATGAATATCACAGGTAGGGAAGATGCATATGAGACTCCAGGAAAAGTGGAAAGGAAGCATGCACATGTGGCATGTTGGAAAGAATATGGGCTTGGAGTCTGATACACCTGGGTTTTTATTCCTCTTTCATCCTTTATTAGCTCTGTGACTTTTGGCAGATTACCTAACTTCATCTTAAAGAGGAGGCTAATAATCCTTACCTCTCAGCATTTTGTTGTGAATTTGAAATGATGTAGCCTATATAAGGTAACCAGCTCCTCTTAGCTCACTTCCTCTGTCCTCCTAACCAGGGAAGATGTGAGAGGCAGGACCCAGGGTGGAGGTGCAGAGTCAGGTCATCAGGTAACCAAGGGCAGAGGGCAGTGATGGTTAGGGGAGCTGGGGACCAAGGAATAGGAAGTGGGTATGAGAAGAGGCCCAGAATCCAGGGAATCTCAGGGCTGGACCCAGGCAGGAGCACGTCTGTATGGATAACATTTCTCTGGAGCTTTGTCCTTTTTGAAAGTTCAGAACAATCTCTCTATGACCCACCAACTCAGGCCTCTGTGCAACTTCAAATGGTGGCCACTGGGTCCATTTGGATGGGGGAGCCTGACACACCTCACAATTTTAGACCTCTTAGAGCAGGATGAGGTGAAGACAAAGGCTGTGTTTGGCAGGTACAACTGCCTAATGCTAAAGAGTTTGTATCAGCTATCTCCTTCCTTTCTTGCTTTACTTTTACTTTTTCAAACTCTCTTTCACTGACACATGTTGTTTTTTAAAACAGTTATTTTGCATCTGCTACTTTTCAGTTCCAAGTGATATATGGTTGGATTCCGTGACCTCCGAAGCTCCTTGCCATCCCGTGATGCTGGGACTGAAAATCAGGCAGAGTTTAGCAGCTGCTTCCTGAGCCATTTTGGACACTTGCCATCTCAGAAGTTAATCTCATCCATCTCAGAGTCTGCCACTTAGCTGTATGGAGATACTGCCAGCCTCCGAAAACACTAAAACGGTACAGAAAACTGTGTATTTGACCACTTGGGGAATCACTAATCTTCTGTGTGGAGACACTGCCAGGCTCTAGAAACCTGAAAATGGTACAAAACCTGTGTGTTTGACCTTTTGGGTTTACTCACTGGCACCTCCACATTCAAGAGTATAAAGATAATTGAGTATGTAATAAGGACCCGGAGGCCACACAAAAACATCAAGTATAATACTTTCTTTCTTTGATGCTTAACCAGAATTTGTGGGTATGTGGTTGTCTTGTATTCACTTATTTGGTAAACATTTGCCCAGTGCTTCTGAATACCCTGAACCATGCCAGGAGCTGCACATAAAAAGAGATGAAGCACAGCTTCTGGACTGAAGGGGCTTACAGAGTCCAGGGAGGAGGTGGACACAATAGTTGGAGCACAAATGACACAGGTTCTGTTACAGAGGTGTAATAGAGTCAGAATGGACTGAGAGTTTTTTGGTGAAGTTCTCAAAATTGACCATAGGAATACACAGTGTGGTGGCTTTGTACTATTTAGCTTAAGGTCTAACAGCTGTAATGAATCTTATTCTATATCACTCGTTCTGGAGCTGCTTCTCTGATGGTCCCCTGACTGATGTACATAGTAAGCCTCAGTTCACCCTGTGTTTGATTGATTAGCATTCCATATTTGGTGATCATGTTAGCTAGCAAAGAATAATGTATTTGCAAATGCCAGCATCTATGAAGGTGGCCCCTTGGGTTGAATTGGAGAATGTTTCAGAATGAAAGAGAGAGATTGCTCAAGACTTCTCATTTTTCCAGCTTTTCATTTGGAAATAGAGATCCTGATCTGCATCACTTTAACTGCTGGCTCTCTCCTCTGCCTTCCCCCATCAGAGACTGAGTTGCATAAACCAGAGACACAGGACTCTCACTCTTCAAAAGTCCCCAGAGAGAAGAGCTTGAACCTGAATGCAGCTCTTGGGGACGGTCTTCCTGGGCCTGCTGCCCCCTTTCAGCTAGCAGTGTAGGAGTCCAGCTACTACCAGAATAGCTCAGGGGGAGGGAGGGGCTATAGCTTTTAGAAAATAAAACAGAATTGAATAGCTGAGCCTTGAGAGAGAACAGGGAAGATACAGGGCTACTCAGTCTTATGTTCAAGGGCTTCCACAGTCTCTCCCCAGTTTGCCTTCCAGGTTATGTACCATCCCTCACCCCCAGAAACAACAAATGACTCCTGGTGAATGAACACGTTGCCATCTTCTGTGCCTTTGTTTGCTGATGCCTCTGCTCCCTCCCTCTGCCGACTCACTCCTACTGACTTAAAGACCAAGCTAAAAGTCACCCTCCGAGACTGGCCTTTAGGCCAGTGCACCTCAGACTTTAAGGTGCATGGGGCTCTTGTACAAGGTCTCACTTGGAGGCCTTGCTAAATTGCAGATCTTAATTCAGTAGGTTTGAGGTGGGGCCTGAGACTGTACTTCTAACAAGCTTTGGGGGATAGAGATGCTATTGGTCTGTGGACCACGCTTTGAGTAGCAAGGCTCTAGATCTCATTTTTCTATTAGGTTTTTTGGGGGTTTTTTCTTTCTTTTTTTTTTTTTCATTGGGGGGAACTTAGGTCTTTAGAAGCTATTTTAAGGGAAGCAAGATATTTTGCCTTGACTCAAGCTAATTTGGCATTGGTAAATTAGTAAATTATTTTGGTAGATATGTAGGGTGACCAATGTCCTGGTTTGCCTAGAATTGTGGGGTTTCCTGGGACATGGGACTTTCAGTGTCTTGGGCAAACAAGGATGAGTTGGTCTTCATAGCTCTGATAGTTTCAGGTGGGTGGGGACCATACATCCCCCTCTTTACAACCTCTACACCAGGTGAGGTCTTAGACAAAATTCTGCTAAGGCTACAAATGTTTATTAGCCAGAAGGTACAAGAACAGTCCTATAACTCATTCTTGAGGCTTTGGGGGCCCATTCTCTGCCTTAGGCACTGTAAGCAGCACTAGTATGATGGGTTCTCTTTAAAGTGAACATAAGGATATTATAGTGATGGAACCAGCCAACCTGGCAGTAGTTCAAGTGACAGGCCTCTGTGGAAAGAGACACAGGACCAAAGGAACACTAGACCTCAGGCACGACACCCAAAATACCAGACTGCTTGGTTAAATTTGTATATTTTATTCAAGCATGGGCGATGGGCTTAGTTCTGCACCCAGTGAGGAGCCATGATGGTTTTAGAGCTTCCTTAGGGGTGTTGCGTTCAGCCAGGCAATCAGCTCTGTGCCTCTCTCAGACTTAATTAGATTCAGGTTTTGTTGGTCTTTTTTGATATTTTGCCTGGAAGATGAGTGGAAGTTCACCTCAAGAAAGGGCCACCACTCAAAGCTATTTTATTCCACACTGCAAAATATCCCAGACAAAATCCCCTTGAGCTTCCTGTATTCTTGTTCAACACCAGGAAGAAAGAGTGGCACAGAATTGGTTTCTTTGGGCTCTGAGGAGCACACAGAACAGCAAGACACGCCCCCCCACCACCATTAGGGTTCAGAGAAGCCAAATCGTGTGGGGCCCTAGGGCTGCATTGGGACAGCTGAAAGTTTTTTTCCTAAGGATCTCTTTCTTATTGAACCTCAGTCTCTTAAAAAACATTTTAAAAAACCACTTCTATTTGTATTCCTGGAAAAAAAAGAGAGAGAGAGAAAAAAACTAGACTATGCTTGCCTCTAGACTTTTCAGAAGGAACCAGCTGGGGGACGGGAGGCTGGGCTGCTGGGATGGAAGTTCTGTGAACAGATTTTTCAGAGCAAGCGTTAGCCTTAGTGAAGCTCTCATCCTCCCTGTGGATTTGTTCGCCAACCTCTGACACCCATTCAGCAAAACAACTTCACCTTTCACCTACTTTCTTTGTTTTCCCGGCTGTTTAGTGTATGCTCTGTGTGCACATGTGAGCAACTCTTGAGGATATTGTTTGCTCATACCATTTCTTCCTCAACAAAGAGAAAGAATAGACATCCTCAGTGAGAATATAAAAGTTAGGAGACCAGGGGGGTGTGAGTATGTTATAGTTGGAAGGGGCACCAAGGGAATGCAGATTGTGGCCCAGTCAGATGGCAGCTCTGGTTTCACACAAAGATCCTTCATTTTATTGATGACGAAACTGAGACTTGGAGAGGAGAAATGGCTGGCAAATGAGTGAGTGGATCTGAAAGAAGCTTTTCTAATGCTCTCAAAAATCATAGAGTCTCGGCGTTGAAAGAGACCTTAAGAATTCCGTATGTAGTCTCAAGTAGATGCTTGAATTCTGGTGTCTAAGTCCTTGTGAAGTGGCCCTATGACCACTGCTGGCCTCATTGAGTAATGGGGCAATCACCACTATTGCAGAAAGTGGGCCTTCTTTCGATGATTTCCTTGGGTGTAGGATATTTTGACTAGGACCATGTTTTGAACTCTCTTTCTGAATACATTAATTTCAATTAGAATTATAGCAATACTGATGAATTTTCATTGAGAAGGTATTTCCTGGATCAAACTTCATTTAACTTTAATCAATTCATTGTAGAACACCTAAGAACCTTTAATTTCCACAAGGGATGAAGCCTCTCCTAAACATAACACTGTTACTTGGGGCAGAATATCTTGTAGCTCTAACTGTTCTGTAGAACGAATTTAGGACAATGTTGATCTGAGCTATGGAGTAAAATTATAAAAAAGGTACATGTAAATTTTTTTTTGAATCAGGTAATATTTTAAATATAATAGAGGAATTTACCACTCAAAGCAACCAATGGAAAACATATTGCTAAGTGAGAAAAGCCATATTTATATAACATAAATCAATTTTTAATTAATACATATTATAAATTATTCTGGGAGGATGTATATAAATATCTTAATGCTTATTTTGTACATGAAGTTTTGGGAGACTTTCATTTTTTATTTTGTTTGTCTGTATTTTCTAAATTATTATATTGAACAATACCCTAACAATGAAAAGTCTCCAAATGAGCAATGATAAATCCTTTAGAAAAATGAAGAATGTTTTTGGTAGGGAGAATAAGCATTATCCCCCCTTTTATCTTCTTTGTAATTCAGGGAGATTCTCATCCTCTGTGAGAAATACATAGCTAAACCATTATTTTCCTTCCTTCTCTGATCAAAATACCTGCCTGCATATCAAGTCTAATCTCCTCTGCCTTATTGTTAAGACCCTGTATAATCTGACCCCATTTTGTCTCTCAGATTTACCTAATGTTGGTCCCCTTCTTTTTGCTTTATAAATTTATTTGTTTATTTTTGGCTGTGTTGGGTCTTCGTTGCTGTGCGTGGGCTTTCTCTAGTTGTGGCGAGTGGGGGCTACTCTTCGTTGCGGTGCACGGGCTTCTCGTCACGGTGGCTTCTCTTGCTGTGGTGCACGGGCTCTAGGTGCTCAGGCTTCAGTAGTTGCAGCACGCAGGCTCAGTAGGTGTGGCACACGGGCTTAGTTGCTCTGCGGCATGTGGGATCTTCCCAGACCAGGGCTTGAACCCGTGTCCCCTGCATTGGCAGGTGGATTCTTAACCACTGTTCCACCAGGGAAGCCCCCCCATTCTTTTTTTTTAATTTAATTTTTTATTTTATATTGGAGTATAGTTGATTTACAGTGTTATGTTAGTTTCAGGTGTACAGCAGAGTGATTCAGTTATACGTTATACATATATCCATTCTTTCTCAGATTCTTTTCCTATATGGGTTTCTACAGAATATTGAATAGGGTTCCCTGTGCTACACAGTAGGTCCTTGTTGATTATCTATTTTAAAGATAGTAGTGTGTACATGTTAATCCCAAACTCCTAATTTCTCTCTCCCTGCCACATTTCCCCTTTGGCAACTGTAAGTTTGTTTTTGAAGTCTGTGAGTCTGTTTTGTAAATGAGTTTATTTGTATCATTTTATTTTTGTAGATTCCACATATAAGTGATGTCATATGATATTTGTCTTTCTCTGACTTACTCCACTTAGTATGATAATCTCTAGGTCCATCCATGTTGCTTCAAATGGCATTATGGTCCCATTCTTATAGCACTCACTCCAGTCAGGTTCATTTCTTATCTCCAGGCCTCTGGTCCTCAAGCTCTTTTCTACTTCAGTGTCTTTATTTTTTTCCAGATTGGAATGTCCTTTCTATCTTTCCAAATTCTAAACTATCTGTTCTACAAGACTCTGTGCTGATTTTTCCCTTTTCTGACTTCCTGGGCGCATTTCTAGTCTATACTTTACCGTTTAATATTTACTGATTTACACTGCTTACCTAGGCTCAGCCCTTGATGCTGAATAGCAGAGGCTAACTTGGCTTGCTGGTTGGAGGGTTTGAATACCTTGAGGACATGCTGAGAGGGAACAAATATCCAGGAATGATGCAGTGAGTTAGAATCCAGAGAAACAGACCAAGTAGACCTCAGTTGGAGTGGCTGAGCAAATGAGCAGTTAGAAAGATGCTAGAGCAAGCAGAGGGGCATGCAGTGTGGATAAGCATAGAGAAGGTGGTAACTTCTTATTCCTCTCACACTGGACTTGGTGTGGTCTGACTGGGCTGGGGACTATTCACCACTGCACACTGATACATTCTTTAAGAGAGCAAAGTAGGGAGTTCTCTGGGGGCCTTCTGGACAACTCTTCTTTTCCATACTACCACATAGTTTGTGCCACTAGAAGTCCAGCTTGATTTAGACTGTTATAACCAATTAGAAGGAACTCAAGCTGGAAGTAACTGAGGCAAAAAGATGCAAATTTAGTTCTTCATGGACTCTAATAACCAAACTTCAGGAAGCATGGCTGTAACTTGGCCTCAGGAATAACTGGGTGCTTAGAGTTGGATGCTACCAAGAATTTTTTTTAATCTTCCTAATCTCTGCTTCTTTCTGCATTTCAATATTCTCTTCTGCAGGCAGCATTCCTCCACATGGTTGTAAATGTAGCCACTAAAGTGTCCTAAAGTTTATATCTTTCAACTTCTACCACCAAAGAGAGACCGATTCTCTTATTCCAGTTAGGAGAATCTCAAAGAAGGGCTCTGGTTAACTCACCTAGGGTCAAGCGCTTCACCTCTAACTAGTCAAATGTGTCAGGGAAGACAAGGCCACATAGGAATTTGCCATGTGGATAGGGGTGGGGTGAGTAGTTCCCATGAGGAGGGGGTTTTGGCCAAACAGTCCCACGGATGTCTAATATAATAGCACAGCAGCAACTGCATGCACGGTAATGCCCAGTACAGGTGTGTCAGTCAGTATGCTGGAAATCAGGAAGGAAGAGCTATGGTGTAGCTTACCACCCTTCCTATTGTTAGAACAGAGTCAACAAGCCTTTATTGAGACTTGCTCCCTGGGGACTTGATAATTGTTGGACTAGCCTTCAACTCTGTACACTGTCATTTTTTTTTCTGTTACGTTAACCCCAGGACCTGCAGCTCCATTCAGACACCCAACAGCCCTGACATTTCTCTGCTCTGCAAAGAACCACTGAAGACTTGCACTGTTTTCTTGGTCTTAATTATGACTGCTAAGTCACTTCATTTCCCAGAGGGAGAATGTGAATGGCACCGACACTGCCAGGTCACTGACAGCCTTAAGCTCTAGATGGAATGTTTCTGGGGAGGAATGTGAGTGAGAAAAGGAGTTGAACACTTCCTTTTAGAGGAAGGCTATTGGCTTATCCTGGATGGTAGCAAAGAGTATAGGAGGAATATTAGCATAAAATGCTTAACTCTGGATAGGTCTTCCCCAGCACTGGGGGCACCAAAGTCAGTAAGTTCCCAATTCATAAGGCTGGTGGCGACTCAGCTGTTAGGAAATAAGATGAGGGATAAAGCTGTGAGGTAGGGAAGGTGGCATGGCATGCAGACTCAGACATGTGTAGGTCCCCTTGTTCCATCTCTCCTTCCTCCGATCTGGCTTCTGCTGGTTGATCTGGGCTCCCCAGCTGCCTACCTACCACCACACCCCTGTTTCTAATAGGTGCTAGGCTTTCGACTCACCACTTTCTTCAGGATTTATGCCTTTGCTTTGTTCTTCTGGCACATGGATTTTTGTTGGACTCTGCAGTGGTCCTTTGAACCTTGTCATTTTTGTGACATATTCTGGAGGTGGTTCATCCAGGTGACCCTTGGCAGCCCAAGCTCCACATCCCCCTGGCACCTGGCTCCAAGCTTACTGGTACAGCTTCCAAATATACTGGGTGGAGCTTCTTTCTTTGCTGGGCCCTCACAGTGCTATACAGGGCTTAATCCAGACTGTATTAGCATTGCCTGTTAACTCATGACTGTGTCCCCTCTAGCTCAAGTCAGACTCATCTCTGTACCCTCAGCATCTGGCACAGAGTCTGGCACAGAGCAGGATCAGCCATGACTGGGAAGTGATTGGGAAAATGCTCACTGTCACCTCTGACTGTGGCCTGGACTTGCTTTACCCTGTTTGTCCTTTGGATTCAGATGTGACTAATCACCACACTCTTTCCTGTTCTCCTTTTCCACCTGCTCTCTGTCCTTTTCCCACCAGTCTGTCTGAGAGAGAGTGCAGTGTAGTGGTTAAGAACATAGATCCTCAGAGACCTTCAAGATGGCGGAGGAGTAAGATGTGGAGATCACCTTCCTCCCCACAAATACATCAGAAATACATCTACATGTGGAACAACTCTTACACAACACTGACTGAAGGCTAGCAGAAGACCTCAGACTTCCCAAAAGATATATATATATATATTTTGTTCCTTTTTCTCTTTTTGTAAGAGTGTATGTGTATGCTTCTTTGTATGATTTTGTCTGTATAGCTTTGCTTTTACCATTTATACTAGGGTTCTGTCTGTCCATTTTTGGTTTTTTTTTTTGTATAGGATTTAGCACTTGTTGTCATTGGTGGATTTGTTTTTTGGTTTGATTGCTCTCTTCTTTTTCAAATTTCTTTTTATTACTTTTCAAGTTTTTAAATTTTTAATAATTATTTTTATTTTGATAAATATATTTTATATTTTCTTCCTTCTGTCCTTCCTCCCTCACTCCCTCCTTTCTTCTTTCCCTCCCTCCCTTCTTCTTTCCCTCCCTCCCTTCTTCTTTCCCTCCCTCCCTCCCTCTCTCTCTCTTTCTCTTTCTTTCCTCCTTTCTTTCTTTCTTTTTCTTTCTTTCTTCTTTCTCTTTTTCTTTCTTTCTTCCTATCTTCCTTCCTTCCTTTCTTCCTTTCTTTATTTCCTTCTTTCCTTCTTTCCTTTTCTTTCCTTCTTCCTTCCTTCCTTCCTCTCTCTCTCTCTCTCTCTCTCTCTTTCTCTCTCTCTTTCTCTCTCTCTTTCTCTCTTTCTTTCATTTCTTTCTTTCTTTTCTTTCCTCCCTTTTCTTCTGAGCCGTGTGGCTGACAGGGTCTTGGTGCTCCAGCCGGGTGTCAGGCCTCTGCCTCTGAGGTGGGAGAGCCAAATTCAGGGCATTGGTCCACCAGAAACCTCCTGGCTCCACATAATATCAAACTGCAAAAGCACTCCCACAGATCTCCATCTCAATGCTAAGACCCACCTCCACTCAACAACCAGCAAGCTACAGTGCTGGACACCCTATGCCAAAAAACTATCAAGACAGGAACACAACTCCACCCATTAGCAGAGAGCCTGTCTAAAATCATAATAAGGTCACAGACACCCTGAAACACACCACCAGACGCAGTCCTGCCCACGAGAAAGACAATATCCAGCCTCATCCACCAGAACACAGGCACCAGTACCCTCCACCAGGAAGACTACACAACCCACTGAACCAACCTTAGCCACTGGGGGCAGACACCAAAAACAACAGGAAATACGAACCTGCAGCCTGCAAAAAGGAGACCCCAAACACAGTAAGCTAAGAAAAATGAGAGGACAGAGAACTATGCAGCAGATAAAGGAGAAGGTAAAAACCCACCAGACCAAACAAATGAAGAGGAAATAGGCAGTCTACCTGAAAAAGAATACAGAGTAACGGTAGTAAAGATGATCCAAAATCTTGGAAATAGAATGGAGAAAATACAAGAAATGTTTAACAAGGACCTAGAAGAACTAAAGAGCAAACAAACAATGATGAACAACACAATAAATGAAATTTAAAATTCTCTAGAAGGAATCAATAGCAGAATAACTGAGGCAGAAGAACGAATAAGTGACCTGGAAGATAAAATAGTGGAAAAAACTGCCGCAGAGCAGTATAAAGAAAAAAGAATAGAAAAAATTGAGGACAGTCTCAGAGACCTCTGGGACAACATTAAATACACCAACATTTGAATTATAGGGGTCCCAGAAGAAGAAGAGGAAGAAAAAAGGGACTGAGAAAATATTTGAAGAGATTATAATTGAAAACTTCCCTAATAGGGGGAAGGAAATAGTTGATTAAGTCCAGGAAGAACAGAGAGTCCCATATAGGATAAATCCAAGGAGAAACACGCCAAGACACATATTAATAAAACTATCAAAAATTAAATACAAAGAAAAAATATTAAAAGCACCAAGGGAAAAACAACAAATAAATACAAGAGAATCCCCATAAGGTTAACAGCTGATCTTTCAGCAGAAACTCTGCAAGCCAGAAGGGAGTCACAGGACATATTTAGAGTGATGAAAGGGAAAAACCTACAACCAAGATTACTCTGCCTAGCAAGGATCTCATTAAGATTTGACGGAGAAATTAAAACCTTTATAGAAAAGCAAAAACTAAGAGAATTCAGCACCACCAAACCAGCTTTACAACAAATGCTAAAGGAACTTTTCTAGGCAGGAAACACAAGAGAAGAAAAAGACTAACAATAACAAACCCAAAACAATTAAGAAAATGGTAATAGGAACATACATATTGATAGCTACCTTAAATGTAAATGTATTAAACGCTCCAACCAAAAGACATAGACTGGCTAAATGGATACAAAAACAAGACTCATATATATGCTGTCTACAAGAGACCCACTTCAGACCTATGGACACATACAGACTGAAAGTGAGGGGATGAAAAAGATATTCGATGCAAAAGGAAATCAAAAGAAAGCTGGAGGGCTTCCCTGGTGGCAGAGTGGTTGACAGTCCGCCTGCCGATGCAGGGGACAAATGCTAACATTTCCCATAAAAGGGGAAATCTACAGTAACACAATCATAGTAGGGGACTTTAAAACCCCACTTTCACCAATAGACAGATCATCAAAATGAAAATAAATAAGGAAACACAAGCTTTAAATGATACATTAAGCAAGATGGACATAATTGATATTTATAGGACATTCTGCCCAAAAAAAGCAGATTACACTTTCTTCTCAAGTGCTCATGGAAAATTCTCTAGGATAGATAATATCTTGGGTCACAAATCAAGCCTTGGTAAATTTAAGAAAATTAAAATCCAATCAAGTATCTTTTCCGAGCACAACGCTATGAGACTAGATATCAATTACAGGAAAAAAAATCTGTAAAAAATATAAACACATGGAGGCTAAACAATACACACTAAATAACCAAGAGATAACTGAAGAAATCAAAGCGGAAATCAAAAAATACCTAGAAACAAATGACAACGAAAACACTATGGGGCTTCCCTGGTGGCGCAGTGGTTGAGAGTCCGCCTGCCAATGCAGGGGACGCAGGTTTGTGCCCCGGTCCGGGAAGATCCCACATGCCGCGGAGCAGCTAGGCCCATGAGCCATGGCTGCTGAGCCTGCGCGTCTGGAGCCTGTGCTCCACAACGGGAGAGGCCACAACAGTGAGAGGCCCACATACAGCAGAAAAAAAAGAAAGAAAACACAATGACCCAAAACCTATGGGATGCAGCCAAAGAAGTTCTAAGAGGGAAATTTATAGCAATACAATCCTATCTCAAGAAACAACCTAACCGTACACCTAAAGCAATTAGAGAAAGAAGAATTAAAAAAACACCAAAGTTAGCAGAAGGAAAGAAATGATAAAGATCAGATCAGAAATAAATGAAAAAAAATGAAGGAAATGATAGCAAAGATCAATAAAACTAAAAGCTGGTTCTTTGAGAAGATAATCAAAATTGTTAAACGAGTAGCCAGATTCATCAAGAAAAAAAGGGAGAAGACTCAAATCAGTAGACGTAGAAATGGAAAAGGAGAAGTAACAACTGACACTGCAGAAATACAAAGGATCATGAGAGATTACTACAAGCAACTATATGCCAATAAAATGGGCAACCTGGAAGAAATGGACAAATTATTAGAAGAGTACAACCTTCTGAGACTGAACCAGGAAGAAATAGACAATATAAACAGACCAATCACAAGCACTGAGATTGAGACTGTGATTAAAAATCTTCCAACAAACAAAAGCTCAGCACCAGATGGCTTCACAGGCGAATTCTATCAAACATTTAGAGAAGAGCTAACACCTGTCCTGCTCAAACTCTTCCAAAATATTGCAGAGGGAGGAACACTCCCAAATTCATTCTACAAGGCTGCTATCACCCTGATACCAAAACCAGACAAAGATGTCACAAAGAAAGAAAACTACAGGTCAATATTACTGATGAACATAGATGCAAAAATCCTCCACAAAATACTAGCAAACAGAATGCAACAGCACATCAAGAGGATCATATACCATGATCAAGTGGGGTTTATCCCAAGAATGCAAGCATTCGTCAATATACGCAAGTCAGTCAATGTGATACACAACATTAACAAATTGAAGGAGAAAAACCATACGATCATCTCAATAGATGCAGAAAAAGCTTTCGACAAAATTTAACACCCATTTATGAGAAAAACCCTCCAGAAAGTGGGCATAGAGGGAACTTACCTCAACATAATAAAGGCCATATATGACAAACCCACAGCCAACGTTGTTCTCAATGGTGAAAAACAGAAACCATTTCCTCTAAGATCAGGAACAAGACAAGGTTGTCCACTCTCACAACTGTTATTCAACATAGGTTTGGAATTTTTAGCCACAACAATTGGAGAAGAAAAAGAATTAAACGGAATCCAAATCAGAAAAGAAGAAGTAAAGCTGCCACTGTTTGCAGATGACATGATACTATACATAGAGAATCCTAAAAATGCTATCAGAAAACTACTAGAGCTAATGAATGAATTTGGTAAAGTTGCAGGATACAAAATTAATGCACAGAAATCTCTTGCATTCTTATACACTAAAGATGAAAAATCTGAAAGAGAAATTAAGAAAACACTCCCATTTACCTTTGCAACAAAAACAATAAAATACCACACACAAAAAAAATATCTAGGAATAAACCTAAGGAGACATAAGACCTGTATGTCGAAAACTATAAGACATTGATGAAAGAAATTATAGATGATATAAACAGATGGAGAGCTATACCATGTTCTTGGATTCGAAGAATCAACATTGTGAAAATGACTATACTACCCAAAGCAATTTACAGATTCAATGCAATGCCTATCAAACTACCACTAGCATTTTTCACAGAACTAGAACAAAAAAATTTCACAATTTGTATGGAAACACAAAAGACCCTGAATAGCCAAAGCAATCTTGAGAAAGAAAAATGGAGCTGGAGGAATCAGGCTCCCAGACTTAAGACTACAAATCTACAGTAATCAAGACCATATGGTATTGGCACCAAAACAGAAATATAGATCAATGGAACAAGATAGAAAGCCCAGAGATAAACCCACGCACATATGGTCACCTTATTTTTGATAAAGGAGGCAAGAATATACAATGGATAAAAGACACTCTTCAGTAAGTGGTGCTGGGAAAACTGGACGACTACATGTAAAAGAATGAAATTAGAACACTCCCTAACACTGTACACAAAAAGAAACTCAAAATGGATTAAAGGCCGAAATGTAAGGCCAGACACTGTAAAACTCTTAGAGGAAATCATAGGCAGAACACTCTATGACATAAATCACAGCCAGATCCTTTTTGACCCACCTCTTAGAAAAATTGAAATAAAAACAAAAATAAACAAATGGGACCTAATGAACCTGAAAAGGTTTTGCACACCAAGGAAACCATAAACAAGACAAAAAGACAGCCCTCAGAATGGGAGAAAATATTTGCAAATGAAGCAAGTGACAAAGGATTAATCTCCAAAATTTACAAGCAGCTCATGCAGCTGAATATCAACAAAACAAACAACCCAATCCAAAAATGAGCAGAAGACCTAAATAGACATTTCTCCAAACAAGACATACAGCTTGCCAACAAACACATGAAAGGATGATCAACATCATTAATCATTAGAGAAACGCAAATCAAAACTACAGTGAGGTATCATCTCACACCAGTCAGAATGGCCATCATGAAAAACTCTACAAACAATAATTGCTGCAGAGGGTGTGGAGAAAAAGGAAACTTCTTGCACTGTTGGTAGGAAGATAAATTGATACAGCCACTATGTAAAATAGTATGGAGTGTCCGTAAAATGTAAAAGTAGAACTACCATACGACCCAGCAATCCCACTACTGGGCATATACCCTGAAAAAACCATAATTCAAAAAGAGTCATGTACCACAATGTTCATTGAAGCTCTATTTACAATAGTCAGGACACGGAAGCAACCTAAGTGTCCATTGACTGATGAATGGATAAAGAAGATGTGGCAAATATATACAATGGAATATTATTCAGCCATAAAAAGAAATGAAATTGAGTTATTTGTAGTGAGGTTGATGGACCTAGAGTCTGTCATACAGAATGAAGTAAGTCACAAAGAGAAAAACAAATACTGTATGCTAACACATATATATGGAATCTAAAAAAAATATATATTGGTTTCGAAGAACCTAGGGGCAGGACAGGAATAAAGATGCAGACGTGGAGAATGGACTTGAGGATATGGGGAGGGTTAAGGGTAAGCTGGGATGAAGTGAGAGAATGGCATGGACATACATACACTACCAAATGTAAAATAGATAGCTAGTGGGAAGCAGCCACATAGCACAGGGAGATCAGCTCAGTGCTTTGTGACCACCTAGAGGGGTGGGATGGGGGGGGAGATACAAAAGAGAGGAGATATGGGGATATATGTATAGCTGACTCGCTTTGTTATAAAGCAGAAACTAACACACCGTTGTAAAGCAATTATACTCCAATAAAGATGTTAAAAAAAACCCAAACAAACAAAGATCCTGGAATAGGATATCTAGTTTTAAATCCTGGCTTTATTAATTATAAGCTGTGCTGTGCAACTGGTGGCAGTTACTTTGCCTCTCTGTACCTCAGTTTCTTCATCTGTCAAGTGGGAATAATAATAATAGGGTCAATCTCATAGGCCTTTGGGAAGATTAAATGTGTTACTATGAGTAATGTAAGTGCTTGGAACAATGTGTGGTATACAGCAGGCATTCTAGAAGTATTAGCTGTCGTTATTGTTCTCTACCTTCACTGCTCAGCTCAGTAAAGGTCATCTGACTTTGTTCCCTCTTGAGTTCTTGGGCTAATCCCCAACGTGCTTTCTCCTTGCACTGAACTTGTGTACCTCAGTCTCATCCTCTGGTCCAGCCAGCCAAATATTTACAAATATTTACCCATGTCTAATCAGCTGGCACTGAGCTACAGCTACAGCCCAGGAAATATCTAGACTCATTCCTTATAAGTGTCAGCATCACCTCCTCTACTCACAGTTCTTTCTTCAGGCCAAGTCCTCATTCAGACCTTGGCCTTTTAATGGCTGATTAGGGGAGCTGTGAAAGAGTAAGGTTTATCTCAGCTGCTAGACCAAAATTTGGCAAACTGTTTTGTAAAGGGCTAGACAGTAAATTTTTTGATTGAAGTATAGTTGATTTACAATGTTGTGTTAGTTTCTGGTGTACAGCAAAGTGATTCAGAAATATATATATATATGTGTATATGTATTATTTTTCATATTCTTTTCCACTATAATTTATTACAAGATAGTGAATATAGTTCCCTGTGCTATACAATAGGACCTTGTTGTTTATCTGTTAATCCCAAACTTCTAATTTATCCCTTCTTCTCTTTCCCCTTTGGTAACCATAAGTTTGTTTTCTATGTCTGTTAGTCTGTTTCTGTTTAGTAAATAAGTTCATTTGTATCATATTTTAGATTTAACATATAAATGAATGATATCATGTGATATTTGTCTTTCTGTGTCTGACTTCACTTAATATGATAATCTCTAGGTGCATCCATGTTGCTGCAAATGACATTATTTCATTCTTTTTTATGACTAAGTAGTATTCCATTGTGTGTGTGTGTTTATATATATATCACATCTTCTTTATGCATTCCTTTGTAGATGGACATTTAGGTTGCTTCCATGTCTTGGTTATTGTAAATAGTGCAGTGAACATTGGGTTGCATGTATCTTTTTGAATTAGAGTTTTCTCTGGATATGTGCCCAGGAATGGGATTGCTGTATCATATGGTAATTCCACTTTTAGTTTTTTAAGGAACCTCCATACTATTCTCCACAGCAGCTGTACCAATTTACATTCCCACCAGCAGTGTAGATGGGTTTCCTTTTCTTCACACCCTGTCTATCATTTATTATTTGTGTGTGTGTGGCATGCGGGCCTCTCACTGTTGTGGCCTCTCCCGTTGCAGAGCACAGGCTCCGGATGCGCAGGCCCAGCGGCCATGGCTCATGGGCCCAGCCGCTCTGCGGCATGTGGGATCTTCCCGGACCAGGGCACGAACCCATGTCCCCTGCATTGGCAGGCGGACTCTAAACCACTGCGCCACCAGGGAAGCCCTGTACACTTTTTAAAGGTGGCCATTCCAACTGGTGTGAAGTGATATCTCATTGTAGTTTTGATTGGCATTTCTCTAATAATTAGCAATGATGAACATCTTTTCATGTGCCTATTGGCCATCTGTATGTCTTCTTTGGAGAAATGTCTATGTAGGTCTTCTGCCCACTTTTTGATTGGGTTGTTTGTTTTTTTTGGTATTGAGTTGTATGTGCTCTTTGTATATTTTAGAAATTAAGCCCTTATTGGTCGCATAATTTTCAAATATTTTCTCCAGTATTTAGGTTGTCTTACCTTTTTGTTTATGGCTTCCTTTGCTGTGCAAAGGCTTATAAGTTTGATTAGGTCCCATTTGTTTATTTTTGCTTTTATTTCTGTTGCTTTGGGAGACTGACCTAAGAAAACATAAGTACGATTTATGTCAGAGAATGTTTTGCCTGTGTTCTCTTCTAGGAGTTTTATGATGTCATATCTTATAGTTAAGTCTTTAAGACATTTTGAGTTTATTTTTGTATATGGTGTGAGGGTGTGTTCTAACTTCATTGATTTACATGCAGCTGTCCAGCTTTCCCAACACCACTTGCTAAAGAGACTATCTTTTCTCCATTTTATATTCTTGTCTCCTTTGTTGAAGATTAATTGACTGTAGGTGAGTGGGTTTATTTCTGGGTTCTCTATTCTGTTTCATTGATCCATTTGTCTGTTTTTGTGCCAGTTTTTGACCACTGTAGCTTTGTAGTATTGTCTGGAGGGTTATGCCTCCAGCTTTGTAAATATTTTAGGCTTTGCAGGCCACACATGATCTCTGTCTCCTCTCCTCCTCTTCCTCTTCCTTCTTCTTTATATTTTATTTCTTTATTTATTTTTGGCTGCATTGGGTCTTCGTTGCTACGTGTGAGCTTTCTCTAGTTGTGGTGAGCAGGGGCTACTCTTCGTTGTAGTGCACGGGTTTCTCAGTGTGGTGGCTTCTCTTGTTGTGGAGCATGGGCTCTAGGCATGTGGGCTTCAGTAGTTGCAGCATGTGGGCTCAGTAGTTGTGGCTTGTGGGCTCTAGAGTGCAGGCTCAGTAGTTGTGGCGCACAGGCTTAGTTGATCTGTGGCATGTGGGATCTTCCCAGACCAGGGCTCAAACCTGTGTCCCCTGTATCGGCAGGCGGATTCTTAACCACTGTGCCACCAGGGAAGTCCCCTCTTCCTTCTTCTATACAACTCTTTAAAAATGCAAAAACCATCCCTAACTTGAAGGCTGTATTAAATGAGGTTACAAGCCACATTTTGTCGTCAGCTCATAATTTGTGGACTCCTGTGCTAGGTAGTAAGTTCCATGAGGGCAGGAACAAATCTGTCTCATTATCCTTACGGTCTAGTGCTAGCCTGGCACATGATAGGTCCTTGATTAGTACTTCTTGAATGAATGAATAAACGAATAAATGGGTTCAAACAAGTCTCTCTCTTCCAAAGTTAAGAGACAGAATTCCTGTGTAAGCTCTATAGTGAATAGGAGAACCCCAGGGAAGCTTGCTATTAAGTTGGCTCCTTGCTCTATCTGCAGTTGCCAAAGCGCACAGGTGCTTTCCATGGAGTATGCCTTAGCCTAAGTATTGATACCTACCTGCAATTCCACCCCTATCTTCTAGCTGAGAACCGAGCCTCCCTGCAGCCTCAGTTCCATACTAAACTGTACTAGTAGTGTGCTGGTAAATGTTTAACAACCAGCTACACAACAAAGTAAACAATTCCTGATTTATAGCATTTGCCAATTTCCATGGTGTCAGTACTTCCACCCTGGCCAATTTCATGCTATAAATGTGAAGCCACTAAACTTGAAGCTGGGAAGAGATATGCACAATCAGCTGTCTGTAGCTGTAGCATGCCATTAAACCATACCCCCCGCCCTGCTCACTCCTGCAGTCCTAAGGACCACACACCTCCTGGGAGAAAACTTGAAAGAAACCTTAGTTCCCACAATTCCTGAGAAGAGAAGACTGGGCTCTTCTCTGTGTTTTGGTGGATGAGTACCATTATCTTGCCTTCCAAGATTTCCTGGATTTAGGCCTTTGCCTGCTTTGATCCCCAACCCCTGACTGCTTATCTGACCCCCTGGCTCCCTGGTTCTTGCAGAACACAGATGGCTGTACACTTCCTGATCCACCCTGGCTTCCTGGCTGTCAGATTTCTGACATGCTTTTGAGCACAGAGAAGCATAGCCACTCTACCTCCTGCAGGGTCTTCTGGTTTTCAGGCTGTGATCTGCTTTGGCCGCTCACTTCAGTTCTTACAGCACACCTCTCTTGTCTGCCGGGAGGTTAACTCTCATCCTACCAATTGGGAGCTTAGTTCCCAGCTCAATTCTTCTTGCTCTGTCTTGGCTTCTGTCTAATTAGTACCATTTGCCTCTAAACCTGTACATAATTTTCACCTTCACTGATTCACACAAAAAGTAATTACTGGGTACTTTCTGTGTACCAGGCTCTGTCTAGGTACTGGGGATACCTCAGTGAACAAAACAGGTAGGATTCTCTGTCCTTGGGGAACTTATAAGAAAGTGTGAGGAAACTCATATTAAACAATAAGAGTAATAAATAAATAAAATATTACAAAAGAAGGTGATCAGTAGGATGGAAAAAGTGAGCAGGGAAAGATGGGTTGACAGTGCTGATAGGAGGCACATGGTTAGAGTGGCCTCTTTGAGAAGGTAACATTTGAGCAAAGCCTTAAAAAGCATTCCATGTATCCTCTACTCTCATACACATCTACTCATCATCAACATCTGGTCATACAGGTATGTAGCTCACCTCAGCCTGAAAACTTCCGGGACTTTGTTTCTCACAGAGGGACTACTTCCTATAAGAGAGAAGCAGAAAATATTGTAATTATATGCTTGGGCTTTGGTATAGGAAACGTGGCTTTGAATCCTTGCTCTGTGGCCAATTAGGGCGGCTGTTGAGGTTTACATAATCTCCTGGACAATGGGTTTCTTGAGGGCAGGGACTGGATCTGTCTTGTTTACCCTATAGCCCCCATGCCTAGTAGTATCTGGCCTCTGTCAATACTAACTGATGAGTTCAGAGCTAAGTCTCTGGTTTGCTTATTAGCCCTATTGTCCTGGGAAAATTCCTTGCTGAGATTTCAATTCCTCATATGTAAAATGGGGATGTTAATAATGATAATAGCAGTATCTAGCCCATACCAGTATCCACCTAATAGGGTTGCTGGGTGAGTTAAATTGTAACAATTTATAATGCATGTAGAGCACTTGGCACAGTGCCCAGTACATGGTGAGCACTTACTAAACAAACATTAGGAATGGTCACTGTGTTAGAGTCAACATCAGGAGTTAGTGTTCTCCAATTTAAGAGACATTATTATGGAAAGATTCCTTGCTTCCCTCATAACTTGGTGCCATCAACCAAGCCTGCACAGTGCCTGTTATAACCTCTGAGGAAGTATGAGAGGTGTGCATGGGGTAGACAGTGGGTAGGGGCTGCTGAGGAGACTTGGGGAAGAGGAGAGAGCCCAGGTAGCAGGACTGAGGGGGTCCCTGGAGCACCGTGGCCAGGACAGAGGCTGTTGTATAAACAGGCAGGCACTCAGCCAGAATTGGGAAGTGGAGTTGCAGTGTCCAGATAATAACACAGAGCAAGGGGATTAATGGAATGTTAGCTGAGATTAAAGAGAGTAATTTTCTTTAGGGCATGGGCATCACTGGTGGGGTCTGGAAACAAGGCCTAGACCATGTGTCCTATGCCAGGGTCTTTCTTCCTCTTAAAGTGTACTCTCAGCCCCAGTTTCCGGGCTTTCCCAGCAGCTCCCAGCATTTGCTGAACTGACTCTCGTCTCTTTGATTGCTCCCGTCTGGTCTCCTAGGTTTGTTTCTCATGAAGACATCAGTCTGGATGAGGACCCCTGCTGTCTCTATGGGCACAGCCAGGGGCACCACTTGCTAACTCATTAGGAATGTAACCACCACTGCAGTGGTTCCCAGTGAGTGTAGACAGTCGTTAACACTGTTATACAGAAGGCAGCATCCTGACCAAACAGGCCCAAGCAGAAGAGGCATCTCTTCCTACTAGGCTCCTGGCTGGAAGCAGATGTTTTATGGAAGTCAGTTGCCATCCAGATAGTCGGCAGCATTTGTTTAGAAGCCGCTGCACGTCTGTCCCTGTGATGAGGGAGATAGCATTTCAATGCAGAAAAGATAACGAACCTCATCAAAATCTCTGATTACTTCCTGAGGATTGATTCCTAGAAGTGGCTTTAAGGGTAAAAACACTTTTAAGGCTCTTGATACATATTGCTATATTGCCTTCCAAAAAGAACATACTGATTCACGTGCCCTTTTATTGCATTTGATTGTGCCCATTTTATCATACCAGTACTATTATTAAAAGTTTTAAAATATGTGTAACGGAGAGGCAAAGTGACATTTCTTTGATTAAATCTTTATGTTTTTTAATTAACAGGGGCATGAACATTTTGAAATGTTTGTTTGCTATGGAGATAGTACTTGGTATCCTCTCCAGGGTAGGTCTGGAGGTATATTGACTAGATATATTTCTGGCTGAATTTTATTTATGTTATTTATTTTTAAAATACCCATACAGTAAAATTTACTTTTGTTGTTATATAGTTTTGTGATTTTGACAAGTACACAGAGTCATGTAGCTAAGACAATCAGAATATGAACAGTTTTCTCCCTCATCCTTTATGCTGCCTCTTTGTAGCAAAACCCTCCACCAACTCTTAGCCCCGGGCAACTACTGATCTCTTCTATGCCCCTATATTTTTGCTTTTTCCAGAATGATATGACAGTACATTTAATAGAGCAAAAATTTAAAAATTTAAGTCCAACTTATCAATATTTTTCTTTTATATATTGTGCTTTGTTGTCCTGCTAAGAACTCTTTGCTTAACCCAAGGTCACAAATATTTTCTTCTAAAAGTTTTCTAATTTTACATTTTACATTTATGTCTATAATCCATTTTGTTAAATTTTGTGCAAGGTGTGAGGTGTTGGCCAAGATTCATGTTTTTGTTGTATATTGATGTCCATTTGTTCTGTCTCCGTTACTAAAAAATCTAACTTTTTCTATTTAATTGCCTTTGTACCTCTGTCAAAAATCAGTTGGCCTTATATGGTTTTTTCCTGGCCTCTCTATTCTGTTTCATTGATCTTTCTTATCTTCATTATCACCTGGTCTCGATTATAGTAAGTTGCTATCTTTTATCTCTTCCAGAATGACATACAAACACCATCATGTAGTATATAAAATTTAAGTCTGGCTTGTTTCACTTAGAATAAAGAATGAATGTCTTCGAGATTCATTCAAGTTGTTGTGTATGTTAATCTTTCATTTGTTTTATTGTTCAATAGTATTTCATTATATGGATGTACTAGAGATTGTTTAACCATTCAGTTGCTGTTCCTTTTCAAAGTTGGTCTGGCTATTCTAGTTCCTTTGCCTTTTGTAGAATCAGCTTGTAAATAGCTGTAAAACTTGATTGTGATAATGTTGGGATTTCCATAAGTCTAGAGATAAATATGGGGAGAATTGACATATTAACAGTATTGAGTCTTCCAATCTATGAATATGGTGTATCTTTCCATGTATTTAACTCTTTTAAAATTTCTTTCATCAGTGTTTTATAGTTTGTAGCTTATACCTAAGTATTTCATGTTTTGGAATTGTCAGTGGTACTGTTTTTAAAATTTAAAATTCAGTTTCAAATTGTTATTGCTAGTATAAAGAAATACAATTGATTCTTTGTGTATTGACCTATTTCTGATGTTGCCCTCTTGGAAGCCACCTGCTATGTAAAGAAGTCCAGTGTATTCTGGTGGAGAGAGGCCCTGGTGGACAAGAGGCCATGTGACAAAGAACTGGGGTGTCCCAGCTGACAGCCAGCCCCCATCGCCAGATGTGTGAGTGAAGCCATTTTCGATATTCTAGCCCCAGCCAAGCTCCTAGCTGAACGTAGCCACCCAGCTGACACAGCATGGAGCTGAAGAACTGCCCATCTGAGCCCAGCCAACCCACAAAATTGTGAGAAATAATACATCTCTGTTGTTTTAAATCACTAAGTTTTGGGGCAGTTTTTCCTTGAGTGGTAGATAACTGATATGGGGCTTAATAGCAGTTCACTTACTTAGCCCTGGGCTCCATGGCCTGGCCATGAGTGCTGGGCTCTGGTATTTCTTCCTGAGCTTCCTTGTTGCCAGTCAGACTCAGGTCTGTGTCTAGAAATAGCAGCTGGCTGCCAAGTCACAGCTCTCCCTCTAGCCCACTCACTCCACAGTGATGCAGTCCAAATAGCCTGTATCTTTGCTTGAACTCAAGTTTGGCCACTGTGAGGCCTCTGCCAGCCTTGCTGTGTTGACCTTTACTGCTGACTGCTTGTTCACTTGGTTGACAACACACCTGTCTGCCTGGCTCTCCCTGGGTCCCCATCACAATGTCCTCTCTCTGGCCTGATTGAAAGCCCCAGGGCTTTTATTTGTAGTGCCTCCTTCCCACCTCCTGATACAAGATTCTTTCTCTGTGGGGCCTATTTCATGTTGCTACAAGTGGATCAGTATTCCTCAGGCCTGAAACCCCAACTATAGTTCCAAGAACTGGCAGCTGTTTAAACCTGACCTAGAACTTTCCGAGTGGTTGGATTTTATTAACTGTTCAGTAAAAAGACTTGGAACCCTGGAGATAAGTTAGTTTAAAAAAGTAAGTCAGGGCAAACACTTCCTGGCCTGTCCTTACTAGCTGTGCAATCTGGGACAAGTTCCCAGGCTCTTGTAAACCACATTTTCTTCACTTGTAAAATTGGGATAATAATACGTGATAAGATAATGCATGTACATTGCTGAGCAACACGCCTGGCACATAGCAACTGTTTAATAGTGGTAGTTATCATAATTAATATTGAAAGTCAGTGATAGAAGGGCCCTTAGGGATTATTTAATCCAAGAGCCATTTTTTCAGCAGGATAAAGTAAGGTCCAGAGAGACTGAGTGACTTGCCCAGCGTCACCACAGCTCATAGTTGATCAAGGGCTAGAACACTAGTTTCCCAACCTCTAATCTCATGCCTTTCCCACTGTGTCACAGTTTTTTGGCTTAGGAGGCCCTGAAGAAAAAAAAAGGAAAAGGAAGAAACTACCAATTACTAAGTGCCTACTTTGTTTGTGCTTTTATATATATCATGTCATTTTATCCCCATAATAACTTTATAAATTATTATCCCCACTTCACTACATGAAAACACCAGGGCTTGGAAAAATTAAAATCTTGCCTAAAGGTCCCACAGGTGGCAGACTGGGGACTCCAACCCATGTCTGTCTGACTCCAAAACCAGCCCACGCTCCTGTACCATCTCATGCCCTTTCTGGGTCAGGCTGGGGAGCCTGAGAACCACAGGAAAGAAGAGTTTCTGCAGGGCCTGGCACCACCCTGGCTGCATTTCTTCTCAATCCTTAGATGCAGTAGCTGGTCTGCACGCAAGAGCCTTTCATCCTTCCTTCTACACAATCTTTTTAACTGAAACCCAGTGGCCAAAACTTAACTGTAATTCTGCAGAACTGGCAGCGAGAGGCCTGGCTGGGCCTTGGGCTGCTCACCCCAAACGTGATGTGCACAAAGAGTGGGGCTGACATTGTTTAGCTCTCTGCTCAGCAGTGCCCAGCCAAGCCTCCCGGTCTAAATTGAGCCCTTAATCGTTTTCCTGGCATTTGCTCAGACAGGATTTTATTTTCTAGTAATAAAAGCTCCTACATTGTAGGAAAAAAAAAAAAAACGATCTGCCTCTTTTCTAGCTTTAGTGAATGCTTCACCACCTGTCCTTCCCTCCTCCGCTTGTTTTCATGCTTGGGGCAGAGCCAGGTTGTTTTGTGCCCGCTATCGAGTTTGGGGGAGCTCTGCGTGGGCAGAGAAATGCACTTGCATTGACTGTGCCTCTGCTCATTACCAAAGGCCTCCCATCTCTTGGACTAAGAGGTTTAATCCTGCAGGCTTGACTTCTGGGTCTGCAGGTGGCACAGGGAAGCCAGTCCCAAGGAAGGAGGAACAAAGTGAGTAACCAAGGGCCTCCCACCTGAGCAGCTCTTGATGGCTCACACCTGGTTAGCTCAGTTTTTCCCTTAAGAATTTTCAGTGGCTCCCCAGTGCCTGCAGAATCAAGTGCACACTTCCTAAGACTGTATTCAGACCCACCTCCTCAGCCTCTTTTTTTTTTTTTTTTTGGTGAAAAATAAAATAAGATACAATATAGATACCTAAAAAAGTAAAATTCAAACTCACCAGAATCTTTACCACTATAACCAATGTTAATATATTGGCATATATCATTCCACACCTATGTGTAAATATATGTGTGTGTATATATACATATATATATATATATATTTTTTTTTAAAGATTTTGAGGCCTTTTCTAACCTTATCTTGTGACAATTCCCACAATGCACTAAGCATTATCTAGACCGAGTTCACCTTCTGTAAATGTATCATTCACTTTCACATTTCTAAGACTTTGTATCTGCTAGCTAATCTCTCTGCCCAAAATGCTCTTTATACATTGCCTGGCACATAGTAAGCTCTAACAAAGTTAGTTACTCCTCTTCACTTCCTTTCTTGCCTGGTGAGCTCCTACTTACTATTTAAAATTCTGCTGAAATAGCTCCCCCTCTGTGAAATCCCACACTCTCCCAAACGCACACTTGTCCACTCACCAGTTAGCCACTCATTGTCCATTTTGGGACCCATGGGTCTGCTGCCTCCCACCCTAGCCTGTTCTAATACTGAGCTCTTCCAAGACAGTCAGGGGCCGTGTGTCTCCTTTACTCAGAACCCAGTATGGGCTGGAGAAATGGGCATCAGCTCTATCAGAGGCAGCGATTTGCTGCTGAAGCTGAGCCGAGGCACACTGCTAGGGGCCAGGCACTGCTGGACTGGTCAGGGTGGCCTGTGAGCTGCTGTTTGGACAGAGATCCCGAAGTGCTAAGTAGACCCCTGTTGTTTACTCCTCCTTGTCTGGCAACAGCCAACCTTTAACCTCAGCATTATAGTGCCAGGGAGCTGTCTTGGCAGACCTTGGATGAATTATTTACTCTCTTCTTGCTGAGTGAATGCAGGCATCTGTGTGGTGTGTCCAATTCTGGGCACATTTAAGGTGCTTCTCAAGATTCTTGGGCCAGAATTCTAGACTTAATGATGCTGTATCTTGAGAGGGGGTACATTTTGTTCTCTCCGGCTCACCTTTGCCCCCAGCTCCCTGCACTGCCCTCCCACCCCCATCTACACTTAAAATGGAAATTTTACATTTTCTTGCTGGCGTACAGTCCTTGCTCCTCTCCCTTCTTTTGCCACCCACCACGAAGCTCCTATGTCATAATCTTACACATCCTTCTACCTGGTCTTCCCTCTTCTTCCAGACTTGAAAACACTGATAGGAACCAGGGGAAATGGTTTACTGGATGCTGTAGCTGATTTGAGCAGCATAAGTTGAAAGCATGAGCTGGGTGCTTTCCAATGCCTCAGATCACTCTTGGGCAGTCATCCTCAAGAGAAGGGGTTTCTAGTCTTCCTGGGTAACACACCTCCATTCCCCAAATCCCTGAGAATGAAAAATGAAGCAATAGAAGTGACTGGGAACAACATCTAATGGTACCTGAACTCACATTGTATCAAACACTTAGCCTGACTCAATGATAAAGTGACTTGAGTTTCTCCAGGCCTCACCAACCTGTGAGTATCAATGATGGGATCTTATTAGGGGCAATGACCTATATTTTGCTTTCTCTTGCTCCTGCAACTTTGTTCCCTAGAAGCATTTCACAGCTGCTCACAAGTACCCCTCTCATTCTTCCTCTCACACCCATGTTGGCAGTGTTTCTAGATCACCTGGCAGCTTTGGGGGTGGGTTGTGGTGGGTGCCTTATGTGCTCTTGTCTGCACTAAGAACACTTTCTCCTCATATGGAAACTCTTCAGGTGACTAAGCAGCATCAAATGGAATTCTTGCCACGCTGGGAAGAGCACTCCCCCTTCCACTCCTCCCCACTTGTACCCCCAAAGCCCGACTCTGCCCCATTTTGCATCTTAGTTTGTCCCTAGGCCCTAAAGTGGTAATGTCCTTTGTGAAAACAGCCCCCTCGGCTCCTGCATGAAGCCCCTCTCTGCTGAGTTCTGACTCCCGCCATGGTGTCGGCCAGGCACAGATGTCTGAAGCTTCCCGCCCATCTGTGTTTCTTTTTCTGGCTTGTGATCAAACCACTTCCTCATCCTCACGTGGAGTGACTCCCAGACACGCTACATACCAGTTCCTCAAACACACCACCCAGGGCTGAAAACAGTTTAGGCTCAAGTTGGGACCTCATTAAAATGATAAATGTTTTTCCAGTTCTTTCCAGTTTATAAAACTCTTTCACATACATTATTTCACTTAATACTGGAAGCAGCCTTTTGAAGTACGTGTTGTCTTTATTCTCACTTTCTGGGGAGTAAAGCTGAAGGTCACGCAGGTCAGGGAATGTGGACATGGCTACTTTTTAAAAAAATTGAAGTATAGTTGATTTACAATGTTGTGTTAGTTTCTGGTGTACAACAAAGTGAGTCAGTTATACGTATACATACATATATATATACACAAACACATATATATTCTTTTTCATATAATTTTACATTATGGTTTATTACAGAATATTGAATATAGTTCCCTGTGCTATGCAGTACCACCTTGTCGTTTATTTTATATATAGTAGTTTGTATTTGCTAATCCCAAACTCCTAATTTATCCCTCCCTCATCCCTTTTATACTTTGTTAACTGTAAGTTTGTTTTCTGACATGGCTACTTATTTTGTAAATAACAGAGCTGGGAATTTTCAGTCCTGCTATTCAGAATCCTAAGTTCCCTTTGTTGTAGGACCACAATGCCTGACATTTAGAGAATTGAAAGGGATGTGGAAAAAGTCAAAATGGCCGTGACTGCAGACCTGATGTTAGATGCAGCTGGCACCACCCAGAGGTGATTGAAATATCTGATAGAGTAACGCCTAGAATTGTGTAGTCCAGGCAAAAATGGCTATGATCTCTTCTCAAAAGTTTGTGAGACTTTTCTGTTCATTTGGCTGGTCTTCATTTTTTATCTGTGCTCCTAGTATTTGGCTAAGACTTATCGTATAGTTATTTCTGTGGGTCTCTTACTATGTTTGCTCTACTTTAGGATACTTGAGCACAGGCACCATGTTTTTGGCATCTTTGCATGTTCCAAAGCAAGAGCTATGAATATAGTACGTGCTATAATAAATGTTGTTGGAGTGTTTTTGGAATGAATGACTATTTCTTAATGTCACCCTCTTAGATTTCCAAGTGGATAATTCAACTGTAGCCATTTCTTCCCCATTAGCACCTCTATCAGAGGGTGAGCATGGTGCATGATCAAGCAAAATAATTCAAACCTCTTGGTCTCCTGCCTCAATTTCCAAGTCTTTATGTTGCCCAGCTGCTCCCTTTTGGGCCCATTGATGCACTTCACTTTCAGTTGCCCTCCCTCCCTGTCCCCCACTTTCCATTTCTGAGTCCAAACCAATTCAGGTAGGAAGTAGATCAACAACCTCAGTGCCATTGGTAGGGCTTGGTGGTCAGTCATCTGATTGAACTTGGGGTTTGATGGTCTAATGACATGTTTTCCCAAGTGACATTTGTTCTCTTCCCTGTTCATTGTTGTTCCAAGCCATAGATCTGGCTTATACTGGTCTCTAGTTCTCCTGCACAAAGGCACTATTCCCTTTTAGGAGTGGACAATGGCCCTGAACTCAGCCTGGGACTGGGTCCTGATATCCTATCAGTGCCAACCTTCTCCCTGGACAGGAACCTGGATCTTTATATCAGCCTATGGCTGCCCATGGACAATTTGTCTAGAAATAACTTCCCACCTTGCTGTCTGCCTGACTGGGGAGGGCAGACAGGATGTTTGGATTCCTCTCCATTGTGCTCCACCCATTTGATTGGAAGAGTTGCTTCAATCATGCTTGGGCTTGCTATGTCCTTTGGCCACTGTGCCTCACCCATCTGGCTGCCAGTCTGGTATTTGCCTTTGCAGCTGGGCCTATTTCTCCTACTAAAGATCTGACTGTATACTTCTAGGGCCAGGATTTTGCTTTGTCCTCTCTGCCTGCTCTGCATGGCTGTGAGATACCCGTAGTGTCCTGTGCATACCCTAGCTAAAAATCCCTTTGTCTTCATCTTAATGTGCTCTTTGAGAGGTTTGGTGTGAAGGAAAGTTTGAAACTAATTGGATAAATTTAGGGTTAATGTTTGGGGTGGATCTTATTGGTTTATTCTGTCTCTATTATTACCAATTTTTGTAACGCACATTCAGTCAGATACTGAATATTGCTTCCTAGTGTTACTGAACTCAGGTTTGGCTGCTTGACGCTTGAAAGTCAATACTCGAGAGACAAGTGCTGGTAGGAATGGAAAGGTTGCTTTAATCAGAAGGCCAGTAATCAAGAGAAAAGGCAGATTCATGTCCCAGAACCAACTCTGAAGATTCTGCTCAGCCATGAAAGTTTTAAAGGGAAAAAGGGGACGTAATCTCAGTTAATCATTGAGGTAGGGGGTCAGATTTTTTGCCATCTCCCACTGGGTGCAGGCTTGTAGACTCGTGATCTTTCTTTAGATGCTGTCTTGTTCACACCGTTTGCTCTTGAGGTTACTGAAGGGGAAGATGAGGAAAAGATCTAGTCATCCGTTGATTACTTATTCTTCATTTGTATTTCTTTGATCTAAGTGAAGAACCAAGAAGTTAGGTGAGGCACTGTGTGATCAAAAGATCTGAAAGGTGTGCTTGTGCCGCAGGTTAGTTAAAATATGGCTTTGCTAAAGTGACAAGACAAAAGGGTCTCCTGCAGAGAGTTGCTTCCCGCAGTAGCGCTGCCTGCAAAAAGCTGCTTACAAATCCATTGCTATGGGATTATGAGCCAGGGACCATCTTCTGTAACTTTTTTTTTTAACATCTTTATTGGCGTATAATTGCTTTACAATGGTGTGTTAGTTTCTGCTGTATAACAAAGTGAATCAGCTATATGTATGCATACATCCCCATATCTCCTCCCTCTTGTGTCTCCCTTCCACCCTCCCTATCCCACCCCTCTAGGTGGTCACAAAGCACCGAGCTGATCTCCCTGTGCTAAGCGGCTGCCTCCCACAAGCTATCTGTTTTACATTTGTTAGTGTATATATGTCCATGCCACTCTCTCACTTCGTCCCAGCTTATGCTTCCCCCTCCCTGTGTCCTCAAGTCCATTCTCTACATTTGCCTTTTTATTCCTGTCCAGCCCCTAGGTTCTTCAGAACCTTTTTTTTTTTTTGATTCCATATATATGTGTTAGCATACAGTATTTGTCTTTCTCTTTCTGACTTACTTCACTCTGTATGACAGTCTCTAGGTCCATCCACCTCTCTACAAATGACTCAATTCCATTTCTTTTTATGGCTGAGTAATATTTCATTATATATATGTGCCACATCTTCTTTATCTGTTCATCTGTCAATGAACACTTAGGTTGCTTCCATATCCTGGCTATTGTAAATAGAGCTGCAATGAACATTGTGGTACATGACTCTTTTTGAATTATGGTTTTCTCAGGGCATATGCCCAGTAGTGGGACTGCTGGGTCCTATGGTAGTTCTATTTTTAATTTTTTAAGGGACCTCCATACAATTCTCCATAGTGACTGTATCAATTTACATTCCCACCAACAGTGCAGGAGGGTTCCCTTTTCTCTACACCCTCTCCAGCATTTACTGTTTGTAAAGTTTTTGATAATGGCCATTCTGACCAGTGTGAAGTGATACCTTTCTGTGTTTTTGATTTGCATTTCTCTAATGATTAGTGATGTTGAGCATCCTTTCATGTATTTGTTGGCAATCTGTATATCTTGTTTGGAGAAATAGGAGAAAGACCTGTTTAGATCTTCTGCCCATTTTTGGATTGGGTTGTTTATTTCTTTGATATTGAGCTGGATGAGCTGCTTGTACATTTTGGAGATTAGTCCTTTGTCAGTTGCTTGGTTTGCAAATATTTTCTCCCATTCTGAGGGTTGTCTTTTCATCTTGTTTATGGTTTCCTTTCCTGTGCAGAAGCTTTTCAGGTTCATTAGCTCCCATTTGTTTATTTTATTTTTTTATTTCCATTTCTCTAGGAGGTGGGTCAAAAAGGATCTTTCTGTGATTTATTTCATGGGGTATTCTGCCTGTGTTTTCCTCTAAGAGTTTTACAGTGTCTGGCCTTATATTTAGGTCTTTAATCCATTTTGAGTTTATTTTTGTGTATGGTGTTAAGGAGTGTTCTAATTTCATTCTTTTACATGTAGCTGTCCAGTTTTCCCAGCACCACTTATTGAAGAGGCTGTCTTTTCTCCATTGTATATTCTTGCCTCCTTTATCAAATATAAGGTGACCGTATGTGCATGGGTTAATCTCTAGGCTTTCTATCTTGTTCCATTGATCTATATTTCTGTTTTGGTGCCAGTACCATACTGTCTTGATTTCTGTAGCTTTGTAGTATAGTCTGAAGTCTCCAGCTCCATTTTTCTTTCTCAAGAATGCTTTGCCTATTCAGGGTCTTTTGTGTTTCCATACAAATTGTGAAATTTTTTGTTCTAGTTCTGTGAAAAATGCCAGTGGTAGTTTGATAGGGATTGCATTGAATCTGTAAATTGCTTTGAGTAGTATAGTCATTTTCACAATGTTGATTCTTCCAATCCAAGAACATGGCATATCTCTCCATCTGTTTGTATCATCTTTAATTTCTTTCTTTCATTAGTGTCTTATAGTTTTCTGCATACAGGTCTTTTGTCTCCTTAGGTAGGTTTATTCCTAGGTATTTTACTCTTTTTGTTGTAATGGTAAATGGGAGTGTTTCCCTAATTTCTCTTTCAGATTTTTCATCATTAGTGTATACGAACGCAAGAGATTTCTGTGCATTAATTTTGTATCCTGCTACTTTACCAAATTTATTGATTAGCTCTAGTCGTTTTCTGGAAACATCTTTAGGATTCTCTATATATAGTATCATGTCACCTGCAAGCAGTGACAGCTTTACTTCTTCTTTTCTGATTTGGATTCCTTTTATTTCTTTTTCTTCTCTGATTGCTGTGGCTAAAACTTCCAAAACTATGTTGAATAAGAGTGGTGAGAGTGGGCAACCTTGTCTTGTTCCTGATCTTAGTGGAAATGGTTTCAGTTTTTCACCATTGAGAATGATGTTGGCTGTGGGTTTGTCATATATGGCCTTCATTATGTTGAGGTAAGTTCCCTCTATGCCTACTTTCTGGAGGGTTTTTTTATCATAAATAGGTGTTGAATTCTGTCAAAAGCTTTCTCTGCATCTGTTGAGTTGATCATATGGTTTTTCTCCTTCAGTTTGTTAATATGGTTTATCACATTGATTGATTTGCATATATTGAAGAGTCCTTGCATTCCTGAGATAAACCCCACTTGATCATGGTGTATGATCCTTTTAATGTGCTGTTGGATTCTGTTTGTTAGTGTTTTGTTGAGTATTTTTGCATCTATGTTCATCAGTGATATTGGCCTGTAGTTTTCTTTCTTTGTGACATCTTTGTCTGGTTTTGGTATCAGGGTGATGGTGGCCTCGTAGAATGAGTTTGGGAGTGTTCCTCCCTCTGCTATATTTTGGAAGAGTTTGAGAAGGATAGGTGTTAGCTCTTCTCTAAATGTTTGATAGAATTCGCCTGTGAAGCCATCTGGTCCTGGGCTTTTGCTTGTTGGAAGATTTTTTTTTTAATTTATTTATTTTATTTTTGGCTGTGTTCAGTCTTCGTTGCTGCACGTGGGCTCTTCTCTGGTTGTGGTGAGCATGGGGCTACTCTTTATTGCGATGCGCAGCCTTCTCATTGCGGTGGCTTCTCTTGTTGCGGAGCACGGGCCCTAGATGCACAGGCTTCAGTAGTTGTGGCACACAGGCTCAGTAGTTGTGGATTGCAGGCTCTAGAGCGTAAGCACAGTAGTTGTGGTGCATGGACTTAGTTGCTCCGCGGCATGTGTGATCTTCCCGGTCCAGGGTTCGAAACCATGTCCCCTGAATTGGCAGGCAGATTCTTAACCACTGTGCCACCAGGGAAGTCCTGTTAGAAGACTTTTAAACACAGTTTCAATTTCAGTGCTTGTGATTGGTCTGTTTACATTTTCTATTTCTTCCTGGCTTAGTCTTGGAAGGTTGTGCTCTCCTAAGAATTTGTCCATTTCTTGCAGGTTGTCCATTTTATTGGCATAGAGTTGCTTGTAGTAATCTCTCATGATCTTTTGTATTTCTGCAGTGTCAGTTGTTACTTCTCCTTTTTCATTTCTAGTTTTATTGATTTGAGTCTTCTCCCTTTTTTTCTTGATGAGTCTCACTAATGGTTTATCAATTATGTTTATCTTCTCAAAGAACCAGGTTTTAGTTTTATTGATCTTTGCTATTGTTTCCTTCATTTCTTTTTCATTTATTTCTGATCTGATCTTTATCATTTCTTTCCTTCTCCTAACTTTGGGGTTTTTTTTGGTTCTTCTTTCTCTAATTGCTTTAGGTGTAAGTTTAGGTTGTTTATTTGAGATGTTTCTTGTTTCTTAACGTAGGATTGTGTTGCTATAAAGTTCCCTCTTAGAACTGTTTTTGCTGCATCCGATAGGATTTGGGTCATTGTGTTTTCATTGTTATTTGTTTCTAGGTATTTTTTGATTTCCTCTTTGATTTGTTTCGTGATCTCTTGGTTATTAAGTAGTGTATTGTTTAGCCTCCATGTGTTTCTATTTTTTACAGATTTTTTCCTGTAATTGATATCTAGTCTCATAGCATTGTGGTCAGAAAAGATACTTGATACGATTTCAATTTTCTTAAATTTACCTGGGCTAGGTTTGTGACCCCAAATATAATCTATCCTGGAGAATGTTCAGTGAGCACTTGAGAAGAAAGTGTAATCTGCTGTTTTTGGATGGAATGTCCTATAAATATCAATTAACTCGATCTGGTCTATTGTTTCATTTAAGGTTTGTGTTTCTTTATTAATTTTCTGTTTGGATGATCTGTCCATTGGTGAAAGTGGGGTGTTAAAGTCCTCTACTATGATTGTGTTACTGTCGATTTCCTCTTTTATGGCTGTTAGCATTTGCCTTATGTATTGAGGTGCTCCTATGTTGGGTGCATAAATATTTACAATTGTTATATCTTCTTCTTGGATTGATTCCTTGATCATTATGTAGTGTCCTTCTTTGTCTCTTATAATAGTCTTTATTTTAAAGTCTATTTTGTCTGATAGGAGAATTGCTACTCCAGCTTTCTTTTGATTTCCATTTGCATGGAATATCTTTTTCCATTCCCTCACTTTCAGTCTGAATGTGTCCCTAGGTCTGAAGTGAGTCTCTTTTAGACAGTGTATGTTTGGGTCTTATTTTGTATCCATTCAGCTAGTCTATGTCTTTTGGTTGGAGCATTTAATCCACATACATTTAAGGCAATTATCCATATGTATGTTCCTATTACCATTTTCTTAATTGTTTTGGGGTTGTTTTTGTAGGTCTTTCCCTTCTCTTATGTTTCCTCTCTAGAAAAGTTCCTTTAGCATTTGTTGTAAAGCTGGTTCAGTGGTGCTGAATTGTCTTTGATTTTGCTTGTCTGTAAAGGTTTTAATTTCTCTGTCCAATCTGAATGAGATCCTCACTGGGCAGAGTAATCTTGGTTGTAGATTTTTCCCTTTCATCACTTTAAATATGTCTTTCCACTCCCTTCTGGCTTGCAGAATATCTGCTGAAAGATCCACTGTTAACCTTATGGGGATTCCCTTGTATGTTATTTGGTTTTTTTCCCTTGCTGCTTTTAATATTTTTCTTTGTATTTAATTTTTGGTAGTTTGATTAATATGTGTCTTGACGTGTTTCTCCTTGGATTTATCCTCTATGGGACTCTGCGCTTCCTGGACTTGATTGACTATTTCCTTCTACATATTAGGGAAGTTTTCAATTATAATGTCTTCAAATATTTTCTCAGTCCCATTTTTTTTTCTCTTTTTCTTCTGTGACCCATATAATTAGGAATGTTGGTGTGTTTAATGTTATCCCAGAGGTCTCTGAGTTTGTCCTCCATTCTTTTCATTCTTTTTTCTTTATTCTGCTCTGCGGTAGTTGTTTCTACTATTTTGTCTTCCAAGCCGCTTATCCGTTCTTCTGCCTCAGTTTTTCTGCTATTGATTCCTTCTAGAGAATGTTTTATTTCATTTATTGTGTTGTTCATCATTAGTTGTTTGCTCTTTAGTTCTTCTAGGTCCTTGTGAAACGTTTCTTGTATTTTCTCCATTCTTTTTTCAAGATTTTGGATCATCTTTAGCATCATTATTCTGAATTCTTTTTCAGGTAGACTGCCTATTTCCTCTTCATTTGTTTGGTCTGGTGGGGTTTTACCTTCCTCCTTCATCTGCTGTGTATTTCTCTGTCTTCTTATTTTGCTTACCTTACTGTGTTTGGGGTTCTCCGTTTCACAGGCTGCAGGTTCGTTATTCCCATTGTTCTTGGTGTCTGCTCCCTGTGGGTAAGGTTGGTTCAGTGGGTTGTGTAGGCTTCGTGGTGGAGGGGACTGGTGCCTGTGTTCTGGTGGATGAGGCTGGATCTTGTCTTTCTGGTGGGAAGGATTGCATCCAGTATTGTGTTTTGGGGTTTCTGTGACCTTATTATGATTTTAGGCAGCCTGTCTGCTAATGGGTGGAGCTGTGTTCCTGTCTTGCTAGTTTTTTGGCATAGAGTGTCCAGCAGTGTAGCTTGCTGGTTTTTGAGTGGAGCTTGGTCTTAGTGTTGAGATGGAGATCTCTCAGAGAGCCTTCGCCGTTTGTTATTTTGTGTGGCTGGGAGGTCTCTGGTGGACCAATGTCCTGAACTTGGCTCTCCCACCTCAGAGGCTCAGGCCTGACACCCGGTCAGAGCACCAAGACCCTGTCAGACACACAGCTCAGAAGAAAAGGGAGAGAAAAAGAGAAAGAAAGAAAGAAAAAGAATAATAAAATAAAGTTATTAAGATAGAAAAAAATTATTACAAATAAAAAATTAGTAAAAAGAAAAGAAAGAGAGAACAAAAGAAGAGAGCAACCAAACCAAAAAACAAATCCATGAATAACAAGTGCTAAAAACTATACAAAAAAAAAAAAAAAAAAGGACAGTCAGAACCCTGGGGCAAATGGCAAAACCAAAGCTATACATTCAGAATCACACAAAGAAGCATACACATACACACTCACAAAAAGAGAAAAAGTAAAGAAATATATATATATATATATATATATATATAAAATTTTAAAAGAAAGCAACCAAACCAATAAATATATCTACCAATTATAATAAGCTCTAATTACTAAACTAAGATAAGCATAAAACCAGAAAAAAATTAGATGCAGAAAGCAAACCCCAAGTCTACAGTTGCTCCCAAAGTCCACCCCCTCAATTTTCGGATGATTCATTGTCTATTCATGTATTCCACAGATGCAGGGTACATCAAGTTGATTGTGGAGATTTAATCCGCTGCTCCTGAGGCTGCTGGGAGAAATTTCCCTTTCTCTTCTTTGTTCACACAGCTCCTGGGGTTCAGCTTTGGATTTGGGCCCGCCTCTGCATGTAGGTTACCTGAGGGCGTCTTTTGGGAAGTCTGAGGTCTTCTGCTAGTGTTCCGTAGGTGTTCTGTAGGAGTTGTTCCACATGTAGATATAGTTTTGATGTATTTGTGGGGAGGAAGGTGCTTTCCACGTCTTACTCCTCTGCCATCTTGAAGGCACCGCCTCTCTCCGTTGGTTTGTTGGGTGGTGACGGCCAAACTGAGGATTTGGTTAATGTACATCGCAGGACCTTGAGCGGTTGGAGTCGCACTACCCTTCTGTTACTTCTTCATGCTGATGTAGGGCACCGTATTCTTAGAGTGGAAGTTGTTGACATGGGTCTATAGCATCCCTTTGCTGACAATTTTAGTTGCCTGTTTACATACACGGGCAGAGCAAGCTACCATTATTTTGATACCCACAAAGATACAGATGATTATGAGAAATAGTGTTAATCCCATTCTCTTGAGGCTAGTTCTTGGACTTGTGCTAGCCATAGATGCAGTACTGCTCAAGATGGAGCAGCTTATGTCATGGCTACAGGAATGTGCATCAGACACTAAAACATTCTGTGACTCTGTTGTGCTAATCATTAACTGAGCCTTCTCTTTTAATGACTCAGGGAGGCCTGGGAGACTTCAGTTTTTCTATAAACAAGAGGCAGGGGACATGGAAGGGCCTTTGTACTTGGGGGTTCCAGCAGGATTCTTCTTGGTTTCACTACGGAATTAATATATTTGGTCTAACTCATGTCAGATATATCCCAGTTATAAGGGTCCAGGTTCCTTTTGGGTGTCACACTTCACTGGGCTAGATGTCCTACACAGTCTGGGAAAATAAACCTTGGCAGTCACTATTTGCAGACTCTTTTAACATAATTGGTGTAAAAGATTTAGTCATAGCTTTCTTAAAATAGCAGTAAGTTGCATTAGTACCTTTTAAAGAAGAGTGATACACATTGGCTCAAATAAATTAATGTTTCCACCTAGAAAAGCATGTGAGGGGATGCACAGTGAAGAGAAGTATGGAAGAACTATGTTACAATTTGTTGATAGATCAGGTCAGGACCTCACTCTTTAGGGAAAAAGAAAACATTGGGTTTGACAGACATAACTAAATATTATTGCCTTGTAAGGAGGCTGAGGGACTGCATAGCTCCAGACTTCCAAAAGCCACCTCAATTCTGAGATATCTCCACTTGGCTTTCTAATAGACGTTTCAAATCCACCTTGTCCCAAACTGAATTTCTGATTGTCATTTCTGCCCCCTGCCCTCCCACTTCCTGTGCCTCTTTTACAACCTTCTTCACTCAAAGCATCTTCACTTTAGTGCATGGCAGCTCTATTATTTCAGTTGTTCAAGTCCCAAACCTTGAACTCATTCTTGATGCTTCTCTTTCTTTCACACCTCATATCCAGCCTATCAAAAATTCTATGAGTTCCATTTTCAAAATAACTTGAGAATCTGACCATTTTCTACCTTCTCTTACTTCCCTGGTCATAGCGATCAATGTCTTTCACTTGAGGTACAGAAATAGCCTCCTAATAGAGGTCTCTTTGATTCTACTATTGCTCCCTCTTCTTCTCCCCACTTCATTCTCTACACAGTCTTTGGTTTCAGCCATGACTCTTTAAGTCTGCTATGGCTCCTTAATTTACCCAGAGTAAAAACCAAAGCCCTCATCATGGCCTCCAAAGGCTTCAGGCCCTCAGTTACCTCTGATCTCCTCTCCCATTACTTTCCCCTTTGTTTACTCCATTCTGGCCAGGCTGCCCTTGCTGTCAGACATGTCTTTGCCTCAGGGCATTTTTCCTGTATGTTTCCTTTTCTTGAATATTCTTCCCCCAGAAATCTGATATCTTTTCTTTTCTTTCCTTTTTTTTTTTTTTGACCATGCTGCATGGCATGCAGGATCTCAGTTAGTTCCCCAACCAGGGATCGAACCCATGACCCCTGCAGTGGAAGCATGGAGTCTTAACCACTGACTGCCACGAAGTCCCAATTTGATATCTTCTTGACCAGCTTTTTTTCATTCTTTGGGTCTTTTCTTAAATGTTACCTTCTCAATGAGGCCTACTAGGACTACCATTTTTAATACTGTCCTCTGCCCCTCTGTCTATTCTAATTATTCTTACTCTATTCTACTTCTTTCCTCATAGTACCCATCACCTTCTAACATACTGTAATAATTTACTTATTATGTCTGCTGTTTATGGGAAAGCTTTAAGCACAGAGTCTTTCCCAGAGTAGGTTCTCAACAAAGGTTAGTTCTTGCATTGTCAGAGATGTTGAGTTTAATAAAGCTTTTAATTTAGGTTTGCTTTACAAAATGTAGAACTTTCTTGAACACTGTCTTTTTTTTTTTATTGAAGTGAGATTCACATAATAGAAAGTTAGCCATTTTAAAGTGAAGAATTCAATGGCATTTAGTACATCCACAATGTTGTGCAGCATCTATTTTTGGTCATACTTTTATATATTGTGTAGCTGCTTCCAAAATATATCTGAATCAGCAGTACCTTTAAATATGGTCTTCCAACAATTTCTTTTGCCCCTCAAATTTAAAGACAAAAAAATGAAACCACAGCGACAACACAGATTGTCTGACCTCTTAACTATTTTGCAGGAGGGAAATCTCAATTCAGGCAGCATAGATAATAGAGTTAAAAATAAATCTCTCTGTGTTTATAGGCCTTAAAAAAACAAACCAATTTTCCCTGAAGTTCAGTGGTTTTGTTAATTGTTTCAAGATGTTGGGTGTTTTAAAGTATGTTGTAAAAGCCTGACATGATGACAAAACAAAACTCATTAGCTAGTACTCCCCTGTTGGGATTTTACCTAAAAATGTAAAAATGTAAAAGTTCATGGTAAGACAATCTTACAGCTGCAAACTTCAGTGCATTAAATCAGAAAAGAGAAAAATAGAGATAATATTGACACATCTCTGCTTATTGAGCTAGATCTGGGAACCACACATCTCATTCCCTTCATTCTCTCCTTGTCCCATTAGAGTGCTGTAAAGTTGTAAAGTGAGTTCAAGAAAATACCTAGAAGGATACACAAGAAATTGCTAACAGCTTTTGCCTCTGCAGAGGGCCTCTAAAGGTGGTAGAAGGAAGACTTATTTTATAATTACATAATATACTTTTGTGTACTGTTTGAATTTTTACCCTAGACATGTATTACAGTTTCAGTAAAATAAAAAATAACACCAACAAAAAACTAAACTTCTGTTTAGTTATTTCTCCAAGTACCACGTGGTTCTGGGCATTTATTAGTCAGGACTCTTCAGGGTGATGGAAGCCCATTTAAACGAGCCTCCGCAGACAAGGGCGGGTGGTTTATTGGATCACAAGCAGAGATGAAGTAGTTCACAGAATTTAAGGAAAAACTGCAAGAATCAGGCCCTCAGGGATTAGAACTAAGGCCTCCATAAACCCAGAATTCTTTCTCTTGTTCTCATTATCATCTCTACTTGCATTTTTGCATGTTGGTGTCATTCTTTCCTACTTTTCCATATGAACATGGCTGCTGGTAGTCCTAGCTTAGGGATCTGAGAGAAAAGAAAAAACTACCTTTCTTCTAGAGTCTCTTTTTCAATCCTGATGAAGGATTTTAATTTTATCAGCAGGCGGACTCTCAACCACTGCGCCACCAGGGAGGCCCCTAATATTTTGAATTTGAAGGAGTTGCACTCATTTTCTTTTTTTAAGAAAAAATAATCTTTTTTATTTTGGCTGCATTGGGTCTTAGTTGCAGCACGTGGGATCTTTGTTGCGGCAAGCAGGATATTTCATTGCAGCACGTGGGCTCTTCGTTGCAGTGTGCGGGCTTCTCTATAGTTGTGGCGTGTGGGCTCCAGAGCACACGGGCTCAGTATTTGCGGCATGTGGGCTTAGTTGCCCCATGGCATGTGCGGCATGTGGTATCTTAGTTCCCTGACCAGGAATTGAACCCATGTCCCCTGCATTGGAAGGTGGATTCTTAACCACTGGACCACCAGGGAAGTCCCAATAAATCTTTTTTGAGTGGTGGTCACCTTCCTCCAGGTAGTTTGTGTGTGTGTGTGTGTGTGTGTGTGTGTGTGTGTGTGTATGTGTGTATGTGTGTGTGTGTGAGAGAGAGAGAGAGAGAGAGAGAGAGAGAGAGAGAGAGAGAGTATATTCATTCCTCTCCAGGAAATAGGCAGTATTAGGCAATGTTAGGCAATAATATTAGGGAATATTATTTTGTAGATTATTGTTTCAAAAGTACTTTCATGCTCTTGAGGAAGGTGGGGAGGGTACTGTTTGTTATTGGTTTCTTACCTTTCTTACCCTGCTTTGATTTTTCATTCGCTATAAAAGTTCTTTCTGATGATCCTGAGTCTAGTCATTAAGGACTTTAGTGAAGGAGGTGGGGAGAGAGGGAATAAAACTTCAGGTGTGAAGGATGAAAGAAACATGGTGAGAAAGTTAGAAGGGCCACTGACTCAGAGTCACAAAAGTAATTCAAGAGTGGCCACCACCCGAAAACTCTGGATGAATAAGTTGAGAAGACTTCTGTGATGGGCCTTGTCTTTGTGCCCTGGAGTCATATTGTATCAGAAACATTGCCAGCTGACTATGCAGTTTTCATAGGATTGAAAATATTACATTACCTATTCCCAGGATGTCTGAAGATCAAGTGTTCACTCTTCATGAAACCTTGATTATTTTATATTTTACATCAGACATCCTCAGAAGCTTTCCTTCTAGCAGAAGCAATGCCCAGCTTACCAGCTTATACCGTCTACTTCTGCCACTGGGTAGCTACCCCTTATGGTGTTCCTACTAAAATTATGAGACTAAAGGGAACCCCTAGACCCTCAGAGAAATGATGGAAGGAGTTTCCACACCAGAGCCCCAAGCTGGGACAGTAATAAGTGGATCTTTTCCTCAGTCTATTTCCAGTCAGGCAAACTGGAAATGAGTTTTTTCTTTCCTCTTTCTAATGATGCTTTGCTTAAGGTTGCCTGGAGACTCAAGGTAAAAGTTTAACCAGCTGATTCTCCACTGTATATCTTAGACCTCAGCTCCTCATCTAATGTGGAGAATGGTGATGGAAAGGGAGGAAAGTGTCATAGTTCTTCTACCATAATTATTCTTAATTTCTTCTGAGTGTTTATTATTTGCATCTCCTCTTCCTGGGACCAAATTATTCTCAGTTAGGGACTATTTGGTTGCAAGGAAGAGAAACACTCAAATTAGCTCGAGTACAACGTTATGTTTATTGTGTGGTTATAACACCCCATGTCCTGGACAGTGAGGCAATGCTATGGATGTTTATGGAGAAGAAATGAAGTATAGCTGGGCCTTAGAGGGTCTGCAGAAGGGAAATAGAGAGTAAGGACATAAACCTGTTCTTTTTAAGAAACCCTTTGGTCTCTTTTTCCTGTTTCTGTCCACTCTGGTCTTCTCTCTGCAGAGCATGCATTTCTCCTTATTCCTGGTGTCTTTGACCCTATAGTTTCAGCTTGGTTCAGTGTCTCATAACGGAGGAAAGGTAGTTACCCAAAAGGAAACTGGAGTGCTACTAAGAAGGGAGGATGAATTCTGGGCTAAAAAATGAAAAAAACTTCCATGATAATGACCAACATATTCAAGTCAGTTCAAGTTGGCTGAATAGTTTTCCATGTCTGAAGTGAAAGTTTCCATGACACCAAACCCAGGTACATGGCCCCATCCCTGGAACTGGAAGACATCTAACAATTGTTTGCTGACTAGATGAATAGGTGAATGAATGACCAGAGGTTAAGCAGGATCCATGTCTGATTTATTTTGATTCATCTTTGTAATACTCAAACAGCACCTGATATGCTGGGATATTTTGTACATGGTAGGTGCTCAGTAAGTATTAACAGAATAACTTTCACTTCCCTTCTTCTGAATATTGTACTCTTTTATTTACAAATTTATTTATTTATTTATTTTTGGCTGCATTCTGTCTTCGTTGCTGTGCGCGGGCTTTCTCTAGTTGTGGCGAGTGGGGGCTACTCTTCATTGCGGTGCACAGGCTTCTCATTGCAGTAGCTTCTCTTGTTGTGGAGCACGGGCTCTGCACACGGGCTTCAGTAGTTGTGGTTCGCGGGCTCTACAGTGCAGGCTCAGTAGTTGTGGCACATGGGCTTAGTTGCTCCGCAGCATGTGGGATCTTCCCAGACCAGGGCCTGAACCTGTGTCCCCAGCTTTGGCAGGCGGATTCTTAACCACTGCGCCACCAGGGAAGTCCCGTGAATATTGTACTCTTTTAAATGGCAGCATCATTGTGTAGTACAGTGGTCTCTGAAGAGGACTGCACAAAACAATCCACTGGGGTATGAAAAAAAATCATGGCTTCTATGCATGTTTACCTAAAATATAAAGTATTACTAACATGTAACATAGGAATTGACATTGGCGCCTTCAAATAGGTCTAATGTCAAGTGTGGTTCACAGAGTGCTCTGATGCAAGAGTGAGGCTTCTGCAACATGGAAGGCTTGACCAGGTTGTTTTCTCGTGGGTGTTGGCTTTCAGCATACTTTCATCACAGTGGATCCATGAACAACATGGGTTTGAACTGAGATGGCTCCACTTGTACATGAATTTTCTTCACTAAATATGTACTACAGTACTCATGATCCATGGTTGGTTGAATCTGCAATGCAGAACCATAGATATACAGAGGGCCTACTGTACAGTTATACATGGATTTTTGACTGCATGGGGGTCAGTGCCCCTAACCCTCATGTTGTTCAAGAACCAACTGTATATTGCAGTTTATGTGGGCCTATGTAGATTACAAAAGTAGTATATTATCTGGTTTTAACTAAAGTAATTCTCACAAAGTGGACAAAAGGCTTAAAAAGATATCTGTAAAGAAATTGTGAATTGAAGATACTACCTATAATGGGAACACAAGGAAACAATGAGAAAATAGTCAAGTATACACTTCTGCTCCTGTTACAAGTTCTTTGTCAGCTATGTTAAGAGATAAAACAAATAATGATCTAGTCAGATCTGACAAGAAGTAGTCCAAAAAATTAGAAATTTCATGGAGCCTTGAACTATGGATTTAAATCTAATACTGTTAACAATAGACAGTGACCCAAAGTAAACACTGTGCTTGAGTTTTATCCATGAAGCTGTCATGATTATCATGACATTTAGAAACAAAGCATCCAGAACATGTAGGTCAAATTTCTACACCTTTTTTACAGTGATGTTATAGTCAGGCAATGCTCAAATTCACTTAACGTAATTTTACTAACTTTACAGTTTTTGCTTAAGAACAGAAGTTAAAAAGCTACATACATGCCATGGTAAGAATTGGCTGAAATAATAAAGAAAAATGTGTTCCTTTGTTGGCAAATATCACTGGAAGATGCATAGAAAACATTGCTGAAGATCTGAAAAACAAACATTAGGAGAGATTTGACAGTGTGGGAAATTTGTAATATGACTGGATGAAAGTACAGATGTTTCTAACTTGTCTTAGTTATGATATTTGTTAGATTCTGTTCCAATAATGAAATACATGAAAAACTATTTTCTCTCTCTGTCTTCACTGAGGGAAAGATAGCCTGGAAGGAATATATTAATTATAAATATATTAATGACTTCTTTAATAAAAGAAGGGATAAGGCTAGAGGGACAGAACCACAAGAGAAATTTAATCACTGCATCATTCATAGGCAGCTATTGCAGCAAAGAACTCAAAGCCATAGTATTTAAAATTCCAGGAATGTAGGTGTGGTGAATCTTGTGAAACAGAGCCTTTAATAGTAAACCTTTTTTTTTGTTTGTTTGTTTTTGCTGTACGCGGGCCTCTCACTGTTGTGGCCTCTCCCGTTGCGGAGCACAGGCTCCAGACGCGCAGGCCCAGAGACCATGGCTCACGGGCCCAGCCGCTCCGCGGCATGTGGGATCCTCCCGGACCGGGGCACGAACCCGTGTCCCCTGCATCGGCAGGTGGACTTTCAACTACTGCGCCACCAGGAAAGCCCCTAATAGTAAAACTTTTATAATGATCTATAGCAGGGGTTGGCAAGTTTTTTCTGTAAAGAGGAAAATAGTCAGTGTTTGCAGGCCACATGGTCTCTGTCACAACTATTCAACTCTGCCTTTGTAGGGTAAAAACAGCCATAGACAATATGTAAATGAATGATTGTGACTGTGTTCCAATAAAACTTTATTTATAAAAATAGGGACAGGCTCTATCTGATCCAAGGGCTGTAGTTTGCTGACTCCTGCTTTGTACAGAGCGAGGAATAGCCATGAACATAGAGGTTCACTGTTTATCTTTTGTCAGACACTTCAAAATGTTGTTGAAGTTAAAGAGAAGACTTCAATTTATTGACCTTTTATGTGATGACAGGTAGTTGTTGGTAGTGCGTAACCCAGCAGATAAATTAAAAGAAAAATAAGCACAGGTTAAATAGCTTGCCTCTTCATGGTAAAAATGACATTTAATAATGAGAAACAAACTGCTTTTAAAAAGAACCCAGAGGGCATTTTTGAAAATAGCTCTTGGGGAATGTTTCTGTTGTTATATTGTTCAGTTGTAGAAATTATATATGTTTGTCACCTGCATGCTTAATAAAATTGTAAACAGAATTTTCTAATATGTTTAATAATCTCCCAGAGAGTTTTAGTGAGTTTTGAGTATGTTTGTTAAAAATATCAATATTCAGTTCCTTCTAATTTGTTTGCAGGAATAATTTTTTGGCATCAAGAATGATGGAAATTTATTAGCCAAACTTAAACAATAATCTCTGTGTAAATGGTGACTAGAACTGAAAAAAGAGTATTATGATTTAATAAGTGCAGTCAGTGAGAGACTTCTATTTGGTTCCATTTGGAACTTCCACGTGAAGTTCTTTTTCCAGCTATGACAACCATTAAAACTAAGTGTTGATATAAGCTGAACTTAGATGCACGCCTTCAAACTGCTGTAACACAAAATATTAAACCAAGATTCTAAAAATAACAAAACATATTCAAATGCATTGCTTACAGGTATTTTTGGTTCCAGAGATTAATGAAATAAAGGCTATTTAAAGGCATTTTTTCATACTTTACTGGCTTTTTAAATATTTATCTTGTGTAAGGTTTAACATGTAAAGTAGCGCAGGTATATTATATAAATAAATACACATGTATTGAAGTATGTATGCTAACATTAAAAAAAATTATAGTGTGATATATGATGCAAAAAGTCCAGAGACCATTGTGTTCGTAGGGAGGCAGTGTGACACAGCAAAACAGACATAGAGTTTGGTACCACGTAGATCAGCTGTGTTTAATAATAGTAATTACCAATTAATAAGTCACTCCTAGGGCTAGGCATCATGTCAGATGCATTGCAGAAATCATCTCATTATATCTTGTCCAAAATCGTATGTGGGAAGGATCACATGGCTATATCTCCTTTCATCTCTACCAAACACATTTCCCAAGGTGCTTGGAAGGCTGGGTCTTCTGCTTGTGAGTGAGGGCCTTGGGCCTCAGATTCTTTTCAACTCTAAAATTGCTGGTTGAGCTCTAGTCTCCCAGGCACTAAAAGTCATTAAAGTGTATTTCTGTGGCATCCATTGAACAAAAGTAAAATAACCTATAAAATCACCTCTTAACATGTGATTATAGTCAACTCTCAATTCATTGAGGGTATTAGCAGGTAGGAATGGAATGGCAGCTTCAAAAAAACCTACAACCACAGTTAAAACAATACTATAGTCAACTATGATCTAGAGATGATTAACAGTAATGTTGGCTGGACCTAGGAGGGGTTCATTTTCCTAGTGGAGCTGGGCTTTCTGATGGGCCAGAGTAAGTCCATTCTTCTAGGGAAGCTCGGAAGGCAACTGGTGCCCTCTCATCGTGCTTTTTGTTGGAGTAGAGGCTGGTAATACAAACTCATTATTTGCTGTCTAATTACTAACCCTGAAGTCTGGGAAAGCCTGCCACTCTCAGAGCTCTGCTGTACTTTGACCATCATTGATCTACCCTGGATCATCAAGTGTGGACTGGGCATTACCATTTCACAGATGAGAAAACAGAGGCTACTTTCTCACTGACAGAAAACTGGTGTCAGAGTTGGGATTGGAGCCCAGGTGTGGCTGATTTCAAAGCCTCTTGTGTCTTTCACTGCTTCCCTACTGCTGACCTTGTGGGGTTTGGTCCTACTTGGACAGATATTTTTGGATCGAGGTTCTTTCTTTTTGACTCTCAAAACATGTCATCTTGGCAGATGCCAATTCTGCTTGTTCTAAATGACACCCTTGCTTCTCCTTTTCTGTGACTTTGCTGAGAGTCATAAGAGACTTTGAAAATTATCCATTCCAATGCTCTCATTTTGCAGTGAACAAAATTAATACCCAGAAAGATAAAGTAACTTACCCATGTCCCCACGGTAATTAGTGATGGCTATAAACCTGCTCTGTTCAAACTTTTGAACTCCTCACATTTTGGGAAAATAGATCCCAGAGTATAAATAAATATGTGTGTACAGCTTAAGTTTTCAAATATCCATAATTGAGCAATGGAGTTATAATTTTCTTAAAAAATAGGCCAAATCATAGTTTTCAATCAAACTTGTTTGAAACTTTAAGCCTGCTTGGGGTGGCACGTACAGTCTACTAACCCTGGATTTGTTCTTATTCTTGTTTGCCTTGACTTAAAAAGATGAGCCATGTGATTCCCAAGAGTTTGGAAGGTTTTCTGATGTTTTCAATAAAACAGCATGTAGAGTTGGAACTATTCTATGTTAGAATTATTTTTCTGGTCACGAGGCAGTGAGTAACCATCACTAAACTCTTTCCTATTCCTTTTTGAGACTGAATTTCTAAAAAACTGATTAATTTTTTTTTAGCTTGCACCTGAGCCTGTAGAGTTACACAAGGCCTCAAACTTACCCTTTCTTCTTGTTATAAATAATGAGTGAATTTACTAAATAGCAGCTAAAAGCAGAAGAATTATTTGTTCTTATTCATTCATTCAAACAATTAAAAAATATACTGAGCACCTACTGGGAGCCAGGCCTTGTGCTCATTCTTATCCTTGCAAAGACATTCATGGTCTAGTAGAGGAGACCTAAACATAAAGAAATGTGGTATTTGAAATGACACATGGTGATGGTTGTCATAGAAGTATGTGGCACTGGGAAGCTTCTGTTTGCCCAGAGGGGGTGGGGAAAACACTGGAGGAAATGACATTTGATCTGGGCATTAAAAGATGCCTAGGATTTCATCAAGTGAAAAAGAAGGGAAGCTTATTTCAGAAAAAAGAGTAATACAAACAAAGATAGAGAGTAGTGGATTACCATTGGGTGGTACCTTTTTGGTGGCTGATAATGTAAATGTGAATGACTGGTATTTCAACATATTGGGTCCATGAAGACTGATTTCAAGTTTTTTAAATCCATTTAAAATTAATTTTTAAAGCTAAATTGTAATTATTGTTGGTGTTGCTGGCTACCCTTGTGCTTTACTGTGTTAGGTGCTTTAAAAAATATTTAATCCTCACAGCAATTCTATGATATAGCTACTTAGGAGGAAATTGAGCCAGAGGGAGCATGCTTTGCCAGGGTTGCAAAGCTGGTAAGAAGCCTACCAAGAATTTTGCCCTTCAAATATACTTGCACTCAGTAAAGTTTTAATTTTTAACCAAAATGATAGTCTCTACTATGAAGTGTAAAACCTTTATAAAAGACCTTTAAAGATGGTTTATTACGTGGACTTTAAGGTATTATATAAGTGAATTTAAAAAGAGCTCATCTTGTCTGAGGCTTTGAGGTATACATCAAGAACTAATCGCCCAGGAGACCTTCAAGATGGCGGAAGAGTAAGACGTGGAGATCACCTTACCCCCACAAATACATCAGAAATACATCTACATGTGGAACAACTCCTACAGAACACCTGCTGAATGCTGGCAGAAGACCTCAGACCTCCCAAAAGGCAAGAAACTCCCCACGTACCTGGGTAGGGCAAAAGAAAAAAGAAAAAACAGAGACAAAAGAATGGGGATGGGACCTGCACCAGTGGCAGGGAGCTGTGAAGGAGGAAAGGTTTCCACACACTAGGAAGCCCCTTCACGGGCGGAGACTGCGAGTGGTGGAGCGGGGAAGCTTCGGAGCCACGGAGGAGAGCGCATCAACAGGGGTGCAGAGAGCAAAGCAGAGAAATTCCCGCATGAGGATCGGTGCTGACCAGCACTCGCAGCCCGAGAGGCTTGTCTGCTCACCCACCGGGACGGGTGGGGGCTGGGAGCTGAGGCTCGGGCTTTGGAGGCCAGATCCCAGGGAAAGGACTGGGGTTGGCAGCGTGAACACAGCCTGAAGGGGGCTGGTGCACCACAGCTAGCTGGGAGGGACTCCGGGAAAAAGTCGGGAACTACCTAAGACGCAAGAGACCATTGTTTCGGGGTGCACGAGGAGAGCGGATTAAGAGTGCCGACTAAACGAGCTCCAGAGACGGCCACAAGCCACAGCTATTAGCGTGGACACCAGAGACAGGCATGAGACGCTAAGGCCGCTGCTGCCGCCACCAAGAAGCCTGTGAGCTTCTTGGTCACTATCCACACCTCCCCTCTCAGAAGCCTGTGCAGCCCACCACTGACACCACCATGATCCAGGGACAACTTCCCCAGGAGAACATACGGGGCGCCTCAGGCTGGTGCAACGTCACGTCGGCCTCTGCCCGCCGCGGGCTCACTGGGCATCCGTACCCCTCCCTCCCCCCAGCCTGAGTGAGCCAGAGCCCCCGAATCAGCTGTTACTTTAACCCCATCCTGCCTGAGCAGGGAACAGACGCCCTCAGGTGACCTACAAACAGAGGCAGGGTCAAATCCAAAGCTGAACCCCAGGAACTGTGTGAACAAAGAAGAGAAAGGGAAATCTCTCCCAGCAGCCTCAGGAGCAGCAGATTCAATCTCCACAATCAACTTGATGTACCCTGCATCTGTGGAATACCTGAATAGACAACAAATCATCCCAAACTGAGGCAGTGGAATTTGGGAGCAACGATATATATGTATTTTTCCTTTTACACTTTTTGTGAGCATGTACGTGTATGCTTGTGTGTGTGATTTTGTCTGTATAGCTTTGATTTTACCATTTGTCCTAGGGTTCCATCTGTACTTGTTTTTTTTAGTATAGTTTTTAGTGCTTGTTATCATTGGTGGATTTGTTTTTTTTGGTTTGGTTGCTCTCAATTTCCTTTCTTCTTTTAAAATTTTTAAACTTTATTATTTTTAATAATTATTTTTATGTTAATAACTTTATTTTATTTTATTTATTTATTTATTCTCCCTTTTATTCTGAGCCTTGTGGATGACAGGGTCTTGGTGCTCTGGCCAGGCATCAGACCAGTGCCTCTGAGGTGGGAGAGCCGAGTTCAGGACATTGGTCCACCAGAGACCTCCCAGCTCCATGTAATATCAAACGGCGAAAGCTCTTCCAGAGATCTCCATCTCAACGCTAACACCCAGCTCCTCTCAAAGACCAGCAAGCTACAGTGCTAGACACCCTATGCCAAACAACTAGCAAGACAGCAACACAACACCACCCACCAGCAGAAAGGTTCCCTAAAATCATAATAAGTTCACAGACGCCCCAAAACACACCACCGGACACAGACCTGCCCACCAGAAAGACAAGATCCAGCCTCACCCACCAGAACACAGGCACTAGTCCCCTTCACCAGGAAGCCTACATGACCCACTGAACCAACCTTAGCCACTGGGGGCAGACACCAAAAACAACGGGAACTACAAACCTGCAGCCTGTGAAAAGGAGACCCCAAACACTGTAAGGTAAGCAAAATGAGAAGACAGAGAAATTTACAGCAGTTGAAGGAGGAAGGTAAAAACCCACCAGACCTAACAAATGAAGAGGAAATAGGCAGTCCACCTGAAAAAGAATTCAGAATAATTATAGTAAAGATGACCCCAAATTTTGGAAATAGAATGGAGAAAATATAAGACATGTTTAACAAGGACCTAGAAGAACTAAAGAGCAAACAAACAATGATGAACAACACAATAAATGAAATTAAAAATTCTCTAGAAGGAATCAATAGCAGAATAACTGAGGCAGAAGAACGGATAAGTGACCTGGAAGATAAAATAGTAGAAAAAACTACTGCAGAGCAGAATAAAGAAAAAAAGAATGAAAAGAATTCAAGTGAGTCTCAGAGACTTCTGGGACAACATTAAATGCACCAACATTCTAATTATAGGGGACCCAGAAGAAGAAGAGGAAAAGAAAGAAAATATTTGAAGAGATTATAATTGAAAACTTCCCTATATGGGAAAGGAAATAGTTACTCAAGTCCAGGAAGTGCAGAGAGTCCCATACAGGATAAATCCAGCAAGAAACACACCAAGACACATATTAATCAAACTATCAAAAATTAAATACAAAGAACAAATATTAAAAGCAGCAAAGGAAAACCAACAATTAACATACAAGGGAATCCCCATAAGGTTAACAGCAGATCTTTCAGCAGAAACTCTGCAAGCCAGAAGGGACCGGCAGGACATATTTAGAGTGATGAAAGGGAAAAAACTACAACCAAGATTACTCTACCCAGCAGGATCTCATTCAGATTTGACAGAGAAATTAAAACCTCTACAGACAAGCAAAAGCGAAGAGAATTCAGCATCACAAAACCAGCTTTACAACAAATGCTAAAGGAACTTCTCTAGGCAGGAAACCCAAGAGAAGGAAATGACTTACAATAATAAACCCAAAACAATTAAGAAAATGGTAATAGGAACATACATATTGATAATTACCTTAAATGTAAATGGATTAAATGCTCCAACCAAAAGACATAGACTGGCTGAATGGATGCAAAAACAAGACCCTTATATATGCTGTCTACAAGAGACCCACTTCAGACCTAGGGACACATACACACTGAAAAGGAGGTGATGGAAAAAGATACTCCATGCAAATGAAAATCAAAAGAGAGCTAGAGTAGCAATTCTCATATCAGACAAAACAGGCTTTAAAACAAAGACTATTACAAGAGACAAAGAAGGACACTACATAATGATCAAGGGATCAATCCAAGAAGAAGATATAACAATTGTAAATATTTATGCACCCAACATAGGAGCACCTCAATACAAGGCAAATGCTAACAGCCATAAAAGGGGAAATCGACAGTAACACAATCATAGTAGAGGACTTTAACACCCCACTTTCACCAATGGATAGATCATCCAAAATGAAAATAAATAAGGAAACACAAGCTTTAAATGATACATTAAACAAGATGGACTTAATTGATATTTCTGGGACATTCCATCCAAAAACAACAGAATACACTTTCTTATCAATTGCTCATGGAACATTCTCCAGGATAGATCATATTGTGGCTCACAAACCAAGCCTTGATAAATTTAAGAAAATTGAAATTGTATCAAGTATCTTTTCTGACCACAATGCTATGAGACTAGATATCAATTACAGGAAAAAAAATCTGTAAAAAATAGAAACACATGGAGACTAAACAATACACTACTTAATAACCAAGAGATCACGAAAGAAATCAAAGAGGAAATCAAAAAATACCTAGAAACAAAGAACAATGGAAGCACAATGACCCAAATCCTATGGGATGCCGCAAAAACAGTTCTAAGAGGGAACTTTATACTAATACAATCCTACCTTAAGAAACAAGAAACATCTCAAATAAAGAACCTAAACTTACACCTAAAGCATTTAGAGAAAGAAGAACAAAAGAACCCCAAAGTTAGCAGAAGGAAAGAAATGATAAATATCAGATCAGAAATAAATGAAAGAGAAATGAAGGAAGTGAGAACAAAGATCAATAAAACTAAAAGCTGGTTCTTTGAGAAGATAAACAAAATTGATAAACCAGTAGCCAGATTCATCAAGAAGAAAAGGGAGAAGACTCAAATCAGTAAAACTAGAAATGAAAAAGGAGAAGTAACAACTGACACTGCAGAAATACAAAGGATCATGAGAAATTACTACAAGCAACGCTATGCCAATAAAATGGACAACCTGGAAGAAATGGACAAATTCTTAGAAAAGCACAACCTTCCGAGACTGAATCATGAAGAAATAGAAAATATAAACAGACCAATCACAAGCACTGAAATTGAAACTGTGATTAGAAACCTTCCAACAAACAGGAACCCAGGACCAGATGGCTTTACCGGCAAATTGTATCAAACATTTAGAGAAGAGCTAACATATCCTTCTCAAACTCTTCCAAACTATAGCAGAGGGAGGAACACTCCCAAACTCATTCTACGAGGCCACCATCACCCTGATACCAAAACCAGACAAAGATGTCACAAAGGAAGAAAACTACAGGCCAATATCACTGATGATCATAGATGCAAAATACTCAACAAAATGCTAGCAAACTGAATCCAACAGCACAGTAGAAGGATCATACACCATGATCAAGTGGGGTTTACCCCAGGAATGCAAGGATTCTCCAATATATGCAAATCAATCAATGTGCTACACCATATTAACAAATTGAAAATTAAAACCATATGATCATCTAAATAGATGCAGAGAAACTTTTGACAAAATTCAACACCCATTTATGATAAAAACCCTCCAGAAAACCGGCATAGAGTGAACTTACCTCAACGTTATGAAGGCCATATATGACAAACCCACAGCCAACATCTTCCTCAATGGTGAAAAACTGAAACCATTTCCAGTAAGATCAGGAACAAGACAAGGTTTCCCACTCTCACCACTATTATTCAACATCGTTTTGGAAGTTTTAGCCACAGCAATCAGAGAAGAAAAAGAAATAAAAGGAATCCAAATTGGAAAAGAAGAAGTAAAGCTGTCACTGTTTGCAGATGACATGATACTATACATAGAGAATCCTAAAGATGCTACCAGAAAACTACTAGAGCTAATCAATGAATTTGGTAAAGTAGCAGGATACAAAATTAATGCACAGAAATCTCTTGCATTCCTATACACTAATGATGAAAATCTGAAAGAGAAATTAAGGAAACACTCCAATTTACCATTGCAACAAAAAGAGTAAAATACCTAGGAATAAACTTACCTAAGGAGACAAAGACCTGTATGCAGAAAGCTATAAGACACTGGTGAAAGAAATTAAAGACAATACAAACAGATGGAGAGATGTAACATGTTCTTGGTTTGGAAGACTCAACATTGTGAAAATGAATATAATACCCAAAGCAATCTAGAGATCCAATGCAATCCCTATCAACTACCACTGGCATATTTCACAGAACTAGAACAAAAAAATTTCACAATTTGTATGGAAACACAAAAGACCCCGAATAGCCAAAGCAATCTTGAGAAAGAAAAGTGGAGTTGGAGGAATAAGGCTCCCAGACTTTAGACTATACTACAAAACTACAGTAATCAAGACAGTATGTTACTGGCACCAAAACAGAAATATGGCTCAATGGAACAGGATAGAAAGCCCAGAGATAAACCCACGCACATATGCTCACCTTATTTTTGATGAAGGAGGCAAGAATATATAATGGGGAAAAGACAGCCTCTTCAATAAGTGGTGGTGGGAAAACTGGACAGCTACATGTAAAAGAATGAAATTCGAACACTCCCTAACACCATACATGAAAATAAACTCAAAATGGATTAAAGACCTAAATGTAAGGCCAGACACTATCAAACTCTTAGAGGAAAACATAGGCAGAACACTCTATGACATGAATCACAGCAAGATCATTTTTGACCCACCTCTTAGAGAAATGGAAATTAAAAAAAATAAACAAATGGGACCTAATGAAACTCAAAAGCTTTTGCACAGCAAAGGAAATGATAAGACAAAAAGGCAACTCTCAGAATGGGAGAAAATGTTTGCAAATGAAGCAACTGACAAAGGATTAATCTCCAAAATTTACAAGCAGATCATGCAGCTCAATAACAAAAAAACAAACAACCCAATCCAAAAATGGGCAGAAGACCTAAATAAACATTTCTCCAAAGAAGATATACAGACTGCCAACAAACACATGAAAGAATGCTCAACATCATTAATCATTAGAGAGATGCAAATCAAAACTATAATGAGGTATCACCTCACACCAGTCAAAATGACCATCATGAAAGAATCTACAAAAATACATGCCTGAGAGGTTGTGGAGAAAAGGGAACCCTCTTGTACTGTTCGTGGGAATGTAAATTGATACAGCCACTATGGAGAACAGTTTGGAGGTTCCTTAAAAGACTAAAAATAGAAGTACCATACGACTCAGCAATCCCAGTACTGGGCATATGCCCTGAGAAAACCATAATTCAAAAAAGTCATGTACCACAATGTTCACTGCAGCTCTGTTTACAATAGCCGGGACGTGGAAGCAACCTAAGTGTCTATCAACAGATGAATGGATTAAGAATATGTGGCACATGTATACAATGGAATATTACTCAACCATAAAAAGAAACGAAATTGGGTCATTTGTAGTGAGGTGGGTGGACCTAGAGTCTGTCATGCAGAGTGAAGTAAGTCAGAAAGAGAAAAACAAATACCATATGCTAACACATATATATGGAATCTAAAAAAGAAAAAAATGGTCATGAAGAACCTAGGGGCAAGACGGGAATAAAGACACAGACCTACTAGAGAATGGACTTGAGGATACGGGGAGGGGGAAGGGTAAACTGGGACAAAGTGAGAGAGTGGCATGGACATATATACACTACCAAATGTAAAACCGATAGCTAGTGGGAAGCAGCTGCGTGGCAAAGGGAGATCAGCTCGGTGCTTTGTGACCACCTAGAAGGGTGGGATAGGGAGGGTGGGAGGGAGGGAGATGCAAGAGGGAAGAGATATGGGGATATATGTATATGTATAGCTGATTTGCCCGGGACCTGGCAAGTTGGGGTAGCAACTGATCCTCTGCTTCCTTAGACACTGCTCTTGTCCTTTGACGCTGGATGCCAGTTATGCACCTGCTAGATGTAAAAGTGAATAAGAAGTAGTGCCTGCAGAATAGTTCAATAACTTGCCCAAAGCCCATAGAACCCAAGCAGTCTTCCTCCAGAGCCCATGCTCTTAACTTTGCTCTTACAGAGGAATGGAGACGGGAATAGGATGGGTAGCCTCACTTTAATTCTGCTCAGAGACCTACTAAAGAAGTTTCTTAAATATATTTAGTGCCTCAATGTCCCCATTTGTAGTCACATTTGCCTAACATGTCACAGTTTATAAGGTAAATGAATAAGTTTGACTTTGATGGGATTTCACAACAACCCCAAGAGGTACAGGCAGAGAAGGTTTTCTTATGCTTATTTTACAGATGAGGAACCAGGCTCAGAGATGCTAAAAGAATTGTTCACCTTTATGCAGCTGTATGCAGAGATGGGATTAGAACCCACAAAAGAGTAATCACTGTCCCTAAGATGCTTATAATATAGACTGAGGCAAAATTGTGTCTGCAGATGAAAACCAGAATGTGGAATGTTTTCTAAGAGGTACAGGGCAAGGTGACTAAATGTTCAGAGGAGAATTAAATTATGTCCTGTTGGCTTTCTGTTAGAGAGGGATAAGAGCTGGGTTATATATGTGGGAAAGATATGGACAGGCATTCCAGGGAGAGCATGAATAGAGACCTAGTGTGTGAGCTTCTTTTTCATCCTCAGCTCCTGACAGCTGAGGAGCTTGCCCATTTACCTATTGAAGGACATCTTGGATGTTTCCAAGTTTTGACAGTTATGAATATGGCTACTATAAACATCCCTGTGCAGGTTTTTGTGTGGACATAAGTTTTCAGTTCCTTTGGGTAAATAACCAAGGAGAATGATTGCTGGATCCTTGGTAAGAGTAGGTTTAGTTTTGTAAGAAACCCCCAAACTGTTTTCCAAAATGGCTGCACCAATTTGCACTCTAACTGGCAGTGAATGAGAGTCCTTGTTGCTCCACATCCTCAGCATCATTTGATATTGTCAGTGTTCCAGATTTTGGTCATTATAATAGGTAGTATTGCATTTTTGTTTTAGTTTGCATTTTCCTGAAGATATATGACATGCAGCATATTTTCATATGCTTATTTGTCATCTGTGTACCTTCTTTGGTGGTGTGTGTCTTAAGGTTTTTGGCCCATTTTAAAAAATCAGGTTGTTAAATGTCCATCGACAGATGAATGGATAAAGAAGGTGTGGTACCTATACACAATGGAATACTACTCAGCCGTTAAAAAAGAATGAAATAATGCCATTTGCAGCAATATGTTTGCCTCTAGAGATTATCATACTAAGTGAAGTAAGTCAGAAAGAGAAAGACAAGTACTATATGGTATCACTTATATGTGGAATCTAAAATATGGCACAAATGAATCTATCTACAAAACAGAAACAGACTCATAGACATAGAGAACAGACTTGTGGTTGCCAAGGGTGTGGGGAGGGAGAGGGATGGACTGGGAGTTTGGGGTTGGTAGATGCAAATTATTACGTTTAGAATGACTAAACAACAGGGTCCTAATGATAGCACTGTATAGCACAGGGAGCTATACTCAATATCCTGTGATAAACCATATGGAAAAGAATATAGAAAAAGAATGTATACATGTGTATAACAGTCATTTTGCTGTACAGCAGAGACTGGCACAACACTGTAAATCAACTATACTTCAATAAAAAGAAATCAGGTTGTTTGTTTTACTGTTGTTGAGTTTCAAGAGTCCTTTGCATATTTTAGATAACAGTCCTTTATCAGAGGTGTCTTTCGCAAATATTTTCTTCCATTTGGTAGCTTGCCTTATCATCTTTTTAAAATTTACTGAAGTAGAGTTGACTTACAATATTATATTAGTTTCAGGTATACAACATAGTGATTCAATATTTTTATAGATTACAGACCATACAAAGTTATTATAAAATAGTGACTATATTCCCTGTGCTGTGCATTATATCCCTTTGACTTATTTATTTTATAACTGGTAGTTTATACCTCTTAATCCCTTTCACCTAGTTTGCCCCTCCCCTTATCCCTCTCCCTTCTGGTAAACACTAGTTTGTTCTTCGTATCTGTGTGTCTGTTTGTTGTTTTTCATTTGTTTTGCTTTTTAGATTCCACATATAAGTGAAAACATACAGAATTTGTCTTTCTATCTGACTTATCTCACTAAGCATAATATCCTCCAGGTCCATCCATGTTGTTGCAAATGGCAAGATTTCATTCTTTTTTTAATGGCTGAGTAGTATTCCACTGTGAGTATATGTGTGTGTGTGTGTGTGTGTGTGTGTGTGTGTGTGTGTGTCTCATCTTCTTTATCCCTTCATCTGTTTATGGACACTTAGGTTACTTCCATATCTTGACTATTGTAAATAATGCTGCTATGAACATTGGGGTGCATATATCTTTTTGAATTTCTGTTTTTGCTTTCTTTGGATAAATACCCAGGAGTGGAATTACTGGATCATATGGTAGTTCTTTTTTTTTTTATTTTTTAAGGAACCTCCATACTGTTTTCTATAGTGGCTTTACCAACTTACATTCCCAGCAACAGTGTACTAAGGGTTGCCTTTTCTCCACATCCTCTCCAATACTTGCTATTTCTTGTCTTTTTGATTATAGTCATTCTGACAGGTGTGAGGTGATATTTTATTGTGGTTTTTATTTGCATTTCCCTGATGACTAGTGATGTTGAGCATCTTTTCATGTGACTGTGGGCCATCCATATGTCTTCTTTGGAAAAATGCCTACTCAGGTCCTCTGCCCAATTTTTAATCGGGTTGTTTGTTTTTTTGATATTGAGTTTAATGTGTTCTTTATGTTTTGGATATTAAACCCTTATTGGACATGTTGTTTGCAAATATCTTATCTCATTCAGTAGGTTGCCTTTTCATTTTGTTGATGGTTTCCTCCACTGTGCAGAAGCTTTTTAGTTTGATTAGGTTCCATTTGGTTATTTTTGCTTTTGTTGTCCTTACCTGAGGAGACACGTCCAAAATTATTGCTAAGGGAATTCCCTGGCAGTCCAGTGATTAGGACTCAGCACTTTCACTGCCATGGCCAGGGTTCAATCCCTGGTTGGGGAATTAAGATCCTGCAAGCTGCACGGTGTGGGCAAAAGAAAAAAAAAATTATTGCTAAGACCAATGTCAAGAGCATATTGCCTATGTTTTCTCCTAGGAGTTTTATAGTTTCAGGTCTTTCATTTAAATCTTTAATGCATTTGAGTTCCTTTTTGCATACAGTGTGAGAAAATGTTCTAATTCCATTCTTCTACATGCAGCTGTCCAGTTTTTCCAAAACCACTTATTGAAGAGACTTTTTCCCATTGTATATTCTTGCCTCCTTTGTCATAGATTAAGTAACCATAGGTGCATGTGTTTATTTCTGGGCTCTCTATTCTGTTCCGTTGATCTATGTGTCTGTTGTTGTGCCAGTACCATACTGTTTTGAATTTTATAGCTTTGTGGTATAGTTTGAACTCAGGGACCATGATACTTCCAGTTTTGTTCTTCTTTCTTAAGATTCTTTGGCTATTTGTGGTCTTTTGTGGTTCCATACAATTTTAGGATTATTTTTTCTAGTTCTATGAAAAATGCCGTGTCTATTTTGATAGGGACTGCATTGAATCTGTAGATTGCTTTGGGTAGGATGGACATTTTAACAATATTAATTCATCTTGACCAAGATCATCAAATATCTTTCTCTTTTTTCCCCACTTATTCTTTTTTTTAAAATATTTATTTATTTGGCTGCGCCTGGGTCTTAGTTGCAGCACGTGGGATCTTCGTTGCTGGTGTGGGATCTTCATTGCGACATGCAAGATTTTTAGTTGCAGCATGCGAACTCTTAGTTGTGGCATATGGGATCTAGTTCCCTGATCCCTGACAGGGATCGAACCCAGGCCTCCTGCATTGGGAGCATTGAGTCTTAGCCACTGGACCACCAGGGAAGTCCCTTCAAATATATTTCTGTTTATTTTATTGTCTTCAATTTTTTTCATCAGTGTCTTACAGTTTTCAGAGTACAGGTCTTTCACCTCCTTGGTTAAATTTATTCTGAGGTATTTTATTCTTTTTTATTCAGTATTAAATGGAATTTCTTGATTTCTTTTTCTGATAGTTCATTATTAGTGTAAACAAATGCTACAGATTTCTGTATATTAATTTTGTATCCTGCAACTTTACTGAATTCATTTATTAGTTCTAATAATTTTTTGTTGGAGTCTTTAGGGTATTCTACATATAGTATTTTGTCATCTGCCAATAGTGACAGTTTTCCTTCTTTCCTTCCAATTTGGATGCCTTTTATTTCTTTTTCTTGTCTGATTACTGTATTAAATACAACTGTCAAGAGTGGGCATCATTGTCTTTTTTCTGCTTTCAGCTTTTTACCATTGAGTTTGATGTTAACTGTGGGTTTTTCATAAATGGCCTTTATTATGTTTAGGTACGTACACTCTGCACCCATTTTGTTGAGAGTTTTTATCATGAATGGGTGTTGAACTTTGGCAAATGCTTTTCCCGCATCTATTGATGTTCCCTCCTCTTCTATCTTTTGGAATAATTTGTGATGGATGGGTATTAACTCTTCTCTAAATATTTAGTAGAATTCCCCTGACACTCTCTGGTCCTGAACTTTTATTTGTTGGGAGTTTTTTGATTACTGATTCAATTTCATTACTAGTAATTGGTCTATTCAGATTTTCTATTTCTTCCTGACTTAGTCTTGGAAGATTTTATGTTTCTAGGAATTTGTCTATTTCTCTAGGTTGTCCAATTTGTTGGCATATGAATGTTTGTGGTATTCTTTCATGATTATTTGTATTTCTGTGATATCAGTAGAACGTCTTTTTCATTTCTAATTTTATTTATTTGGGCCGTCTCTCTTTTTTTCTTGATAAGTCTAGTTAAAGGTTTGTAAATTTTGTTTACCTTTAAAAATCCAGCTTAGTTTCATTGTTCTTTTCTATTGATTTTTTCTTTGGTCTCTTTCATTTATTTTTGCTCTGATTTTTATTATTCCCCTCCTTCTACTAACTTTGGACTTCATATGTTCTTCTTTTTCTAATTCACTTAGGTGGAAAGTTGGGTTATTTGAGATTTTTCTTGTTTCTTGATGTAGGCCTGTAATCCTATAAACTTTCCTCTTAGAACTGCTTTTGCTGTGTTCCAAATATTTTGGAAAGTTATATTTCTATTTTCAGTCATCTGAAAGGTATTTTTAAATTTCCATTTTGATTTCTTCACTGACCCATTGGTTTTTTAGTAGCATGTTGTTTAGTCTCCACCTATGTGTGATTTTTCCTGTAATTGATTTCTAGTTTCCTACCATTGTGGTTGGAAAAGATGCTTGATATGATTTCACTCTTCTTAAATTTACTGAAACTTGTTTTGTGGCCTAGTATGTGATCTACCCTGGAGAATTTTTTTTTTTTTTTGCAGTACGCGGGCCTCTCACTGTTGTGGCCTCTCCCGTTGTGGAGCACAGGCTCCAGACACGTAGGCCCAGCGGCCATGGCTCACGGGACCAGCCGCTCCGCGGCACATGGGATCTTCCCAGACTGGGGCATGAACCCACGTCCCCTGCATCGGCAGGCAGACTCCCAACCACTGCACCACCAAGGAAGCCCATACCCTGGAGAATTTTTTATGTGTGCTTGAAAAGAATGTATATTCTGCTGCTTTTGGATGGAATGTTCTGTAGATGTCTATTCAGTCCATCTACTATTATGTATCATTTAAGGCCACTCTTTCCTTATTGATTTCCTGTCTGGATGATCTGTTAAAGTCCCCTATACTTATTGTACTATTGTCGATTTCCCCCTTAATATCTGTTAATATTTGCTTTATATATTTAGGTGCTCCTGTGATGGTTGCATGTATGTTTACGAATGTTATACCTTCTTCTTAGATTGATCCCATTATAATTATATAATGCCTCCTTTGTCTTTTGTTACAGACTTTGTTTTAAAGTCTATTTTGTCTGACATGAGTACTGCTACCCCAGCTTGCTTTTCGTTTCCATTTGCACGGAGTATGTTTTTCCATCCCTTCACTTTCAGTCTGTGTGTGTCTTAAGCTCTGAAATAAGTCTTTTGTAGACAGCATATAGATGATGGCTTGCTTTTTTCACCCTATGTTTTTTGATTGGAGCATTTAGTCTATTATATTTAAAGTGATTATTGATAGGTATGTACTTAATGCTATTTTGTTACTTGTTTTCTGGTTATTTTTGTAGTTTTTCTCTATTCTTCTTTCAGTCTCTTCCCTTGTGGTTTGATGATTTTCTTTAGTATTATATTTAAGTTCCTTTGTCTTTAATTTCTGTGTACCTATTGAAGTTTTTGGTTTGTGGTTACCATGAGGTGTGTATGTGTATGTATGTGTATATATATATGTATATATATATATATATGCACACTGATAGTCATTTAAGTTCAAATACTTTCTAAAAGTTCTACCTTTTTTACTCTCCTCCCCATGTTTTATGGTTTTTATGTCATATTTTACATCTTTATGTGTGTCCCTTAATTGTTTATTGTAGCCATAGTTGATTTTACGACTTTTGTCTTTTAACATTGATACTAGCTTTTTAAAATGGTTTATTCACTGCCTTTACTATATTTTTGACTTTACCAGTGAGATTTTTTTCCCCTTCATACACTTATTTATTTCTTTTGTGGCCTTTTCTTTTCTGCTTAAAGAGGACCCTTTAACATTTCTTTTTTATATATATACAACAGGTTCTTATTAGTTGTCTGTTTTATACATATTAGTGTTCATAAGTGAATCCCAATCTCCCAATTCATCCCACCACCACCACCACACTAACATTTCTTTTAAGGCTAGTTTAGTGGTGATGAACTCTTCTAGTTTTTGCTTATCTGTGAAACTGTCTCTCTCCTTCAATTATGAATGATAACCTTGCTGGGAAGAGTTTCCTTGGTTGTAGGGTTTTTCATTGCAGCACTATAATATGTCATACCACTCCATTCTGGCTTGAAAAATTTCTACAGAAAAATCAGCTGATAGCCTTATGGGGATTCCCTTGTGTGTGACTCTTTGTTTTTCTCTTGCTGCCTTAAAAATTTTCTCTTTATCTTTAACTTTTGCCATTTTAATTATGATATGTCTTTAGGTTCATCTTGCTTGGGACTCTGTGCTTCCTGAACCTGGATACCTGTTTCCTTTTTAAGGTTAGGGAAGTTTTCAGCCATTATTTTATCAAATAAAATTTCTTCCCCTTTCTCTCTCTCTTATGCTTCTAGGACCTCAATGATGCAAATGTTACTATGCTTGATGTTGTCCCAGAGGTCCCTTAAACTATTCTCATTAATTTTTTTTTCTCTTCTGGTTGGGTAATTTCCACTACTTTGTCTTCCAGGTCACTTGTGCATTCTTCTGTATCACTGGATCTGCTATTGATTCCTTCTAGTATATTTTTCATTTTAGTTATTGTATTTTTAGCTCTGATTGGTTCTTTTTAATATTTTCTAATTCTTTGCTGAAGTTCTCACTGTGTTCCTCTATTCTTTTGCTGAGTTTGGTGAGTATTTTTATGACCATTGCTTTAAATTCTTTATCAGGTAAATTACTATCTCCATTTAATTAGTTATTTTTTCTGAGGTTTTATCTTGTTTTTTCATTTAGAAAAATATTCCTCTGTCTCCTCATTTTGCTTGACTTTCTCTGTTTGTCTCTATGAAATAGGTGAAATAGTTTCCTACCCTAGTCTTGAAGATGTGTCTTTGTGTGGGAGCATCCCTATGCAGTCTGCATGTGCCCATTGGCTTTGGTGGGAGAGTTCTATCTGAGGTTAGACCAGGCTGGAGTTTTTCCCCTAGTGTGCCAGGTCTGTTGTCTTGGCAGGGGCAGGCTGGAGCAGTGGGTAGGGTGGCTAGAGCTGGAGTCTGGTGCAAGCCATGGCTTCTCTTGGGGCATGCTGGTGGATGTCACCTTGGCAGGGGCTGGGGCTGGAGCCAGAGGGCCTAGAGCGGAACTGTGTGAGCTGGGGCTCTGTTGGGGCATGCTGGAGCTGCCACCTTGGTGGAAGGTGAGGCCAGAATAAGAAGGGCTAGAGCTGGAGCTTAGTGTGAGCTGCAGCTTCTCTTGGGGTGTGCTGGTGGCTCTGCCTTGATGGAGGATGGGGCTGGAGCCACAGGGCCTGGAGCCAGAGCCCAGTGTAGGCTGGGAGTGTGTGCTGGGGTGGTCTCCTTGCAGGTCTTCCAGGGCACCAGACGCTTTTCAGTCTGCTGCCTATGCACTGGGACTGGGAGTGAGCAAGTGTGTATACCCTTAGGAGCAGAGTCTTGATTTCCTACAGCCCTCCAGTTCTCCTGGTTGTAAGCCCCATTGGCTTTCAAAGCCAGATAAGGGGGCTCATCTACCTGGTGCTGGAACCCATGGCTGGGGTGCCCAATGTGGAGCTTGATCCCCTCACTTCTTAAGGAGGATCCCCAAGCTTGTGATACTCCCCTCCTCTTCTGAGTCTCCCACTGGCAGTGTGGATCTTGACTAGATTGCTTCTTTTCCCCTCCTATCCATCTTGGTGTGGTTTTCCCTTTATATTCTTGGTTGTAGAAGAGCCATTATGCTAGTCTTCAGGTCATTCTCAGAGAGAGTTGTTCTATATGTAGTTGTAGTTTTGGTGCATTAGTGGGAGGAGGTGAGCTCAGGGTCTTTGTACCCCACTGTCTTGACCCTGCCTTTTTTCTTCTCATCACCTTGACATTGTCTTTCTCAGAGCAGAATCTAATTTAATTTTAATGAAGTCAGCTTATCAAGTATTTTTTTCATGGATTGTACTTTTGGTGTTGTATCTAAAAGGTCATCAACATACCCAGGTAGTCTAGGTTTTCTCCTGTGTTATCTTCTAGAAGTTTTATAATTTTGTGTTGTTTTACATTTAGATATGTGACCCATTTTGAGTTAATTTTTGTGAAGGGTTTAAAGTCTGTGTCTAAATTTATTTTTTGCATGTGGATGTCCAGTTGTTCAAGCACCATTTGTTGAAAAGACTATCCTTGCTCCATTATATTTTCTGTGTTCCTTTGTTAAAGATCAGTTGACTATATCTATGGGGTTCTATTTTGGGGCTCTCTACAGACAATCCCTGATGTATGATAGTTCAACTTACAACTTTTCAACTTTACAATGGTGTGAAAGCAATACACATTCAGTAGGAACTGTACTTCAATTTTTAGATTTTGATCTTCCCTGGGCTAGCAATATGCGGTCTGATATCCTCTTGTGATGCTGGGTAGTGGCAGTGAGTCACAGCTCCCAGTCAGCCAAGTGATCATGAGGGTAAACAACCAAAACACTTACATCCATTCTGTACCCATACAACCATTCTGTATTTCACTTTCAGTACAGTATTCAATAGGTTATGTGAGATATTCAACACTTTATTATAAAATTGAGTCAGTATTAGGTGATTTTGCCCAACTCTAGACTAATGTAAGTGTTCTGAGCATGTGTAAAGTAGGCTAGGCTAAGCTATGATGTTTGGTAGGTTAGGTGTATAAATGCATTAAGTTAAATTTCAACTTACAATGTTTTCAACTTCCGATGGGTTTATTGGGTTATAATCCCTTCATAAGTCAAGGAAGATCTGTGTTCTGTTTCACTGGTCTACTCTCTATTCTTTTGTCAATACTATACAGTCTTAATTACAGTAGTAATTAATTAATTACATGTAGCTTTATATTAATTCTCAAAGCTGGGCACTGTCGGACCTCTAAGTTTGTTCTTCAATACTGTGTTGGCCATTCTGGGTCTTTTGACTTGCCATACAAATGTTAGAATCACTTTGTCAATATCCACAATATTGCATGCTGGGATTTTTATTGAAATTGCATTGAATCTATAGAACAAGTTGTGAAGAACTGACATCTTGACAATATTGAGTCTTTCTGTCCATGAACACAGAATATCTCTCCACTTATTTAGCTGTTCTTTGATTTTGCTCATTAGAGTGTTGCAGTTTTCCTGTTACAGATCTTGTACATATTTTGTTAGATTTATACTTAAGTATTTCAATTTTTTGGGTGCTAATGTAAGTGGTATTGTGTTTTAAATTTCAAATTCTACTTGTTCATTGCTGGTATGCAGGAACAAGATTGACTTTTTTTTTTTTTTTTTTTTTTTTTTTGCGGTACGCGGGCCTCTCACTGTTGTGGCCTCTCCCGCTGCGGAGCACAGGATCCGGACGCGCAGGCTCAGCGGCCATGGCTCACGGGCCCAGCCGCTCCACGGCATGTAGGATCTTCCCGGACCGGGGCACGAACCCGTGTCCCCTGCATTGGCAGGCGGACTCTCAACCACTGCGCCACCAGGGAAGCCCAAGATTGACTTTTGTATATTAACTGTATTCTGTAATCTTGCTCTAATCACTTACTAGTTTCAGATTTTTTGTTGTTGTTGATTTGCTCAGATTTCTACATTGTCAATTATGTCACCTGCAAACAAAGACAATTTTTTTTCCTTCCTTTCAATCTTTACACCTTCTATTTCCTCTTCTTATTTTATTGCCTTATCTAGAACATCCAGTATATGTTGAAAATGAGTGGTGAGAGGGGATATCATTGTTTTGTACCTGATCTTAGTGGAAAAGTTTCAAGTTTCTTACACTTAAATATGATGTTAGCTCTAGGGTTTTTGTAGATATTCTTTTATCAAGTTGAAGAAACTTCCCTCTATTTCAAGTTTACAGAGAATTTTTATCATGAATGGTTGTTAGATTTTGTCAAATGCTTTTTCTGCATCTACTGGTAAGATCATGTGATTTTACTTGTTTAGCCTAATGATGTGATTGATTACATTAATCAATTTTCAAATGTTGAACCAGCTTTGCATAACTTTGTAGGATAAATCCCACTTCTTAATGGTGTACAATTCTTTTTATACATTCAATTTACTAATACTTTGTTGAGGATTTTTATATCTATATTCATGAGAGATATTGGTTTGTAGTTTTCTTATAATATCTTTGTTTTTGGTATTAGGGTAATGGTGGCCTCCTAGAATGAGTTAGGAAGTATTCCCTCTGTTTCTATCCTCTGAAAGAGATTGTACAGTATTGGGATAATTTTTTTCCTTAAGTGTTTGGTAGAATTTACCAGTGAACCCATATGGGCCTGGTGCTTTTTGTCTTGGGAGGTTATTAATTACTGATTCAATTTGAAAAAATAAATATAAGCCTATTTAGCTTATTTTTTTTTTCTTATGTGAGTTTTGCAAGTTGTATCTTTTCAAGAAATTAGTCCATTTCATCTAGTTTATCAAGTTTTTGTGTATAGAGTTTTTTACACTATTTCTTTACTTTTTTCCTTAGTTAGCCTAGCTAAAGGCTTATTGATTTTCTTGATCCTTTTAAAGAACCAGCTTTTGGTTGCATCGATTTTCTCTATTGATTTCCTGTTTTCAGTTTCATCGATTTCTGCTCTAGTTGTTATTAATTCTTTTCTTCTGTTTACTTTGGATTTAATTTGCTTTTCTTTTTCTAGTTTCCTGAGGTAGAAACTTAGATGATTGATTTTAGATCATTATTCTTTTCTAACATATGCATTCAATACTATAAATTTCTCTGGAAGTACTGCTTTTCACTGCATCCCAAACATTTTGATAAGTTGTGTTTTCATTTTTTTAGTTCAAAATATTTTAAAATTTCTCTTGAGATTTCTTGTTTGATTCATGTGCTGTTTAGAAGTGTGTGTGTGGGGTTGTTTTGTTTTGTTTTTGTTTTTGCTGTGCCATGCAGCATGCGGGATCTTAGTTCTCCTACCAAGGATCGAACCTGCGCCCCCTGCATTGGAAGCATGGAATCTTAACCACTGGACCACCAGGGAAATCCCATAAGTGTGTTGTTTAATCTCCACATAGTTTGAGATTTTCCAGTTATCTTTCTGTTATTAGTTTCTAGTTTAATTCCATTGCGATCTGAGAGTAGACATTGTATGATTTCTATTCTTTTAAATTTGTTAAGGTGTGTTTTCTGGCCTAGAATGTGTTTTATTTTGGTGAATGTTCCATGTAAGCTTGAGAAAGAATGTGTATTCTGCTGTTGTGGGATGAAGTAGTCTATGGATGTCAATTATATTGAGTCCATTGATGGTGTTGTTGAGTTCAACTATGACCTGATTGATTTTCTCCCTGCTGGATCTATGAATTTCTGATAGAGGGGTGTTAAAGCCTCCAACTATGAAAATGGAGTAATCTATTTCTCTTTGTAATTCTATTAGTTTTTGCCTCATAATTTGATGCCAACAAACTGGATAGCTTAGAAGTGAAATATATGACAACAGTAGCAGAAAGTCCAGGAAAAGAGAAATGGAAATATATTATTTTAAGGTCCTTATGTTTGGAATGATATAATACCACTTGAAGGTAGACTTTGGTAAATTAAAGATATACACTAGAGGACTTCCCTGGTGGTTCAGTGGTTAAGAATCCACCTGCCAATGCAGGGGACAGGGGTTTGAGCCTTGGTCTGGGAAGATCCCACATGCTGCAGAGCAACTAAGCCCTTGTACCACAACTACTGAGCCTGTGCTCTAGAGCCCATGAGCCACAACTACTGAGCCCATGTGCCACAACTACTGAAGCCTGAGTGCCTGGAGCCTGTGCTCTGCAACAAGAGAAGCCCTCGCTTGCCACAACTAGAGAAAGCCTGTGCACAGCAGCAGAGACCCAATGCAGCCAAAATAAAATCAATAAATATTTTTAAAATTTTCTTAAAAAGATATGCACTAGAGACCATAAGGTAACCAACAAAATTACACAGCAAAGTGGTAATAGGCCACTTATTATAATAAGGTAATAAGCCAACAAAAGAAATACAAGGGAATCAAAAAAAATCTATGAATGCAAATGAAGGAAGAAAGGAGGAAAAGTAAAGAACCAAGGAGAGGGACTTCCTTGGTGGTGCAGTGGTTAACACTCTGTGCTTCCAACGCAGGGGGTGTGGGTTCAATCCCTGGTCAGGAAACTAAGATCCCACATGCCACACAGCATGGCTAAAAAAAAAACCACACACACAAAAAACAAAAAAACCAAGGAGGAAAATTGAGAACAAATAGCAAGATGGTAGATTTAAATTAAATCATATCAATAATCACATTAAATGTAAATGATCTAAACACTGAGTTAAAAGACCAAGACTATCAGATTTGATTTTTTTTAATTTCAACTATATGCTATCTAAAAGAAAACCACTTTAAATATGAAAACATAAATATGTTACAAGTAAAAGCATGGAAAAAGATATCTCATTTTAACACTATCAAGAGAAAGCTCAGTAGCTAAATTAATATCAAACAAAGTAGATTTTAGAGCAAAGAATATTACTAAGGATAAAGAGAGCCATTTACTAATAATAAAGTAGTCATCCCATCAAGAGGACATAGCAATCCTAAAAGTTTATGCATCTAATAACAAAGCTGCTCTGGGTACCCTTGGGAACCTCAGCCCTAGGAGGTGCCCTAAGGGATTCCTGTCCTGGGACTCCAGGTCTCCCAGGAAGTCTCTGGTTAAGGAAAGTGGGGAGCATAGTTATCTATAACCTATTAATACATTTTCACTTGGTGTTTACTTTGACATAGTGTAGCGAGAGTCCCAGAATGGTCATATTCTCTGCACTCTCCTCAGGCTCCTATATCTTATCTGAGTGATAAACTCCTGGGCTTCCCTCAGAAAAAACCTGAAGGGGTCTTGGTGATTGATACCAGCTTTCCCAGGACACTAGCTTGGTCTTGATTAAAATACTTCAGTGTTACCCCACTGCCTTTAGAATAAAGACAAAATTTCTTAACCTGGTTTTACAAGGCCTTTCATGTTCTTCCATTAATAGCCAAATGTGGAGAACTTAATAAATATTTATTGAATAAATAAATATATGAAAGCATCCAAATAAAGAGGAGAAACAGAGACTGGTCTTTGCTTACCTGTACAGTTCAACAATTCTTACCGTGTCCATCTCTACCTCACATGCTATATTCCAGCAATATTCAACCCTTCTGATTTCTTAAAATCTCTGTACTTTCTTGCTGTTGTCTTCACATATGTCACTTTCTCTTCCCTCACCCTCAACACACACACACACACACACACACTTGCCTAAATAACCTTCATTTTTCTTCAGGACTCATCTTGAAAGACATTTCCTCTGGGAAACTTTTCCATCCTTTTAGAGTTGGTGGTCCTCATTTCCTATATTTCTCATTTATAACAATTATCCTTTTGTGTTCTAGTTATTAATTGTCTGTCTTCTCTATTAGACTAAAAATACACATACAGGCCTTCCCTGGTGGCGCAGTGGTTGAGAGTCTGCCTGCCGATGCAGGGGACACGGGTTCGTGTCCCGGTCCGGGAAGATCCCACATGCTGTGGAGTGGCTGGGCCCGTGAGCCATGGCCGCTGAGCCTGCGCATCCGGAGCCTGTGCACTGCAACGGGAGAGGCCACAACAGTGAGAGGCCCGTGTACCGCAAAAAAAAAAAAACCCACAAAAATACACATACATATATTTTAAAAACTTTTTTTAGTTAGTAAATAAATTAATGAAAGCTTCTAAACAGAAAATGGAAACAAAGAGCAAAGGCTGTCCCATTCCTGTAGACAGGATGTCCCAGTTGAACAGAAAGAAAAGAAGGAGGAGCTGAGCCCTGATCTAGAACCTGGCTTGGCATCACTAGAGAGGGACATTTATGTGTGTAGCATCAGGTAGTTCTTCTCCAATGACTCAACACCTTCCAGGAATGCAAAGAGAGGGGCTGTACACTATAATGGGCTACCTGCCTTTGAAGGAACTAATACAGTGACCCTTCAATGTCTGGCAGTCCAGGGTTTGGCTGAAAGAGATGGGCTCCTGTCTCTTTACTCTGCAACAACTTTTGAGGGTCTGAGAGTGGAACAGCCTTTGTGAGGCTGCAGTTTTGTAATGGCATTGATCAGGAAAACATCAATGGCCAATGAATTGGGTCTATGAAGAATAGATGGCTTCCAGTAGAGTCATAGGCAAAGGAAATTTCTTGAAGCTAAATTATTTATGTTCATTGCTTTTCCTTTTTAATTGAAAGACATTCCACTGGAAAGAAGCTCTTGAAGACCGAGAGGGGATTTTTTAAGAAAAGGGGTTAAGAAGGTAATTGTGGCTTGGAGTATCAGGTTTGCTGAGCCAGGTGTCACTCTTATACCACTTTTAGAGGAGGTGGCACTTCCCTGACCTTGGCATTTCCCTTTGGCCATCCTGATCTTGCCACCTTGCTCTGCCCTTCTTCAGAGCCACAGGAATTATAGTAGTGGTCTGCTTTTCCTTGTTTCTGTTCTTGAAGTTCTCAGAGCTCAGTGCCTCTCCCTGGTCTCTGTTCTAGAACTATGAAACCTCATGTCTGCAGGTATACAGAGGTCAGTAGTGGGCCTTGGCTGTCATTTCTTCCTGTATTTTTTGGAAGAAATGATTTTGTTTGCATGATTAAAGAAGGTGTGATGTAGTACAAAGTACATTAAACTTGAATCCAGAACCTTGAAGTCAAATCTGAGCCTTTATTGTGACTTTGGGCAAATTACTTAAAGATGAAGAGGAGGAGGAGAAGAAAAATGTCATTAACTGTACACTTGCTTTGTGCTCAGTAGTGAATTATCCATTATCTCATTTAATTCTCTTCTATGAGACAGATGTTATTATTTTCATTTTACTTTAATTATAAAAAGTAACTCCAGGTTATGGCAATTTTTTTAAAACAGAACAGAAGAAGTGACAGTTAGAAGTTCTTATCTACCCCAGACCTACTGTAACCACAATAATTATTTTCTTGGATAGCCTTCCAGAAATGTTCTGTGCTTAAAGTTTTTTTGGAGAAAGTATCAGGGAGAGAGAAGTGATTGAAGCCTTAAAATTGCTGGAGAGTGGAGTGGACAAACTTGTATAAGGAACCCAGGGGCCTTTAGGGAGAGAAAGGATTCAGAACTTTTCTTATCTAAGAGCCAAAATTATTGAAAGGTGATGGGTTTCATCTGATTGGCAGGGAGTGACATTGAGATTCCTAGGATAAAATCTCCATTAGGAGAGAAAGAGATGGACTGTTGGGCTGAAGGTGTTAGGTAATGATGGATCCAGGTCTACATGCCAGATATCTTCCTTTGTCCTTTCTCATCCTGATCTAAGCTCCAGGAGGCTGACCTGTATAGACTAATAAAATACATCAATGGACTTCCTCGACTTCCAACTTCTGCTTGATTTTGGCAGTGAAAATCTCCAGCAGGAAATCAGAGGGAGGGCATGGGAAGGAGCTCTAGATATTTATTCCTCTGGCTCATTTTCTAAAATGTTACCTAGGGCTGGCTACATCTCTAGACTGAAATACATAGTTCCTCTCAAAGTGGCCTTCTCTGCATGACTCTTTTCAGGTTCCACTAACTGCTCCTTTCTCTCATCCTTATGGGCATAGAGGTAGTAACATTCCACTGAGGTTGCTAGTTTGGGATTACCCCACTATTCCTTGTGGGTCCTCTATACCCACTCTCTGTAAATAGTCCTTTATTTTTCTAATTTGAAAATAACCATATATATTTTTTGTTGGGACCTTGCTTGATACAGTCAGTTTAGCAGTGGATCCTAGAACCTGCTCCAACTGAGTCATCTTGGTGGCAGGCTTATGACCTGGAGAAGGAGTTGGAGAAATGGCTTGAAGCAATCTTGTCATGGGGCAGCCTTGTTCAAGTATGATGCAGAGAGAAGAGTCATCCTCCCTCACCTTTTGAGGAACAGTGTCTTCTGGGCAGGAATTTCCACCAGCAATGCTGGCAGCAACCAGAAGCAAAAGCTGTGTGGCTTCAGATGTACCAGTCAACAATGGTCTGTACAATCTTGTACTCACTATCTATTGCTGCATATCAAATCTCCTACAAACAGAGTAGCTTAAAACAACAGCCAGTTTGTTAGTTCTCATTGTTCTGGGCTCAGTAAGAAAGCTCTTGCTGTGGTCTGTCATGCAGTAGCGATCAGGTGGTGGCTGGAGCTAGGGTCATCTGGAGGCTTGAGTGAGTTGGACATCCAAATGGCTTCTTCATTCTCTGTCTGGCAAGTTGGTGCTGACTGTTGATAAGAGGAAATCTGCAGCTGTCCATCAGGGGTTTGATTTCTTCCACAGGACATATTCACATGGGTAGCTTGGAATTCCTCACAGTATGGCTGTCCCAGAATAGTTAGAATTCTAACACGAAGGCTGGCTTCTCCCAGAACACATTTTCCAAGGGAGTCAGATAGAAGCTGTATCATTTTTTATGACAGCCTTGGAAGACACGCAGCATTACTTTGGCCACATCTATTGGTCAAAAGTTAGTTCCAGGTCTGCCCAGATTTAAGAGAATAAATATTCAGAGTGATGGATCACTGGGGGCCGTCTTTGAGGACTAACTACCATAAGCTCCAGGGATAGTTATTCTGGCACCAGTGATGACAGCAGCAAGGATTAGAGACATCTCTTTGGAATGCTGAGGTTTCTGTTACAGACAAGACTACAGCACTGAGAGCAAACAGAAATAGCTTTTCATTTCCTTCATTTACATGCAGGCTGGGGTCGCTTTGGAAAATCAGGAAAGGGACTGGACTGGAAGCCTTGCAAACTGGGGGCTTAAGCCCTACCTAATGCTAATACCTAATACCTTAGGACACATAGCATTAGGGAGGCAAAATATCCCAGTGTCATATAAATGGAGAAACTGAAGCTCAGAGAGATTAAATAAATGGTAGTGTCAAGATTCAAACCTAGGTTTGACTGCTGCCCAAAATTCTTAATACTAAGCCAGGGGGATAGAACTCAAAATGTCCACAGGAGCCAGACAAGTTCAATAAATGCATCAAGCTAGAGTAAGACAACTGGCAAGAAGCAGCTTATATTGCAGCCAAGCTGAACACCTGCCTAAAGTAAAGAAACGGCCTTTTAACCTACTTGTAGACAAAACCATACTAAGCAGCCAAACAAAACTCAACCCGAGGGCAGTGGCATAGGTGGTGTAAATGATGGCTGTGGACAATTGTGATGTGTTTGTGCCTTTTCTTCCTGTGGATGGGGTTAGAATTTGCAGACTGGTGTTTTTCGTCACTTTCCTGTAGAATGGCACATAAAGATGCAAGTACTCTGTGAAAAGCCCTTTCCCACACTCCTGCCCAAGGGCTGTCGATTAAATTCTACTACTATTTCCCCAAATATACTATTTCATTTAACCTGCACATAGCCTTGTAAGGCAAGTATTACTATCTTCATTTCACTGATAAGAACTGATTGCAGAGAAGTTACACAACTTATGCAGGTGTTAGAGCCAGAATTCAAAGCCAGGTCTATATGATCCAGAGTCCCTGATTTTTCTTCTATTCTAATGCTGTCTTCATTGCTTAACCTCTCTTGTTTATTTGCAAAATCAGGATAATAGTTAGTACCTGCTTTGCCTACCTGAGAGGGTCGTTGTGAAAACTAAACAAAAATGAATATTAAAATGTGTATCAAAGACTTGTCACTTGTAAAGTGCTAAACACAAACATGCTATTGTGTTGATTTATTTAACAAAAATGTATTGAGAATTTACTGTGGGTCAAGCACTCACGCTGGAATACTGCAGTGAGCACACCAGATGAAAGAAAGATCCTGCATGCGTGAAGTTTACATTCTATTGAAGCATCTGTACAATAAACTAAATAAATATGTAAATTATCTATAACATTTTGGAAGTGATAAATGCTAAAGAGAAAAATCAAGCAAGAAGGGAGATCGGGAGGGGCGAGGGGCAGATGCACTCATAACTAAGGTAGTCAGGGAAGTCCTCTCTATTAGGACAGAAAAGACCCCACATCTTCTTGGCTAGGGGGTAGCAAAGTGCAGTCCACTGGTCAGATCTGCCATGGCCTGTCCTCATAAGGCACACAAACTAAGAATTTTCTTAAAACATTTTTAAAAGGATTATAAAATAGCAAAGAGGAATATGTGACTGAAAAGCTTAAAGTATTTATTATCTGGCCATTTACAGAAAAAGTTTGCTGATTTGGCCCACTTTTTCATCCTACTGCTGTGACAGCCATCTTTGCACAGGTGTAACTTGACAACATCTGGCCTCAGCTGCATTGAGCATCCCTTGCTTTCTGCCTCCTTCCGCTTCCCATTCCCGATGGAAATCTGCCTGGCCCTCACACATGTGCAGCCTGGAGGTGTGAAGTCCTTAACACCCTATGGGGCAGTCCGTGACAATGGGGAATGGGGGCTGATGGATAAATGCATCCCCCCATCTCTCTCTCAGGCAATTCCTCTCTTCTGTGTCACATTCTATACGCCTCCCCAGAAGGTCCTGGATTAAGCTCCGGTTGCTCAAGGTAGTGACGAACTCGGTAACACTTTGACTTTTCCTTTCTCTGTTTCTTTCCCTCTGGTTCCTCTCTCTTGCTTCCTAACAGGTCTGTCTCAGGCTCTGCTTTTGAGGGGAAACCCAGTCCAAGACAATTGGTATCAAGAGTGGCCCTAGAAAGCTGGCGCTCAGGCTGAGACTCTGGGACTGGGCTTTGGTTAATCTTTTGTGTGAAATGATGAACCACTGAAATGTTTTGAGCAGAGGAGTAACCTGATCTGACTAATATTTTAAAATAATCATTCTAGCTGTTGTACTGAAAATGGACCTTAGGGAAGATGTTTGCCCTGGCAGTGATGGTCACAGTGAAGGTAGTGAGGAATGATTGCATTCAGGATATAATTTGAGTCAACTAGATTTGCTGATGGTTGGATATAAATTATTAGAGAAAGAGAGGCATCAGAATAATTGTATGTTTGGCCTGAACAACTTGAAAGACTGAGTTGCTATTAATTGTGATAGGAAATACTATGGGAAGAACAGGTTTAGAGAATCAGTGTGATGTGTCATTATCTTTTTCATTTATTCTTTCTTTCAATTTGTCAAATATTAAATGAGTAGCTACTCTATAACAGACACTGTGCTTGGCTCTGGGAATTAAATGGTGAATAAGAAAAATACAACTCAGTCCTCCTAGGCACTCAAAGTCCAGTAAATTTGGTGTTTATAATTTAGTGTGATAAATGATGTGGTGATTAGAGGAAGGGTCCTAAGATCAGAATGAAGGAAGAGGAGGAGGATGGAGGGAGGAGGAGAACAAGGAAGAGGACAAAGAAAAATTTCCTTGATACTGAGCTTCTACTATACACCTGGCTCTGAATGAGCTGCTTTATCCCATTTAGTTTCACTTAGTCCTCTGTATACCTCTGTGATGTAGACACTGGAAGGAGTAGTGGTGGGGCTCAATGCGATGACATTATCTCAAGTTTTGTAAGAGCTTTTTTCCTCTTCCTAAATTTAAACCTAAATCTTAGGATGTCACCAATTTGTAACCAGCTATATCACAGGAAATCACAGGAATGGGTACAAGATGGCTGTGCCTCCTTCCTTATGGGAGAAGGCTCTGCTCCTCTGATCACTCTTTCCCCAGGGAAGGAGGAGCTGGAGCAGGAGAGCTACCCATCTACATGAGCTTTGAACCCACCTAGACACTGTTTACAATTCAGATTAGTGTTTGGTCCTCTTGGGAGAAGAGGAAGGTAAGTGGGCAGAAAAGTGGAGAATTTCTTCTCCTCCTGAAGGTAGGATTACCTCCCTTTTATAGATGAGAGGTTTAGTAACTGGTCCAAGCTCAGCTAAGTAGCAGAGCCCATGTCCAACCTAGGTCTGTCTGACGTTTCTGGCTCTGCAAAACCAGTGTCTGTGGCCTTTGAAAAGAGAACCTGTAGCCAAATGGAGAAAAAACGTGGCATATTAGAAGCTGCTTTTAAAGGTCTAGAGGACACAGGAGTTCTTAGGGGACTAGAGAGTACCAGGACAAATGAAATTTATGGGCCATGTGGCTGAACATGCCATGAAACTATTGGGCTTGCCAGATTTCAGTTCTTTCTGAGAAGAGCTTAGATATAGAAAACAAGCTGAGATTGGCTAATTGTTACCCAGATTTCTGACCCTGCTGAAATGTCTCATGTGATTCTGCCTGGATTTCAACCTGCCATGCTCCTGTTTCTTTCTTTTAATAATTTAAAAAATATGAAAATAACTTCATTTTTCTGATTATAAAAGTAATCCATGCTCATTGTAATAAACAATAAAATAAAAAATTTATAGAGAATACTTTAAAAATTATCCATAATACCACAACTCAGAGATATCACAGTGAACTTGTTGGTAAACATCCTTCCAGATTTCTAAACTATATCTATATTTCCAAGTGTGACATGATGTCCTTTCCCCAACTTGTTAGTACATTCCAAATTTGGAGTAACTGAGGAAGGTCTTGAACAATGTAACTCCAGGAAGAGAATGAATCAGATCTACCATAGATCTGATTATGGTAGGAGCCTCTTCCCTTTGTCTTCTTTGTCTCCTTCACCTATCAGGTCCAGGGTAGCCTCCTGGGGTATCCTGAGACTCTAGAATGAAGGCTTGGCACCTGTTGAGAAGTTGGAGAACAACTGAATAGAGAAAAGATGCCAACTCTGGAATCTCCAGGCCTGTGGACTCTGTTTCATTTGAAATATAGGACTTGAAACCCACACTAAAGTTTTGATCATTCTTCTGGCCTCCATATGTATTCTCAATGCACTGAAGCAGGAGTCAGCAATCTTCTTCTGTTAAGGGCCAGATAGTAAATATTTTAGGACTTCTGGACAATACTATCTCTCTACTCAACTCTGCCACTGTAGCACAAAAGCCGCCATAGATATGTAAATGATAGGCATGACTGTATGCTGACAAAACTTTATTTATAAAAAAAGATCGGAGGCTGGATTTGGCTGGAGGGCCATAGTTTGCTAATCCTTGCACTAGCTAAGGAAGAACATTTTGGAAGAAATTGTAGCATTTTCTCTGCATTACCAGAGGCAAAGCACTAGGCCTACACACACACATACACACACACACTCTCAACACATTCACTCACACATTTCACTTTTTAAAACTGTGGTAAAATATAGATAAAATTTACCATTTTAATCATTTTTAAGGGTACAGTTCAGTGATATTAAGTACATTCACATTGTTGTGCAACCATCATAACTGTTTATCTTCAGAACTTTTCTCATTTTGCAAAACTGAAACTCTGGACCCAGAGTTAAATAATAACTCATCACCCCTTACCCCCAGCTCATGGCAACTACCATTTTACTTTCTGTCTTTGTGAAGTTGACCACTATAGGTCTCTCATATAGTTGAATTTTACATAATTTGTCCTTTTGTGACTGGCTTATTTCACTTGGAAAACCTACTTGGGAAAGTACAATTGCAGGACAAACAAAATTAAAGCAGGTCACACTGTGACCTACAGTGACAGGGAAGCTTCCCATTAACCCCATCACAGTAAGTGATCTGAGTTCGTCTTTTTCTTTTTTTTTTTTTACCCTGATGAACTTGGCAGGCTAAACCAGTACATCTATCAGTGGATGATTGGTATTTATAAATAGTCCCCTTTGCTAGACATTTAGGTTATTCCCAATGTTTTGTTATTACAAACAGTGCTTCAATAAGCATCTTTGTACATAACTTTTTTCTGCATATCTGATCACTTTTTGGTGATAGTTGAGTGATTATATCTTCAGCAGTAACTTTGTTGTGACAGTGGATTGTTTGGCCCCAAAAAAGTTTAGTATCCAAGATTACTTCACTGCTAAAAACGTTGCTTTACTGGTCTTAAAGAGAACTGGCAAGAGCTAGACAAGACATCAAGACTTCAGCCCTACAGATTTCTTCTCAAGGTAGAGATCAAGCTTGGTGGTGGAGGACAGAAAATCAGGCAGGACAGTAGAGCAAGGCTGACCAGGAAGAAACTCCCTGGACTTAAGCCCAAGCTGGCGAACTGAGCCTGTTCATTGTGAATGCCATAGAGGGTGAGGGAGAAGTGGGGATGGAGTCCTCTGATGAGTAGTTACATAAGCTAGAGGGATTTCCGATTTCCCCTAGCTTAATGAATCCTTGGTCTGTTGGATTTATAGGAACCTTGAAGGAAGAAAGTAATCACACAGTACTGTCACATACTGTTAAACTGGCTGTAGTAGAATTATTCAGTCATATCCAATTTTCTCCACTTTCTGGGCATATAGAAGGGTATGTGTTCTTATCTCTTGCAGGTAGTCAGGGCCATGTGACTTGTTCTAGCCAATGGACAGCAAACAGAAGTACCATTGTGTCATCTCCAGGATGAGATGGTGAAAAACTCAAGCTTGATCCTTTTAGCCTTCCACCATCTTAGAATACCTGAAGATGTTCTGTTGTGATGGTGACATTACAAGATAGAACCTCCTGGGCTTCCCTGGTGGCGCAGTGGTTGAGAGTCCACCTGCCAATTCAGGGGACGCGGGTTCGTGCCCCGGTCCGGGAGGATCCCACATGCTGCAGAGTGGCTGGGCCCGTGAGCCATGGCCGCTGGGCCTGCGTGTCCGGAGCCTGTGGTCCACAACAGGAGAGGCCACAGCAGTGAGAGGCCCGCGTACCGCAAAAACAAAGCAAAACAAAAAAAAGCAGAGAAAGATAGAACCTCCTTTAGCTTGATTGACTGTGTGGAGTGTATTGTGATGAGAAATAAATTTTCTTATTTTAAGTTGCTGAGTTTTTAGCACTGTTGCCTATTCTATCCTGATTGATATGCTGTCCCTGTGCAAGGTCAAGTGGTAGAGTTGGCATCTAACTCTAAATCTCTCTAACCTTAAAGCCTACATTATTATCCCTAAATCTTGAAGGTCTCTGGTTGGTGGGATCTTGGGAACACAGTGGTTTTAAGGCTAGGATACCAGATCTTGAATCTAGGAGTATGACTAATCCCTAAGCTCATAGGATTGAGAGAAAGAGAGCACATGCTACTGATAATACCTCCTGCTCCTATTAGAAGTAGGAACTGGTTTGGGAGGCTGACCCCACAGGCAGAGACATCCGTGGATTCAATGTTAGGTAGATGAGTAAAGCAAAAAGAAGAAAATTGAGAGGAGGGTGAGAGTTGGTGACGCTCCTTGTTACCACTGAAAATCAAGTAATCTCATTTCCAGAATGACAATGCAGATTCGTTGAATTTTTCCCCAAACTTCCATCCTGGCTTATATTGCTGTACATGGGCAGGCAAGGCATCAGAAGTCACAGGTATCTTAATGTCAAAGAGTTATTCATCTGGTGCAGAATAGAGTGACAGCTCACTGATAAATAGTATTCTTTTTGATTGAGTCACCTTGTCTGTATGTCTTGCAGTCTCAGCATCAAATCATCCCTCCCAGGCTTAGGCTTCAAGTGGGCCCTGGGTGATAGGTCCCTGTACTCTGCAAAGTCTCTGGAGAACTTCTCAGCTCTCCTTAGCTTCGTCAGGCCAAATTCATTGACAGCTTTAGTCTCTCCTAGGCTCCTAGAGACTAGAAGAGGGAAAAATGTTGTGGAGGATTTCCCTATATTTTCTCTTTCATATTGGAGCTTGGGATAAAAACTGGAACTCCAGGAAGAGAGACACAGTGGAATTTCAGGGTTCCCAAGGGGAAAGAAGAAATACAAAAGTCACTTTTTTGGAAGTTCCATTTTATCACCTCAACCATGGGCATAATGCCTACCTTACAAGGTTGCAGCAAAAATGAAGTGACATACACTTAATATAGTGCCTGGAAGGCAGCTAAATAAGTATTCATTCTCTTTTGTTCTATTCTATCCCCAACCATTTTATTCTTTGTTCAGCTCTTGTAAGAAAAGTGTATTAAACAGGGCCATCTCATTTCTGAGCCACACATCATCGAGAGATCAACAATTACAGGATTACACAAGTCATTGACACAAGTTTGTAGAATGTACAACTCAACCAAGCATACCCAGTCTGTGGGGCTTGCCCTCCAACATTTCACTGGGTTCGTTTGGTTGCAACACATAGAGACTCAGTCAGGCTAGTACAAGAAATGTCTGTGGGGCAAAGGAGAGAAAATCTCATGGAAAGCCAAGAACAGCAGGCAAAACAGGGCCAAGCTGCATGGCACTGGAGGTGGACAGTGGACCAGTGCCTCGAAGAATCTCAGCAGCAGACTTTAGGGATTTTCTCTAAAGTGTTCCCCAAGGAATGCCACACATATTGTCCCTTAGGTCTGCTTCTCTGTGTCTGCCCACTTCTCTTCTTGCTAAAAACAGACTTCTTCTCTGTATACTCTGTGTCTTTTCTCTACCTCATGGTTTTTTTCTGACTTCTAACTTGGTTCATTTATCACTAGTTGTGGCCTCTCCAGCTTCTCACAAACTTGTGACCTTTAAGCATCTGTATACTGCCTGATTCCATCTATATTTCCCAATTTAAATTCTTAAGAGTAGAATTGAGTTGGTCCAGTCTTCCCTATCTGGCAGATGTTTCTCCTGGGCCACATAATAAACCTCTGTCTGCCTTGGGGTCAGGTGTTCATGCTAGTATGGCAGGAGAGAGACGTTGAAGGAAGCCAGATGGCTGCATGGTGGAATTTGGGTATAGCTGCCTGGAGCTGGGAGCTGCAGAAAGACAGTTTCCTGTAGAAATGACCATGCATATGGCACACATGCCTTGATTGGCATGTAGAGCAAAGATTCATTAAATTTTGAATTTTTCATTGTCCAATTTAGAGGTGGCCTTGTCCAAATCCTGTGGTTTACATATGAGGACCGGAAACTCAAAGAGGTACACTGATCTGCCCAGGGTTACAAAGTAAGTAGTAGAGCAGAAATTAGAATTTTATTCAGTGTGTTTTCTAGTATGTTAGGTGTAAATATTTTTAAAAATCTTGATGGCCTAGTATGTGTGAGGCACTGGAACAAACCAAAGGAAAATCCTTGCCCTTGGGGGCTTATATTCTAGAGGGGGAAGAAAGACAGTAAATCCAATCATGCAAAATAAGTAAATTATATAGTGTTAGAAAGTGACAAGTGTTATGGTGAAAAAAGAGTTATGAGGATTAGGAGTGCCAGGGGAGGAGAGCTGTAATTTAAAATAGGGAGTTTGTACTTTACTGTGTACCTGAAACGAACACAACATTGTAAATCAACTATACGCCAATAAAAATTAAAAATAAAATAAAATAAAGTAGGGAGTTCAGTGTAGGCCTCAATGGGATGATGAGAGAGAGCAAGTTCCTGAGAAATAAGGCTATGTGTATTCCTTCCTCTCCCCTTGGCCTAATACCTTGACAGTGGTGAGTATGGAATAACTGTTTATTGAACTGAACACTTGTAGAAACGTCCTGAAGGTTAAGGAGGACAAGAAAAGGTTCTAAGATTATATTCTTTTTTTGGTATCTTCCTGCATAACTTCATTCCAGCAGCACACTTCATGAAGCCCCCTCATTATCATATGAGTCATTGCAGAAATGTGCCCTTTCAGTACTCCTGGGACTATTAGACTCATGAAATGCCTTGTAAGCACTCTTAATACAAAGTTGTGGGAAGAGATTTAATTAACATAGAAAACACAACCAGAGCATTAAACACAACACGACCCAAAGTCTCACAGAATCCCATTCCCTTGGAGGCATTGGAACAGTGGGGAGGCTCTTTGTCAGGGGTGTGCTGGTAAATGTCTGACAACTGGCTCTCTAGGGCGGGGAGGAGATCATGATTTGTAGATTTGCCCATTTCTGTGGTGTAAATACTCTGTGGTTGATTTAAAGTTAAGTTAAAATGTGACATCATTGAACATGGGCTTGGGAAGAGATGAGCAGTAGCACACTGTGATATAGTATTTCCTTCATACAGATAGCGTTGATATAAGTAACCTTAACAGCATATCTAAATACAGTAAAATAATTAGGAAGTGATGAGTTTTGAGTATTTATTATCATTGCATTTAATATAATTTACTTAACTGAAAGTTTACATAATGTTTAACAACCATGTTAAACAACCAGTTAGCAAAAGTTCTGGAAACTTAACAATTGGCTCTTGTGAGCAGTACACCACTGTTACTGGGTCCTTCCCAGTGCATGCTGGTTCCTTGACAAGGACCAGTTCATTCCATGAATACTTGGGGATCAAATGTAAGGACAGCTCCATTGCTTCCTTGTCACCTCACTGCTCACATCTCCCCATGGCTGCCGTCTGTGCCTTCTGCCACATGACAGGAGTAAAGGTGTTTTGTAAAGTCTTAGGAGAGTGTCCTTTTCCAGGTCAGAGCCACCTGCGTTGGGCACATGCTTTTATTCTTCAGTGGAGGTTGATGTCTCACATCCCCACATTCTCCACCCCATGGTGCTCATGTGCCCTTTACTGTGTTCCACTGCCGTGCTCTGGGCTGTCAGATTTCAGCTGTTCAGCGAGCATTTGTGGAGTGCACACTGTGTGCTAACTCCCCTCCTGCTTGTGTTACTGGGTGCCAGGCCCTGTGCTCTGACACCTATGCTCTCATGTGGTCCTTAGAGCAACCCAACTAGATGGGTCTTAGTATTTCAGTATTACAGATGAGGGAACTGTGGCCTAGAAAGGGGAAGTGACTTGCCCACAGTCCAGAAGTCATGTCTTCAGTGAAACATTGCCTTTGAGATGTAATATGTAGGCAAACACCTGTCACCCCTCAGCTGGCTGCTGCCAGTGTGGACTTGTTTTGTTCAATTTAGGGGGACTCAGGGCTCTTTTCTGGTGTGCTCTACCACAGAATATCAGGCGGGGGATGTTTGGGTAGAAGGGCAGAGCTAGATTTTGGGTCAGGTCTGCTTCCTGGGAATGTCCATGACCCCATCGCATTCACTCACACGCATCTGTGGCCGCCGGAGACTGGCTCCTGGCTCCTGAAGGAGAATAGCCATTAGGAGGCCAGCGCAGCCTGTCCCAGTGCAAGCGCTGAGAGCAGCTGTGTGCAGAGCAGCCCAGGTGCCTTCCAACTGAGTAGCAGATGTGTCCTGTGGCAGCTTTCTTGAAGGCAAGCCAGTGTTAGCTACAGAGCAAATGTTGAGGACCAAGCAGGAGGAGGTGAGGGTTGTATGATCGTAAGGATTTATCTCCCAGAAAACCTGCATTCAAGTCAAAGTGCTCTACTTATTAGCTTTGTAGCCCTGGCTAAAAGTTTCCCCTTCTGTGGAACGGGGAAAAGATGAGTATGAGAGTGGCTACCATTTATTGAGGGCTCTCTATGTGTAAGGTGCTGCACTCAGCATGTGCTCAACGTTACCATACAAGGTAGTTCCTAGAAAACACAGCCCAGTGCCAGACACACGGTTAGTATGCAGCAAATGCCAGCTATTATTTTATTAATCCTAACAATCCTGTGATCAATAATAGTGACAGAAAGAATAATTGTTGCTAGCGTTTCCCGTGCACTTTCTATGTAGTCAGCTATTGTTTTAACTTATTAACTGAATTAACTTATTTAATTTTCCCAACTGTCCCATGAGGTTGGACCTATTTTTAACTCCATTTGACAAATGAGAAAAATTGGAGCACAGTTAAGTTAAATACATTGCCAAGGACACATAGCTAGAAAGTGATATAGGTGATTTTATTGTCCCCACTTTACAAAGACAGTTACTGAGGCACGGAGGGGCTGCATGGCATGGGGAGGGTCAGTCAGCAGAATCCTTCTCGGGGTTGTTAGGCAGGTGAAATGACATAATGGAATGAAAACTGCTTATTGAACTGTTGTTCTGCTTCAGCCAGGGGTGAGTAAGCTTCACATGATCTGCTTTTTCTAGTGTAGATATACCATCTGGCTTGAGACCCTGGAGCCTTTAGGAAGTCCTGTTTGGACCTAGCTAATTATCTTGGTGGGTATTGGAAACCAGTTTGGTATGTAGGTCCTGGACTTACCATCCCTTGGGAAAGCCCAGGAGTCACTGCTTGTCTGACTTCAGAGGTGCTACCAGCTGGAAGCCTCCAGGAGGGAACTGACTGACAACTGACCACCATCACATGTAGCTGGGTTACCAGCGGTTACCCTGTGGGTCTCCTTCAGCCACAGTGACCATCTCCACGTGCCTGAGCCCTTACTGGTACCCAGAACATCAGGCAGCTAGGCAGGGGGAGGGGCCCTGAGGCCCCCAGTGAAGTGGAGATAATCAGGGCGTCAGGAAGACTCTCTCAGCTCCCTCACCCCACTGGTGCCCCCCACATAACTCCTCTGCCACCTGGGAACATTCCCTCTTCCCAGGTTCCCTCTTCCCAGGATGGAGTGGGGAGGAGAGTTGGGTTTTTGTGGAGTGGTCCCAGAACCCCAGAACTGAGATGTTCTTTGAGAGCAGGTCAGTGTCTCATGCCTCTAGGACTGTCTCCTTACTACATTGAGAGCTCCTCTGGGCAGGAGCAGCTTGGGGTACCCCACTATCCTGAGTCAGCTCAGGGCCAGGGATGGTGGTGGGGACAGTCATGTTTCCTGAGGGAAGGCATCTTGTGGTTATTGGGTTGGAACTTGGTGTTGTGGGTGGAGGTGGCAGTGGCAGCATGGCGTGTGTGTGTGTGTGTGTGTGTGTGTGTGTGTGTGTGTGTGTAAGGAGTTTTAGGGGAAGGGGAACCAGAGTCAACCTAGTCTGGAAAGGAGCAACTGTGCCAGGCTGGTTGTCCTGTTTAGCACATGTGTACACTGCTGGTGTAGCAGGAAGGCTTTGAATACAGCTGGACGTGGCCTTGACTGCTTGCTCCTGTGTGGATGAGAGGGTGGTCATGCACACTCTTCCTCTGAGCCTGTTCATCCCCAAAGGGAAGGAGTCGTTCCCCCGTGTGCTGGTCTGTCCTGGGTAGAAAGGGTGAGAGCCTTCCTGTCTGTCCCACTGTGAGTGTCTTTTACCAGACTAGGGAACAAGGAGGTAGGGGAACAAGGAGACTGGCTCAGCGTCTCCTGCTGGGACGGGCATTTGTTGCTCCTTAATCCTCTGTGCCTGGAAACCCACGGGGGCAGCAGGGGAGCTTCTGACAGGAGAGGCCCAGCTTCCTGAAAATAGAGTCCTCACCAAGTTCTGCTGGAGGTTTGAGCTGTTCTCTTACTAAAGGGCATATATATCCCTGTGAAGAGCACCAGGATGGAGGACAGAGATTTGGGACTCTGGCTTACGTCATCCCTTGAATTGCACCAGGGGGTGGGGACAAGTTTCACTGTTTAGGCATTAAAAAAAAACCTAATTAATTAATTAATTAATTAACTTTTGGCTGCATTGGGTCTTCGTTGCTGCGCGTGGGCTTTGCTCTAGTTGCAGTGAGCGGGGGCTACTGTTCGTTGCGGTGTGCGGGCTTCTCAATGCAGTGGCTTCTCTTGTTGCAGAGCATGTGCTCTAGGCACATGAGCTTCAGTAGTTGTGGCGCGTGGGCTCAGTAGTTGTGGCTTGCGACCTCTAGAGCGCAGGCTCAGTAGTTGTGGCGCACGGGCTTAGTTGCTCTGTGGCATGTGGGATCTTCCCGGACCAGGCTCGAACCCGTGTCTCCTGCACTGGCAGGCAGATTCACCACTGCGCCACCAGGGAAGCTCTCACTGTTTAGGCATTTGAAGGAGGTCCCACCTGGGTGCTCCCTTGTTGCCCCACCTTCCTGTCTCCAATCATTACTTGCCCTCCTCCCATAACCCCCTTTTTGAGACTCCGCTTTGTCTTCTTCTTCAGATGCTCTGATCCTCCTCCCCACACGACAGAGTTCCCAGACCTTGTCCCTCATATCTTGTAGACCCTGCACTGCAGGCTGCAGCTGGATGTGAACAGAGGTTTCCTCTGCCCAGGCTCCTGCTAAAGACAAGGGAGTAGGTAGCATGGGCAGGCGATAGACTAAGCTTCCTGGGGGTGGGCTCAGGGGGAGGGTGAGAACTGGACTTCAGTTTGGTGTCCCTCTGTCAGTAATGACTGAGCCCTCTTTCTTCCTGATTAATCTTAAGGCAAATGTCTGTACCAGAATTATTTTCTTATAAAGATCATACAGTCCAGTATAACATAAAATTCCTCCACTTAAAGTGATTTGACTCTAGACGTGAAATATTAACCTTGACATTACTGTGCTAATGCTATGTTCTCCTCCTCCCAGGGCCTATTTTCACTGCAAAGGGACTCTGAGTCAATGAAGATGAATTGAAACTTCCACAAAACCTGTCTTTGTCCCCCCTAGATCTTCCTTGAGAGGAATTGGTGGTGGTTCATATATCCACAAATATTAGTTCCCTTCACCCCCCTTATAGGATTTTACACTTTACAGAATCACTTCCATATGCTTTATGTGAATCCTTAAAACACAAGTCTAGAGTAAGTACTCTCCCCCATCACCAAGTTATAGATAGAAAATCTAAGACTCAGAGGGGTGACTGAGTTGCCTAAGGTCACACAGCTATCAAGCAGCTCAGAGTTTCTCGAATTGCCTCCTGTGCCCTCTTGCCTCTGCTCAGCTGGTCCAGCCTCCCCTTTCTGTGGGGAGGCCACACACCACCAGCTAAGAGAGGAAGTGCTCAAAAGATGCCCAGCTGCAGCTGGTGCAGAGCTCAGGGTGCTTGCCGTTCCTCCTGAAGCTGACAGCAATGGGGTAGGGGTTAGGGGGAGCAGATGTCCTGTAGGCTGGGAGTTCAAGTCACCATGGGCAGCACGGGAAAACTGGAGGGAATGGATCTATCACCTGCCTTCAAACTTGTGTGTGGTTGTTTTTGTGCCCCACCTCCCAGTGGATGGCTGTACCATCTACCAGCTGCCCAGCTGGAAAGCTGCTGTGATCCTAATATCCTCAAATTCTCACATCCTCTTGACTTACTGCCCAGTCAGTCACTAGGTTGTGTCCTGTCTACCTCTTCCATAGCTCTCCTGCAGTCCCCTCTTCTGAATCTCCACAGCCAGCACTCTGGCACTGTGTCTCCCTTCCCCAGTCCAGGGCACTCTGCCTCCAGGCTCTTTCCCTTCCTCCAATCTATCTATCTTCAAAGGAGTCTTTGCAGTGATTTTTAGAAAGAAAAAAAAAAAGTACAAATCTATTTGTGTTATCCTTTAAAATCTTCCACTGGCTCGACATTACTTTTTGAATGCAATGAAAACCCTTTAGCTGAGGCATTAAACTTCTTTTATTTTTATTTGACATCTTTATTGGAGTATAATTGCTTTACAATGATGTGTTAGTTTCTGCTTTATAACAAAATGAATCAGCTATACATACACATATATCCCCATATCTCCTCCCTCTTGCATCTCCCTCCCACCGTCCCTATCCCACCCCTCTAGGTGGACACAAAGATCTCCCTGTGCTATGCAGCTGCTTCCCACTAGCTATCTATTTTACATTTGGTAGTGTATATATGTCAGTGCTACTCTCTCACTTTGTCCCAGCTTACCCTTCCCCCTCCCTGTGTCCTCAAGTCCATTCTCTATGTCTGCATCTTTATTCCTGTTCTGCCCCTAGGTTCTTCAGAACCATTTTTTTCTTTTTTTAAGATTCCATATGTATGTGTTAGCATAAGGTATTTGTTTTTCTCTTTCTGACTTACTTCACTCTGTATGACAGACTCTAGGTCCATCCACCTCACTACAAATAACTCAATTCCATTTCTTTTTATGGCTGAGTAATATTCCATTTTATATATGTGCCACATCTTATTTTATCTTATTTATCCATTCATCTGTCAACGGACACTTAGGTTGCTTCCCTGTCCTGGCTATTGTAAATAGAGCTGCAATGAACATTGTGGTACGTGACTCTTTTTGAATTATGGTTTTCTCAGGGTATATAAACTTCTTATGTTGGCCCCTGCTTGCTTCTCTAGCTTCACCTCCCCATGTGCATGTTCTGCTCTATCACATGCTGAGTTTGCCAAGCTCCGTGCATTGTGTCATCTCCCTTCCTGCCCTGCTCACTCCTATTCCCCCTTTTGTTGTTACCTCTTCTGCAATGCCTTCCTCTCAACACCTCCACCGAGACTGGCTTGAGTGCCCCTCCTCAGTACCCTTCCGTGTTTATCCCCACAGGAGGGAGGGACTGAGCGAAGCTGGGAAGGTGGTTGAGAGTCTCCTGCAATGGGGTGCCCAAAAGGCATTTTAAACAGAGAGGCTACGCATTTATTGTCAAGTTAGTTTGTTCATTTTTAAGTGAGGCAAACCACTTCAATGTCCTCTCCCTCCATCCTCTCAACTGTCAGTAAAGTGTGTCAGTATGCAGGAATATTTGTGTGCGTGGGTTTGTGTGTGTGCCTGTGGGGAGGGCAGCACTGAGGAAAGCGCTTTGAAGTTGAACACCTGGATCACCCTGGAGACAACAAGTGTGAAATAAGACCCAGGGGAGACGTTGGAATGTTGGGAGCCCCTGGGGAGCCACAAAATCTGGCTCCACGAAATCTGAACTGTCTTAGGACATTGAGTGGGGATTTTGAGACCAACAATCGGAGGAGCATCAACCTCCCCCTGATATCTGAATTACATTAGAAATTAAAGCAAATCTCCAAGGGGCGCTGTGGAAGGAAGAATAAGATGCACTTTTGTGTCTTAATAATTTAGCTGCTAGGGAAGCAGTTGGGGTGGGGGGAAGAGGTGGAGGCTGGACACTCATCTTCCAGATACTTGTGGCTCCCTCCCCAACATCATTCAGGTCTCTGCTCATAGGTACCCTCCTCAGAGAGGCCTTCTATGACCAGCAGAACTAATGTTTGCCTAAAAACAGTAGTTTCAAAAACCTCTATCTTAAAACTAGAATACTCTGAAAGGTATCATGTTATTTATCTATCAATCATCTATCTGTAATGGGTCATTTTTTTATGCTTTCATTTTATTTATTTTTTATACAGCAGGTTCTTATTAGTCATCCATTTTATACACATCAGTGTATACATGTCAATCCCAATCGCCCAGTTCATCACACCGCCACCCTCACCCCCTGCCACTTTCCCCCCTTGGTGTCCATATGTTTGTTCTCTACATCTGTGTCTCAATTTCTGCCCTGCAAACCGGTTCATCTGTACCTGTAATGGGTCATTTGATTCAAGTAATATCAAACCTAGCTAATTAAATTCATTTAATACAATTAAACTCTGCTCAACCCTGCTCCCCCCACCCAAGAGAAACCTAGAATACTCTATGAAGGAAGGTCAGATCAAATCCAAAGTGCTACCTGTTTCGTTATGTACTACAACCATCATCCATTCAGTCAGTCAATAGGAGCTCAGTGGATGCTGAAATCAGACCCTTGTCCTTAAGATGCTCATAACCTAGAGAAGGAACACCCATGGAATCAAGCCAGAAGCACACCACAAGATGGATGTTCCAGGAGACTTAGATGGAAAATGCTACAGATGCATAAAGAAAGGAATCCCAAATTCTCTCTAGGAACACAGGAAATGACACTTAACCAGGTCATAAGTGAACAGGAGGGTTTCATAGGTAGAGATGGGGCAGAACTTCAGGCAAAGAAAACAAAAAGAAAGTCATGTGAGCAAAAACCATCATAATGGATTCTGGTAAGTTCCCTGTGACTGGGGTGCATGTCCTCTACACTAGGGTGTATATGAGTGTGACAGGAGACGAAGCTGGAAAGATGGGCAGGATCAGGTAATGAAGGGCTTTGCCTGCTATCCTGTGAGAAATGGGAACCACTAAATTCTTTAAGTAGGGGAGTGACATGATCAGATTTCTGTTTCACAAACATCGTTCTTGGAGCAATGTGAGGAATTAGACTAGAGGTGGGGAGACCTGTTAGGTGGCTGTCCAGGTAAGAATTGATAAGATCCTAAACCAGGGCAGAGAGGATGGAGAGAGGGATCTGACACTAGAGAGAGTTCAAGGGTAAAACTTGTAAGACTTAAGATAAGCGGGATAAGGTGGCAAGGAGGTTTCTTGCTTGAGTAACTGTGTAAGTGAGTAAATTACATCTCCCTTTCCCTTCTTCCTGACAGCATCAGGATGGCGATTAAACTAATTTTATTCTTTAAAAGTGTAGCCATCCTTAAGTTAAATCCTTACCGGTTTTGGTGAATTCTCTGCCTTTTAGGTCCATACCAATCCAAGGGAAAGGCCAGAAACTTGCCTTCTCAGCCTCCTTTGCGGCCAGGATCCACACACAGGAATCCAACTCTACTTATCAGAGATACTAGAATTTTTTTGGAGGCTAGTGACATGAAGAAGGGGTGCCACAAAATCCACTTTGGTCTCTGGTAGATGCAGTCCCTGGACGGGTCAGAGGCAGAGGTGTTAGAGACGACCTCCAGACCCTGCCTTTTCCATGTGGTGAGCTGGTGTCTCTACCCAGTGGTGCAACAGTTGTGTCTCCTCAGGGCAGCTCTGTGGTGTGTTTGGGGGGTTATTCCTGGAGACATAACCTTCAGCCCTTCCAGGCATTCTATGAGTTTTCTAATAGCCTTTCATAAATCTCTTTTCTGCCTAAACTAGGTAAAATGGTTTTGTTTGCAACTAAAATCCCTAAGTGATACACTTCTCCCTGGTAGTTTGCCTGCAAGCAACAGAAACCTCCTCCTTCTGATTAAAATAGGTAACTGGTTACCTCAAAGTAAAAGTTACATGATGGCAGCACAATCATTATTACAAATATAGAGTAAGCCTTTACTTTGTGCCAGGCACTCTCATAAGTGCTTTATGCAGGTACTTCATTTACTTCTTGCACAAATTATCTCAAATTTACCAATGAGGAACAGAAGCTGAAATATCCCAGTATCACACAGCTAGTAAGGGTTAGAAAAGCCACTTGAACCCTGGCAGTCTGACTCCAAATCTGACACTCTTATAACTACCCTAAACTATTTTGGTGTTAGAGAAGCTCATCGTTTATGCAGCCTTATAGTTCATCCAGTCCAAGTTGTATCTCATACCTGATTTCCTTTATTGCACCCCCAAGTGGAGAGTGATTTACTCTCACTAGGGAAAGTGGGGGTATGGGATGGTATTAAGAGGTGGGGGGGGGTCTTTGAGAGTTGATTAAATCATGAGGGTAGAGCCCTCATGAATGGGATTAATGCCCTTAGAGACCACAGAGAGATCCCCTGCCCCTTCTGCCGTGTGAAGAAACAGTGAGAAGACAGCTATCTATGAACCAGGAAGTGGACCCTCACCAGACCCTGGATCTGCTAGTACCTTGATTTTGGACTTCCCAACCTCCAGAACTGTGAGAAAAATAAATGTTGTTTTAGCCAAAGAGAGAGAGAGAAAGAGAGAGAGAGAGAGAGAGAGAGATTAAATGGAGCAAGAAGACATCCTTGAAATCCCTCCATTTCTAGGAAGCAGGTACCAGGCTGTACTGGTTAGAATGTGTTTGGCTGCAAGCAACAGAAGCCCCAATAAGTAGTGTCTTAAATCTTACAGATATTTATGTCATTTATATCAAGAAAACAGGGTGTAAGCAGTTCCAAGTCTGGTTAAGTAACTCCAGGTTATCTTAGATCCAGGCTTTTGTATCTTTCTATTCTGCATTCACAGAGGATTAGATTTTTAGCTTCAGGCTGACAAAATGGCTGCCCTAGATAGCTGCAGGCGTTGTGGTTTTTCAAGACTGATTTCAAAGTGGAAAGTTGGGTGTGACAGCAAAACCTCCTTTCCAAAAAGGTACTCAACTTCTAAAAGTTGCACTGGCCGTACCTATGTTTTGAGTCCTCCCCTAAACCCAGTCACCAACAAATAAGAATGAGATTATCATGAATGGCTTAGATGACTCATCACCTGGAGAAGGGTTACTCCTACTTTCCCTGAGTACTTTGCTATCTGCCTAAGACCTGAACAAAATCTGGGTTCTGGATCAAGGAAGGGTGTGTGTGGAAGTTTGACTGTTGGGTATGCAGTAGGTAGGGTTTGCCACAATAGACTGTGGCATCAGGACACTGGGCTTCTGGTCTAGGCTGATTTGTTTATTTGCTTAAGAAATATATTTTTTAATTAGTGTTGAGTGCCATGTGATCTTTGGACCTGCCTATTACTTGCTGTGTATTTTGGCAAGTCATTTGACCTCTCTGGGCTTCAACTTCCTTCTCTCTAAAATGAAATGGCCAAAGTAGATGATTTTGACAAAAAACAACTGAATCCAAAAGTGGACGGAAGACCTAAAGAGACATTTCTCCAAAGAAAACATACAGATTGCCAACAAACACATGAAAAGATGCTCAACATCACTAATCACTAGAGAAATGCAAATCAAAAACACAATGAGGTATCACTTCACACTGGTCAGAATGGCCATCATCAAAATACCTACAAACAATAAATGTTGGAGAGGGTGTGGAGAAAAGGGAACCCTCTTGCATTGTTTGTGGGAATGTAAATTGATACAGCCACTATGGAGAACAATATGGAGGTTCCTTAAAAAACTAAAAATAGAACTACCATATGACCCAGCAATCCCACTACTGGGCATATACCCTGAGAAAACCATAATTCAAGAAGAGTCATGTACCACAATGTTCATTGCAGCTCTATTTACAATAGCCAGGACATGGAAGCAACCTAAATGTCCATTGACAGATGAATGGATAAAGAAGATTTGGCACATATATACAATGAGCTATTACTCAGCCATAAAAAGGAATGAAATTGAGTTATTTGTAGTGAGGTAGATGGACCTAGAGTCTGTCATACAGAGTGAAGTAAGTCAGAAAGAGAAAAACAAATACCGTATGTTAACACATAAGTATGGAATCTAAAAAAAAAAATGGTTCTGAAGAACCTAGTGGCAGGACAGGAATAAAGACGCAGACGTAGAGAATGGACTTATGCATAGCACAGGGAGATCAGCTCGATGCTTTGTGACGACCTAGCGGGTAGGATAGGGAGGGTGGGAGGGAGGCTCAAGAGGGAGGGGAAATGGGGATGTATGTATACATATAGCTGATTCACTTTGTAGTACAGCAGAAACTAACACAACATTTTAAAGTAATTATACTCCAATAACGATATAAAAAAAATAGTAGATGATTTTGAGGTCTTTCCTCATATGCCACTCATATCTCTTCTGTCTTTTATAACAGGTTTACATTAAGAACTATAATTTTTGCTTTAGACTAGTGGATATGACAAGCAATAGGATAAGCATGGTGTGTCTTCCAGGGTTTTACCCAAAGATTTGGAAGGAAAGCCTTTGAAATTTTTGTTTTCTGTTATGTAATTGTGGGCCTATTATGGAATATGGTGCAAAATTCTCATACTTGGACAATGGCCACGTCTCTTTTGGTGATATGTGTTTGTTCTTCTCTGTAGCTAGAAAACTGTGTGTAGCAACGACTAATGTTTTCTTAATTCAAAAAGTGACTTAGATTATTTACTTACCACTTGGGTCTGCAGATTATTTACTTACCACTTGGGTCTGCTTTCTAGATTAGAGGTTCTCAACCTCAGCACATTGATATTTCAGGCCAAGGAATTCCTTGTTGTGGGGGGCTGTTTATGCATTGTAGGGTGTTTGGCAGCATCTCTGGCCTGTACCCACTAGATGCCAGTGACAGTCCCCTAGGTGTGACTACCAAAAATGTCTCCAGACATTACAAAATGTTCCCAGGGGTCAGGGCAATTGCTCCAGTTGAGAACCAATGATGTAGATGGATTAATATTTGAATTCTTACTCTGCCTCTTATTCAGGATTAATAGTTCTGTGACCTTGGGCAAGGTGCCTGATAAATTTCAGCTCCCTTATCTGCCAAATAGGGCCAGTTCACAAGATTGTTGTCTGCATTAAATGAGGTCACAGGTATTGAGTTTAGTATGATACATAGTCTTAATAGGTCTTCTATGAATTTCAGTTCTCTTTCTCTTCGGTTTTCTGGGGATGTAGAACTTTCCAATTGGAAGGGATCTTAGAAGTTATCTTACCAAAATTCTTCATTTTATAAATTAATGAAGGCCATATAGGTAATCTGTCTTCTCAACCCTAAATCTATCTTTATACTCAACTAATGCAAAAGAGACATATCAAAGTGGAATTGTACAGAGTAGATAAGTTCAAAGGCTTGCCAAGGTTGATTTACAAGATTCTTGCCCCTGTAGATTTCCTCACGATGTATTACCTGTGAGAGAATTCCTGAAGCACTAAATTCCACTTGTGACTCAGACTGAGTTCAAATGTTTGGTTTCAGGGACCATCAATTGTCTCTTTGGAAGCACTTGTCCTGTGCACTTTGAATGTTGGGGAATGTTAAACATTGAAACAAAACATATGGAAAATAAGAGTTAATGCTCTGAGCCAGACAAACTTAAAAAAAAAATTTACAGTCATCAAGAACATATAACAGGGGCTTCCCTGGTGGTGCAGTGGTTAAGAATCTGCCTGCCAATGCAGGGGACGTGGGTTCGTGCCCCGGTCCGGGAAGATCCCACGTGCTGCAGAGCGGCTGGGCCCGTGAGCCATGGCCGCTGAGCCTGCGCGTCTGGAGCCTGTGCTCCACAACGGGAGAGGCCACAACAGTGAGAGGCCTGCGTACCGCAAAAAAAAAAAAAAAAGAACATATAACAGCTGTTCAAGAAACAGAACAGAAAAAAAGAATCAGAAAGATTAATGGGTAACTCCAGTTTTGCTCTTTCTTCTCTGTCAAGGACAGGGCTATTCTGACGAAAAAGACTGGGACAAACTGATAAAAGGGACTAAATCCCTTGAGAGGGGAGATACGGGGTAAAAGCTGTCCTAAAAGAGTTTGTCATCTGGACTAAGCAAATCACTGCAAGAGCTATTGGGAGATTTGCTGGTGAGACCATACAACCACTGTTGATAATCTGAGGGACTCATAGAAAATAGGAATCATACTGAAGGACTAAGTATGGGCAAGTATCTTGATTTTTAGGAAATACAATTAATTTTCCCTCCCCACACTTACGAACTATAAATTCATGAGTTTGGCACCAATCCTAGGCAAAATTCCATAAAAGATTATTCTATTAATGCCTTATGAGTGCTTACAAATTAAGCAGAAATGCCTCTAAGTCAGTAGCATTTCAGTAGAACAAGTCATGCCAGAGTAATCTAATTTCCTTTTTTGATTAGGGCCGTTAGAATGGCTGAGCAGGGTTGTAGAGTGAGCACAGACTATCCAGATGACAGCAAGGCATTTCTCTTGTGGCATCATTGAAGGCAAGATGAGGAAAGATGGGCAGGATACAGATATCATGTGGTGGCTGCATAATTGTGTCCTGTGAATAACAATTAATGGATGGATAGTGATAAGGAAGCAGATACCCAGTGGCTACTGCAGGACATTGGCCCTGGGCCTGGGCCTGTACACGCTTTATTAGCGTATTAACCAGATCAGACAATGAATGTGCCATACCCTCGGGCTCTCTGGGAGATCTACTTGGTCCATAGGCTTTAATGAAGTGATAGATGTGGGTAGCCATGGTTTGTGCCAAGTGACCCCAAGTTCCAGGGTACAGCTTATTGAACTCATTGCTCTAGGGATATGTGATCCATGGTATTGATCCTTGTAGATCTGGCCCCTGACTACCTCTCTAGTCTCATTTTTGCTGCTCCCTTCCCCATGCTCCCAAGGTTTAGCCATACCAACCTGTAGTAGCCTGCACACACCAGGTTGTTTTATGCCCCCTTTATTTTGTACATTTTCCTCTATCTGACTTTAGTGCCTTTCTTTGCTGCCTACTTCATCTGCCTGACAAGTTCTTACTCATATTCAAGACTCAGCTAAATCTTCCTGTCCTCTGTAAAGCCTTTCCTTTCCTTCCTACCCTTTTCTGGCACCATTCCTAATAAATTCTTCTTCATCTGAATTTTGGTACTTGTACCCACGGCTGTTTAATAATTATCACAATATATCAATAACTTATTTACTTATCTATTTCCCCTGCCCTCTGTTCTCTACCCCCACCAATTATTGCCCATACTAACACTTCCAGCTCATTGAAGACAGGGATTGGATCCCATCCAGAGCCTGGTATATAACAGAGGCACTCAGTAAAGGAATTAATGAATAAAAAATGAATGAATGAATAAATAGCTTGTGTAAAATCTGTTATTCTGGCTCTCTATTACTGAGTTTCAGCCTGCTGAGCATCACAATTACATTTCTATGTATCCTGGGTGCTTAGATGCAGCTTTCCAAAGGATTTAAAAAAAATACACCAAAGAGGATTCCTTTCCCCTCTAGTCACCTGCTGTCTTAATAAGGGCTTGTAAATGCATTGAAGCAGCAACAGAATCCTTTATTAAGGTGCACACAAACCATACTACCGCAACCTTACAGAGCCTCACAGGGCTGTTAGTGCCTCGATTCACTGGGAAGCACACACCAAAAGCCCAATTTTTCAAGGCTCCCCTCCTGTGGCACCCAAGAAAGCACATCTATGCGACCTAGATATCAGGAAGAGTTTTTAGGAGTGTTGTCTGCACTTTTGAAAAGGGAGTTGAGCCTTACTCATCTTATCTCTTTCCTTGACTCAGAAAGTAAGTACCACCTTATTTAAATGCAACCAGACCAGGGAGGCGTGAAGAAGAATTCAGCCTTCCTGGTACTTTAGGAAGAGTCTAATTATTATGGGAAGATCTGGACCTTTTAAAAGGATGCTCTGTGGTATAATGAAAGAATTAAAATTCAAATGGGGGCAGCAAATGCAAGTCAGCAGGCATTTATGTCTGTGCCAATTATTCAGTTCTAAGTAGCTAGACCAGGCAGCGTTTGTTGCAGGTTGGCATAGTTGCTCGACTGGAAGACTGGCAGCCTGGCTTGCTACCAACGTCCCTGAGTCCATTCTGGTCCCCATGTAATGGGAGTTGGCATTTAGCACCCTCCAAAATGCAAGGGATGATACTCCACTTGTGATCCTTCACGCTCAGAGCCAGGACTAGCCTTACACGTAAATTCCTGCCAAGTCAAGGGGCAAAAAGCCTGGGGTTCTGGAACAGGCAGAGCAGGGTGTGAATCTGCAATGAATCACAGCATCTGAAGGAAACTCAGACCCAATTAATCACCTCTAAAGGGGCATCTGAATTGATTAATAATGTATATATACAGACTTTTCTGTTTTGATCACAAAGCAAGTGTGAAACACTTACAAGCTTATAATCCTTATTATATGACACTCTGGCCTGTTTGTAAAACCTTCATCTGAAGCTCTCATAGTGCTTAATGGCTAGTGCTTATTAATAATAATAATGTCGTATATTTAGGTAGAACTTTCCACTGTGGCCTCCATGTTCTCATAATGCCATGGCTAGGAAGCGCTAGAGCAGTTGGATCCTGCTTTGTAGTTGAGAAACGATGGTTAGAGGGCTCAACAGAGTGTGAAGATAAGTAGAAACTTAACATCCTTGTGGTTGTTTCTACAGGGGAAGTGTCATGGGGGAAGATCCCTGCAGATATCAGGATGGGGCATGCCTTTTATTTGCTGTGGTTCAAGCTCCCCACTTGTGGAGACAAGAAGACAAGAAGACAAGAAGAGACAAGAAGACAAGAAGACACTCACTGCTCTTCTCTATTTGTCATTTGAGGTCTCGGGGCCTGAAAAGACATCTGCAGGACCTAGAGAAGGTAAGGCTGGGCTCAGAGAGAGAAAAAAATGTGTTCAACACCTGCTTTTAGCCTCCTCAGAATAACAAGAGCATATGAAGTAATCAGGGCTTTGTGGGGTCCACTTTCAGAAAGAATAGGGTGAAGATAAAGTTAGATCCATGACTTACACTGTGATAGTACATTTTATGTGTCAACTTGGCTGGACCACAGTACCTAGATATTTGGTCAACCACCAGTCTAGATGTCTCTTTGAAGGTATTTTTTAGATGAGATTAACATTTAAATCAATAGATTTGGAGTAAAGCAGATTACAGATGCTCTCTGATTTAGGATGATTCAATTTACAATTTTTCGACTTTATAATGGTGCGAAAGCAATACTCATTCAGTAGAAACCATACATAGAACTTAGAATTTTGATCTTTTCTCAGCCTAGTGATATGCAGTAGGATACGCTCTCGTGATGCTGGGCAGGGCAGGGGGCCGCAGCTCCCAGTCAGCCATGCAATCATGAGTGGAAACCACGGATACGCTTACAACCATCCTGTACCCACACAACCATTCTGTTTTTCACTTTCATATAGTATTCAATAAATTACGTGAGATATTCAACCCTTTATTATAAAATAAACTTTATGTGAGATGCTTCTGCCCAACTGTAGGCTAATGTAAGTGTTCTGAGCATGTTTGTGGTAGGCTAGGCTAAGCTATGGTGTTTGGTAGGTGTATTAAATACATTTTTGACTTATAATATTTTCATCGAAAAAGTAATCCCATCATAAGTCAAGGATGATCAGTACCCTCCATAATGTGGGTGAACCTCATCTAATCAGTTGATGGCCTTAAGAGGAACAAAGACTGAGGTCATCTGACAAAGACAGAATTTGGCCAGCAGGCAGTCTTGGGACTCAAGCTGCAACATCACCTCTCCCCTGGGTCTCCATGTGCTGGCCTGCACTGCAGACCTTGGACTTGCCAGCCCTCACAATCACATAAGCCAATTTCTTAAAATCAATATCTCTCCCCCCACCCTGGCCCCACCCCCCCCTACAGTTCTGGAGAACCCTAACTAATACACATACCATGTACTAGAGTAAATTCAGTTGAATTAAAGAGTTAAATGTAAACAAACAAAAAGGTAAAAGTACTAGAAGGAAATATTGATAAATATTTTGGCAGGAGTGGGAGGGAATGAAAGCCTTTTTTCTTTTCTTTTTTTTGGCATGCTGCGCGGCATGCAGGACCTTAGTTCCCCGACCAGGGATCGAACCCGTGCTCCCTGCAGTGGAAGCACAGAGTCCTAACCTAACCACTGGACCACCACGGAAGTCCTGAAGGCCTTTTTAAAGCATGCACACCACAGGCAGAAATCATAAAGGGAAAGATGTACAGATTTGATGAGGAAAAGTCCATATCTTCTAACTGTCCAAAAGTATCATGTAAAAAAGTATCATATAAAAAGGTAAATGATGAACTGAGAAAAATTCACAATATATGTTTCAGACTAAAAGTATATTTAATACACAAAAAACTGCCATAAAGGAATAAATAAACTATCCTAATAGAAAAATGGGTAACAAAATGCAAGTCACAAAGAAAAACAAATGACCAGTAAACATAGAAACGTATTCAATATCAAAGAAATGCAAATACAAATAAAATGTAATTTTTGCCTATCAGGTGATCAAAAACTTAAAAGGATGCTCATATGCAGTGTTATCAATGTTGCAACAAAAGGGACCACTATTGGTGGAATGTAAATTAGAACACCTTATCTTAGACTTCCTTAGATTTCCATGCCTAAGATTAACAACAGACAAATGTGCAGACATTTATGGAAGTATGATAATCCCTGCAATATTTATAATAGCACACACTTGAAAACAACCTAAATGTCCATCAGTGTGGTCTTAGTTAAATAAATTATGATAAATCTACATAATTAAAATGGACTTGTGAGTTATATTTATTTAACTAGGCAGATGCCCATTATTTATTAAGTAAAAGGAGTTACAGAAAAATATGTACAGTACAATCCCAGTTTTGCAAAAATATGTATCATATATGTATATAAATCAACATTCTTGAATAGAAGAAAGACTGGAAAGAAATACACCAAAGTGTTAACAGTTGTAGATGGAGGGATTATGGATGACTTAAATTTCTGTTTGTGTGTATGTGGTGGAAAATGGGGAATGTTATCTATACAATTTTCTACTATAACTCTATATTACTTGTATAATAAGAAAAAAGGTTATTATTTTTATTTTTACAGTACAATATGAACGAGGTGGAAGAGGTGACAAGGTGGGGGTGGGGCCAGTAGAATTAGGAACTAAAAATCAGGGGCAACAATTTCCAGAACTTTGTAAGAGTTCAAAAACTGCTGTCCTAGTGTCACATTTGTTATTTTTGTCATTCTTCTGTTTCCCTCACTTGATTTGGAGTATACTTATGAAAAATGGGGCATATTTTGGGGAAGCAGAGAATGGGGGAGGCAAAGAGACTGTGTCCTGTTCATAACCGATGTGATAGGGGTGAGAGTGGGAGGCAACCCTAGAGAGGGGGCATACAGCCTGGAAAGAGAGTAGAGAGTAGACAACCCCTAGGGCCACAAGAAGGAGACAGGGGTGGAATGGCCACCCTGAAGGAAGCAGGAGAGTTCTACCTACCAGGAGGTAGGAGTTGGGGGCAGACACATATGGGGTAGGCCCATCCCAAATATTTGCTGGCCTCGCAGCAAGAGGCCCATATACATATCTCCAGATGTGCACTAAAGTTTGAAAACCACTTCATACTCTATTCACAAAAATCCAGAAGCCCTGCATGTACTTCATAAGGGGAAAATTAAAGGATTCTTCTCTGGAGAAACTGTTCAAAGGTGGAAAGCTTATATATATATATATAAGCTGACACCCCCTGTGAAGAAAGCCAGCTTGCCCAACAGTCAAGCCCACCACTTATCAAGCCTTAGCCATGCAAAAACAGCCTCTGTCAGCATTTTAGTTCCTCATGATTAACCATGAATGGACAATCAAGTATCGCGAAATATTTAGGGAAAGCCTCCAACATTAAAAAGAGAGTCCGAACCAAGTAGAGGGGAAAAAAATACAATATATGGAGCAATACCTAAAAAGTTTAGAATTAAAATTCTCTAAAAGGGAAGAGAAGATACTGCATCCCTTAAACAAGAGCAGAGTGCCATGGTTTAACAAAAGAGGTACAATCAGAGAACAAAACAGAACATATAGAAATAAAAAAATATGGTACCTGAAAGTTTTAGGGATTCCCATGACTACCCACACATTCAGTGATTCTCTAGAAGGACTCAGAGACGGTTGTAAACATGGCTATTATTTATTACAGCAGAAGATACACAGCAGGATCATAAAGGGGAAGACACATCAGGCAGAGTCTGAAGGAGTCCAGCTCAGGCTTCCAAAGTTTTTCCTCTGGGCAGCATGGGGTTGCTGTAGAGAACATGCTTTGGCTTACAGCAGTGAAATATAGAAACCTGTACAGTGTTTTTCCCAGATAAGCCCTCTTAAGACTCACAGTTCACAGCTTTTATTGCTAGTCATTCAAGTATTCTCTGCCTGTGCAACCAGCCACAATTACCAAAGTTCCATACTCTCAGGAGAAAAGCAGGTGTTCATCCTAAATCACATTGTTTGCACAAACAATCTAAGGCTGATAGGACAGAATTCAGTGCCCCAGGCACTCAAAACGCTTTTATCACTTAGTAGCATGGAGTGCATACCAGAGACCAAGTTCCCAGGAGCCATCTTAAAACCTCCTAGAGATAGCGCCATCAGATTTGCTATGTTAACTCTTTCCTGAAGACTGAAACTGAAAATTCCATAGAAAAAAATGAAAGACAAAATTGAAAAAAATCTTTTGAGAATAGGATGGGAAGAAAGATAAAGCAACAGAAAATAGAAAAATGATAAAACTAGGGAATCAGTCCAGGAAGTTTGACATCTAAGATGGGCAAACAGAAAAAAATAGATGGAATAAAAGTCATAATAGAAGAAAAATTTTCAGACCTGAAGAACCAGAGTTTCCAGATTGAAAGAGTCCATTACGAACACAACCCAGTAGAGGCCCATGAAGAACAGATTGTGAGCTGTACTAACTGCCTTAGTGTCTGGGACCTCCAGCTACACCAAGCTGACATGTTGCCCATCGTTTGCTCTTCAACAGTTCATGAACATTTCAGTTGATTTCTTTTTACCTGCTTATCTGACAACCACCACTTTTTTCCATTCTCTGCCAAAAGCAAATGTTTATGTGTCTTATTTCTCCTTGGAGGAGTTTGTTTGGAATTTGTGTTACTCAGTTGCCTCGTGAACTGAGCTCTTTGGTGTTCTCAAAAAGAGTTATCATTTTTAAAAGATTTTTAAAAGGGTTGGAAATCTTTTTTTTTTTTTTTTTTTTTTTTTGTAGTTTTATACATCCTAAGGGGAAGTGGGAGTTGCATACAGATTTAGGACCAATACCTGCTGCCATGCCTGGTGTTTCCAAGTCCTAAGATTTTTCTGGGAAAATTATTTTAAAAATTAGTTCACATGTTATCAACATCTCCATCTTCAGCAACTTTGTTCGCAATTTCCCCTGGTTTGCTAAGTCACTGAGGAAAAAGCATCTCTATTTGTTTTTTATCTTCCAAAAATTCAATGGTCTCATTTATCCTTACTTTTTCCATAGTCTTTATTCTTGTGAGTTTTTTTAAACTAATTTTTGTTGGAGTATAGTTGATTTACAATGTTGTGTTAGTTTCTGTTGTACAGCAAAGTGAATCAGTTATACACATACATATGTCCACTCTTTTTAGATTCTATTCCCATATAGGTCATTACAGAGTATTGAGTAGAGTTCCTTGTGCCATACAGTAGGTTCTCGTTAGTTACCTATTTTATATATAATAGCATGTATATGTCAGTCCCAATCTCCCAGTTTATCCCCCCTCTTTTCCCCCTTCATAGCCATAAATTTGTTTTCTACATCTGTGACTCTACTTCTGTTTTGTAAATAGTTTCATTTGTACCATTTTTTTTAGATTCCACATATAAGAGATATCATATGATATTTGTCTTTCTATCTGAATTACTTCAGTCAGTATGACAATCTCTAGGTCCATCTTGTGAGTTTTTAAAAAACGTTTTTATTCCTTTATTATCAGTTTATTTGGGTTTGGGGAAAGACTGAAACTAAATATACATTTTCATTCTGTCATGTTTATATTGGATAGCTGAACGCAACTTATGTGGAGACTGAATCATGACGTGACTTAGCTTTATGTATTTATTTATTTTTGGCTGCATTGGGTCTTCATTGCTGTGCGTGGGCTTTCTCTAGTTTTGGCAAGCAGGGGCTATTCTTCATCGCAATGTGCAGGCATCTCACTGCAGTGGCTTATCTTGTTGCAGAGTACGGGCTCTAGGCACACAGTCTTCAGTAGTTGTGGCATGCAGGCTCAGTAGTTGTGGCTTGTGGGCTCTAGAGCACAGGCTCAGTAGTTGTGGCTCACAGGTTTAGTTGCTCTGTGGCATGTGGGATCTTCCCGGACCAGGGATCGAACCTGTGTCCCCTGCACTGACAGGCAGATTCTTAACCACTGTGCCATCAGGGAAGTCCCTTTTTTTTTTTTTTTTTTTTACAGAACATGGATTTTTAATGAATTTCATACTGCAGTGAAGACACTGAACACTTAAAAACAATTACATCAACACAATAAAAACACCTGCTCCTACACAACACTTATAAATGCACACTTTTCCCCCAAAAGAAACTTTTTTTCACAGATTTAAGCAACAGATGATTTACATACATTATTTACTTTATTTTTTTAAGAAAAGAAATTATTTTAATACACTGATATTTTAATTTTTAACAACAATGAGGCATCTCTCAGTGAACCTCTATACCTAAGTATACTGGGACACTACTGTTGGGAATTACTGAGCCAGTCAAACAGCTTAGGAATTTTTGCTAAACTTTCCATTTTATTTTCCTATGTAACTGTTTCTTTTTTCTTTTTTAGCTTGAATTATTGAGGACATTTTCTCAGCTCTTCATTTGGCTCATAAGCTCTCTATTTTCTGACTAACCATTGGTATGTAAGTTGTCATGGGGTGTGATTGGCCTCTTTTTGGTCAACACCATTTGGAGACTAGTGATACTCATCTAACAAAGGATAGAAGGCCAAAGACCTCAGGGTTCTTCGGTGAAGGCCCTAAAAAGAGGGTGTCAGTCTGTAAGTGGACATGTTTCCTTTCTTCTTAGGGAACTACAATTTCTCTCCTTTGTCTTAGAGTTCAAGTGGTCTTACAGCTTATTAGTAAAGAGAAGTTATTCAGATATTTCTCATTTAAGACATCTTCCAGCAGTCTGGAGGTCAAGAAAATCTTAATAAGTCAGTCATATTTTATAGTTTTATTCACTAAGATTTATTAAGATGAAGTGGATTTCTATGAGTCTCTCTATTACAAATACAAAATGAAATATTTTTTTATCATGGTAGAAGACACATAATACAAAACTAAAATGAACTAGTTTTTAACATGAAAAACATGTACAACCTTTGTAGAGTCCCTTCCCCTCTCTGGGCCTCAATGTCTTCAGTTATAAAATGAGCTTCTAGGACTAAATAATTTCTGAGGTTCCATTTGTTATTTTTTTAGCAGTTTTACTGAGATGTAATTCACATATTATGTAATTCACCTCGTTAAAGTGTACAGTTTGGTGGTTTTGGGTGTATTGCATTGTTAATTTTTTTAGTTGTGGTAAATATATAAATATAAAACACAAAATATAATATAATATACATATACAAAAAATATAAAACATAAAATTTCTCTTTTAACCATTTTTAACAATGTAAGTGTATAATTCAATGGCATTAATTGCATCCACAGTGTTGTGCAACCATCATAACTATTTCAAAAACTTTTTTTATTATTCCCAAATAGATAATTCTATTCTAGATAAAACTCTACAAAGACCCTCAAACCCAAACTGGAAAAAGACTAATTTAAATTCCCAATCCCAGTGTTATTAGGTCTGTTATGTGCTATTATGCATTTATGTACACTCTGAGTGTTTTCTAAGCCCCATCACAGGCACATTAATGGCTCTAAAGAAAGTCAGAGCAAAAGGGGAGAATGAAATGTGGGTTTTAGTTGGATCTTGTAATTGTGAGCCACCAGAGAGTCTTCATACTCCCGTCAGCAGGTTTCAGTTAACTTTCAAATTAAGCCAGATGGCTTTCAAAAAATATCCACTACCAATTGGTGAATTTGGGAGCTTTTGGAGGCTGTATCCATACATTCTCTCCAGGAAGTGACTGGAAAGCTGTTATGGATACCCCTGCTGAGAGAGGCTCCACATGTCCCTGAATATTCCTTCAGGGTTTGTGAGTTGTTCATCGCACAAGAACTGGCTGAAATTTTCCTTACACATTGCAGTACCTTCTTTGGATTGTTGCTGGATTAGTATCTTCATGAGATGAGAGAGAAATAAAACTAGAGAAGTTGCATCTGTTTGCACATTGACCACATAAATTAAACTTACTGTCTTTGTGACCTCAGCCTGCCTTTTGTCTGTGGAGAAACTTCAGCCAAAGAATAAGTTTAATCAGAGAAGCGAGAAAATGCAGAAACAAAGGAAAACAGTCAAAGGAGACCAAATAATAATAATAATGTAGTCATTAAGCATAGTCAAAGACCTATAGTTCCTCCTCAAGTGCTACAGATAATATTCTGAGCCATATACTGTGAGCTGTCTTATAGATACTGAAACCCCCACTGGGTGGAAGAAGTTAACTACATGATGACTAGACTGCAGCCCTGACATAAGCTGCCACAATTCTGAGAATTTGCCTCAAAGAAATGGAAACAAACTAACCCTGGAACTAAAGACTAACTGTACCTTACACAATCAAGATGACGCTGGTCAGACCACCGATGACCAATTCCAAGATGACTGTCAGAGCTGACTGTGCTGTTTCTGCATGTAGCCCCCTCCTTCTGTCTATAAAAGCTCTTGTCCACTGGTTGTTGGCGGGGAGGGGAAAGGGGAAGTTGGCCTTTGGACGGGAGTCTGCATGCGCCCTCCCCCAACAACCCCCATGGCCGGCATCCAAAATAAAGCAAACTTTCCTTTCCACCAGCTTGCCTCTTTATTGGCTTTTGAGTGGCAAGCAGCCAGACCCCACTTTCAGGTACACTTGGAGTTTGCCATCTCCTTCCTTCCTTGTTCTTTCTAAAGTCTTTCAGGGACACTGCTCCATCCATCATTATCCAGAAATTGCACCAGTGAGTAGAAGGCTTAGGGAAGTTAGTTCAGCTGCCCTAAAATAACATGAGGTGCCTTTTTAGGCGGTAAATTCTCCACCACTGGGTGTTCAAGAAAAGGTTGGATCATTAGGTATCAAAGATATGGAGGGTTGTTCATGGAGGTGGTAGGGCATTGAGAAGGATGATCAATAAGGTTCCTTCAAATTCTGGAATTGTAAGACATTGTGGGTAGCGTTGCATAGAGGTAAAGAATTTGGGCTTAATCATACAGACCTAGATTCAAATTCTGGATCCTTTACTTAATTAGCTATGTAGCCTTTTTTTTTTTTAATATTTATTTATTTGGCTGTATCAGGTCTTAGTTGCAGCACACGGGATCTTCATTGCAGTGTGAGGGATCTTTCACTGCAGCGTGCAGTCTTCTTTCTAGCTGTGGCACACAGGCTTCTGAGCGCGGGCTCAGTAGTTGCAGCATGTGGGCTCTCTAGTTGTGGTGTGCGGGGTCTAGAGCACGTGGGCTTAGTTGCCCCCGAGGCATGTGAGATCTTAGTTCCCTGACCAGGGATCGAATCCACGTCCTCTGCATTGGAAGGCGGATTCTTAACCACTGGACCACCAGGGAAGTCCCCACTATGTAGCTTTAAGCAAATTATTTTACCTATTTTTATACTATCTTCATCAGTAAAATGAGTATAATCATAAGATTAAATAAATTCATGCAGGGGAATGCTTAGAACAAGTGTTTGGCAGTTTAATGCATACTTAGTAGATGTTAAGCATTATTGTAATTTTTATAAAAATAGTAAGAGCCACAGCTTTTGAAAAATGAATTAAAAGTTCTGTGCTTATAACCTAGCCCTGCTTCTCAATATCCATATGACTCTGGTCAAATCACTTCACATGTCTGGGCCTTGGTTTCCTAGTCATAGATGTTTAGATACCATTTCTTTTAAGACTCCTGAAGGGTCTTCCTTCCTTCCTCCCTCCCTCCCTCCCTCCCTCCCTTCCTTCCTCCCTTCCTTCCTTCCTTCCTTTCTTCCTTTCTTTCTCCTTCTTTCTTCTAGTCAAAAGACTAAGATGATTTTTATGGGATAGTAGTTTCTTAGGAACGTTAAAAGACTGAAAGCCAGCCTGGCCTTATGGGCAAAGTACTGAACCAGGTGTTCAGCCTCTGCTCTGAGTATTGAGAAATTAATTTTGTGCTGTCATGATATGCAACCTTAGACCACTGTTCGATAACTCTGTGGCTAGGTTTGTCCAACAAAATTGGAGGTAACCACCTCTGCCTTCCCTTTGCCAGCAAGGAATGGTTTGAGGTACAGTGGGATAAATTTATTAAAGCAGTTTGGGGACTTCCCTGATGGTCCAGTGGTTAAAACTTTGCGCTCCCAATGCAGGGGGCCTGGGTTCGATTCCTTGGTAGGGGAACTAGATCCTGCACGCCTCAATTAAAAGATCCCACATGCCGCAACTAAAAGATCCCGCATGCCGCAACGAAGATCCCGCATGCGACAACAAAGATCCTGCATGCCCCAACTAAGACCAAGCGCAGCCAAATAAATAAATATTTAAAAAAATAAAGCAGTTTGATTTTCGTTGAAATAAAGTGGCCTTTGCTAAATGTAAGGTCATATTATTTTTATGAGCTAAAGAATCACTTGGGAATCTATAATTGAAAAGGTTAAATCATCTCACTTTTTATATCAAAACTGAGATCTTTGAGAGTGCTTGAAGAGGGATGCTAATTTTTGATTTCACAAGGAGAGTGGAGCCATCGATGATCTATTACCCTTTCATTGTTGTTGCCATTAAACATCAGTTTTCCTGCCTCTGTATAGGAATTCTTAGAGTGTATGGTTTGCTTTTTGGACAATTTTTGATTCTACTCTTGTGAAACTGGGCTTCTCAGTTCTCGTTCTTATGTTACCCCTTGTGAGATTCCTAATCCACTGGAAAACTGTGGGAGTGCTAAGGATGGAGAGAATGGTGGAGGTGGTGGTTAAGTCTTCTATATTATCTAGACTTTATAATGATTGGGTCATGAGCAAGAAGAGGGAGTTACCCAAGTCTTACAGGATCAACTGGGTGCTTCTCCTGAGATTCATGTGGGGAATTTGAGTAAGCTGACATCCAAGAGGGTTGAGCTTGTACCCAGATGAGGGGAGGGGGAAGAGCACAGGTAGGTAATAAAAAAAGAGGAGAGCTTGAAGAGTCTATGTAGAGAGGCTCAAATTTCCATCTATGCATGGGAGATCTGATGTCTCTGCCTCATTCCCTGGGTATCTCTCTCTCCCATAATTCCAAAACCAATTTTCTAATCCATACTTCTCTATGGGGCCCCAACCCAAGATATCCAACTGTGGGATGTCCCACAGTTACCTCATACATGTCCCATACTGGACTTCAGAACTTTCTCTACCTCAAGCTGTTCTTCCTCTTGTATTTTAATCTCTTAGTTCAATCAGCCATCCAAATATCCAAGCTAAAAAATCTGCAACCATCCTCAACAATGCCTTCTCCTTGACCCTGCACCACTCATTCAGTAGATATTTACTTACCATTTACTATGTACCATTGCTAGATACTGTGCTGTAACAGGAGAGACAAAGATGATTAAGACATGACCCTGAATATAAGCAGCTAAGTTCAGCAAAAGAAGCCAACAGACAAACACAATACAGTCAGATACAAATCCTTTTTTTCTGTCTCTTAAATGATTCTTGAATCCATTTCCCCTCTCCATTCCCACTGCCAATACTTAAGTTCAGAGCTTTTATTTGGCCCAGATTACTGTAATTATCTGGCATAGTTCCTTCTTTCCGTTCCTGTTCTGGAAATACCCTACTCCCAGAGTAAGTGTTTTAAAGGCACACTCTGCCTCAACCAAACACCTTTCCAGTTTTGCCTCCCAGCATTCCACATGTCACTCTCTATACTACCCCTCACCTAATTTTAGTCATGAGAGCTTTTGTGGCCTTGAGCATACTATTTCTCTGCCTAGAATTCCCTTCTCTATATAGTGGATTTTTATTTCTCCAGTTTATGTCCCTTCCTCCATGAGTCTTTTCTCAAGTACTTAGACAGGACTTAATGCTCCCAGAGGACTCTTTATACCTCCATTTATACCATCAATTATGCTGCATGTTTTTGGATTCATGTTGTTATTATTATCTTTTACTTTGTTTTTGTTTTTTTAGTGTTTTCTCACTGGCCTGTACCCTCATTAAAGGAATATATCTTACTCCTATTTCAGTCTCAGGATGCTAGACTCAGCAGAACCTTATGGATCATCTAGTCCAATCCTTTCATTTTACAAAATGAGGCTGAGAGAGCGAGGCAGGAACCCACCTAAGGTAAAGTAGCCACCTAATGCCAGACCCAGGATGAGAGAAACCAGGCCTTGATTGTTAGAGTAATGCTTATATTACTCAAGCTCCCTTTGTAGATCTGAAGGTAGTTCACAGCCAATCTGGACATATCAGTACAAAAGTGTACTTGTTTTCTTAAAGTAAATTCACTTTTTAAAAAATTGTTCACGTTCCTCTTTTCCTATGCCTTGGTGATTTCATCTATAGATGTCAAAAACTAATAGTTTTTATACCCCAATCTATGTAGGAACACAATTCCATTGTATGGATGTACTAGACTTATTTACCTATTCTCCTATTGATTGACATTTAAGTTGTGTTCAATTTTTAAAATTGTAAACAATGCACATGGTGCACAAATTTTATAATTTTATTTATTTATTTTTGGCTGCGTTGGGCCTTCGTTGCTGCGCTTGCGGTGAGCTGGGGCTACTCTTCGTTGTGGTGTGCGGGCTTCTCATTGTGGTGGCTTCTCTTGTTGCAGAGCACGGACTCTAGGCACACGGGCTTCAATAGTGTAGCTCACGGGCTCTAGAGTGCAGGCTAGTAGTTGTGGCGCACGGGCTTAGTTGCTCTGCGGCATGTGGGATCTTCCCCGACCAGGGCACGAACCTGTGTCCCCTGCATCGGCAGGCAGACTCTCAACCACTGCGCCACCAGGGAAGCCCTGGCAGGCAGATTCTTAACCACTGAACCACCAGGGAAGCCCTTAAATTTTAGAATGTTAAATTTTTTAGCTTATAGTTGATTCATTGATCAGACATTTATCAAGCTTCCATTCTGTGCCTGACACTGTACCTTTTTTTCTTTTAACATCACCAGTTAGAAGAACAAGCTCTGCCTGTCAGTTCACAAGATGAAAATGGGATTTCTTGATTAACCTTCCAGCCCATAATAAACTTCATCGTGAGAGCTATAATTTTAAGAGAGCCTGGTCTGTACAGCTACTGTGCCAGACATTTTACAAGCATTTATCCATAGATACGTAACTAGTATTCTCATTGTACACATGAAGAAACTGAGTCCTAGAGAGGTTAAATAAGCTCTGCAAGGACACATAATGAATAAGCAATAGAAATGAGTTCATTCATTCAACAAGTTTTGTTTTGTTCTGTTTTTCTTGGAGGACCTACTAAGTGCCAGCCATTATTCTAGAATCACATTGGGAAGTAATACAATGGTAAGTAAACCAGATATGGGGCTTACACTCTGACAGGCAGACAATAAATAAGTAAATAAATTTAGATATTCATAATGTGTCAAACTGTGACAAGTGCTATGAAGGAAATGATTGGGTGCAATGGCAGAGAGTATTGGGGGGCAGGGTGAGGAAGACAGCTGCTTAGATTGGGTGGTCAGAGAGGCCTTTCAAAGGAGCTGACATTTAGCTGAAAGCATGAAAAGAGTAGGCAGAGTTCTTGCAGCAGAGGCCACAGCTGGTTTGAAGGCCTGTAATGGGAAAAATCTTGGCAAATTCTGATGTGGCTGCAGGGAAGCTGGTGAGGTCAGGGTGGCCCAGGATGAGGGTGGAGAGAAGGCAGCTTTGATGATACAGAATTTCCTAGAACGTGGGTAGGAATATGCATTCTATTTGCCATGGAATGGGACAGCCATCAAAGGTTTAAGGAGGAGGTGAAATGGTCTTATTTATATTTTTAAATAATCACTGACTTTTCTGTGAAGAAAAGTTTAGAGAGAGGAAAGAGTGGAAGTCCTGAGACAAGTAAGGAGGACATGGAATCCAGGTAGGAGATGACCAGAGCTTGGGCTTGGGTGGTTGTATTAAGGAGGGAGGGAAGGTGGTAGACCTGCCTGTTTCTCGGTGGTGTAAATGGCAGGGCTGTGTGACCTTAGTATCTGTCTCTTCCAGTGCCACAGTAATTGCAACTCGCTGTCTGAGAAGGGAGAGGTCTTACGGAAGATTCCTTTTTCTGGAATCTTTTAAACTCTCTCTGTTGGCTTCTGAAAATTGAATACTCTTTTCTTTCAAAAGACTTGAAAATGTCTTTGTACTCAGTTCCACCACCCACATTTGTGATGCGCTGGTAAAACATTTCTGCAAACCAGGGCTAGTGCTCACACTGACTCCTGACTTCATGCATTTTGCAAATGCACAGCTCAGTGAATGTGACTTCCTGCTGTTTGTGGTTTACAATGCTGCAAGGGATGACTTTCTATGAGGCAAAAACTGATAATGGTCTCTTATTTTAAGTTACAAAGAATCGGGTGGTAAAAGGAGCAGAGGAAGGAAACCCTAAATGCTTTGAATGAATTATTGGATTTATAGCATCTAAAGTGACATTTCTTTTTTCTTCTTTTTAATTTTTAAATACGTTTTAAAAATTATTTCCCCTTTTCTCAAAAACAATGAATATTTATTACCAGAAAATAGGAAACTACAAAAAAGAAGACCCACAATTCCACTTATCCAGAGATATCCCCTGTAATGCTTTAGTGTACATGAAGTTAACTTTTAAACAATCAATTTGCTTTATTTTATTTTTTAACATCTTTATTGGGGTATAATTGTTTTACAATGGTGTGTTAGTTTCTGCTTTATAACAAAGTGAATCAGTTATACATATACATATGTTTCCATATCTCTTCTTTCTTGCGTCTCCCTCCCTCCAACCCTCCTTATCCCACCCCTCCAGGCGGTCACAAAGCACCGAGCCGATATCCTTGTGCCATGCGGCTGCTTCCCACTAGCTATCTACCTTACGTTTGTTAGTGTATATATGTCCATGCCTCTCTCTCGCCCTGTCACAGCTCACCCTTCCCCCTCCCCATATCCTCAAGTCCGTTCTCCAGTACTCAGCCATAGAAAGAAATGAAATTGAGCTATTTGTAATGAGGTGGATAGACCTAGAGTCTGTCATACAGAGTGAAGTAAGTCAGAAAGAGAAAGACAAATACCGTATGCTAACACATATATATGGAATTTAAGAAAAAAAAAATGTCATGAAGAACCTAGGGGTAAGACAGGAATTTGCTTTATTTTTACTAATATTAAAAATCAGTCATGCTCATTATATACAGTCTAAAGAATATAGAAAATTACAAGTAAGGTAATTTGTCATCCAAATGCAGACATTGGTAACATTTTAATATGCTGTCAAGTCTTTTTACTGTGCATATTTTGTGTAATTGATATACCATCTATTTATTTTTCCACTCAATATTGCAACCAAATAATTTTTCTGTGCTATTACAAGCTCTTCATAATTATTGCATTTAACCACTACATAAAACTGCAATCTGTGTTTGCTACAATGTGCCTTGAATTCCTAACTGTAAAACAATAAATACGTAAAATAAAAATAATACCAACCTCACTGGATTGTTGTGAGAATTAAATGGGTTAAGTGAGTTGATGAGCACAGAGCCTGATGCATTGTTAGCGTTTAATCAGTGTTAGCAGCTATCATCAATTTCTTCCTATGAATTTAGTCTACTTCATTTTTCATTGTTTTATGTAAATCCTTAGTGAAAATCTTGTCTACAAAGCTCTTTCTGTATGAATTATTTCCATTTCTTTTAGAGTTAATCCCCAGAAGTGAACTTACTGGGTCAGAGGTTGGGCATAATGCTAAGAAATTTAACACTGTCTTTGCAAGTGTCCCCACAGGATACGTTGGACATATTGAGATTTGGATTTTGTTACAAGGGGCTGCCTTGTAACAATTGCTGTGTGTAGGTGGGTGGTATCACAGGAGATGACCTACAGGGTTAATATTCTGGATTTAGAATAATATTGATTCTCAGTTGCAATTTAGAGAGGGAGGCATGCCTTCCTAACTGGGTGTAGCAGAATCACCTAAGGAGCTTTTTAAAAATTTTTTCCCTCTTCCCTCTTTTCAGCATCCTTATGCACCTGCTACGGCAGCATGGGACATGCCTTTTCCTTCTGAAAAAAATCTCACCATCTTCTCTCTTCCACATCACTGATAAAGTAAGCACTTTACAGATAGAAGCGTATCATTTCCTTTACCTGTGTTAGACGGGAGAATTTTGAGAAGCAATCAGTGGTTTAGGTGATGGCGAGTAGTGGTTAGGACTTGGTCTGAAGCAAAAGAGAAGATTGTGTCTGTCAACTTGGAGAAAGATGGCTGGTGCATGCCTGTGGCTGCCTGTAGTGGTCCACAGCTTTGTTCTGGGCCCCACTAGGAGACTATCTGCTGAATTTGAAGTGTGTGGTGCTTAAGGCTGCTATGGAACCACAATTATCTTTTTGTTCAGCTCTGAGATCAACTTTCAGGCCCTGGGCTGTTGCCTTTTAATTCCTACACCTCCACCGTGGTGGACTCCTTATCAAAGCTGCTGTTACTCATCTTCCTCAGCCAGCCTGACTATTGATGGCACACAGATTTTTGGTTTCCCCTTGCCACGCTGTTCAGTTGGGGCTTAGCTCACCCCAGCCCCAAGTCTGGCCAGACTCTTTCATCTCCTTGGCCACAATGATTGGTTCAGAGGTGGGCACATGACCCAAACTGGAGGTTTTTTCTTGGAGCTATGAGGAAAAACAGAAAAGTCTTCCTCTGAGGTGCAGGCTATATGGATGATGTAAGCGCCAGCTGCTGGAAGCCACTGTGAAACCTTCTGCCCTAGGAGAGAATGAGGCCATATGCAAAGAGAGCAGAGGGAGAGGTGGAAGGAGAAATCGGGAGCTCAAGGACACTGCTTGAACTCCTGGTTTTAGTTGTAGAAACTACAGTCTCTTTTAATACCTTTGACCCTTTTTTTACATTTCGTCCACTCCCCACCCCCCACCTCTGGCAACCACCAATCTGTTCTCTGTATCTATGAGCTTGAGATTTTGTTTTGTTTTGATTTTACATATAGGTGAGATCATACAGTATTTGTCTTTCTCTGTCTGACTTATTTCATTTACCATAATGCCCTCAAGGTCCATACATGTTGTCTCAAATGGCAAGATTTAATTCTTTTTTTATGGCTGAATGGTATTCCATTGTATATATTACATACCACATTTTCTTTATCCATTCATTCATTGATGGACACTTAGGTTGTTTCTATACCTTAGCTATTATAAATAATGCTGCAATGGACATGGGTGCATATATCTTTTCCAGTTAATGATTTCATTTTCTCTGGATAAATACCTAGAAGTGGAATTGCTGAATTGTATGGTACTTCTATTTTAAATTTTTTGAGGAGCGTCCATACTATATTTTATAGTGGTTATACCAATTTGCATTCCCACCAACATTGCACAATGGTTTCCTTTTCTCCACATACTTGACAACACTTGCTGTTTCTTGTCTTTTTGATAATTGCATTCTAACAGGTGTGAGGTTAATAGCTCATTGTGGTTTTGATTTGTATTTCCCTGCTGATTAGTCATGTTGAGCATCTTTTCATGTACCTGTTGGCCATCTGTATGTCTACATTATTTTACATCTTGATGAGTAGATAATATTATTCACACTTATAATTCCTTGCAGGCATGGACACAGGTAGCACAAAAATTGTAAGTGCTCAAGAAATATTTGAGTATTAAGTATTAAATAAATGAGTGAATGAGTCAATGGCATAGTATCCTTAACCAATTTGGTTTCAGAGCCAGAGTTTTTTTTTTTTTGCGGTACGCAGGCCTCTCACTGCTGTGGCCTCTCCCGTTGCGGAGCACAGGCTCTGGACGCGCAGGCTCAGCGGCCATGGCTCACGGGCCCAGCCGCTCTGTGGCATGTGGGATCTTCTCGGACCGGGGTACGAACCCATGTCCCCTGCATCAGCAGGCGGACTTTCAACCACTGCGCCACCAGGGAAGCCCGAGAGCCAGAGTTTTAAAGATTAAATCATTAACCAAGAATGGGCAGGATAGGTTGATCCATGGCATTTAGTAAGATTGCCTGTTAAGAGTTCTAGATAAATTCAGGTGAATTGAAATAAAAAGTTCCAGCTAGTGCCAGAATGGCTCAGAGCTGCTTCTACCATGCATCAAAGTAGCATTTCCAGAAACCTGGCACTGCCCTCATTGTCAGGACTGAATCTTAGGAGCATTCTTATTTATACCACCAGCACACAGTCTCTGTCCCTTTTTTGGTTTCCCAACTTTCCTAGACAGGAGCTTCTACATAGGTGATACCACCTGACAGAAATGAGAGTCCCAGGACATTCAAACCATAAAGCTCTTCAGAGATCACAGCTAGTAAAAAGATACGGACATATACTAATGAGTGTATGAAGGCCCAGAAAGGTGGATTAACTTGCCCAAGGTTACACAGTCTGGGCAAGAACTGGGTGTGAACCTACATTCCATGACTAACTGTGTAAGACTCCTTCCATACTACTAGTGGTTTCGAGATCTGGATGCACACTCACATGACCTGCAGGAGCAGCTGTACTGCAGACCCATTAATATGAAATTCTGGGGGACATAAAGCTCTCCATTTGATTTCAATATATAGCAAGTTTTGGAACCACTGCAGGATCCTGTGTTTTGCTTTTAAACTTCTAAGACCCTTTGTGACATCAACCCAAAGTGTGAGACTCAGTTCCAGTCTGAGTAATGCCCTGATTTAGGGACATCTCGTTTTTCCCATGCTTTAGATGAATACTTAGACAAACAGACCATGGAAACACTTTATTACTTATAAGCAATCGCATATCCAATATCTCAAGTGTCCTCCCAACAATATTATATTATCCGTGTATTTCCCCAAAGAAACGAACACTCAGAGAGGGAAAATCACTTGTTTGAGATCATCCAGGCAGTAAATAGCAGTTTGAACCTAGCTCTCTCACTTCAAATTATACATTGTTCCACACTTCCTTTTTTTAAAATATTACTTATTTTTTTTAATAGGTACATCATGCACAAGGTAAAAATCCAAGAGGTACAGTGAGTGAAAAGCAAAGTAAGACCCCCACCCTACCCTACCCTAGTCTGCTATCTGTCCAGTTTTTCTCTCTGAAGACACCGCTGTTACATGTTTCTGATGTGTGCTTTCAGAGATTGTCTATGCATTTTGAAATGCACACATATGTATTTGTCCAGCCTCACCCTCATAAACGGTAGCTTAAAATGCATGCACAGCACCTTGATTGTTTTTTAACAATATATCTCACCTTGGTATACACAGAGCTGCCTTGTTGTTAAATGTTGCATAGAATCCACTGTCTGTGTGTCATATGTTATTTGACCAGTTTCAGTTTGAATAACATATATGTTGTTTGTAAGCTTTTAGTATCACAAACAATTCTGCAATAAATATCCTTATACACATATCATTTCAACATGTGGGAGTACATCTGTGAGCTTAATTACTAGAAATAAGTTTGCCAGTAAAAGGATATATGTATATTTAAAATTTTGACAGATCTTGTCAAATTACCCTACCCAGAGGTTGTGCTGTTTTGTACTGCCTACAGCAATATATGAAAGTGCGTATTTTTCCACACTCTTGGCTACAACGAGTTATTAGTCTTTCAGTCTTTGCCAATCTGATGGGTGAAAAAATAGTAACTCGTTGGAATTTTAATTTGCACAAAGGTACTTTTAAATTTAAAAAGTTTTAGGGGATTGAACTACAGAGTGAGATTGCAAAATTCCAGAGTACTTGAGCTATGGTTTACTTCCATTTTGAGGAAGCAGTTAATATAGCCCTTCTCCTTAAGCTTTAGAATGATCTCTGAAATTTGGAATTTTGCAACCTTAACAGTTCCCTGGTGTGGGTTTATTCTAAAGGGAGTTATAATTATTGAATAGCTATTATGCGTCAGTTCCTCTATAGGTGCTTTCATGTATGTAATCTCATTCACATTAAGAACACCTAACAGCCTTTTGTGGTAGATATTATGATCCCCAGTTGAAGAAAGATAGCTCCAAATACTTACCCAAGGTCACAGGGCTAGCAAGAGGAAGAGGTACTTACAGCCTGTAAACCTGATTTAGAGCCTGCACTTTTTCCCCATTATACTATGTTAATTCTAAGAAAAGGACAAAACATGTATAACCCTAATAAGTCCCTTAAGTCCATGCAGCTCATTCTATCCAGTTACATTTAAAGCAGAAACAAGAGTCCTTCTAAAGAGAGTTATTAAAAATGAATTCTATTCTTTATTCAAGTCTGTTAAGGAATATTGAAGGGGCTCCAATTTCTATCCCTGAACTGCGCTTCTCAAAAACTTCCTCAATCCAGATTCTTTTCCACCCTGAATCTGCTCTGGAGTGTCTCACATCCCAACCTCCCATATTCCTCCTCTATCCCCAGCTCCATCTTCTTCTCTTCCTCCTTCTCCTTCTAGTTGTGATTAAAAAAAGACCCCTCAGGGCTTCCCTGGTGGCACAGTGGTTGAGAATCCGCCTGCTGATGCAGGGGACACGGGGTTCATGCCCCGGTCAGGGAAGATCCCACATGCCGCGGAGCGGCTGGGCCCGTGAGCCATGGCCGCTGAGCCTGCGCGTCCGGAGCCTGTGCTCGCAACGGGAGAGGCCACAACAGTGAGAGGCCCGTGTACGGCAAAAAAAAAAAAAAAAAAAAAAAAACCACTCATACACACAACATGAGATCTACCCTCTTAACAACTTTTAAGTGTATAGTTCATTATTAACTAATGAATAACATTAATTATTAACATTAAGCATAATGTTGTACAGCAGACCTCTAGAGCTTTTTCACCTTGTGTAATTCAAACTTTACACATATTGAATAGCAACTCCCCACTTCCCCCTACCCCAGTCCGTGTCAATCACTGTTCTACTCTCTTCTATGAATCTGACTACTTTAGATACTTCATATAAGTGGAATCATGCAGTATTTGTCCTTCTGTGACTGGCTTATTTCACTTAACATGATGCCCTCGAGGTCTGTTTTCTTCTATGTCCCCTCTTTCCACTATATCCCAGCTCTTATGTAATTCAACTTGATATCTTGTTAGGTTCTTTCTCTGCTTCTTAGTCATATATATCTACCCATTCTACAGATTCTGCATCTCAAAACACAGGAACTGGCCCAGCCAAGAGAGAGGGAGAAACCAAATGGAAAAGAACACGCATTCATTTATACAAAGAGAAAATTATAAAGCTCACGCGCTTATTGAATTTTGTTAGAGCCATTAATAGATGTCTTAGACAGAAGACTTAAAACTAGAGTTTTAACTGGGAAGATGAGAGAAAAAGTCAGATTGAAACAGAGAAAGGAGGTACAATTGGAATATGTTGGGTCCTAGCACTGCAGTATCCATTGTGGTAGCCGTTAGTCATATGTGGCTATTGAGCATTTGAAATGCAGCTAGGTCAAATTGACATGTACTGTAAATATAAAATGTAGATTGGATTTTTTTTTTTTTTTTTTTTTAGATTGGATTTTGAATGAAGACTTAGAATGAGAAAAGAATGGAAATATTTCATTAACAATTTTTAATGTTGATTGCATGTTGAATTGACAATATTTTGAATACATTGGGTTAAATAAAATATATTATTAAAATTAATTTTACCTGTTTCTTTTCACTTTTTAAAATGTGGGACAGAGAAAATGAAAATTATATATGTGGCTCACATAATTGGACAGAGCTGTTATAGAAGGACTCTCTGTAATCAAAGGGCAAGGTGAGGGCAAGGTGCTAGGGCTAGAAAAAGTTGAGGGACTAGGAAGAGGAAGAAGGACAAATTGGGGGAAGCAAGAGGGTCCTGAGGTCAGACTTTTCCAATTTCTCCATTGTCTAAAAGCTGTCCTAACTGTATTACATGCACATTACAAACATAAGCACAGTCATATGCATATTTCATTATATTTTATAATTAATTCCATAATTTGGCTTTTTTGGGTGATTTCTCTCTTTTCTTCCTTTGACTTCTTTATGATGAGATAGAAGGGTACTGTCTTGCTAATAATATAAACTTCATCAAAAGACAATGTTCCAGAGCCTCATTTTCCTTAACTGTAAAATGGGAACAAAAATCTCGTCCCATATATTTAATTAGGTTTTGTGAGGGTCATTTATAAATTAGAAACTGATAAATAAAAGTGGTTTTTCTGTGTTGTCATTTGAGAGAGCCAGGGGTCCTCCTCCATTCCATCAAATCTGAGAACATTATCTGAATCAAAAGAAACTTGAAAAGAATCTGCATAAAATTTGGAAGATTTGGGAAATTATACTGCTTTCCTTTCTATGTTCAACTACATATTTCTGATAAATTGGAGTTGGTGATGGGTGGAGAGGTGGATTAACTGAAGGTGAGATTGCACGATGCGTGGTGGGCTACTGAGGGGGAATTCACTCAGCAGTGGCAATGTGGCCTAGAATGGGTATGAAAGGTGGTTCTAAGTTCAGCATGTCGTAGACAGAATAATGGCCTTCCAAGGATATCCACATATCAGTTCTCAGCACCTGCAAATGTGTTACATTACATGGAAAAACGAGACTTTGCAGATGTGACTAAGTTAAGGATATTGACATGGGAAGGCTATTGGGGTGGAGGAGGATGGGACAGTGAAATCACAAGAGTCCCTATAAGAGAGAGGCACGAAAGTCCAAGTCAGAGAGAGAAGATGTGACAACAGAAGCAGAGATTGGAGTGATGTGCTTTGAAAATAGAGGAAGGAGTCATGAGCCAAGGAATCAGGGCAACCTCTAGAAGGTGGAAAAGGAGAGAAATATTCTCCCCTAGAGCCTCTAGAAAGGAACACAGCCCTGTGGACACCTTGATTTTAGTTCCTAAGACCCATTTCAAACTCTGACCTTTACAAGTGTTAGATAATGTTTGTGTTGTTTTAAGCCACAATGTTTGTGGTTGTGGTTATTACAGCAACTATAGGAAAAGAATACACTGAACAATCCTGAACCATGAGTACAGCTTGTAGAGGAAAAGAGTTGTGAAGACAAAATGGAAGAGTTCTTTCGATAAATTCTGTAGTACTTTAGAAGCCACATGTGGGAAAACCTCTAACTGAACTTATCACAGGAAGGGGTCACATATTCCTTCTTATTTCACAGAAGCATTGTTGGTTGGAATACATTGCCAGGGATAGGCACCAAGGAAACAGGGGGGATGATGGTGATGGGAATGGGCTCTGGCTCCAGGGACATAGAACAGCTGCATATTGGGACAGCAGGAGGTCATCTCAGAGAAGGGCCTCTTCATGCAGATTCTCAGCTGCAGATTCCTGCCTCAGTTGCTATACTAACAAGGGTCTAGAATGATATTGTAAGTACTCCCTGTCCACTCTGGGAGCTTCTAGAAGTACCTGAGGAGTACTAGAATTAATACTAATTAATTAGTATTAAGTACCTGAGGAGTATTAGTATTTCTAATGTATTAGAAATCCTACTTGAGTAGAAATGTCTTTGAAACTGGTGAATATTAGGTATGAATGATAATGTAACCACATTTGTTCTCATAAGTTGATGCAGTTGGACCATTTGCTCTATACTACTACAGTGGGTGGCTTTTTGACTTGGACTTTTAACACTGGCACCTGAAAATGGGCTCAAATTTAGGCCCAACGTTCTGAAAACTAAAAAAGTTATTTTTATTTGGTGGCAGGTATAGACATGAAATGACATGAAACTATTGTCTTTATTTCTCTCACTTGGTATGAAATGCATAGACTTCACTGCAGAAATAGTAATGTGTTTGATTATGAGGTGCTGCTCCAGACTTAAGGGTGGAGTGTTAGGTAATATATAGTAAATATCTGCTATCTCCTTAAGTCTAAATCTAAAAGCATTTAATCTTAAGAGTTCAGATAAGGGATTACGGAGTTGCAAATGGGACCAGCCATTTACTGGGCATACTGGACTGGATGGGGTCCCCCCAGAATTCATGTCCACCTAGAACCTCACAGTGTGACTTTATTGAGAAATAGGGTCTTTGCAGATGTAATTAGTTAAATTAAGATAAGGTTATACTGGATTTGGGTTGGCCCTAAATCCAATGACTTTGTGTCCTTGTAAGTGAAGAAACACAGAGAAAAAGGCCATGGGACAATGGAATTAGAGACTGGAGTGATGCAGCTACAAGCCAAGGAATGCCAAGGATTGCCAGCAACTATCAGATGCTAGGAGAGAAGGATGGGTGGTTTCTCCCTCAGCTTCTGGGGGAACCAACCCTGCTAACACCTTAATTTTGGACTTCTGACTTCCTCAACTGTGAGAAAATAAATTTCTAATTTTTTTAGCCACCTAGTTTGTGGTAATTTGATATAGTGGTCCTAGAATATTAATACACTGGGCTAGAACAAATTTAGTTGTAGGAATAACAATTGGAGTTAGAATTTTGAAAGTTTGACTAATTTATTCAACAGAATATCTCATTCAGTAAAAGAATAGTAGCATAAGTATAACTTACACAGTGATATTACACTCTCTTTTTAACAATGTTAATAGGATATTCACTGCAACACTGCTTTTAATAGAAAACATTGAAAACTAATTATATAATTATAACGAATAGCAAAATCAATTACAATATATCCATACTATAGAATAATAACCAGCTAAAAAAATTCATGCCTTTGAAAAGCCTTTAATGGCATGAGAAATTGCTTGTGTTGGGTTGAAAATAGGATACGGGAGTTGTCAGAACTCATCCCATTGTACATGCTATATTTATGCATTTCAGTGTCTATGTCACACGCTGAATGTATCTCAAAAAAAAAGAACTATAAACAGATATTGAATTCTAGTCAATAGATTTGTTTTTTGTAGTGGCATGAGTTTCATGAGTGGCATGAAACTACTTTCAGTGTATCTTAGGCTTAAGCAAGAAAGTAGATATATTGAGGATAATGGAAGCCAGTTTTTTCACTGTTGAGGAAGGGAGTTACAAGTGTGCATAGCTGGAATTTGAGAGTATTCTCTGAAGTGTTGGACTGGAACTGGAGCTGTTAGTTTGGATTCATGATTTTTTAGTATATATATTTAAAATATATTATGTATAGATAGATGGATATAGAAAAATTATAATTATATAGGTATAGAAATAATTATATGTAGATAGATAGATAATTTCTAGCTCTGTCTGCTGAGAGGGCCTAGAAGAAATGACCAAGTAGTAAAAATGAGCACACCTAGCACTCAGAACTTGGCTTCTAAATACCACTTTCCAGTAAAAGGAACTAAGACTCCTTGGAAAAATAGCTGAATTCAGGAAAGGGTTGGGGAAAGCACAAGATAAATCTGGATCATCTTGTACAAGAAAGAAAGGAATTTCTTAAAGAACAGTAAGAACATATCAAAAGGGCACAGAAGCCAACTTGAAGAGTTCCCACTGGCTAAATATGGGACAATTTGTGCATCAGAATAGATAATGATAGTAATGGATAATAACCCATTAAATAAAATTAAAATCTATGAGGCCATACTTATATCAATAAATGAATAAATGAGTAAATAAAAAATGAGAAGGGAGGCGAGTTCTTTCAGTAGGATACCAACTGCCAAATATAGGAGGAATGATGGAGATAGAAAACCATTATTGGATGCTAAAACTAGTGGATGAATGAGGTTCACTAGCGGGTTTAATGAGGAATGGAATGTTTATATAGTCTCAAATCATCTCCTCATAAATCACGTATTAATTTTAAAGGAAAATAGTCATGTTAGGGTGGAGAGAACTAGCCGAGTCTACTAAGTGATCAAAGTTAACAAACCAATATTATTTGTCTCCTGGTGAGATGCACTGAGAAGGATATAGCATTACTTTGGTAGAATTCCTGCCAAAATGGCAAAACCTGAATCTGATCAGACAAATCCAAATTAAAGGACATTGTACAAAATAACTGGCTTGTACTCTTCAAAAATATCAAGGTCAAGAAACACACACAAAAACAGTGAGGAACTGTTCTAAGTTAAAGGAGACTGAAAATTGTGAGAATTAAATGCACCTAAGATTTGATTTTAGACCAAGAAAAAACTATCTATAGAGGACATTTATGGGACAACTGATGAAATTTGAATAAAGATTGTGGACTGTGAATTGCAGCAATGTTAAATTTCTGGATTTTGGTAGTTGTACTGTGGTTATATAAGAGAATCAATGTCCTTATTCTTAGGGAGTACACACACTGATTTCTCCAACTTACTCTCAAATGGTTCATACCAAATAACATGCATAAATTTAAATTCACATACATACATAGGATGATAAAACAGATGAATCAGCTGATTGATGAATCTGGGTAAAGGGCATATGAGGGTACTTTGTACTATTCTTGCAACTTTTCTGTAGGAAACATTTGAAATTATGTTAAAATGTTATAAAAATAAGGTACAAACCTCTTGTAGTATGATCATAAGTTTGAAAGGTTAAAACGTTAAAATATATTTATTTACCTTATTTATATACATAGGAAAAAACTGGAAGGAAATACAATAAAATACTTTCAATGATTATGTCCCTGTTTAAGTTTTAGGGGTTATTGTAAAGTTTCTTATTTATATTTTTAAAATGTTCTGTTTTCCTACTACACTTGGAATAACGTCCAACGGCTTTAAATGTCCATTGACCTCTTCAGAGGGAGATATTCTTTATCACTACATCTAAATAGCCACTCTCCTCTTCCGCATCACATCCTGTCCCCTTTTTCTGGGTTTGCGGTGTCAGCGCCTTTTAATGGCAGAATGTTGGAAACAAACAAACATCCAATCTCAAGGAAGGATTATATATATTATGATACAGCTATATTTTGAACTATCAGGCAGTCTACACTCTGGAAAATCTGTATTATGTGTTATTTCCCAAAAAGAGCTTGGCTCTCCTGTTTCCTGGCTTGCCGTCAAGCTATTAGAATAAATTCCTTTCTTTAGCTTTCTTCCCTTTCCTTTTGGGCAACTGGAGATAGCCAACAGAACCCAGACTTCAATTTCCATTGCTTCTTTGCTTACTAGCTGTACAACTTTAGTCAACTTTCAAGTAATTGAAACTCTGAACTGTAGTTTTTCCATCCATAAAGTGGGAAAAGTAGTAGTGCCTCGAGGGGTTATTGCAGGATCAAGGGGATGAAGCACTTACGGCCTTAAGCAAAACACCCACTTCACTGTGAGGGTCAAAGGTCGGTTCTCTTGAGAACTCTTATTTACCCCTTTTTGTGACATCCACGTGGTCCCCAGGCACAACTAGCTGCTTAATCCTCTGTGCTCCAGTGGCTTTTTCTTCTTTTTCCTACAAGAGCATTTGCCAGGGTGGATTGAGATTTTTCTTTTTATAAGTTTCTCTTCCCTAGCTGGGCTGAGAGCTTTTCCATGAGCACAAATGTGCCACTTTTATCTCTGTATCCCCAGTGCCTAGCACAGAGTCTGGCGAACAGCAGAGCTCAATAAAAGCCTATAGAAAGTGGGGAATTCCAGTTCTAACGACATTTCTCCCATGAAATCTTTTGATACTCTAACTAGGAATAATTTTTCCCTCTGGTGAGAACTGAGTGCTCTGATCACATTCTGCCTTGAACTGTAGTTATTTGTGAGTGTTTTTTCTTTTTAATTTACCCTTGCACCCCCTCATGCAGCGCCCCAGTCATATGATTGCGGGAACTGCATCTTATTCATCTCTGAAACCCCAACAGTGTCTGGCCCATGTATTCTATCACTTGTTTAAGATACAATTCTTGAGCAAGGAGCAAGGGATATGACTCAAGCATTTAATATACAATACAGTTCTTGCCTTTTTTATGTAGGCCTGTTCAGCAAACCACTTCCCCATTGCACAATGAATCCGAGGGTGGGGTTGCTTTCAATGTTAAAATCAGTCAGGGTTACCAGAAGTCATTCACCTACCTCTGAATAAAAAACATTAATTCACAACTTACCTCAAATCCAGCCCTCTCTGTTTTACCAAGAATGTCAGGATAAGAATCTGAATCATTATACATATGCAAAATAAAATGCAAACACTGAGCAGGACAAGGGTTATTGGAACTGATGGGAAGATAAAATCTGGAATAAATGATAGGATTATAGTTCCCAAGGTCACAAAAATTTTTAGAAAATTGTCCGACTTTAGCGGCAATTACGTTACACTACTACTTATGGCTATTTAAGATTAATTGCATTGGTTGGCATTACGTTATATTAAACTGACACTGTGGATATAGGACAGCTGAATAGAGATTTGCCAAAGTCCAGGAGCACCTTGGTGAATTTTTTTATCCATTGAACAAATGTTTACTGAGCTTCTATCATGTGCCAGCTCTATGGTAGAAATGGCTGATAAGAGGTAAATATGACAGACCCTGCCCTTGCTCTCATTTTTTTCTTTCTTGCTATTAAGTAATCCAAGTTGATTGTATTTATCCTGGTCACTAAACTTGCAGATTTGCCGTGGGGAATGAAGAGAATATTTATATAGCATTCCGATGTTTTGATAGGCACTATGTAAGAACTCTGTATGATTAGTCTCCAGCACAATATTAATGTGTTAAAATCAACCATGAAATTGCATTTCTAAGGCCCTTTTGCTTTTGGCTTTAATATTTCTTAATAGACAAGTCCACCAACTCTCATTTGATTATCAGTTTTAAAAATTAAACTTGTTTTCACCATTTAACAGAGAAATAGTGTTTTGATTCCTCTTAGAATATAAATGCTCCACTCCAAGTGATATTTCATAGAGTTGTTTTTCTTTAATATCCATATTTCCTCCTCAATCTCACAGAACATTAGAACTAGAAGGGTACTTGGGTATCATCTAACCTAATGCTGGTCAAACATTTCCATTCTTTGCATAACATTTGAATGTGCCTAGGGACTTCCCTGGTGGTCCAGGGGCTAAGACTCTGCGCTCCCAATGCAAGGGGCCTGGGTTCAATCCCTGGTCAGGGAACTAGACCTCACATGCCGCAACTAAAGGTCCCGCATGCCGCAACTAAATATGCCGCATGCCACAACGAGTATCTCGTGTGCCACAACTAAGACCTGGAGCAGCCAAAAAAAAAAAAACAACTTTCCCAATTAAAAACAACAAGTGCCTCTTTTCTGAAGACCCAAGGTTCTGGAAAATTTTTGCATACCAAACTGTATTTCATTATTAATTACTAATATTTCATTTTTCTCATTTTCATTAAAGACGTTACTGCTAATCATGGCTTCCAATTATTATGAGGCAATTAGAATTATGGCAGTGTGGCTATTGATTCTGGAACCCAAATTACTTGGGTTTGAATCTTCCCTCCACCATTCACTAGCTGAGCAACGTTGACCAAATTTCTTAACTCTCTGTGCCTCAGTTTCCTCATCTGTACATGAATGATAACAATAGTACGTATCTCATAGAGTTGTGAGGATTCCTACATTATTGCAGCCCCCCAAAAGAAAAGGGCCCCTTTATTATCTTGTCAAACCTAAAGAGCCTTCTATATAATATTAGGTTTCTAATAAAATATTAGAAATACTTTAGCTTGTGAATATTCATTACTACATTTCAAGACTCCAACGAGTTTCTAGGAAATTGCTATTTGAGGATAAACTTCTCTTTAAAGATGAGGAACTTGAAACTCAGAGAAGTGAGCTGCTTGAGGACTCCCAGCTTGTTAGGGCCAGACTGGCACTGGAACCTGGAACTTCAGATTGGAGGATTGTGCATCTGTCAGGCTAATTAGAAGCCTGTTCATAAAGGTCACAAATACACCCAGATCACGTGGTGTGAAACAGACATAGGATGGGAACATTAGAAGCACTTACTGTCATGGGTTCTGTGCCCACCGAAAGCAACCAAGTATTGAAATTCCATTTCATTTGGAATAACAGAAGCCCCTTGACATCTATAAGGAATATCTCCAGAATTTGGAGATTCCAAATTATCAAATATCACTGCAGAATATAACTTCCTCCAGAAAATGCATTAAAGGATAACCGAGGAGTTGAAGTAACCCCATAAAAACCCTTATTAAAGTCTATAAATATTAGACTTTTAAAATAGATACTGCCACAGAAATAAAGTTGACACTATATGCTAATATTATTACTGAAGCAAAGCAAACCATGAGCTTACCTGAATGTAGAAAACTTCAGGGAGGACGATGGGTGCCAATGACTGCTGCTGCCCAGTGAAGGGCTGACTGATGGAGCAGTGATCAGGAGTGGCCACATGGCAGGATGAAGTCAGCAAGGCCCTGTACAGAGCTGCCCCACTAACTGCAGACTCTGGGCCCTCAACTAGACTTACTCACTGGGTGCTGAATGGCCTTCTCAGCTGGTCCCGACGGTTTCCCAGTCCTGTCTCAACCTACTACCCATAACTACCTGTCATGAGCCATCTGGGAAGCTCCTGTGGAGTGGAGATTTGAGAATGATAAACCCAAGAATGCCAGTGGACTGTTGTACTCAGTGCTGCTTAATATTCCTATATAATGCTGAAGGGGCTGTAAATGGATACACTCTTTGGGAGGACAATTTAATATTTCATTATTATAAGTTTTAAAAAATATCCATTTCCTTTAATCAGTAAATCCACATCTAGAAATCTACTCTATGGGAATAATTAGAGACACGTGGACAAAGAGATATTCAGAGCTGTCTAGCAGCAGTATACTATAGCAAAATATAGGAAACAATCTCAATGCCCATCAACAGAGAACTGATTTTAAAAATTATTGTATGTTTATACAGTGGAAAACTGCACAGCCATTACAAATGATATTTTCGGGTAAAATATATTTATGTGGGAAAATACTTATAACACCAAGTCAAAAATTCAGAATACAAATCTATACATGCACATTATGATCCCATTTATATGAAAAACTTTATGTCTTCAAATAGAAGATTGAAAGGGAATACACCAAAATATAAACAGTGGTATATTTAGAGGTGGGATTATAAGTGATTTTTATTTTTCTGTGTATTAATTATATCGTTTCTACACTAAGTATGTAGTACCTTTATTTATTTATTATTTTTAAATTGTATTTATTTATTTAGTTTTGGCTGCATTTGGGGCTTTGCTGCTGTGTGTGGGCTTTCTCTAGTTGTGGCGAGCGGGGGCTACTCTTGGTTGCCGTGTGCGGGCTTCTCATTGCGGTGGCTTCTCTTGTTGCAGAGCATGGTCCCTAGAGCACAGGCTCAGTAGTTGTGGCTCACGGGCTCTAGAGTGCAGGCTCAGTAGTTGTGGCGCACGGGCTTAGTTAGTTGCTCCGCCGCACGTGGGATCTTCCTGGACCAGGGCTCGAACCCATGTCCCCTGCATTGGCAGGCATATTCTTAACCACTGCGCCATCAGGGGAGCCCTGTAGTACCTTTTAAATTAACTACCTTTATTAAATAATACATGTACATATTTACAAAATTAAATATGGAATGAAAAGAAATCCAGACACTTAGTTCCTATTCACATAAACAACACTATTAACAGCTTCTTGTGTATCATTCCAGAGATTCTATGCTGTAGGAGTGGGGTGTCATGTGTGGGTATAAATATGTGTGTGTATTACATTCATTCCTTAACAAATGGAAGAATACTGCAAATACTATTTTATATTTCACTTTTTTCACTTAGCAGTACAGTTTGGAGATCATTCCACACTAGTAAATATACAGCTACTCAGTTGGCTGCCTAATATTCCCTAGAATGAATGGAAACATAGTTGGTTTAATCAGTCCTCTATTGATGGAGGATTTAAGTTGTTTACTATCTTTTGTTATTACAAACAATGCTACCATAAACAGCCTTGTCTATGTGTCTTTAAGCACAGGTACAGGCATATCTGTACAGTGAATTCCTTGATATAGAATCATTGAGTCAAAGGCTTATACAGAAAAGATACATACTCAAATTTTAAACATTTATTTAATGATCATAGCACATGATCCAGAAACAGTTTATTAAAAAAATTATAATAAAAATATAATAATCCTAAATATCTTGTTTATTTAAAAATATGATTATTTTGTTTCATTTATCATGATGTGTCTTTCCACTATAAAATAAACAGCAATTTGTTGCTGTTTACTGCAGAGGCTATGTCTATCTTGCCCGTTATAAGTATCTCCAGTATCTGAAATGGTGTCTGACCCATCCTAAGTAATTCAACAAATACTGATGGGATAAATGAATGAATGAAAAAATTTAAACGCAGTTTTCATTACTGGTCACTCATAATAATATCACATCCTTATCTTAAGTCAAGTGTTCTAGAAGCAGAGCCTGAGACAGGGTTTTGGTGTGAGGGACTTATTGAGGGCATGCTCACCACCCTGTCTGTAAGGGAATGAGGAAGCAGGATGGGACAAGCAAGCAGTCAGGTAAAGATGTCACTTCAGGTAAAGTCTAGCCTTGGCCTGACCCAAGGGGAGCTCTGGAGCATAAATTGCACCGCAGAGTTGGTCCCATCCTGAGGTGAGGTGCTGGATATTTTAACCCCTCATCAATCAGTTTTGGGGCTGCAGGCTGAGGGTGAGGGGAACATAACCTCCTAGGAGAGTCAGCTCCTGTGCTGCAGAGGGCAATTTCTGGAGACAGGAACCGTAGTGAGTCATTAGCAGTGAACATGCACCGCAGTTGGGGGATAGCCAGGCACCAACAGGGCACCAACAGTGTCCAATACACCAACTCAACCACTTCCTAGTTTTATTCACATAAAAGAATTAATTTGTAAATATACTCATTGTTCTTCCTAGCTATTGATTCTAAAATTCCTTACTCCTTATCTAATATACATATATGTGCAGGAAGGTAAGCAAATAAATTCATTGTTTCCCCTAAATAATAAAGGTTGGCACAGTATTATCTTCTAATAAAATGTGCTTGCTTCCTTTAAAAAATATACTCAACACACAGCAAAATAAATAAAATAAATTTAGCAAAAGAAAAAACGAGTTAAATTTAGTTCAACTTTTGGCAAAGAACTAAGTAACACTTTCATTGTGCTCAAGTCCATATTTTCCTGATTTGGACTTCGTTAATGGATTGTGGTTGGTGATTGTGCTTGAATTTTGACAAATGTCAGTGTTTTTTAAAAAAATTTATTTTATTTTGAGGTAATGTTGGTTTATAACATTATGTTTCATGTGTACAACCTTCTATTTCTACTTCTGTGTACACTACAATGTGCTCACCACCAAAAATTTAGTTTCCATCTGTCACCATTCAGTTGATTCCCTTTACCCATTCCCTGTCCCCACACACCTTCCCCTCTGGTAACCACTACTCTGTTCTTTGTATCTGTGTGTTTTTGTTTGGTTTGGTTTGTTCATTTATTTTGGATATGTTTGTTTTTTATATTCCACATATGGGTGAAATCATATGGTATTTGTCTTTCTCCATCTGACTTATTTCACTAAGCATAATACCCTCTAGTTTCATCCATATTGCAAATGGCAAGTTTTCATCTCTGTTTATGACTTAGTAGTATTCTTTTGTATATATGTATCACATCTTCTTTATCCGTTCAACTGTTGATGGGCACTTAGGTTTTTTCCATTTCTTCGCTTTGGTAAATAATGCTGTGATGAACATAGGGGTGAATATATCTTTTCAAATTAGTGTTTTTGTACTCTTTGGATAAATACCTAGAAGTGGGTAGTTCTATTCTTAATTTTTTGAGGCATCTCCATACTGTTTTCCATAATGGCTGCACCAATTTACATTTCTACTAACAGTGTATAAGGGTTCCCCTTTCTCCACAAACTCACCAACACTTGTTATTTTTTGCCTTTTTGAAAACAGCCATTCTGACAGGTGTGAGGTGATATTTCATTGTGGTTTTGATTTGAATTTCCCTAATAATTAGTGACATTGAGTACCTTTACATGCATCTCTTGGCAATCTGTGTGTTGTCTTTGGAAAAATGCCTCTTCATCTCCTCTGCCCCAAATGTCATTGTTTTACAGGTTTTCTTTTTCTGAGGTTTCTGAAATATTGGCTTCTAGTTTCAAAACGCTCCCTGTTTTGGCAGCAGTTAGCGTAACTCCAAACACATACCAGAGGTGACTGATAATTAGAAAGAAACCTAAAGATTGATTAATCCAAAACTCTAAGTTTACAGATATAGAAACTGAGGCTCAGAGAAAGGAAATGACTTAGCTAAGGCTGCATGTTGTGTTAGAGGTAGAAACAGGGTTGGACCCCAGTCACTAGTTTCCCTTCTAAGCTCTCAAAATGACTGACTACTGGTTCCCACAAAGGTACATTAAGCCACAGAGATGGGTTTAGCTTGGATTAAAACTTCCTGTTTCTTTTTTATAGCCTTGACAGTTTTTTCCCAGTGACAATCAACTCTGGAAAGAAACCAACAACTTTGGGAATGAAAATTTTCTGTGTACCCACTACAGTGTATTCAAGTGTGAAATGGGACAAAGACCAGAACAGGTTAGACTTGGATGCTGTGTGGGGAAATTCCTTGACACCTGAGCATTTTGGATTATTCAGGAAATGACTTAGAGACTTGGCTTTCCTCTGTATTGTTGCTCTTGGAATTGCCATGAGGCCAGGGAAAGAAATGGGGCTCACACTAATTATTTACAACAGCTTTCCAAGGGGATCAGAGTTTGTTCTCCGTGAACAGATTTTAAGATCCCAGCCCTTCTGCATCTTCATCCTAAGGAGGCTGGGCTCTGACAGGTTACTCTGTCTCAAGGGAGCAGTGGAAGTCTCAAGGCGAGACATCGACACAGAAGGGTAATTACAGTCTTTAGACAGAATAGGGTTATACATAATTAACAGAGTTGCTTGGTTCCCAAGGGGTCAACACTTGCACAACATTTTCGGTGGATAAGAAGGAAGAAAGCAGACATTTCTAAGTCTAAGAGGATGTTTGGAAATCTTGCTTGGGCCTATAATTTTAAGAGGGCTGTGTGGCTAAATGCAAATATATGAGCTCAGCCCTCTTGAGCTCTGACCTTCCAGGAAGGAGAAAGAAGCTCATTTTATAGACAAGGAAACAGGCATAGAGGGGAGGTGACTAGCCAAGGCCACAGAGCTGGTAAACAAGTCAAACCTGAGCCATAAAACCTTAGCTGCTACTCTACTTCCAAGATGACCAAGATGCATTTCCTAGTGTTTCCTTCCTTTCTAATCCTCTAGATAATAATAATCTAGATAAATCAAAGAAAGCATTTGGTATGAGCAAAGTAGGAGTCTACCTTGGTTTCTTTAGTTTGTTTCATTGGTTTTTTTTTGCCAAAAGGTATAAACCCATTTTGTTTTTTCCTATCCAGGCAAAATAGGCTCCATCCCTCACATCTTTGCCAAAGGCCACCTCCTTGGGAATTTCTCATTCCACTGTATGCTAGGATTCTCCCCTTTTAAACATTCAGGTCATTTCTATGTTTATAAACTCCATATTTGTGTCAGGCCTGCTCTGAATTTTCAGGGTCTGGCATCTAGTAAAGGCTCAATAAATGCTGGCTGTAATGAATTCAGGCTGACCTGAGCAGGGCAGTGGCACAGTGAGCACCGTGAGACAGCAGTGTTCTCATGGGTTCAGCTGCTCTGGGAGGCTTCTTCCTCCTACAGCCCCTGGATCCAAGTGACATATCCATAGCTCAGTAGGGAAAAGATAGGCCCAAGTCTCAGGCACAATACACAGGAGGCACTTGCCTAGCTCCTCTACTATTTCTGGGCAGGACAACTCTGCTCCTCCATGCTCTGTGCTGCCTGGAAACCCTCCAGCCAGTAATCATTCTTAGGTTTCAAGTGTATAGCTCTCGATTCCCCTTCCCTTGAGAGGGTTAGGCTTGGTGCCTGGGACGACATGCCCCGTATTCTCTCTGAATAAAATAAAATTAATACCCTTTGCCCAATAGCATTTGCCATTTATCCATCCCTCCTTTAAAATATATATTATTACATTTTTTTGCTATCTTTAAAATTACCCTGTGAGCTAATTTTGCACCCATTTTACATATGGGAAAACCAAGGATTGCTGAGGTTAAATAATGTGCTGAAATACACACCCCAGTAAGAGGGAGGACTGAAACCTGGGACGTTTGACTCCAAATCTCATGTTTTCCCCACTTGGGAACAAGGACGATATCTCATGCACTTTGTAACCTATGTAGTGCTTCATAAAGAGTCCTATCCCTTACTGAATGGAATGAAAGGGCTTTCCTATTGATAGAAGCCAGCTGCACAAATCACACCCAAGAAACACCATGAGAGGCGATTCAATAGGAAGGGGGTTGTGGACCAGGGCTTGACTGTATCCATTTTCTGTATGCCTACTGCTAACCTTCTGGGGCCAGTAAACCTTTCACCAATGATTCAAAACGAAGAATTTCCAATTCCAACGGGACTATAAACCTCATCTGTGTGCTTAAGGCTGGGAAATCTTTTTCCTAAAATATTTGCACCTCACATTGAAATTCTTCCATTCCTTATACTTTATTTTTCCTCCTTTATTAATTCATTTTGTAAATATTTATTGTCTACCATGTGCCAGGTACAATTCTAGGCACTTCATCCCATCTCATCCTCCACCTTCCTTCATCCATTCATTCATTCCTTGAAGTCACTTATTATTAACTGTGTATAAGGCATGGATTTTCATTTGTTCTACATTTTTATTGAACTATCTCTGGGATAATTAGGGAAGAAAGTGAGAAATTTAGCGGCAGTTTTCCCAACCAGCTCCAAGTACCTGCCCCATGGAGATGGCAGTGGGGGGAGGGGGGTGGTTAGGTCCAAATGCACACAGTAGTGAAAGGAGTTGAGTTTCAGCCATGCCTTTTACTGACTGTATGATGTGGGGAAACCACTTACCGTCTCAGTAGTCTTGGTTTTATCCTCTGCAAAATGAGGATTACACCACTTACTGCATAGGGCTGTGGAGGATCATATGGGAATTCAAGCAAAAGTGTCTATTCTGGCAAAGGGCTCACTGTGGCCAAAGTTCTCAGCACATGAGATGATGATGTCAGTCCCCAAGCAGCTTTCTTCCTGCCAACACCACCAAGCAGGCGGCTCAGAGGCATCTTGACAACATCGGGCAGCACATGATCTCCCCTAGTCACCTCAGAGAGGCTGTGAGGCAGGGTTATGTTAGGGCAAAAGACAGTCCAGTCACAGCCTTTGTCTTTATCAGCCTGAGCAGCAACACAGTCTTGGAGCACAAGGCAGTGACATTCCAATTCCCTGACTGAGCACTCAAGGAAGGGGGTTCTTGGAAAGAGATGAGTGTGGGAGGGGGCTGACTGGCAGATCTGCAGCCTTTTCTGCTCCCCTTGCATTTCCCTTTCGGTAGTTGCCTGTTTCCCAGACCTCTTCAGGAGAAGAGCTGAGCTGCTTTTGTTTTTGTGATTCTGAGGAACAGTTGGGGCACTGAGGGGCAGGTAGGGACAGGAGGAGTGTATTTGGTCCCCTGCCCCTCCCTGGGAGATGCACTTTTTTCCTCACAGGAAACCCTATGCCTTCCACATGCATGGAGGTGGGCCAACTCCCCGATGTCTAGGACTCAGAATGGAATTTTCAGGAAAGCAAGGCATTCCTGCCCTTTGAAGCTCCCATCCTGTTTTCCATCTGTGTGCACCGCAGTGTGGGTGCTCAGTATGTGTGCCTTATGAATGGAAGTGTCCTCATCTGGGAAAAGTCACAAGAAAGAAGTCACTTCACCTACTGGCAGACACAATTGCAGCTTCCTTTTGGGCTAGTCTGGGATTGAAAATGTGTTCATTCAGTTATAAACTCACCCAGTAAACACCATATTTAACAAACCATGAGCAGTGCACTCTGTCCTTGCCCTCAGTGAGCTAACAAGACAACTATCTCCTAGAAGGGGTTGTCACTTTGTACTTCTGTAATGGAAACCTGCAATCAATGGAAACTTCCAATGATGAGAACATCTTTCTCTTCCTCATGCCTGGGCCACTCATCCCATAGAGCTTGAAGCTCTCACATAGGTCTGTGGGACAGGGGATGCGGGAACCTGACCTTGAGCTTTGAGCTTTTTATCCCTCAAAAATGGGGCACAAGATCTCAAATCTGCTGGTCTCTCTGTGATCACAGTACAGCTTTCTTGAGTCTCAGTTTCCCCATCTGCAAAAGGGAAATAGTAACGCTAGTTTCACAGGTTTCAGGTAAGGATGGAACCAGGAGGGTGCCTTGTAAAATGCTCTACACATGTGGGTTATTAGCACTACGGCCAAAAAACCCCCACTTCAAACCAGGGACCATTTGTAGAAACTGCCCTCTATTGATTGGATGACCTTGAGCAAATTATAATACATGAACTCGCTGTGGCACAGTTTCCTCTTTTGTAAATGGGAGGCCACCTTGTCTGTTCGAATGCAAGATTGAAAATAACGCCGTGGCATGCCCAGCACCGTGTCGGGTACATAAATGGCGCTCAGGCGGTGGTTCTCTCCCCCGCACCATTCCTTGACCTCATTTCCCCACGGAGGTCTGAGTGACAGGCATTTTCCAAGTCTGCTTGACGCCCCCGCCGCCCCATCGACTCCTGCCCTGCCCCCTGCCACATCCGCAGCTCGAAGAAATGCAGACTTGGAGAAACTTGCAAAGAAGGGAACCAGCCCCCGAGCCCGCGCACGCGCGCCTGGGCCGCCGCCAGGATCAGCGCCTGCTAGTTACCTTTCACCTAGTTCGGCCGGCGAGCGGCGCGGGGTAACTCGAGGGCAGACGCGGAGCCCAGTGCGCCTGCGCGCAGCTCGCTCCCAGCCGCCGCTGGGCGGCCAGAATGTCTATTTTTTGGTGGTTTCGGTTCCCCTCTGAAATGAAGGGTGTGGGCTTTGTGGATGTGCCCTAATTTCGAGGTCTGTCGGGGCTGGGCACAATCTCAGGCCGGCGGTGCGACCGAGGCCCCCTGAGCCGTCACCCCCGGGCATCCCTTTGCCTCGGACACCGCATAACTTCTCATCCCTTCTATCTGTTGTCTTCACGTTCCGCCTTCTTCCACAGCTGGCGGCGATTCAGCTCTGGCCTCTAGGCACATCGTTTTCCACAAAACGCGGTTAGGAAAGGAGCCCCGGGCTTTGAATGGAGCACACGCCCGCGGAAAAGCCACGTGGGCACAAAGTTAAAGTTCCCATTTCTGCCAGGGAGGGGCACGGACCTAACGACAGGTTTGAAGTGAAAAGGAGCACATTCTCGGGGTTTTTTTGTTTGTTTGTTTTTTCTTCGCTTTTCAAATGGCTACGTTGAAGATAGCCGAGGCTGCCGCGCGCCTCGGGGTTACTGCCGGGCACCGGGCGGGGCGTGAGCAGCGCTGGGGGAGGGAAAGACTTCCTCGCCTTCAGACGCAGCAGTCGCAGAAACGCTTTCAATAATCTGGCGAGGTTTTCAGTTCCCAGTCACACAATCCCAACGACGGTTTTCAGGAGTTCTTGTTATCTCTTTGGCTTTAGGGTCCTTCCCTCTCCTGACATGCCACCGATTTAGGGGCAGGGAACACGATCTAATATACGGAATAAGAACCAGATGCGTGCAAAAAACATCCCTCTTCTTCCTGTGGCCTGTTCCCGTCTTCCTTCCTCTGGTTCCTGCAGTACAGCCACAAACCCAACCATCGACCAGAGTGATTTAGGATAAGCCCGGTTCCCTCTCCAGGATGGGTATCTTCACGTGTAAGATGTAGGAGTTAGTACGGATGATCCCCCAGGCCCTTCAACATTAAAGTTTAGGTAACGAATCCTAAGATTTTCAATTTCATAATGTTATGTCTTCTCCATTTCAGACAGGGCTAGCAGGCAATGCTGTTAAAGAGAATTACCATCAGAGTTACAACGTTGTTCCGTGACTGGACATTTCGAGGTTTTCTAGGTTTCCTTGAAAGGTTGTGTAACTGTCTCAACACATTACATTTAAGGTTAAGTATATTAGATCATTTTCCCAATGTACTAATAGACATGAGGGCACCTACCCCAAATTATATTTCTTTGACTCTGCCATTGCCTCTAGCATGGTGTATAATGCAGCCAGTTTATTCTCTTAATGAGTAAAAGAAAATTCGTGACTTGCAGGGATAGGGGTCTTATGCTTTCATTTTAATATGAATAGATTTTTAAATAAAACTCATGAGCAGATAAATATATCACGTGAGGAAAAAATGTGAAGGCTGAACATAGAGAAACCATTTAGAACAATGTTAATCTGATAAATCCTAAATGAGTCTATACATTTTAACAGAGAGCATAAAGTCCAGCACTTAGTTAAAACATTTACTGACATACTTTATGTGGAGGATGGAAATAAAGTAGCAATAAATACAGAGCTTTTTTACATTTCTACCATATGTAATCCCTATGAAAATGCTGTGAGTTGAGTACAAAATAATGGTTTCCATTTTGCAAAGGAAGAAATGGGGGCTAAGAGAGGTGGAACATCTGGCCCAAGGTCACACAACTAGCAAGTGATAAAACGAAATCTAGGGTTTCTAAGACCAGGCCTTCTGTTTGAGGAGAGTGCCTTCCAATAATGGGTTGGGGTGTGTGTGTGTGTGTGTGTGTGTGTGTGTGTACTCAGGCGATCATGGAGGTGGGAGCATGCAGAAGTGGAGAGAACAGATTTGTCTGGAGGTGGGCAGAGGATGGGCATTTATAATTATAATAATTATTATTATAGATGATATTTATTGAACTTTACAATGTTCCAGGTACTGCATTAGCACCTTCATGCATGAATTCATTTAATTCTTTTAACATCCTTATAAGGTAAATAATATTATTTTTTTCAAATTGATAAGATTTTATTCTGAAGACAAAATATAAAATAAGGTTCCATATAATGGTAATATTCATGTGTCCTTGTATTGGATTTTTTTTTATACAGCAGGTTCTTATTAGTTATCTATTTTATACATATTAGTGTATCTATGTGAATCTCAATCTCGCAATTCATCCCACACCCCCACCCAACTTTCCCCCCTTGGTGTCCATACATTTGTTCTCTACATCTGCGTCTCTATTTCTGCCTTGCAAACCAGTTCATCTGTACGATTTTTCTAGATTCCACATATATGCATTAATATACGATATTTGCTTTTTTCTTTCTGACTTACTTCACTCTATATGACAGTCTCTAGGTCCATCCACATCTCTACAAATGACCCAATTTTGTTCCTTTTATGGCTGAGTAATATTCCATTGTATATATGTACCACATCTTCTTTATCCATTTGTCTGTCCATGGGCATTTATGTTGCTTCTATGACCTGGTTATTGTAAATAGTGCTGCAATGAACATTGGGGTGCATGTGTCTTTTTGAATTATGGTTTTCTCTGGATATATGCCTGGTAGTGGGATTGCTGGATCATATGCTAATTCTATTTTTAGTTTTTTAAGGAACCTCCATACTGTTCTCCAAAGTGGCTGTGTCAATTTACATTCCCACCAACAGTGCAAGAGGTTCCCTTTTCTCCACACCCTCTCCAGCACTTGTTGTTTGTAGATTTTCTGACGATGCCCATTCTGACTGGTGTGAGGTGATACCTCATTGTAGTTTTGATTTGCATTTCTCCAATAATTAGTGATGTTGAGCAGCTTTTCATGTGCCTCTTGACTATCTGTATGTCTTCTTGGAGGAATGTCTGTTTAGGTCTTCTGCCCATTTTTTGATAGGCTTGTTTGTTTTTTTAATATTGAGCTGCATGAGCTGTTTATATATTTTGGAGATTAATCCTTTGTCCTTTGATTCATTTGCAAATATTTTCTCCCATTCTGAGGGTTGTCTTTTCATTTTGTTTATAGTTTCCTTTGCTGTGCAAAAGCTTGCAAGTTTAATTAGGTCCCATTTGTTTATTTTTGTTTTTATTTCCATTACTCTAGGAGGTGGATGAAAAAAGATCTTGCTGTGGTTTATGTCAGAGTGTTCTTCCTATGTTTTACTCTAAGAGTTTTATACTGCCCAGTCTTACATTTAGGTCTTTAATCCACTTTGAGTTTATTTTTGTGTATGGTGGTAGGGACTGTTCTAATTTCATTCTTTTACACATAGCTGTCCAGTTTTCCCAGTACCGCTTATTGAAGAGACTGTCTTTTCTCCATTGTATATCCTTGCCTCCTTTGTCATAGATTAGTAGACCATAGGTGTGTGGGTTTATCTCTGGGCTTTCTATTCTGTTACATTGATCTATATTTCTGTTTCTGTGCCAGTATCATATTGTCTTGATTACTGTAGCTTTGTAGTATGATCTGAAGTCAGGGAGTCTGATTCCTCCAGCTCCATTTTTTTCCTTCAAGACTGCTTTGGCTATTCGGGGTCTTTTGTGTCTCCATACAAATTTTAAGATTTCTTGTTCTAGTACTGTAAAAAATGCCATTGGTAATTTGATAGGGATTGCATTGAATCTGTAGATTGCTTTGGTTAGAATAGTCATTTTCACAATATTGATTCTTCCAATCCAAGAACATGGTGTATCTCTCCATCTGTTTGTGTCATCTTTGATTTCTTTCATCAGTGTCTGATAGTTTTCTGAGTACAGGTCTTTTACCTCCTTAGGTATGTTTATTCCAAGGTATTTTATTCTTTTGTTACAATGGTGAATGGGATTGTTTCCTTAATTTCTTTTTCTGATCTTTCATTGTTAGTGTTTAGGAATGCAACAGATTTCTGTACATTAATTTTGTATCCTGCAGCTTTACCAAATTCATTGATTAGCTCTAGTAGTTTTCTGGTGGCATCGTTAGGATTCTCTATGTATAGTATCATGTCATCTGCAAACAGGGACCGTTTTACTTCTTCTTTTCCAGTTTGTATTCCTTTTATCTCTTTTTCTTCTCTGATTGCCGTGGCTAGGACTTCCAAAACTCTGTTGAATTATTGTGGCGAGAGTGGACATCTTTGTCTTGTTCCTGATCATAGAAGAAATGTTTTCAGTTTTTCACCATTGAGAATGATGTTTGCTGTGGGTTTGTCATATATGGCCTTTATTATGTTGAGGTAGTTTCCCTCTGTACCCACTTTCTAGAGAGTTTTTATCATAAATGGGTGTTGAATTTTGTCAGAAGCTTTTTCTGCATCTATTGAGATGATCATATGGTTTTTATCCTTCAATTTGTTAATATGGTGTATCACCTTGATTGATTTGTGTATATTGAAGAATCCTTGCATTCCTGGGATAGATCCCACTTGAAAGTGGTGATCCTTTTAATGTGTTGTTGGATTCTGTTTGCTAGTATTTTGTTGAGGATTTCTGCATCTATATTCATCAGTGATATTGGTCTGTAATTTTCTTTTTTTGTAGTATATCTGTCTGGTTTTGGTATCAGGGTGATAGTGGCCTCATAGAATGAGTTTGAGAGTGTTCCTTCCTCTGCAATTTTTTGGCAAAGTTTGAGAAGGATGGGTGTTAGCTCTTGTCTAAATGTTTGGTAGAATTCACCTGTGAAGCCATCTGGTCCTGGACTTTTGTTTGTTGGAAGATTTTTAACCACAGTTTCAATTTCATTACTTGTGATTGGTCTGTTCATATTTTCTATTTCTTCCTGGTTCAGTCTTGGAAGATTATACCTTTCTAAGAATTTGTCCATTTCTTCCAGGTTGTCCATTTTATTGGCATAGAGCTGTTTGTAGTAGTCTCTTATGATGCTTTTTATTTCTGCGGTGTCCGTTGTAACTTCTCCTTTTTCATATCTAATTTTACTGATTTGAGTCCTCTCCCTCTTTTTCTTGATGAGGTTTATCAATTTTGTTTAAAGAACCAGCTTCTAGTTTTATTGATCTTTGCTATTGTTTTCTTTGTTTCTATTTCATTTATTTCTGCTCTGATCTTTATGATTTCATTCCTTCTACTAACTTTGGGTTTTGTTTTTTCTTTCTCTAGTTCCTTTAGGTTTAAGATTAGATTGTTTATGTGAGATTTTTCTTGTTTCTTTGGTAGGATTGTATTGCTATAAGCTTCCCTCTTAGAACTGCTTTTGCTGCATCCCATAAATTTTGGATCGTCGTGTTTTCATTGTCATTTGTCTCTAGGTATTTTTTTATTTCCTCTTTGATTTCTTCAGTGATCTCTTGGTTATTTAGTAACGTATTGTTTAGCCTCCATGTGTTTGTGTTTTTTACGTTTTTTTCCATGTAATTGATTTCTAATCTCATAGCGTTGTGATCGGAAAAGACGTTTGATATGATTTCAGTTTTCTTAGATTTACTGAGGCTTGATTAGTGACCGAAGATGTGATCTATCCTGGAGAATGTTCCATGTGCACTTGAGAAGAAAGTGTAATCTGCTGTTTTTAGATGGAATGTCCTATAAATATCAATTAAATCTATGTGGTCTATTGTGTCATTTAAAGCTCGTGTTTCCTTATTAATTTTCTGTCTGGATAATCTGTCTGTTGGTGTGAGGTGTTATTATTATTATATAATAATAACACTAGTATTGTGTTACTGTTGATTTTCTCTTTTATGGCTGTTAGCAGTTGCCTTATGTATTGAGGTGCTCCTATGTTGGTGCATATATATTTATAATTGTTCTATCTTCTTCTTGGATTGATCCCTTGATCATTTTTTAGTGTCCTTCCTTATCTCTTGTAACATTCTTTATTTTAAAGTCTATTTTATCTGATATCAGTATTGCTACTCCAACTTTCTTCTGATTTGCATTTGCATCGAATATCTTTTTCCCTCCCCTCACTTTCAGTCTGTATGTGTCCCTAGGCCTGAAGTGGGTCTCTTGTAGATCCCATATATATGGGTCTTGTTTTTGTATCCATTCAGCAAGCCTGTGTCTTTTTTTTTTTTTTTTTTGCGGTATGCGGGCCTCTCACTGTTGTGGCCTCTCCCATTGCGGAGCACAGGCTCCAGACGCGCAGGCCCAGCGGCCATGGCTCACGGGCCCAGCTGCTCCGTGGCATGTGGGATCCTCCCGGACCGGGGCACGAACCGGTATCCCCTGCATCGGCAGGCGGACTCTCAACCACTGCGCCACCAGGGAAGCCCAAGCCTGTGTCTTTTGATTGGAGCATTTAATCCATTCACGTTTAAGGTAGTTATCAATATGTATGTTCCTATGACCATTTTCTTAATTGTTTGGGCTTTGTTTTTGTAGGTCCTTTTCTTCTCTTGTGTTTCCCACTTAGAGAAGTTCCTTTAGCATTTGTTGTAGAGCTGGTTTGGTGGTGCTGAATTCTCTTAGCTTTTGCTTGTCTGTAAAGCTCTTGATTTCTCCATTGAATCTGAATGAGATCCTTGCTGGGTAGAGTAATCTTGGTCGTATGTTCTTCCCTTTCATCAGTTTAAGTATATCATGCCACTCCCTTCTGGCTTGTAGAGTTTCTGCTGAGAAATCAGCTGTTAACCTTATGGGAGTTCCCTTGTATGTTATTTGTCATTTTTCCCTTGTTGCTTTCAATAATCTTTCTTTGTCTTTAATTTTTGTCAAGTTGATTACTGTGTGTCTCAGCGTGTTTCTCCTTGGGTTTATCCTGCCTGGGACTCTCTGCGCTTCCTGGACTTGGGTGGCTATTTCCTTTCCCATGTGAGGGAAGTTTTTGACTATAATCTCTTCAAATATTTTCTCGGGTCCTTTCTCTCTTCCTTCTCCTTCTGGGACCCCTATAATGCGAACGTTGTTGCGTTTAATGTTGTCCCAGAGGTCTCTTAGGCTGTCTTCATTTCTTTTCATTCTTTTTTCTTTATTCTGTTCTGTGGCAGTGAATTCCACCATTCTGTCTTCCAGGTCACTTATCCATTCTTCTGCCTCAGTTATTCTGCTATTGTTTCCTTCTAGTGTATTTTTCATTTCAATTATTGTATTGTTCATCTCTGTTTCTTTAATTCTTCTAGGTCTTTGGTAAACATTTCTTGCATCTTCTTGATCTTTGCCTACATTCTTTTCCCAAGGTCCTGGATCATCTTCACTATCAGTATTCTGAATTCTTTTTTTTTTTTTTTTTTTTTTTTTTTTTTTTTTTTGCGGTATGCGGGCCTCTCACAGCTGTGGCCTCTCCCGCCATGGAGCACAGGCTCTGGATGCACAGGCCCAGCGGCCATGGCCCATGGGCCCAGCTGCTCTGTGGCATGTGTGATCCTCCCGGACCGGGGCACGAACCCGCGTCCCCTGCATCGGCAGGCGGACTCTCAACCACTGTGCCACAAGGGAAGCCCTCTGAATTCTTTTTCTGGAAGGTTGTCTATCTCCACTTCATTTAGTTGTTTGTCTTGGGTTTTATCTTGTTGCTTCATTTGGTACATAGTCCTCTGCCTTTTCATTTTGTCTATCTTTCTGTGAATGTGTTTTTTGTTCCACAGGCTGCAGAATTGTTGTTCTTCTTACTTCTGCTGTCTGCCCTCTGTTGGATGAGGCTATCTAAGAGGCTTGTGTAAGCTTCCTGTTGGGAGGGACTGGTGGTGGGTAGAGCTGGGTGTTCCTCTGGTGGGCAGAGCTCAGTAAAACTTTTATCTGCTTGTCTGCCGATGGATGGGGTTGGGTTCCCACTCTTTTGCTTGTTTGGCCTGAGGTGACTGAGCATTGGAGTCTACCCGGCTCTTTGGTGGGGCTAATGGTGGACTCTGGGAGGGCTCACGTCAAGGAGTACTTCCCAGAACTTCTGCTGCCTGTGTCCCTGTCCTCATGGTGAGCCACAGCCACCCTCCCTCTGCAGAAGACCCTCCAACACTAGCAGGTAGATCTGGTTCAGTCTCCTATTGGGTCACTGCTCCTTCCTCTGGGTTCTGATGTGCACACTACTTTGTGTGTGCCCTTCAAGAGTGGAGTCTCTGTTTCCCCCAGTCCTGTCAAAGTCCTGCAATCAAATCCCCCTAGCCTTCAAAGTCTGATTCTCTGGGGATTCCTCCTCCTGTTGCCAGAACCCCAGATTGGGAAGACTGATGTGGGGCTCAGAACCTTCACTCCAGTGGGTGGACTTCTGTGGTATAATTTTTCTCCAGTTTATGAGTCACCCACCCAGTGTTTATGGGATTTGATTTTATTGTGATTGTGCACCTCCTACTGTCTCACTGCAGCTTCTCTTTTGTCTTTGGATGTGGGGTATCTTTTTTGGTGAGTTCCAGTGTCTTCCTGTTGATGATTGTTCAGCAGTTAGTTGTGATTCCGGTGGTCTCACAAGAGGGAGTCTCTTTCACCAGGGTAAAATTTCTTCTGGACTCTGCTGTGTACCTTCCACTCTCTCCTCTTCAGAAATAGGACCTAAATAGTATTATTGGCTCTTTTTGAGCAGCCAAGCCAAGGAAACTGGGGCCTAGAAAAGAGAGGTGAGTTGTCCAAGTTCTCACAGGAAGCAGTAAAGCAAGGATTCACCTGGGACTGATTCCAGAGCTCAAGGAGGACCTTTCTTCTAGGGGTTTCCCTTGGCTGAAAACTCAGGATGAATTAGCAATGAATGTGAACTCAAAGCGACCTCAGGTTGTGTGACTAGAAATACAGGGTAAAGGATGAAGTGAAGTGTCCTGCTCTCCTATATGATGGTCAGAGGCCACCTGGGAGGCTGAGCTTAGATCTGGGCATCATCTATGAAGACATGGACACTTACCATAAGATGACAGCCAGGAGCTGGGGGTTATCCAAGAAGAAGGGCCCATGGAGGAGCTCTATTTGTCTCCTCTGACCTCTGCCACCGCCTTGGGACACTTTACATTCCCAAGGCCAAGCACAGTATATGAGGCGATGTGCTGTAGTGATAACAGCAAGGGATTCTGAGCCAGATCCACAGAGTTTTGACTCTGCTCATCCCTTCCCAGCTAGATCATGTTTGGTATATTTCTTAACTTCTCTGAACCTCAGTTTTCCCATTTATAAAGTGAGGAGAATCAGACCTACCTTGCAGCATTGCTGTGAGAATTTATTGAGATAATGTATGTTTAGTAACCATCCTCTCCCTGTTTCCCACCCCCATGCAAACACCGAGCAAGGATGATTTTAATCTTTGGCCAAATAGTTTAATGAAGTCCTTAAAAAGGATCATTTCATATCTTCAGCAAGGTATTTATGAGGCTGAAGTGGTGGTCTTTAAGGGTTTAGCCAGTTTTTTGTTTTTTTTTTTTTAAGTAGTGGACTGGAAAGAACTTAATGGATTTGTCTGTGTAATGGAACAAGAAGAATTTGGAGTCTCAGGCAATCTGAGGCAAGGATTGAGGAGGAGAGATAGTATGGAAAGGGAAGAGAGAGGAGGATTTAGGATCCTGGAAGAAGGCTGAATCCTAAAATGTGGATGTGGTCAAAGACGTTATAAAGAATAGGGATGACTGATACTGAATTTAAAAGTGATTGGGTGTTGTAACATAATCCTCCCTTTTCCCAAAAGTTCAGCAAAGTTTGCTACATATAGGAACACCTTGGTAAACTTTGTGTGGATATTAATTTGAGTTAAACATTTGGGGACACAATGTATAGAACAAAAGAGTCCTCAAACAGAATAATTCTGAAGAAGCTGGTATTTAGAGCCTGAGCTAATGAAGAAATATAAGGTACCCTTGGGAATTCAAGGAACTATCAAAGTCTGTCTAGCTGTAATTGGCTTTACTTTGCACTGTCAAACTGAGGCAAGGCTGCTCCCTCTCCTCTGCGTGTAAGCACAATTCTAATCTCATTGACCACTGGTGATAGAAGAGATTCCCTCAGACCAGGAAGTTAACAGACAAGAAAGTGGAGAAGTAGCTTCAAGTTTGGAGGCTTTCTGCCCACGGATGAAGGAGCATGTATTGGTATGGTTAAGGAAGACCCCCTATCCCCAGGCTGTTTGTTCCCCATGTTGGAAATTCTCTCAAGGAGATGGTAATTTGCAATAACTGAGTGGTCTCCAAACACTGCTGAAATGTCCCAAAGGCAGTAGAAGTAAGAGAGCCTTTTGAGGGATGGGATGCTTAGGATGGGTGGAGGGCAGCGCAGGGCCTCTAGGGGAACATGTGAGAGGGTGCTGTAGGAGGTGTGAGCTGCAGAGGAACCGGGGGACACCAAGGACACAGGGTCCTCCAAAGTCCAGGAAAGCTGTAGCTTAGCTGCTGGTAGGACTGCACTACTCTGTCCCACTCCTAGCACCCGCCCTCATTGCAGGTCCCCCAAAGCAACCTCAAGTGGGCTCTTAAGGCCTTTGAGAATTGTCGAGGGCCATGGAATGGACTTGGAGGGAAAAACATTATTGAGACCTAGGGAATGCCTACCCCTGCCACCCCGCCCCACACAAAGCCCTGGTGGCAACTGTAGCCGTAGACTGACACTTATTGGAGAGGTCAGAGAAGGGTAGTATGGTAAGACAGATCCGGGTGTGGATACTGCTATTAATTACTTTCTCTAAACCTCAGTTTTCTCAAGTATAAAATGAAGATAATGACACTTAACTCACAGGGTTATTTGTAAGATAAAATGAGACATTGCAGGTGAGCATGTTTTGAAATAAATACACTACAGAAATGTTATTTCTATTGCTGAGAAACCATTTGGGGGGCATTGTTTATGATCAGTCATCCCAATTTCCAGCTATATTTTGGTAGTGAATATCTAACGTCACCCCAAAAGAGAAATCAGTAGCATCAGCTGGTTCACTATCTTATATATATTCCATAATTTGTTACACTGAATCTTTCCACTGTGCTACAAGCCAAAAAGAGAGATGAGGTGAGTCAGCTGGCCACTGGGGAAAGTGCTTTCTCATCTATTAAAGTATGTTCCTCATCCATCAAAAGGCTTACCTGCGATTGGATGCTTTTTACATTTGCTCCCCCTTTTCTTCCTCTGACAAGTCTCTCTGTCCTTCATTCAAATTGTAAATAATTTCCCAGATACAGACTACCATCTCTTGAGTCCTTCTCCACCCACCCCATCAACTCTTCTTTTAGCAGTGATGCATTTTTTCCCTCTCACATTCTGGCACCCCCAGCTCGCAAATAGAGATATTTAATAGCCATTCCTGCTCTATAACAAGAAATCAATATACTAAAGGAAAATATAGATTTCTGGGGTGGAACAAAAAGGTTCTAGGAAGCAGAACATCTGTCACCTTCATAAGCTGTGCCAAAGCTTCTCATAATGAGACAATCAAAGTTCGTTGGCATTTTCCCTTGACTTCTTTCGCTTCGTGAACATTTAAGGTAAAGAGCTGTGATGATTTGTTTTATATTCATTTGCTAGATTCAGAATTACCAAATACATTTGTGGGAAATACGGGAATTTAACAATACGCAACTTGGAATCATCAGTCATGAATGCAGCATCATCAGAAGGCAAATTAATTGTACTCAGTGTGTAAAGACTGTGGGCCTGAGGAAGAGAGAGTATCCTTTTTTAAAATTAAAGTCGATATGAAGTCTATAAACTGATAAACACTCAAAACAGTTAAGGTAGTTAATTTTATTCCTCGCTTTAGTACCACTCGAACCTGCTATTGCTTTAACTTCCACCTCATTCAAATCTTCCATCCATAAACAGACCTAATAATAGCTCTAGTTATTGAATATTTGTTTTCTTCATGAGTATTGGGCTTATTTACTTACTGTATCTCATTTAATCCTCATACCATTATGCACATAAAGTATTATTTTTCTCAATCTTGAAAATGAGGAAGTGGAAGCAAGGGGATGTTTAGTAATTTGCCCAATGACACCATTCTTATGAGTAGCAGGGATGGCAAGCGGACTTGGTTTGTCTGGCTCCAGAGTCCTTGGTCTGTAGCACTATTTAGAATTCCTTCCCTTGTTGCTGACACAAGATCTTCAATTTCCCCCTCCATATCTGGGTCTGTACTCCTCATTCCAATAAACTACTTTTGTAATACTGCTTTCCTCTTGAACAAACCCAATCGTTATAATAATAACAATATTAGTTACATTAAAAGGTCTACTATATGCCTATCATGGGGCCAAACTCTCACACAGTTAAAATCAGGTCTGGTGAACCCCCTCACTCCCATTCCTTCTTCATTAGAATTATATGTAAGAAAATCAGGAAACAAAAATGAAAAAAAAAAAATGGACCGAGAAAGTCCTGGAGTCCCTGAGCTGCAAAATTAAAATAAAAACCACTTTCTGTGTTCTTCACAGAGTCATTGTGAGGATTAAATTAGATAATGCATATACAGTGCTTTGGAAACTGGCCAGATCTCTACAAAGTATTCTTGTAAGCCATGTAAATGTCTAGCTGTATTACCTTGGCAAGTCAGCAGCTCTAAACCTCCATTTCATCACCTCCAACGGGAATCGAAGTTCCTACCACTCAGGGGTGTTATGAGGATTAAGAGCTGCCTAGTGCACAATACAGGGTAGTTGAATCTGTATTTCACTGAGACTCTTTTAAAGTGTGTTTTCAAGGCCACATTCCCCTTTGCTGGCAGTCTCTTCCACTCACATCCCTGAGTCAAGTCTGAGCCCTCAGTTCTCTGGCCTGCCTCTGCATTCACTTCCATAACAGGCTTGCCACGCATAGGAGCTCAGCCACCACTCTACCGAGAATACTCTCCCCTCTAGTTCCTGTCTTGTGCTCCAAGTCTCCCCAGTTCCTGACCTTTCTCTTCTCTGAGATCTTCTAGTGCAATGCTGGGGAGCATGTTAAAATGCAGATTCTGATTCAGTAGGGCTGGAGTGGGGCCTGAATGTGTATTTCTGACAGGCTCCCAGGTGTGTTGATGCTGCTAGCCCAAGGACCAAGCTTTGAAAAGCGAGAATCTACCTTATGAGCTACCCCAGAAACCACCTGACCAGCACGGCTCTGATCCTGCAGCCTTCGCAGCAGCTTCCTGAGTCTTTTCAGCTCGGCCTTAGGCCCCCAGCCCTGGCCCTCTCTGATGGAGGCTCTCCTATGTCCATTCTACCCCTTTCTCCCTGTGACAGAGCCTCCCCTCCCTGCCTTTAGTGGGTATCTGGCCCTGTGGAATGAAGACATGTCCTAGTCCCCCTTCCAGCTGCATATGGCCATGAGACTACATTCTGGAGGTGAGCAGAAGAGGTTTGTGTTACTTTCAGGAAGATTCCTTAAAGGGAGGGCATATACCCTTTTTCTCCCTTTCCTCCTTGTTGGTTGCAGTGTAGTCATGGTGGCTAAAGCTCAACAGTCACCTCAGGCCACGAGGCAGGTGTGACATGCTGAGCGTGGCAGAGCAACAGCAGAGAACCAGCCTGAGTTCCTGGTGCCATGGAGAGCTATACCCGCTCTGCGCTGACTGCCCCCAGACTTCTTCCACATGAGTGGGAAATGCAAGGCGTGCTTGTTTAAGCCACTGATAATTGGCTTCTTCATTTCTCACAGTTTAACCTGAACTATTTGGTCTTGCTCACCGCTAAACTCCCCTCCTTGCTTGTGTCGAGGGGCGGCAGCTGGTGTGTTCCACCTCAACCTCTGAGAAGTATGGTGGTTTCAGCCCCACTGCAGGCTCTACATGGGTCACGTCTCCGGAGGTCTTCTCCATTTCTGTTTTCCACTAAACTCGTTTCCCCTCCCGAACCCTGTGTCACTGGTCCTCTAAGAACCATGTGGTGTCCTTCTTTGAAATACAGACTGCTGGGCCCACGCCTGGAGTTTCTGGTGCTAGGCCTGGGAGGGGGCCCTCAGGAATCTGCATTTTAACATATACCTTCAGGGATTTTGGTGCAGGGCATTTGTGGACCACATATTGAGAAACACTGCCCAAGTTTCGTTTTACTTCGCTAATTGATAAAACTATGAAATATTTCAATCCCATATAGAAAAACAAAATGAATAATATAACAAATACTTACAACGGAGCTTTGTCAAATTTTATTTATTTTAACTGTTGTAAAGTATTTCACACTTTTATAAACCAAAATTTATTCTTCTGTTGATGGACATTTAGGTTTTTTCCAAATTTTTGGCTGTTACAAATAATTCTGGAATGAACCTTCTTGAATATAGCTCCTTGTGCACACTTGGGGGAATTTAAAATACACTGTACATAAAGTTTACCACCTTCATCACAATTATAAAGGGGACTTTACATACCTGGTTCTACCTTGAAATCTTATAACAACCCCAAGAGGCTGCCTGAAGGGGTAGTAACCTCCACGAAACCCTTCTAGCATCTTCCTCCAATTGTTCTTATCACCACTCGGCATGTTCCTTCTCTGCATCATACACTCAAGTGTCTCTGTAATTCACACTGAAAACAACTGGCATGGTGGATATTGCTAGTTCCTGTCTCATATCCATTCGTCCTTCTTTCGTTATTACCAGAACATCAGTTTTGTTTGGGATGGCAGCATGCCCAGTTTTTTTTTAAAAAAACAAACACATTACTCTCTATCTCCCATGCAGCTGCGCTGGGGGCAGGGTTGGGGTTGTGGCGGGGACTCTGGCCAGTGAGGCTACTTGGGAATCTGCAGGGGAGTCTTCTGGGCAGCCACTGGAAAGTCTTGCTTTCTTGATACCTGTGCTGTGCCTTTTCTCTTCTTTCTCCTCCTCTTCCTCCTCCTTCTTTTTATCTGAAACAAGGGTGAGAGGCTGGAGGTAGGGCCCCTGCACAGACCCATGAAACCGAGGCCATGTGTGGATTCTGGTGAAGCAAACAGACGGGGAGCCTGAGTACCTGATGGCATTGTGGAGCCTGCATACAATCCCGAGCGCCCACAAGAGAAAGAGACCTGTATTTGATTAAGCCTTCACAGTCAGCTTTCTGTTCCATGCAGGCAAATACAATCCCTAACTGCTACTTAGAATTTCACTTCACTTACTCACGTTTGCCCAACCTTTCTTTCAGTCTATTGTGGACTGGAGATCTCCCTTCCATTAGAACAGATTCTTGGAGTGTGCTGGTCTGAACATAGGTGATGATAGGTGAATGGTTTTGGCTAATTAACTAAAATTTGATCTTCAAGATGGTAAATTCCAGGCCATTTGAGGCTATCCCCAAACCATTTAATTGAATAATCCTTACTTTTCTAATTTTTACTTTAATCTGACTCTTAGAAAATAGCTCTGGTAAAGAATGCAAATGATTTCTTACACCTGAAATACTGATTTAAACATTGTCTTCATAAACTTAGACTTCTGTGCATTTAAGTTTTAAATAGTAACATAAACCCTAACACTTAGAGTAAAGATCTAATATAATAATCTTATATAGATTATTTCCTTCAAAATTAGGATTCACTTCTAGGGTTGGAAATTCAAGTAATTTGGAGAGAGCTTTTGATAGTTCTGCTGAAATGTATCCAGGCAAACTGTGCCATTTGGAATAGTGTGCATTAGTGTCCACTGACCTTTCATTTGGATCCTATCTTCCCGATAAGTGCACACTTATTTTTCTGCTTGGCTTCAGTAATGCCGAGCTACCTCATAGGAGGGCTGTGCAGAAATACTAATGAATATGATTGTCATGCACTTTACAAATATAAAGAGCTACCACAATGCACAAAACAATGAGTGGCACCAAGTGTCTGACATATGCCGTTCGATGCAACTCTAGGAGAGGCACTGAAGTCTTGTAAAACAGTCATTTAGCTGTGTTCAGCGGACACCCAAAGCCAAAAATCTGCATTATGTTTTGGAAAACTTTAATTTTTCATTTTTAATTGTTACTCTTTAGTGGTGTTTGGTATCATCTTACCTCTGATTTAAACAATAATTCACTTGAGAATATCAGGTTCATACTTATAGTAAGTCATTTATACAGAATGAAATATACTTTTATATAATTCATTAATTATATAAACTATAAATGAATTAATTTAAACTATAATTATACTATAATTATACTATAATTTATGACTATAAACTATAATTAATTTAAACTATAAATGAATTAATAGTTTAAAATTAGTAATAAATTACAGATGAGCTGTTATTCATGAAAATTTAAAAAACATTAAAATTCATCTCAGAAAACAGAAATTAGGGCCTGATCTCCCTCCAGATAAGGCATTCTTTGCTTTTCCAGTAACACAGTTCATTCATTAATCCGACAAATAGTTAGATGACTACCATCAGCCAGACATGGGGACAGGAACTAAGGAGAACAGTGCTGGGAATTAAATGGCACAACATATATGAAAACATCTGGTACACTCTTGGTTGCTACTCAAGAGAACCAATAACAGAGGGGCCTCAGAGAATAGAGGAGGCAGTCTAGACTGAGGAGAAGATGGAGATAACGCCATAGTCTGTTCTGATAAGGGCTTTGGAATGGAAGGTGAGAACCTGGGGATTGCTCCCTGTAACAGTGGTCAAGTCACTGCGGTGCCGGAGGAACAGAAGTGAGGCCAGGGAGGACTAGAACTGTAACGCTCAATGAGATAGAGGATTTGGAATAATGAATCAAAGGTGAACTTCCACCATGTTCGGTTTGCAAACATGATTGCCCGGTGACCACCTGCCCTGATCAAGAGCACTTTAAACTGACCCTGGTCGGGGAGGGGGAAAGGCCTAGATCAACCTGTTAAGCAAGTTACCATGGAGTAGACACAGTATTGAGAGAAGAAAAAAGGTGTAGGAGTTTCCCAATGAGTCACATGAGAAAATAATTGGGGAGGGAGTTGGAAACAATACAATTCTTACAGCTTCGGATATCCATATGCCAATAGGATGTGCATAGGTAATAAACAGCATGCAATTGACATGATAACAGAGGACAGTAAATACAGTCTCTTAAGGTGCTTTGAGCTGTGGTAGTATGGGAATCAACCACTTGCTGCCAGTCCCTACTGACAGATAAAAGAACTTCTGTGATACTGAATGTGAATCATTTAGCACGGTGCCTAACACAGGGCAGTTATTATTTGGAATAGAAAAAAATAGCTATAAAACCCTTGTAAATTCCTGATCTTCTCTTCACCCCTACTCCCATCTCTGTAAATGCACCATAAGCTATCCAGTTTTGCAAGCCTAGAAACCCAGCACCCTCCTAACTTTTTGAAGCACACACCAAATCTTGTTGACTTTAACGCATAAATATGGCATCAGTGCATTTCTCTGTCTCTCCACTTTAGTACATCACCATCATTTCTGGGTCTATTCCAATAGTTTCCCAGCAAGTCTCCCCAGTTCCACTCTTACTCCACTCCCATCTATTCTTTACCATGCGGTCAGGGCCTTCAATTTAAAACAAAATCCATTCATGTCTTCTCCTATGTAAAACCCATCCCCTGTTCCTCATCATTCAGGGTAAAGACAAAGACCACACTTTAACAGAGCCGGCAGTGCCCATGTGTTCTAGCCTCTACCTGCCTCTCCAGCCCCATCTCTCTGTCCTTGTCCACCAACTTTCAGCTCCTAAAATATGCCAGGCTCCTTCTTTCCTTAAGATCTTTGAAGATGTTACTTTGTTTGCATAAGACGCTTTCCTCTGTCATCTTCGCCCAGTCCACTCCTACTTATGCTTCAGATATAAGTTTACCTGTTGATTTTCTCTGAGAAAGGCTTCCCTGACCACCGGGTAAGGGAGTTCTCCTAGAACACATACTTGTAGCATCCTCTGCTTTTCCTCACCACAGTTTGTAACTAGTTTTTATAAAATTATTTCTTTAATGGCTCTTTCTCCCACTAGACTATGGACAACATAAGGGCAGGGGCTATGTCTGTTTTGCTCACTGTTATAACCCTAAGACCTAGCAAAATGCCAAGCAAATGGTGAAATACTATGTATTTGATAAATAAACAAAGCATCTATGATATACATCAGATTTAAATATTAGATTAAAAACTATGGTACAGGATGTTGATAGTGGGAGAGGCTCTGTGTTTGGGGGCCGGTAAATAAGGAGTATATAAGAACTCCCTGGGCTTCCCTTGTGGCACAGTGGTTGAGGGTCCGCCTGCCGATGCAGGAGACACGGGTTCGTGCCCCGGTCCGGGAGGATCCCACATGCCACGGAGCGGCTGGGCCCGTGAGCCATGGCCGCTGAGCCTGCACGTCTGGAGCCTGTGTTCCGCAGCGGGAGAGGCCACAACAGTGAGAGGCCCGTGTACCGCAAAAAAAAAAAAAAAAAAGGAAAAAAAAGAACTCCCTACCCTGAACTCAGTTTTGCTGTGAACATAAAACTGCTCTAAAAAATAGTCTATTAAAAATTTTAAGCTATTATGCAAAATTTCAACTGTATACAAAATTAGAGAGAATAGTGTAATGAATGGATCCCCATGGACCCACCACCTTAGATCTTAGTATCATTTGAATGTTCAGGGTGACCAGTGAAATAATTTCTTTTTAAATTGACTTCAGATTTTACAACTGACATAAGAAATAAAATCATTGACATTTATATATTCTGTGGAAATTATAAATGATAATTTTTTAAAAAGCATAATAAATATGTCTTCACATTTGGGAATTTTTAGTCCCTAAAGGGTCCTAGTGCACTGTCACAGCTATCTGATTTCATAGTGCACATAAGCATTGGCCACTTCACTGTCATTTGGACATCAGAATGCACTGGTCCTCTCAAGAGCATTTGAAATCAGCATGAAAACCCTAATTCATTCCAATGACCACTCACCCTCACACTTCAGCACTTTTAGACAAAAGCAAAGACAATTAGCCACTGTGAGTTACACACACACACACACACACACACACACACACACACACACACACACACACACACAGCTTTGAAAACAGAATGACTAAGATGTTTACCCAAAGAAATACACACAGTTTCTTGAATGTGCTGGGCTGCTTCCCACCCCTTAGGTCTTTTCACTTGCTGTATCTCTGATGCCCCTGGCTTGATCCAGTGGACTCCCACTCATCCTTCAGCTCTCAATTCATGACCCCTCCCCTGAGGAGCCATCGCTGATCTTCCTACTCTCCCCCTGACACAGATGGCCTTTTTAGTGTTCGAGTATTATCCTTTGCTAACCTCTGACCCTATACTTGATTTACATTTTCTGTCTTCCAGTTGTCTGTAAGCTATGTGAGAACAGAACCATTGAACTGTATAGAGAAGCATTATAATGTAGGAATTAAGCAACAACATATAAGCTTCAGAGTTTATGAAACCTGGCTTCAGATTATGATCCCAGCACCTGGGAAGCCTTATGCAACTGGCTGTGAAGCCTCAGGCAACTAAGCTGAGCCTTTGTGAGCCTATGTGAGCTTTTGTCACATTTTAAGTGACGATACTAATACCTACATCGCAGAGTTGTCATAGGGTTATAAGAGATTATGAACATAAAGCATTTAGAAGAATTAGTATCAAGGACATAGTTACTTCTCAATAAAAATATGTTGAAAGAAAGAAAAAGAAGGAAAGGAAAAAGAAAAGGAAAGAGGAAGGAAGAGGAGTGAAGGCCCACGCAAAAAACAAATGGATGAAAAATCCCCACATTTGTTAACCATTTTTAATCTTGAGGATTGCTCTCCTCTATTTAGTTATGGCGAAATTAGAGGGACTTTTACATTTTGAAGCTGAAATTCTTCCAGTGCACTCTTCCTTTTATGAAGAAAAACATGCTTTTTAATTCTTTTTAAGCCATTACTCTGAGGGGGAATGCACGGATTTGCCTTTCCATCGGCTGATGTGATTTCCATCTTTCAACTGCTCGTTTGTATCATTGGGCTCATTCATTTTTGATGGGCTTCATAGCCTTTTTTAATCTGAAAATTATATTTACTGGGCACCTACTAGTACAGAGAATTACAGCTAACACAATATTGAAACAACATGGTCTTTTCAACTTTGCTTTCTTATCACCCAGGAGTTGGCAACACTAAGTGTGTGTGAGGTGAAGTGGTGGGTTAGATGACCCAATGTGTGTAGCTCATGTACTTGGGCATCTTGTTTCTGGAACAGGGGCTCTGAATAACAGGTACTTTTATCTTTCTCAGAAAAGCTCAACTTTGAGCTCCTACTATATGCCTGGCACTGCTGTAGACATGGCAGGGGACAACAAGGGAAGTAAGACTCAACTCCTGCCCTCAAGGAGCTGACTACAGAGTAGGGGAAATTAGACACGGAGATAAGAACAAGCTAAAGAAAATGTCACAGGAGAAACACAAGAAAGTGCTTGAGGTTTCAAAGGAGGGAAAGGGTATATCAGGTTGGAGATATTACAAAAGACTTTACTTGCTCATCCATTCATCCATTCAATGAAAGATATTTATTAGGTGCCTATTATAAGCCAGGCACTAAGGTAGCTATTAAGAATAAGAGATAAATGACCCAGTATTCCTAACCTCAAAGACTTAATAATAAAGTGGGAGGGACACATATGTAAACAAACGATAACATTCCTCCATTCGTTCATTTATTTAACATTTATTATCTGTTAAGTTCCAGGCTCAGGGATGAAATAAACATGGTCCTTCTGGTAAAAGGAACCCATAATATAGTTCAGGTGATAGGTGGATAAACAAAAAAATTCAATCCAGTGTGTTAGGTGCCAATGTTAATTGTGAAATCAGAAGGTGGAGGGTGAAGGGACAGTTAATTCTTTCTGGGGTTAGGGAAGTCTGAGGGGAACACAGTGGAGGGGATATTAGAGGATGAAGGACTTTGCCAGGTAGTTGTAAAGAGGAAGAAGGGTATTTGAGGCAGGCTGTACGACCCGGCTGGAATGAGAAGCAAGAGTCCAGATGTACTGGAGATGGAGGCTAGATTGTGGAGGGCTTTGAAGCCCTGCAGCTAGAAGAATGGAATGTCAAGGAACTTGTTAGGAGACCAGAAAGATAAAAGCATTCAATTAGGAAGAAACAGCATTCCTCCGGAAGAAGTTTCCTCTTCTTGGATTTTGATAGGTGCAAATAATGGAGAGAAGGAATTCCAAGAAGAGAAAACAGCTTGAGCCAAAAGCAGAAGGCTCACACGTACATACGACTGGAGAGAGTAGTGAAAGCCTGTGGGAACAGCTTTTCCTGTGTGTCTAATTCCAGACATGCCATGTGTCTGGCCCTGACTCTGACCACCGTACAAATTAACACAGCAGGGATAGCCCCCATTCACTCCTCTCTCTTCTTCAAGGTTCAGTCTTGGGGATTCAGACTTTTTTGAAGTTAGGAGACCAAACTTGTTTCTAAGGCCGCCAGATCACATGGCTTTAGAGCCCTGTGACAGAAAGGGTCCTGAGGCTCCCATGCAGACTGACCTATACCAAAGCCTCTGCCCGGCGTTGGCGGCTGGGGAGGCCAAAAAGGAACATGCCTGTTTTCTCCTTCTGAGTTTGGAAGTGACTGAGAAATAAGACTAGGAGGCAGACCACTGGAGATCAAAATATCAGCTTTATTTATTGATAAAGCTGACCTGCAGCCAGCTGGGTTCCTGAAATGCCCCTCAGCTCATCTTCGCTAACCCTTCAAAGCTGGCTTAGCCACGCTCACATGGCAGAACAGAATGCAGGTGTCCTGTGGACAGGCTTTCTCTACAAGGATTCACAGAGAGAGAAAAGGCAGGGGCAGATTCACCCGTCGGGTAAGTCACCCCTTCCCTTGGGGCAGGGAGAAGCCGGAGAGTTCCTTCATACTTTTCCATTTCGGGGAAGTGACTTGGAAATTCTCTTCTTTCTGTGGAATGTGAGAAGCAGGGAATAACTATGGACGCTCCCCCTACCCCCCACATCCCACCAGACACACTCACACTAACTTCACCTTTTTTGCCTTGTAGGATTTTTATTTTCTACTGTCCGACTAATCACTTAGTTATTTACTCCGAAGTGGGAAATCTTTCTCTCAAGTCTGCAAGCTCCTTAAAGTCAGAAAGCATCATCTGGTGTTTTTTAAAAAAATCTCTTCCCTCTCATAGAGACTAGGAAGAAAGAAGGGAAGGAAGGAGGGAGGAAGGGAGGGAGAGAGGGAGTGAAGGCAGGAGGGAAGAGTAGCCCTAGGCTGTGCTGATTCTGACTCGCTCCTCAGCTTTCCCAGCTCCAGCTACCCCCCAGGCTCTCTGCTCCCACAGCTGGAGTCAGTCTTTTTTTTTTTTTTTTTGGCGGTACGCGGGCCTCTCTCTGCTGTGGCCTCTCCCGTTGCGGAGCAACAGGCTCCGGACGCGCAGGCTCAGCGGCCATGGCTCACGGGCGCAGCCGCTCCGCGGCATGTGGGATCTTCCCAGACCCGGGCACGAACCCGTGTCCCCTGCATCGGCAGGCGGACTCTCAACCACGGCGCCACCAGGGAAGCCCGAGTCAGAGTCTTTAGCGCAGGCTTTGGGACCAATCCTGAGGGCCATGACTCCTAACCTAGTCTCAGGTCACCCTGTTCATAGAATGGGGGTCCTGCTACCTGCAGCTCAGTCCCTGCCAAATAAATGTCTTGCTTACATTCTGCTTATTCCAAGTGGCCCTTCTGGAGGTTGAGTTCTCTACCAGAACCTTCACTCTTAAGGCAGAATCCTTGTTTCTGGCCTCCTGTGCTGCCTATCAGGGCTGATTGTGCCCCTGATAGGGTGATGCTCCAGCACCCTCTTCCCTCTTCTCAGGCTCCCCCTTCTTCTTCTTCTTTTTTTTTTTAATATATTGTATTCTTATTATGTAACTGCTACACTTCCACTTTTTATTTATTTATTTATTTATTTATTTTTGGCTGTGTTGGGTCTTCATTTCTGTGCGAGGGCTTTCTCCAGTTGCGGCGAGCAGGGGCCACTCTTCATGGCGGTGCGCAGGCCTCTTACTGTCGCGGAGCACATTCGGGAGCACAGGCTCCAGACGCGCAGGCTCGGTAGTTGTGGCTCACGGGCTTAGTTGCTCCGCGGCCTGTGGGATCTTCCCAGACCAGGGCTCGAACCCGTGTTCCCTGCATTGGCAGGCAGATTCTTAACGACTGCGCCACCAGGGAAGCCCAGGCTCCCCTTCTTGATGAGCCCTTCCCTGACCATTTGTACTATCCTCAGCAAGTCTTGCTGGGTTTTGAGCCCCCAACTTCCCTCTCTGATTTGGCCTGTTTGTTGTCGCTAGATCCCTGGTTCTGACATCAGGAGGATGATTCCCTTGAACAAGCACAACAGTAACAGCAGTAACACACATCCAAGTCAGGGCTGTCATTTGAAGGAGTCACCTGGGAAGTTTGCATGACATGTCTAGTCCAGGGATGCTACTATTGTTCCACTTTGTATGTGGGGACACTAAGGCTCCGGGAGCTTTGCAACCCACTGAGACCACACATCGAATGACAGGAGCAGCTGAAACGTCCCCCTCTGCTCTCCTTCCATGTGATTCTCCTTCCGAGGAGCTTACAGGCCACAGAAGTGATCTTATAACTCTATAGCAGTAGTTGTTCATCTTTTTTAAATCATGGAGTCCTTGGGGAATCTGATAAAAGCTAAAGACATGATCCCTCAGGAAAATACACATACACTCAAAACTTCCACACACACCAGGATGAGAACTCCTATAAACAAACAGACAAACAAACACCTTCCCCCAAATTTCAGCAACTATTATGCAGCATGATTGTCTTCCTCATCCTCTAGACTGTCATCCCAAATAACTTCTGGCTGTTCCCAAATATCAAATCCCTGAAGGAACGAGATGTTCCTTCCAGTGCTGAGGAGGTCCAAAAGAATGTGCTGTAAAACTCAAAAGGCATTTCCACAAAGAGCATTCCAAAGATGTCTGAAGAAAGCCAGGGTCCCTGGAAAGCACAGCTTCTCCAGATGACCACCTGGAAGAGGGTAGCATCTGTGTTCCTGTCCTGGTTGGCTCTCAAACAATCAGTCCCTTTCCCTGTCAGGCAAAGCTCACAGAGAGGCTTTGGTGTGATAACTTCCCATCTGCTAAGTCAATGAGGGGCAATTCCAAAGCTTAGAGGATACTTCCTCCATGCAGCCTCAGGGGCCTCTCCAGGCAGTTACATGCTTCTTCCTTCCTGTCCCAAAAGCTTTGTGTAAATCTGCGTCTCTACTCACATCTCTACCTCTGCCAACAGACTTCGAGCACAGACCTGAATGGCAGACACTGGATTCATGCATGTAATCACTGGACATTTACCAAGAGACCACCATGTGTTAGCACCGCAGACACCATGCTGAACAAAACAGTGCTGCAGGCTCTCAAGAAAGGCAGACAAACAAGACGTAGCATGCCTAATGCTATCCTCTGGGAAATACAGGGTGCTTTATGGTTCAACCTGTCTTTGGGGAAGGGCACCTTTTAAGCTAAAACGTGATGTATATCTTTCCAGAGCCCAGCACAAAGTATGTGTTTAATCTTAAACATTTCCCTCAGCAAAATCCTATGTTTGCTGGAGGGTTCACTCGCGGAGGGCAACTGCTCGCTAATTTAAGAGAGGCTGTGGTGACCATACGGAAAGGCAACTTGCATCAGGTTCAGCTGGTTACCTCCTTTAGCTGTTTGTGAGACATTTGTGAAGTGGTGGAAAAAGCAGTGGATTTAGAACTCCTGGAGGCTGTAGTCCTGAGGCTTTGTCACCAACTACATTCGTGAGTTCTTGGGTCACTCGGTGTCTTTTCGTATATTGATGTCACCTTCCAGAGCAAAGGAAGCTATGAAAGCCCTGTTCAGACTTAAAAGCGTAATCTATCTATCCATCTATCTAATCTATCACCTAGCTGGTTCCAGTTTTGCAGGAGGAGGACGGGGTGACTGTAAATTTCAGAGACCTGCTGAGGGCATTGCTTTGTGGGGCCTGGGCCGCAAGCCTTTTGCTGCCTCACATGACATGGATTTGGCAGGGAGGGGGCAGTTTGAATTCCAGGCGGGCTAAAAGGCCTTGGCTGAGAGGCTCTAACAGATTTCACAACACAGCAGGGAAAGGCTTCCCAAGGAGAGATGGGAGAGGGCGGGTGTGCGTGTGGCTGCAATTCTGCACATTGGACAAGGGCAGGAGATGGGAGAGTCCCGAAAGGCAGGATGAGGTAGGGCGAGAAGACAGTCGGACACCTCCCCTTATCTCCCTGCTGACAACCGCGCTCCGGCAAGACGTACCACCTCAAACTGGCCTAGGGCCCTACCTCTGTCCGCCGCCCCCCAACGCGTCCGGAGAAGTGCGGGTGGAGCAGGCCGGCTTGCGCATGCGCGCCGCTGCGGCCAAACACTGAACAGAGCCCATCGCTTCTCCTTTTATCTCCTGTTGGGCCTCGGGCTAAATCCACAGCAGCTTCAGAAGTCCGTAGGCGGCGGGACGCGGTGGAGGTAAGAAGAAAAGAGTCCATAAACGCTTGGGCCTAGAACTACAACTCCCAGCAGACACCGGGTTGGCCACGCCTTCTTGTGGGCGGGCCCGAGAATCCCCCGCGGCTTAAAGCGGCGAGATCTCCTCGCCGAAACTGCTGGGCGCTGAGCGCGCGCTTTCTGTCCTGAGCTGGGCAGAGTGGGGAAGCGTGGTGTCTTTCCGTTTTTGCCACTTTGTACCCGAACTAGAAAACACCACAAAACAAATAAACTACAGCCAAGCGCGTTTAGAGGCTTCTCTCAGGTTCGGCAGCTTATTGCTCCTGCTTCACAAATTCTGAATTGCCGATTTAGCAAATGAGAACCTAAAAAATAGCTCGTTTGTTAAATTTCTGTAAGATGAATTATTTTCCCAACCATGTAGGAGCAACTTTATTCTCTAGTTTGCAGGTGGCAGTGGCTGATGTTTGGTCTCACTTTTTTTTTGTAAAGACAATAAATAAGAGGGGAGTCTTAAATCTTGCAGTAAATCATCCTGAAAAAGTAAAAGCTTATTTGTTGATTTGATAAATGTTCTACTTTAATTTTCCAAGTTTTAACTTTTGTAATGAAGTGTCTTTAAAATGCAGCATACTTGAAATTATGTTTTAAGGTGTAGATTTTAAAATGTACTTTTAATTGTAACCTAATCTTTGAATAGGATGTAGAGGGGTGAGGTTTAAAACTGCTACTCTTTGCTTCTTGCTGTAGGGAAGAGAAAAGTGATGACCCTTAGCATGAGGAATAGCTACCAGAATAGTGCTATTGGGGTCCTAGGTCCTCATGACTATACTGGGTTTCTTGAACAAAGTAGTTTCTTGTATTAAGAACTGACAGTTTTACTGGGTTAAGGCACTAAAATTTAAGAACTTTCCTTTTCTCTTCCTACCTCAAGTTCTAACCCTGATTTCTCACAGCCACTAATAAGCCACCTCCAAATGCCAACAATGAACTTTTGTTTTTTGCAAACAAATACATTTTAAAGGCCTCAAAGGGAATCAATTCAGAACTTGAATGCAGAATAGTTTTAGAGTTTCTGGGGGGTAGGGGCATATCTCAACTTCAGCCTGCTGAGATTTACGATTATGTATCCTTTCAGTCTGTGTAGTGTGGCATTTGAGGATAATATGAAATTGGCCAACTTTGCCAAAAATTAACAATCTGTGTAATTTTTATTTGTTCTTTGTGTGGGGGGAGCTCAGCAATAGGCATACTGAAAACTGGTAATAATAGTTGGTGTATAGCGATTTTTGAGAAGACTAGAGTGTAGCTATTGTGCTCTAAACAAACCCTCCATACATTCTGAAACATTAAATAGGGGAGAAAGCAATACTCGTGATATTTGGTAATATTTAAAATTTCCCCAGATCTCAAATGTTCTCTTCATAGTCACGAACAGAACATGTTTTCTGGCTATCAGCTCTTCTATTAAACATTCAGTTTATCAAGGCTTAGCCAGCAGAGTAAGAAAAGAAAGCATAAGATATAAGACAATGTTATTGTGTACAAGAAAATTTCAAGAGAACATAGAGTATTAACACTTCTAAGAGAAGGCAGCTGGAAATAAGGGCAATATATAGTAATCAAATTTATTCCTATTGCCACCAACAAAGGACAAACATCAATTTGACAAAAGATGCCACTTACAGTAGCAACAAAAACATTAGGAACCTAGAATAAATCTAAAAAAAAAGATGTGCAGGATTTTAATGAAGGGAAGTATAATACTTTGTTGAAAAACATTAAGAAAACATTTATAAATGGATGGATACATTGTGTTCATGGATGAAAGGATTCTATATTCTTAAAGTTGTCAATTCTCCACAAATCTATACATTTAATGTAACCCAAATCAAATTCTTATTGCATTTTTAGTGTATGTATGTTTACATACACTAAGTAAATATTTAGTGTATTGAGAATTCTGTGTGTGACTTGACAAGCTTATTCTAAAATTTATTTGGAAGATCAATGGTTCATGAATAACAAACTTTTAAAGAATAAGGTGGGGGCCCTACTACATATCAAGACTCCTTATAAAACTGTAGTAATAAGACAGTGTGGTATTGTTGCTGGAATAGGCAAATAGAGAACAGGTCAGGGCCTGTGCATATAGGAGGACTTATGTGATATGTCACTGGGGGAAGATGGACTCTTCAGTAAATGGTGCTTAGAACATTTAGTTAACCACATGAAAAAAGAAAAACTCTCTCAACATACTAACTAAATAAACAAATAAATACATTCTGATGGATTAGAGACAAATTTGAAAAGCAAAACTTTAAAAATTTTAGATGTTCTGCTATATATCTTTATGAACTTGGTCTAAGAAGGGATTTCTTAAACAAGCTACATAAAGTTTAAACCATGAAGGAAAAGATAGGTAAATCTGAGTATATTAAAAACAAGTAAGTGGGAATTCCCTGGTGGTGCAGTGGTTAAGACTTGGGCATTCACTGCTGTGGACCTGGTTTTGATCCCTGGTCGGAGAACTAAGATCCCACAAGTCACACAGTGTGGCCAAAAAAAATAAAATAAAATAAAAAATAAAAGCAAGTAAGCAAACAAAACTTTTGTACATTAGAAAACACAAGTGAAATGGCAAGGCACACACTGGGAAGACATTTACAACTCAAAGAGAGACAAAAGATTAGTATTCAGAACATTTAACTACTAAAAATCACTTAAAACAAAGACAAATGTTACAGTGTAATGATACAATATAATAGTGAACTAAGATATGACTTGGCAATTCCCAGCAGAGGAAAACTGAATGGCTGATAGATAGTGAGAAGATGTTCAACCTCCCTGGTAATCAGGGAAATACTAACTAAAACAACAAGAAGACATCGTTTCACATTTATCTGATTGGAAAAATTAGTAAGACCAATAATATCCAATGTTGTCAAAAATGTCAAGCAACAGGAACTCTCATTTACTGCTGATGTTAGTGTAAATTGGTTGAGTTTGACAGTATCATGAAAAGTCAAGATTACAAAGCAATTCCACTTTGGACATACATTCTAGAGAAACTTTTGTATGTATGCATAAAATGATATGTTGGAAAATATTCATAGCAACAGCAATGATGATAATCCAAAATAGAAAACAATGAAAGTGTCTCTCAAGAGAAGAATGGATGAGTAAGCCAAGTCATTCAATGGAGTACTATAAAGCAGTGAAAATGAATGAATTAGAACTGCATTATCAACATGTATAAATCTCAGAAAACATAATTTGTGCAAGAACAAGTTATAGAATGATGTATACAATGTCAGCATGTTACCATTTACAAAAAGTTTGGAACATATGAAACAATACTAGTTATTGATTATGGACACTTTCATATGTAGAGAAAGTATAAAAAAAATACATAAGATTAATAAACACCAAATGCAAGGGGAAGGAAGTAAAATTGGAAGGAGCTTCAAATGTGTCTATAACATATTTTTCCCTTATTTCTTGAAATTGTCCATTAAGAAAAGGAAAGAAAAAGATGGACTGACCTGTCTGGTGAACTGAAGTTACACTTACATTTTCAAATAACTTTCTGAGTTTCCTTTATAATTCAATCCAAGGAACCATCACTCTCTCTCTGTAGGATCCCTTGGCATAGAGGGCTAAGGCATGGTGGGGTCTTGCTGACAGCCATCTGCCCAGCTTTCTATCTCCACATTTCTACAATGCAGTGGGACTAGTGGAGGTAACATGCTTAGCTGGCATTGAGGAGTTTAAATCTGGCTGAGAATCCTTATTCTAGGAGTAGGATGGGTGCAGCCTGAGAGCATGGCTCTCTACCGCTGATCTCTGGTGGATGCCGATAAAAGCTGCCATTTTAAGCACTTAAACACCTCATCTCTCTGTAGGCATCTTCCAGTCAAAATGGGCAAATTAATCTATTGAATCCCAGATGCTAGTGGGATGGCAGCTGAGCCAAACTCTTGAATGAGGGTCTCTTCCCCCTTCTTTAATTGGTTTTCAGTTTTAGCAAAGGTGCTTTTGGGGGTAGGCAAAATGGGTGAAGGTGGTCAAAAGGTACAAACTTCCAGTTATAAAATAAATAAGTCCTGGGGATGCAATGTACAGCATTAAGTAGTGCCAGTTGTACAGGCTGTTGGCTCTTCATCTTTGACCACACTGTCACTGCTCACCCCTTCCTAACCTCCAGATCGCTGGAGATGTTTGAGCCCAGGACTGTAGGGTCTCCACCACCTCCCTGAGCCATGAAGCAGGCATTCACTACATACTTTGGCTGAAGGTGGTAGGAAAGAGCTTCTCTGTCTTTAGGAAGAGTCTACTAAGCCTTTGCCATGGACAATTGGCTTTTTACCATCTCAGCTGTTTGTTTGTTTGTTTTTCTTTTTAATTTTTTTTACTTTTTTCCTTTTCATTTTTAAAGTATAGGTGACAGACAATATATTAGTTTCAGGTGTACAACGTAGTGATTTAACATTTACATACATTACAAATAGATCACCAAAAGTCTAGTAGCCATCTGTCATCATACAAAGTTAGTACAATATTATCGACTATATGCCCTACGCTGTGCATTACATCCCCATGATTTATTTATTTCATAGCTGGAAGTTTGTACCTCCTAATCCCCTTCACTTAGTTTGCTCAACACCCCTCCCACCTTCTCAACTGGTTTTAGTCACATGGTTTTCTATGGGCAAAAAGTCAGTTATAGCTTGTTTCCATAGAGTTGCACCCAGGGAAGGGGAAGTAGTCCATTTTAGACCACAGTATAGAGCTCCACCAAGCAAAAGTCACAAAGGCAGGACCCGGAGCTAATAACCCCCCCACCACCACCACCACATACACACTTGAATTCATTTTATGGGGCTTTTTCCTGTAAGTAATAAAACCACAAAGCATCCACCTGTGTAAACATGCTTAAGCTCTAGTATCATACAACTGAAATAAATACCAGCAGGTTAGAGAAAAAAGGTTCTTGGTTAACAGAGATATGATAAACACAGTTTAATATGAGGATTCGATTTCCACCAAAAAAGGAGAGTGATGGTCTTAAGAGTGGGTTTCTATCTTCCAGCTTGTTACTTTAGTTAATCAATGTATAACCCAGGCTGCCTCTCTCTTGGTGAGCCTGACTTCCATGGTTTCAGACTCCCAGGCAAGTGAGGAGAAGGACTTAGCTCTCTCGAGGAGTTGATGTGGTGGGCCTTTCTAGTTTGAAAGAACAGGCAGTCAGGCTAACTGTTACTGATGGTCATGGTGACGTGTGCAGCCGTGTGTGGAGTTAGAGGGGGCCTGTCAGCAAAAGGCACTGGATGCCTCGTCATCTTCCCAGGAAGTTGTGAGAATTCGGTTTTATTTCTCTATTTTTTGCTGGTGGAATGTAAAGTATTATTAGTCATCAGGTGCCAACTCTCCACATGCATAGTGGACTCCGTGGTGAATGAGGGGAGAATTTATGTCTTTGGTTTCATTCTCTCATTTAGAGAGCTAGGAAATTAAATGGGCTTCACAGCATGGTCACTTCTGATTTGCAAACACCCTATTCATGTGATATAAAAAAGAACAATTTCCTTCTTTCTTTTCTTCTTCCCATTTTTTCTCTCCCCTACTTCTCTCCCCCGCTTCCTTCACATTCACCTAATCATCCATCCATCCACCCAACCGTCCACCCAATATTGACTGAGTACTTTCTATGCACCAAGCTCCTTAGACCAGTAGTTATGGTCCAGGAATAGAGAGGGTGGAGGCCTATTCAAGGGCAGGAGCAGTGGGGATAGAGGGTATGGCAGAGAAATGAGGGAGCTGACAAGACATGACACCCAGTAGTAGGTGAAGGGTGGTGATGGAGTCAAAGATAACTTCTGACTGGAAGCCTTCTCCCCCCATTTTGCAGAGTTCTACAGTCTCTGCCAGTAACTCTGGAACTTGGGTACCACCTGAAACAAACAAAATGTGGTAAGTACTGCAGTCTTTCTACATGTAATTTATAATGCATAGACATGCCGCCCCAAGGTTCTGCTGGGCAAAGTTTCACTTGATATCTATAGTCAACCAATATGCTACCACACAATGATTGTGTATCAGTTTATATAATTAAAAGCTATAAGAAGCTTAAATGGCTGAAAAGTATAAATTTTAGCTAAATTTTTGAACCCCCAAAATCATATAAGAAAAACTAGCAAAACACAGAACAATCAGATAGTCCAGGAGACCAACTCTAAAGACAGAGAACACTGATGAAAGAGAGAAGGTATTGGAAATGAGACACATAAAAATGCCCTGAGACCAATCATATAGAAATGCTGAGAGCAAATCATTAGCAAACCTGGAAAAGCATTGCAATAAATATTTGTTATTACAAAGAGCACCTCAATGCAGGGGTTAAAAGTGTACACTAAAGATTGTCACAGTACGAGGATTTCTCTGGACCATCTGTTTGAGGCACCTACTCTATCATAAGTGCTTTTACAGGAGACACAGACAGAGCTCAGAGCTGCAGAGAATATGCACAGGAAGACAGCTCAGTACAGACATCTCTATGTGGCTGAATCTAATCACAAACAACCATGGGTTGCTCTCTCAAGAGCCTGATTATTGAACTCATTCAGTGCATCTAAGAACATAACTGCTAATTTTGCTTATAATGAAATGCATGAATAAATAAATGCATTAATACTCTAGTAAAATCTATTAAAGTATGATGGCTGGTGGAGGTGCAAAGCACCAGAGGAGGACAGGGAAGGGAGAGTATTCAGCTGGGAAGGGCTGTGGTACCACACTGGTTGTTACCCTCCGTGTCCTGGGATGTGGCACAGATATTTACACCGGCCAAGGAAGGCTGAAATTCTCCCCCTGCGTGTTCTACTTCCTAGGGCAGGCACATCTAGTAATTTCAGAACAATTTCTAGTAATGAGAATGAAATTAAAAATAACAAGAGAGGGGAATGCAGTTAGCCGAAGTGGAAGGTAAGTCACCGGAATCCCAATCCAGCAGTCTTCCTTCTACCTCACACAGCAACTTAAACTCTTGCTTCATTTATTTTTATATACCTCAGAATTCACTCTTTTTAGTGTTCAGTTCTATAGATTCTGAAAAACACACAGAGTCATGCAACCATCACCAAAATTACGATGCAGAACCGATCCATCACCCCCCAGAGTACCCTGTGCTGCCCCTCTGTAGTCAACCCCTCCTCCCACCTTTAACCCTGAAAACCAGTGCTCTCGTCTCTGCTCTTTAGTCTTTTCCAGAATGACATGCAAGTGGAATTATATAGTAGCATAGCAGCTTTTTAATTAGGGGATTTAAAACAAAGCGAGCCAACAAGAACAAAGCCAGAGCCTATTCCCTGAATATTCTAGTCAAGCAAAATTTACTGTGCCAGACTCCTCACATCTTCCTAATGCTTCTCAAAATATTTTTCCTGATTGAAGCAACTTTTGTTTCTCTTTCTCCCGGTCCCAACCCTCAGTTTGCTTAAGAATTTGGGGGCAGCTTTGCAGTTGTTTCCTGTGTGGCGATAATTGTGTGTTTGACTCTACAGAGGAGACCGGCTTTGCAATATTCTGTCTGGAAAAGAGGCAGTGTTGGGTTTTTCTAGAAATGTTATAAATTAAGTCTGAACTAAAGAAGAGAGCTCATTTCATGGAGTTGCATTAGGATTTTCTTGAAAGAGCACAGACAAGAAGGGTGTGGGAAGCACAGCGAAGCACGTAAAAATTATTAAAACTCTAAGGGTCCTCTTTTATGAAGGCCAACTTCATACATAAAGGTACATAAAATTCCTGAAACATAAAACTGTGAGGCATGCAAAGGAAAGACAACACCTATGGGTTTGTTGGGGTGCACACAAACGCCATGAGGCAGACAGGCCAGCTCTAGGCACAGCATGAGTTCATCGCCTAACTCTCCATCACCCTCTCTACTCTGGTTCTTCATGATCCAGAACACATTAACTATAAAAACAAATGGTACGAGAGCTGGATTTTACCTTAAATTTCCTTTGGCTATTATTGGCTATTACTGGTAATAATAAATATTATTATTATTTATTAAAAATGGGTTCAGGGATATGGATTTGTTTTGTTCCATTCCATGAAGTATGGAAATAATAACACTACCTACCGGGGATAAGGATGGAGTGAAACATAGGCTGCTTCCTGTCTCCTCCATCTTCACTGGTAGTATTTATTGTGCATCCTCTCTGGACTAGGATAGTTGCTGTTTGGCTGGTGCTGTCTTAGTATAGTTAACTTCTTTCCATTATGTCACCTTGCTTTCCCAGCCTATTGTTAAATCATTTGTATCAAACCGCTATGTATGCCTGCTGACTGGGGCTCCGCCATTGTGCTTATCAACAGTATCAGACAGAGGAGCAGTGAAGGGCACCAAGGGAAACACTATATAAACAGAGTGATGGAGATAGTGGCCTGGTGACCCATGGGGACAACATATGCATAAGATCCCTGTATTTTCTCAACTCTCAATTTGTGACAAAATCAAGGTCCCGACAAGACATTAATATATATTTTTATTTGTGAATGTATTATATACAAAGTCTTACTCAAATATCTTATGATTTATTAATAAAAGTAAAATAAAATTCAGTTCTGCATGCAATAAATCTAACTTTTAATATAGAAAAAAGTAAATTCATGAAAACGATGGGTTTGATATACAATCTCTGGCATCCGGTGGTGAAACAGATGGTTTGTAAGCACATAGCAAAGAAAACAGCATGGGTTTACTAAGAGCAAGCCATGCTAAACCAACCTTGTTTCTGATTATGATAGGGTTGACACTGATAGAAAGGAGAAATTCCTTAAAATCAGTGTATCTTGATTTCAGTAAGGTTAAAATGTTTCCTTGAGGACAAGATGGAGAAAAGTCACCTAGATGGTAATGCAGTAGAGCTGTTGCTGGTTAAACAAGTGGTTAATGAACCAGGGCACCCTCGAGGGAGGTATATAGTGGTATGTCATAGGACTCTAATTGTTCCCTGATTTTATCAATAACTTGAATGAAATCTGTACATACCTTTACTCAATGTTTTCAGAGATATTGAGTACAATGAATATCAAAATCAAGGTTTTTTAAGAAGAAAAAAGCAGACTGGAACATCTCCCCAAACTAATAAAAGATTTTTAATAAAGACAAATGTAAAGTCCTAAACCTGTGCTTTAAAAAATGCACAAGTGTAGAATGGGGGTAATTTACTTCTTGTTAGTTCATGAAAAGAAGACATGGATATTTAAGTCAGTTTCAAAAGTAATGTGAGTCAACTGTATAAAATGGTTGCTGAATAATAGAATAGTATTAGTATCAGATGGAAATGACCATCCTGCTGTACTTTCTTTTTTTTTTTAAAGGATTGGATTTTTTTTATTAATTAATTTATTTGTTTATTTTTGGCTGCATTGGGTCTTCCCTGCTGCGCACAGGTTTTGTCTAGTTGCAGCGAGCAGGGGCTACTCTTCGTTGCAGCGCACGGGCTTCTCATTGTGGTGGCTTCTCTTGTTGCAAAGCATGGACTCTAGGTGCGCCTGCTTCAGTAGTTGTGGCACACGGGCTCAGCAGTTGTGGCTCGTGAGCTCTAGAGCGTGGGCTCAGTAGTTGTGGCGCAAGGGCTTGATTGCTCCACAGCATGTGGGATCTTCCCGGACTAGGGCTCAAACCCACGTGCCCTGCATTGGCAGGCGGATTCTTAACCACTGTGCCACCAGGGAAGTCTCCCGCTGTACTTTCTAATAGTCACACGCATCAGTAGAATTGTTTCTAGAACCATGTGTCTGATTTCAGGAAAGACATTAACAAACTGGAGCAGATTCTGAGGATCTGATTGTGCTGATTTGAGTCTGAAGATCCCATCATGGGACAAATAGGGGGAAAGAAGAAACATGTACTGATTGTCTACTTAGAGCATAAGAGAGAATGCAAAAAGGCTGGAGGTCAAAAGGAGGATGGAATAAGAATAGGTGAGCTTCCTACGGGTTTAAACATAATAATAAGTAACTGTGTAGGAAGTGGCTCCAGAACACAAGTTATCTAGGACAGGGAAAGAGTCAAGAAGGACATTCTGCTCCTCTCTTGCCCTGAATAAGGGTGAGGAGTGTGTGTGTGTGTGCTCATGTGTGTGCACACGTGTGTGTGTGTGTGTGTGTGTGTGTGTGCAGATAAGTAGGTAGCTAGGTGGTGATGAGAGTGTATGTCTTAGGCAATTTGTGCTGCTGTAACAAAATAACACAGACTGGGTGGCTTATAAACAACAGAAATGTATTTCTCACAGTTTTGGAGGCTAGAAGTTTGCAGTCCGGGTGCCAGCATGATTAAGTTTTGGTGAGGGCCTCTGCCAGGTTGCAGACTGCTGTCCTTTTGGTGTACCCTCCCATGGCAGAAAGAGGGTGACAGAGCTCTCTGGGGTCCTTTCTATAAGGACAGTATTCCCATTCAGGAGAACTCCACCCTCATGACCTAATTACCTCCCAGAGGCCCCACCTCCTAATACCATGACCCTGAGGCTTAGGATTTCAACCTGTGAATTAGGGTGGGGTTGGACACAGACATCCAGTCCATAGCAGCATGTGCTCCTCGTCCCCTGCTCCAATAATGGCTTCCCTCAGGACACTCCAAGTTGTCCTCATCATTCAGTGTTCACTCTTGTCACTAATTTAGTGCCAAGCCTCATGGTAGGAATTGGAGATACAAGGTTGAATAAATCAATTTTCTACATAAAATGAGCTCACAGTCTGGAGGGGCAAATGGGCGTGGTGCCTGCAAGTTGGCACACTGAGCTGAGAAGCCAAGTTAGGAGTCTAGGGTCACTCAGTCCTCAGGGCAGTGACTAAGGGTCATCTGCACAGACGTTCAGAGCTGGAGAGGATTTTGGACACTTGCTGAGTGCATGGTTTTCAGACACTGCCTGGTGGAATCCTTGGCCTTTTGCAAAGCTTTCTTGGGGGTTGCTGTGTGTGAGAGGGAGGTCGAATGGGAAGGTGTCTGGGGTCCTCCCTTACTCACACTTCAACTGGAGAAGCTCTACTTCTGTTTTATTTGTTCATTATCCATAGATGAACTAACTTGCAGAAAGGGTACTGCTACTGCTAAGAATTGAACCACACCCTAAGGCCACACAGGAGGAGAGTGACCAGAGGCCAAAAGAGATTGTGATTTGCTTGATGTGATTACAGAAATGTTTTTGTTGTATACCTACTATGTGCTTATAAATACTATTCATTCAGTGGTTTATTGAAATACCTAATAAGCCAAGATCCTGTGTGCTTCTAAAATTGTCCTAAGATTTCTCCTCAGAAGTTTAGCTTTTTCGTAAAACGCCACACTCCCTAAGGGCAAGAATTTTGCCCTACTCATTTTTGTTTCTCAGATGGATAACACTGTGCCTGATACATTTGGGCATTCCAAATGTTTGCTGAATATATGAGGAAGGAATTAAAATAATGTATTAATTGGACCCAGAACAGATCTTCTAACTGATTATGGAAAAATAAAATAAAATTCTGAAAACTTGATTCAATTTTCATGAACCTAATAAGCTGAAAAAATATATAGATACATTACACTGCATTAGCAGTAACTATAGCAATCAAACTACATATTGATTGGTGTTGGGACGACTGAACATTTGGCTCTGAAGCAGTGTCGTTTCTTTCATCTGTGTGTACCCAGTCTCCCGTCCCTTCTTAGTGAATCCTGGAATCTAAGTCATAAATAATAATAGAATTCTGCCAAGGATACTTCTCACAGGAGGGATATGTAACTTCCTTTCCTGTGATGCACTGACTCACTAAACAGCTACCCTTGTGAATTCCAATTAGCAACAGCTTTTGTTCTTTCTGGTCAGACTTTTGGCAAATATAAAATCTTCAGGATTCCTTTAGCCATTTCTAAGTGTAGGCCGGAGGCATTCAGACACGCCCAGAGGCACTCAGTAACCAACTGATCCATGAAGGTCTGGCTTGGGCTTGGCCAGACTGAAGCCTTGACATTGCGGTTCTCCTCCGAGAAGGTGCCTGTTGGGTGTGCCGTAAAGACAGCATGACTAGATAGTGCATGGAGAGGGTGCTTTTCCTAGTTTTACCAAAAGTGTTAACCTGTAAAGCTGCGACCAGTGCTTGCATGCATATGCACACACACACACACACACAACCACTGACATATTCATGAAAAGAATCTTTAGTAAAGAACAGAAGCCAAGATTTTATAGACCAAGAAGGGGAGGGGTGATGTTCTTGGAAGGAAGTTGACAAGAAGTAGCTATGAGTTATCCCCAGAAAGCAACGAAAGGCCCCCAAAGCTATGGGAGCTATTAAGGGCCCTGCTTTTGCTTAGCAGTTCATAACTCTTAAATTTTATGCAGTCTTTTAAGGCTGCCCCTCTTATCTAGAGTAAATGGATTATTTTACAAATTGTTCCTCAGACTCACATTCATACATTCTGAGACCATGACTTTATAGGAGAATGTAACTTTCCTCATTCTGGGCAACTGAGTTCTATAGCTAAAGACACTGAGACAAACCTTTAGTCAAGTGTAGCTTGGGCATATTGCTTCTTCTCCCATGAATGTGAAATGGTACTGGAAGCAGAAACCCACTTTTTGCCATGAGACATGTCAATGGTACTTATTTTCTTCAAAATAAATCCCAAGACTCAGAGATAGCCTCCATCTCTTCAGTGAAGTTCATCCTCTGAAACTGCTTTTCAGAAGCTGGAACCATATTTTATTCTTTCAACCACATTCATTACATACGGAGCAGCTATCATATGCCAGGTTCTGCAGATACATTAGTTAACTGACCACTGTCCTTATCTTCAAGAGGGTACTGGGAAAATGAACAAGTGTTTCTAGTATGTATTGCTGCCTAAGAAGCCACCCAAAATTAATGCTGAAAACAAAACCAGTAATTTATTTTGCTCACAAATCTCTAATTTTGGCAAGGATCAGAGCAGGAGCTCATCTCTGTTCCACATCTTCTGGGGAAGTTCAAAGGCCAGGGCCTGGAATCACCTGAAGACTTCTTCATTAACCTGTATGGAGGTTGATGCTGGCTGTATGCTGATATCCTAGCTGGGACAGTAGCTATAGCACCACAATATGGCCCATCTGTATAGTCCTTCCACTTCTTCACTGCCTGGTGATCAGGCTCCAAGAATGAGCCCAGCAGAAACCAGCAGAAATTGCACGGCCTTTTCTGACCTTGCTTCAGAAGTCATACAGCATCACAACAGCATGCATTCTGTTCCTCCAGGCAGTGACAAAAGCTCACTCATGTTCAAGGGGGAGGGGAATTAGACTCCACCTCTTCATTGGACAAGTGTCAATATATAGACATGTTTTGAAACTGCCACAAGAAAATAGACAATTACCATGAGATGGAAAAGTGGGAAGAGTAAGCACTGGGCTTGGGCAGAACCTAGAATTAACACCTAATTCAATGGTGGGGGGGCAGGAAGGACTTCCTAAAATAAATTATATTTAATCTGATTCCTGAGAAGTCAGTTGAGATTAGTCAGGAGAATGGGGTAGCATGGTGGGAAGAGTGGTACATGTAGAGAAGAGTAATGAAAAACTGAGCAAGTTTACATAATTACAAGTAATTTTGGAGAGCCAGATGTAAAGTTTGAGAAAGAGTGACAAGGTATGAAGCTGGAGAGGTGGCTATGAAAGGCCTTGTAAATCACTTTATGGGTCTGGACTTTATCCTGCAGGCCATGGAGGAGTCATTGAAGTTTTTCAAGCAGAAATAACATGATCAGATTTGTATTTTATAAAAAAAACCTCAGCCGTAGTGTAGAAAACTTGTCATAGAGGAGGGATGGGGGTAAGACTGGCAGTAGACAACCAATTCAAAGGCTGTTGGAGTATCCAAATAAGAGATGATGATGGAGTGGGTTAAGGTCATCTTGATGGGGGTGGAAAAAAGTGACAAAGTCAGGAGATCTGAAGAGTTAGAACTGATGGGACTTGGTGACTATTGGTTGGTTGTTGGGAGAGAGAGAAAGGGGTCAAGGGTAAGAACAAGATTTTTGCCTTGAGTAAGCAGGTGATATCATTCATTCTTATATGGGACACAAAAAGAGGAACAGTTTTGGGGGGATGGGAACATGGGATGCTCATGAATTTGGGATTATGGGATACTTATGTATTTGGAATTATGGGATGCTATTTTGAATTTGGAGTGATTGTAGGACATTCAAGTGGAACTATTCAGTAGGCTGTTGGATATGTGAATATAACTTATATAGGAAGACTGGGCTTTGAAAAAAAGATTTGAGAGTCATCAGCGTATAGAATTTATAAATGGCAATTTCAGACTTGGATGAACAGAATAAAAAGAAAGAAAAGAAGAAACCTTGAGGTTCACCAATATTTAAAGAATGGGGAAGAGGAAGAGAGCCCCACAAAATGGATGGTAAAATAAGTCAAGAAAGTAGCCAGATAGCCAGGAAGTGGGGCATCATGGAAGCCATGGGAAGATTGTTTCAGTAATAGAGGCTATAGAGAAGTCAAATAACTTGAGAATTGAAACAGCTCCTGGGTAACTAAGACAACTGGGCCCCTGACGTTCTCTGTTTTCTCCTACACATTTTATGAGGTTAATCTCAGGGCAATGGGGTATCCCATAACTGTCAAAATCAACTCCAATATCATCAATAAGTAATATGGAATTTAACTGAAGATTTTGTGGGGAGGCGGAGGTGTAGTTACATACTACCTAGCAAAACTTGATGAAAATCTTCTTTATCCAGCTCTGTTCTTTCTCCGAAATTTCTCTTCCTTTACCTCTTCTCTCTTCTCTATGCACAAACCTCTCCAGTTTCTTCAGTACCACCATCCTCCAATATTTTATATCTTTTCTTATCTTGTCCACTCTCCCCTTTGCACTTTGTTTTGTAGGGCCATTAGTAATAAACAATTTTTAAAGTATAATGGTTATATTTAGCAACCTGGAGTTACAAAACAAATTAGGCCAAGAACAATTTTAGTGTAGTGGGATGGAGGGCACATTACAGATATTAAAAATAAGTTAGACTTCTTGTTAAACATGTTAGACTAACCATATACATTTAACTCCATTCCCTTTTCAAACATCACTAAAATGACAGCTGTGGCTTCCATGAAAATGTACTCTTCAGATTCCCTGCTCTTAGGAGCATAACTCACCAGTGGCCTTAGCTGCTACCCCTCTAGATCCACCACTGCCTTGATGCCAAGGCCACACTTCCTGTGGGCTGTTCCTGATGGTACATGGTAGGGATACTAATGCAAGCTCATTACCATGAGACTCCTCCAGTAGCAGACATGGGCTTGAAGGCTCTCCCTGGCCTGATCAAATCTTTCTTGGAACCACAATGTAGTTCTGGACTCTTCCTACTCAATCCTCAATTCCTTCCCTCGTTCCCCTTGCAGGCATCCAAACGACATGGCAGTTGGAAGCCTCGGCTGCTCCCCTTTCCCCCAAATAAATTTCTTGTATATATAATCCAATCTTGACATCTACTCCTCAAAGGACCCAAACCAACACGATTGTAAAATTAAAAAGGCAGAAATTCACAAGGAAAAAGAGATAAGGTGACAGTAGGAGAGAAATGTCAACAAAATTCTGAAAGAAAGTTGGTAGATGAAAGGTAACTTACAGACTTACAGAGGAGAAAGATGAAACCTAGGTGCCAACAGAGGGGCTAGCCAACAAGAAGGAAGCTGACTTGAGTTGCAGAGTCTTCCAAAGGCTCAAGAATTAGAGGCAGAAAGCACTGGGGTGAGGCTGAAAATATGAAGAAATTGGCTGAAAAGTCTTCATGAAGAGGAATAGATCACCAGATTCCTTCTTTCATGACAAGAATCCAAGTGAACTACCTCTCTTATTACCCCTGTAAGGAGACTGGAGATGCCAATCTTGGGAATACCAGACACAGTGGAAGGGTGATTAATTGCAGATCTACAAGCTGGTGAGAACTCCCCCAATCCCTAGCAACTAGCAGCTCTCTCCTTAAGAAAGACTCTCTGAATGTTGATAGCCAGGGTTATATCTCCCAGATAGGAGATTCAAGAATTCTTCTCTGGAGACACTGGTCTACCCCAAAGAAAATAACTAGTGATACTGTCTTTTGGAGTCCCCCAAACACAATCCCTGTGGCCAGGTACAATCATCATATAGCAAAATCCACCATTCCATATGCTGAATCTCCAAAAGGCATAGACAAACAAACAGAAAAAGATAAAAGCAACTCAAAGGAAAAGAGAAACAACACAGCGACAGGAGAAACATTTACGTATAAACCTTTTAGTTACTAGTTTCAGAGAAATAAGAGTAATTTTGTAACCATGAAACAAAAATAAAATTCTTTAAAAAAGGGAGTCAGAAAATAAAAATATTTTGGAAATTAAAAATATGAAGGCAGAAATAAAAAATTAAGTGGACTGTTTGATGAATAAAATTGTGGAAATATCTATTAAAGTAAAATAAAAAGTCAGTGAGATAAAAATAGGAGGAAAAAATAAGCCAAAAAAAAAAAAAAAAAAAAAGGGAAGATCAATCCAGACAGTCAAAATTTGAGTAAAAGCAACTTCCAGAAAAAGAACCAAAAAGAAGGAGGAGGAGGAGAAGAAGGGCATTATCAAACAGAAGAAAATATCCCAGAATTGAAGTCTATGTCTGCAGGATAAAAGGGCCCACTGAATGTCCAACATAATGAATGAAAAAAGACCTATACCAAGGCACATTCTGGTGAAATTTCAGAACATTGACTCAAAGAGAAGCTCCTAAAATCTTCCAATGAGAGAGGGAGAGGAGAAAGAATTAGAAACTGATCACATACAAAGCATTAGGAACCAGAATGCCAACTAACATCTCAGCAGCAGCCCTAGACTTCAGAAAACCATGCAGCAATGTTTTCAACATTCTTAGGAAAAATGTTTTCCAACCTTAAATGCTATAGTCAATCAAACTACCAATAAAATATGAGGCTGGAATAAAGATATACAAGATCTTTAAAAATTTACTTCCAAAGCAACCTTTCTCAAGAAGCTACTGAAGGATATACTCCACCAAAAAGAGAGTAAACCAAGAAAGAGCTAAGTGGAGTGACTCAATACAGGAGAGATGTGAGTCTTTCTATTTAGAGGCCTCCAATCAACTCACACCATCAGTTTAGACTCTCCTGTGTCCAGTTCCAGCATTGCAAATTTGAGACCCTAATCCTTACACAATTCTTTTATTAATGTCTAAATCCCTTCTTACTGTCAATCCACTATTATAATGACCTGGTCCAATAATTTCCTTAGTTAATTTATTAACTCACTCACTTACTGAGTGCCCACTGTAGTATAGCTGAATTTGAAGAGAAAATACAGGGAAAAACAGGCATGAACGATTTTTTTTTTCTTTCTCTTTGTAGTTTTGTTAAGCCTTCCTTTCCCTGAGGTCAAGGTCTGATTTGAAAGAGGAACAGAAAGAATGTAGATAAAGGAGTTTCTCCCACTTTGAATTTTGTATAAGATAGGTATATGCATACATATCATTTGAGATGCATATGGGACCCATTGCATGTGCCAAAGTCCTGGAGAGTAGGACTTTAAAAATGGCCTCTTTTGGGAGATGCAAGAGGGAAGAGATATGGGAATATATGTATATGTATAACTGATTCACTTTGTTATAAAGCAGAAACTAACACACCATTGTAAAGCGATTATACTCCAATAAAGATGTTAAAAAAAAAAATGGGGCTTCCCTGGTGGCGCAGTGGTTCAGAGTCCGCCTGCCGTTTCAGGGGGCACAGGTTCGTGCCCCGGTCCAGGAAGATCCCACATGCTGCGGAGCAGCTGTGCCCGTGAGCCATGACTGCTGAGCCTGCGCGTCCGGAGCCTGTGCTCCGCAATGGGAGAGGCCACAGCAGTGAGAGGCCCGTGTACCAAAAAAAAAAAAAAAAAAAAGGCCTCTTTCTTCCAAGGAAACTATTAAGACCCAAGTGATGCTGCAAATTGTATTAATTTTCTAAAGTTCATATATTTGAAATGTTAGATTTAGCATACCTCTAAGTGCAGAATTTTTTTTGCCTTCAACCTGCTTTGGGTTTGAGAGATTGTCTGGGTTATAGGAGGCCCAAATATTTAGCAATATTGGGGTCTGCACATGAGCTTCATAGTTTTGATGTGTATTCAAGAAACTGCTGGTACTTGTAAGGCATGTTGCAGATGCACTTGATGCCATGCTTCTAACCCCTCTGTCTACCTATGCTCACTGGCACCTGCTGTAGAGAGTTTCCAGAGCATAGACAGATTCCCACCCCGAGCACCTGCTTCCCTTTTCTCTGCATAGGGGCTTTCTTGGCACCATGAAGAGCTTGCAGAGCCTCAAACTGGCTCAGCCCAGAAGTGCAGGGACATCAGCACCCCTGGGGCAGAGGGCAGTTCTCAACCAATGGGAGATGGAAGTCAGTGGATATACTCTCCAGCCTTTCCCTCCACCAGTGGACTGATTCTGGGCAGGGCTGACTCTGCTTTTGCATGACTTGAAGTTGGCTGACCTTGGGTGTAGGGGAGCAAAATTTGCCACTCCAAAACGTGTCTCCTCGGCATGAGGATTATTTTAGGCTATTGTTTTTTTTTAACATCTTTATTGAAGTATAATTGCTTTACAATATTGTGTTAGTTTCTGCTGTATAACAAAGTGAATCAGCTATATGTATACATATAACCCCATATCTCTTCCCTCTTGCATCTCCCTCCCACCCTCCCTATCTCACCTCTCTAGGTGGTCACAAAGCACAGAGCTGATCTCCCTGTGCTATGCACATGCTTCCCACTAGCTATCTATTTTACATTTGGTAGTGTATATATGTCAATGCTACTCTCTCACTTCGTCCCAGCTTACCCTTCCCCCTCCCTGTGTCCTCAAGTCCATTCTCTATGTCTGCATCTTTATTCCTGTCCTGCCCCCAGGTTCATCAGAACCATTTTTTTTTTTTTAGATTCCATATATATGTGTTATGGTATTTGTTTTTCTCCTCCTGACTTACTCCACTTTGTATAACAGACTCTAGGTCCATCCACCTCACTACAAATAACTCAATTTCGTTTCTTTTTATGGCTGAGTAATATTCCATTGTATATATGTGCCACATCTTCTTTATCCATTCATCTGTCAATGGACACTTAGGTTGCTTCCATGTCCTGGCTATTGTAAATAGTGCTGCAATGAACATTGTGGTACATGTCTCTTTTTGAATTATGGTTTTCTCAGGGTATATGCCCAGTAGTGGGATTGCTGGGTCATATGGTAGTTCTAGTTTTAGTTTTTTAAGGAACCTCCATACTGTTCTCCATAGTGGCTGTGTCAATTTACATTCCCACCAACAGTGCAAGAGGGTTCCATTTTCTCCATGCCCTCTCCAGCATTTATTGTTTGTAGATTTTTTGATGATGGCCATTCTGACTGGTGTGAGGTGATACCTCATTGTGGTTTTGATTTGCATTTCTCTAATGATTAGTGATGTTGGGCATCCTTTCATGTGTTTGTTGGCAATCCGTATATCTTCTTTGGAGAAATGTCTATTTAGGTCTACTGCCCATTTTTGGATTGGGTTGTTTGTTTTTTTGATATTGAGTTGCATGAGGTGCTGTATATTTTGGAGATTAATCCTTTGTCAGTTGCTTAATTTGCAAATATTTTCTCCCATTCTGAGGGTCGTATTTTCATCTTGTTTATGGTTTCCTTTGCTGTGCAAAAGCTTTTAAGTTTCATTAGGTTCCATTTGTTTATTTTTGTTTTTATTTCCATTTCTCTAGGAGGTGGGTCAAAAAGGATCTTGCTGTGATTTATGTCATAGAGTGTTCTTCCTATGTTTTCCTCTAAGGGTTATATAGAGTCTGGCCTTACATTTAGGTCTTTAATCTCTTTTGAGTTTATTTTTGTGTGTGGTGTTAGGAAGTGTTCTAATTTCATTCTTTTACATGTAGTTGTCCAGTTTTCCCAGCACCACTTGCTGAAGAGACTGTCTTTTCTCCATTGTATATTCTTGTCTCCTTTATCAAAGATAAGGTGACCATATGTGCATGGGTTTATATCTGGGCTTTCTAACCTGTTCCATTGATCTATATTTCTGTTTTTGTGCCAGTACCATACTGTCTTGATTACTGTAGCCTGGTTGTTTTAAGAAACAGAAGACTCAGGAAATTTTTATTGTTGTTGTTGTTTGGTTTACCTCCCCCTTAACTGACTAAAAGAATTTAGATAAAAGGCCTGGTCCAGGAAGAGCACTAGCACCAGAGATATTTACAAAGAATATGGGCTAAATATGGTAGAGCTTGGGGACCAAAGTCCTCTCCATGTCCCATTGTTTCTGTGAGGCATAACAAGCATATATTTACCAAACATTTGTTTTTCCCATCTTCCTTTAAAATTGTTTTTATCTCTTTTGCGGTCCCAACATCCTACCCCCTTCTCCTTCTCTCAGATGGCATGTAAATCGAATTGCCTAACTTGTCCTTGGGCCTCGTATTCTCATGGAGTTCCCATTTGTACATAAATTTGTTTTTTCTCCTGTAATCTGTCTGTGTCAATTTAGTTATTAGGCCAGCCAGAAGGACCTAGAAGGGTAGAGGAAAAATTTTCCCCCGCAAGAGTTGGCATATCTGGCAGGCTTAACTTCACTGGCTGACACTACTTGCTCTGAGGCTACTACTGCTAAAAGATCCAGCCAGCAGAATGTAAGAGTTTTTACCATGTCAGTCTCCCAGATCTCTGCCTACAGGATCTGTTGGAAGCCAGAATGGTAAGAGTGCTTTATTTCCTTTTTCAAAATTTAGATTAGCAGGAGAAAATACTTGTCGAACTAGTTCCTTAGGTCACAGTGACTCTGGTAAAAGTTTGGTTAATGGCTACTCTTGATTTTTATTGATCCTTTTCCTCCCAAAGATGGTCACTGATTTTCTTTGTCTCTGTCTGTTGTGTTGTTTGTCTTGTTCTATATATTGAGATCTTAGCTTTATGATCAGTGAGAACTCTCTCTGATCTCTACCAGCTGGAAGGCGCAGGTACCAGCATGTGTTTGGTGGTCAGTCTAGTAGACTGGGATTCCAAACAGCTGTAGCCAGTTTGTCAGAACAGGTAGCAACCTGGGCTTGCAATTGGTGTCTCTTTTGTTCGACAGTGCTAGCTCTTGGGGGGAATTTGTCATAAGTCCAAAAGGGGACCTGTCTTCTCAACCTTTGTTGTTTTGTTAATGCTGGAAAAGTCTTATTCCAATAGTGCCTGCCTGCTGTCACAGATTAGTGGGTCTATGACTCATATTCTTGTGGGAAACCAAAGATACCATTTGCACTGCACCGTTCTTAGCTCATGTGACAACAAGGTCTTTGCTTTCTTAGACTAATTCTGGGAGTAAACTTCCTAGATCTTATAAGGGCTGCATCTTTTGCACTCTCTTGTGGGATGCCTCTTGCATCTTTGGTTAAACCATAAAAAGGTTTATTGGTTTGAGTCGCTATTTCAGATTAATATAAGATCCTACTCATCAATGGCCAGATAATGGATCCTTTGAACTGGCTATATTTTAAAGAAGAAAATAATGTTTTAGAGACCTCCCATGCTAAACAATTTTCTTATTGATATAACAGCTAGCCTTAGGGACATCCTTAATAAGGTAGAAGGACAGAAATTAGAACAAAAATAAAAGTTTACTTAGACCCCTGCAGATACTGTGAAAAATCAGAACATTGGAATTATAATTGTCCTGTACTTAAGAAAAAGGAGAAAAAAGAACAAGAGGAACTATTTGGAAATTTGGGCAAATAAAAACAATTTTAAACGTCTAAGAACTATGGTTTTAGAAGCTATAAATATCTGCCAAAAGAAAAAAAAAAAAGATGACCAGACAAAAATGTGTGTCCCACCCCATTTGCAGCTAGATATAGATGAAGAGAAAATGTGGGTTAAACCCCAGTTGTAACTAAGGTCCTACCAAACTGCAGCCAGCCCTCAAGGAAATTACAACCTAGAATTATAATGGCCATTATGAGGAACATTCCAATTAGATAAGATCATTTAAAGGGTTCACTTAAAAGCAAGGGCTCCCAAATCAGACAAAGAGAATGGGATACATATTTTAATTGGTATGCAGGAAACTTCAAAAGGCTTCTAAATTCCAAAATTGCTTTGTTGAAAGATTTCTTATAACAGGCAGAAAATAAGCTAGACGTCCACTGGTCTGACTGAACTCATGATCATAGCTGATATTCAGAGCTAATAAAAAAAATTTAGGCCTCATCCCCTGAGTTAAATGCACCCAGAGAGAAAGAAGAATATTCCAACATAAGTGGATAGTTATGTCAGTCCTTTGATAAGCAACTCACCTCACAGATTTGTCTCAAAAGACTTTTAAGTATCCCGGTTTTAGGAAACCAAATTCTTTCTTGGAGGAACTTGCATTCCTTCCCTGTGTCTCTGAGATGTAAACATTCTACAAACTTCAGGGAGGTAATTCTTATGAGAAGAAAAACAAAAGGGGGGAAATTGTCATTTGAAAAATTAAATGAATGAAAATTCATATGTCTTCTTCACCAATATTAGTAGCAAATAGTTTTAGCCATCTGAGCAGATAAACTTAGCTTTTTCCAGTTGCCAAAACAAAATTTGCATCCAACTGTTCTTTTGTAAACCAGTAAGTTTTGTACTGTTGTGCCTGTCTCATGATTAAAATTCTTTTTAAACAAAAGCTATAAGATCTATGTTTGTTTCTATCTATATGTTTATGTATGTGTCTATATATGTATGTTTTAGAGGTGTGATAGTTTTCTAACTCTGGATGGTATTACTAAAATTAATTTGTAAAAGAGCTCTTTTAATTGGTTTAAACAAACAAGTGCTCATAAAAAATTCTGAAAAATGTAATGAAAACTAACCCAAATGTTTTTCAAGTTCATGTGATCTAGGATTAATCTTTAGAAGATAAAAGTAAGTTTAAATTTATTGGTTTCATTAAAACAAGCATGTCTTTAGCATTATCAGCATTAAGTATGTTATTTTTATTCTACCTAGTTTTGCTAAAAGGCAAATAAGCTATGTTATCTCTATCACAAAATTTGTCAGCCAGAAAAAAAAAAAAAAAGATGCTTGAGTTGATGGTTGACTTTGTTTAATGTCTCATGAAGTTTTTTTTTTCCATAGGTAATCTAAACATAATTGTTTAGAATAAATAAAATTAAATAGATGTAAGTAGGATCAATGTTTTTAGGTAAATTTTAAACAATAATAATTTGTTATGGTATATATACTTAAAAACAGCTTCCAGGGGCTTCCCTGGTGGTGCAGTGGTTGAGAGTCCGCCTGCCGATTCAGGGGACATGGGTTTGTGCCCCGGTCCGGGAAGATCCCTCATGCTGCGGAGCGGCTAGGCCCGTGAGCCATGGCTGCTGAGCCTGCGCGTCTGGAGCCTGTGCTCCACAATGGGAGAGGCCACAACAGTGAGAGGCCCATGTACCGCAAAAAAAAAAAAAAAAAAACAGCTTCCAAAATCTTTTTGGTTACTAGAAACCTTAGTGTTCTGCTAAGTTGAGTTAAATGATGAGTTAAGTTAAATTTCTTGAATATCTAAATCACTTCCAAATAAGATAAAATAATGAAACATTAATTGCTAAACAAGTCTAAATTTACCTACTTTTGACCTCTTATTAAAGAGGAACTAAAGATGTTTGTAAACCTGTTTTGTGCCAAATTGAAACAATTGTGTTATGAGGAAACATATGTTTCTAGAAATTATTAAATGTATTCATGCATTTGTCAATCAAAAGAATGCTGGTATAACAGTTCACAGTTGCTTACTTCTTAGTTTTCACTAGAAACTAAGGTTTCTAAGGGTTAAGTATTCTAATTAATATACATGATTAAAGCTACTAGAAATAATAAGGGAAACAATTTTGCATGCAAGGAAAGTAGAATATATTTTGGGGTAAGAAAAGGTGTGAGGTATGGAGATACTTTCTTTGTTGAGGGAAATGCAAGCGATTTTGTCCTAAAACTGATTATGTCCAAATTGGAAAGAAAACAAGGGACAAACTAAAATGGCCATATAGAAAGTTGTAGAAGGTTTGTGGAAAAAGGAATATCTGGAAAGAAATTGTATGTGTGATCAGGTCTGGCTAAGATTGGAATGAATTTACTTAAGTAAATGAGATTTAATATCAAAAGTAATCTGTTACAAAATTAGAATTTGGTTTTCTCTGTTAAAAGAACAAAGTTTTATCGGACTATTGGTCTACTCTTGATAAGAAATTGTAAAATTCTTTATTTTTTAAAATAACCTGCCTAGAAAACAAGGATTCTATGTTTTGTCAAAATAATATCCTGTGTTTTTTGTCTTCATCAGGTCTTTGATTACTTAAGTAAACCAAATCTTCCTAATATTAAAAGAGTTAAATTTTGCTCAGAACTATGTAACTTTCTATATTTGCCTATAAAATCTTTGTCACTATGGTTAAGTGGATAACTAACATTTTTCACAGTGATCTGTGATCCTATTTGACCAACTGTTTTAAAACCTTTTGATATTCTTGACAAACTTTCCAAAACCAAATTCTAAATAAAGTCTTTTTGACCTCAAACTAACTTTGAAATTTTCCAGAGGGTCCCTGGAATATTTCAAAAGATGTGTTCTCTCTCCTTATAAAAAGGGACATGTTAAACTAATTAGTCTTATTTGGTATGTTAAACCATTGTCAAATAAGAAGCAATACTAAGCCTTCTGTATGTTTTGTCTCTATGAGTATACATTATGTGTTCCAGAAATTATGTGAAATTCCTAAAAATCTGATATGTCCTGGTATAATGTTGTCATCATAATTTCAGGTATCTTATAATGTTGTACATCACAAAAATAACGACACTTCCTTATCAAATGAACTCTAACAATAGGCATTTTAAGTCTTTTATTATTTATAGGCAGTTATTATTTTACTCTGTCTTGCAAATATGTTCCATCTTCAAAGAGATTCAAATATGTTTCATCTTCAAAGAGATTCATGGAAGGGACTCTTAACACATATTCCAGAATACAAGTTTCTGATTAACTTTCAGATTGTATCACTGAACTGGGTAAGAATTTACAGAACCCTAATGGAGAAACTGACAGCTTCATAAAACTGCTAACAAAAGATCAACAAGAATTAATTACATGGGACTGAAGGAACTGATGAGGATGATTATAATTTTTTTTGTGATTTCTTTTTGTTTGAAATATTGCTGATTTTTAAAAATATTTTGTTTTCCAGATACAAGGAAGCCTTCCCTCTTAAGCTAACTATGACTTAGATCAGTTTGGTAAATTATATCTTTATAAGTAGAATTGAGACATTTATCTTTTTCTCCCTACCTGATTCCTCCAGAATTCAGAAATTCTCCATGAGTATTCTTATTTTCATGGCAATGTAGTTACTTGCATAAGTTCAGTAAGAATCTGTTCTTCTTGAAACGGGACACAGTTGGAAACATTGGTTATATTACCAGGGCTTTGACTGGAATATCATATTTGAGAGAGCATTCATAGACTCAGATATGACCAAACAGCTTTAAGGAACTAAGGTTGACTTTATGGAGCCAATAAAGCCCCTTGAAAAAATAGCCTAGTATCTTGCTTAGGGTTCCCAGCAGTCTTACCAGGTGAGTAAGGAAGGTTACTCCCTAGCAGGTGAAGGAACCTCAAGCTATTTTGGGGACCTCAAGAAGAGAGTAATCCAGCCAAATCTATAGGTATTGCAGGCAAGTCTAGTGGTGAATTCTTGGCTTGGCTTCCTGGCCTCAAGAGGCATTTAAAAGTGCAAAGTGAAATTCCTTTTGAAAAATTCCAGCAAAGCAGATATAAAAGAGTCTATATGATCAATTACTATTCTTGCTGCACTTTTATAAATGACCAGGTCAAGTTTATTGAAACTAAACCTATTTTTGCCAACAAATTAGTCTTAATTTGGCTGTCTTTGGTAAAAATGAGGGTGATTATAGAGAGAAAAATTAAGTTTCAGTGATAAGCTTGTAGATATTAGATACTAATATTGTCTATCGTCTTTGAGGTTCGTTTTCTACACGTAAGCTGTTCTAGATCCTGAATTCTTCTAGTTGCCTCATATCTGGCTACAGCCCTCTCAGCTAACATTTCCAATTTCTCCCATCCTTTTAACTTGAAATCATTGAGAACTAAAACTGCCCTTTTTTCTGAAGTCCTGCAAACTGAAGCTAGATGATGATAAAAACTTTGGAGAAATCATCCCAACACTTCATGTTTAGACAATCTTCTTCATGCCTGTCGCTGTGTGGGCCAGTCAGAAAGTTTACCAGTACACTTGATGACATCATCAGAGACAATCTATAAACCAGGAAAATCTGATGGCCACTGCCTGCCCTCATTCCATCTAAAATGCTTCAAGCTGGACATTTAGAAATCTTCTCAACTGGCTTCCTTCAGAAGTCTGAAAATGGGATTATGGTCAGCTCCAATCACTAACCATTGTTTTTCTTTTGTTTCCATAGAAATGCCTCTAATTAACCTGATTACTTCTACCATAGACCTAACTTGGGGAGCCTCACTACATCAATGTCTCCTGAAATGAGTTTAACTGAACTAATCTATTGTCAGAACTAAGAGACTGATTCAGTAAGATGAAACAATCTACCAATTCAACTTTTAGACTGTGAAACTTCTTGGGGAACTTTCAGTGGCGGGACTGTAGGGGAACAAAATATCCCCTCCGCCCCCAAGATGTGTCTCCTTGGCAGGAAGATTATTTTAGGCTGGTTGTTTTAAGAAACAGAAGACTTGAAAAGTCTTTCTTTTTACCTCCCCCTTAACTGCCTAAAAGAATTTAGATAAAGGGCCTGGTCCAGGAAGGGCATTATCAATAGAGATATCTACAGAGAATATGGGCTCAGTGTGGCAGGGGGACCTTGGCAGGGCCTGGAGATCAAAGTCCTCTCTGTGTCCTATTGTCTCTGCACAGCATAGCAAACATTTGTTCACCAAACATTTGTTTTTCCCATCTTCCTGTAAATCGTTTTCCTTCCCTTAGAAGCCCCAAACCCCGAACCCCTTCTCCTTCTCTCAGATGACATGTAAGTCCCAATTGCCTAACTTGTCCTTGGGCCTTATATTCTTAAGGAGTCCCTGTGCATACATAAATTCGGGTTCTCTCCTGTTAATTTGTCTTGTGTCAATTTAATTATTAGGTCAGCCAGAGGAACCTAGAAGGGTGGAGGGAAAATACTCCTCTTCAACAATAGTGAGTGCCCCCCTTAAATTTTGCACCCTGGCTGCCTTTTTCACTCCTCCCTGGTCCTGGCTCTGATTCTGAGGCAAGTTCCTCACAGTTTCTGAGAGGGTTTCCAGCAGGACTGAGCCCCAGTAGCTCACAGTTAATAACCTACTTATTAACATACCTTTTACTGATTTTTCTCTTTTCCTTGTCACACTTTCTCACTGGTGCATCCTGAGATTGCCTTTCAAACCAGTACCTCCACCCACTTCCTTTTCAGCTCCCACTCCTGAAGGAACTTAAACTAAGGAGGCATTGCTTAGAAATGGTGTTTCCTCTCCCCACCCCCACCCCACATACGATTTATTTAAGCTTATGATCAGCTTATGATATGATTCCATTAGCTGTAGAGGTTTGTCTTCTCTGAGTCAGATCTGGGACTCAGATGTCCTGGTGCTCAGGGTTAGACAGTTACATCCTTCCAAAGACTTCTTTGTACAAGTTCAAACACATACACGCAGGCACTTTTTGTTTGGGGTGATTTGAGGAAAGAGGTGTTGGATGTTGTTGCTCCTGTTTTGTTGTGTTTTGTTTTGTTTTGTTTTTGGTGGAGAGGCATTTGGGGAGGTGTGAGGGAAGATAAAAACCATGGAAGGATAGGAAGGCAAGAATTGGCTGGATAATTTTCTCAGACTTTCCCTTCACTTGGGCCTATGGCTAAGGGCCTGGCTGCGAGCCCCTGTGGGAATGGTGCCAGGGCAAGTAACAGAGTCTGTGTTCAGACAGACTGGGAAGGTTGGAGTACACACAGTCCTGCTTCAGGACAAAGGTGGCCAAAGGCAGCACCCAATGAGCAACACATGCCCTGTGCCCTCCTTTCCCATCTCAGCCCCAGCCCCGGTCCCCAGACCACAGTACTTGTTCTGGCTCGGAGACCAGCCTGCAGAAATGCACAGAACTTGGTGGAGCATCAGGGAAGACCCAGGGCAGGACATGGCAGCTGGACTAACAGAGAGTCTGCATCTCCCATAAGGGGCTGGTGGGCTGCAGCCTGTCTCTGAGCAGGGCAAAGCACAGGACCCTGGGTAGGGAAGCCTTTGGGAGGGGGATAAATTCCTGAATGAGCAGGTAGAGGCACAAGACTGACAAAGTTTAGGAGACTTCAGCCATGTGACCTAGTTTGTACTCACAGGTAGGTGAAACCTGGGCTATTTAGCTAAGTGATGTTTGCTCTAAACTTGCTGGCATCCACGTGATTTAATCAAACTGTCCAGCAAAAAGCCTGAGAGTCAATTATCCTGGGCTCTAGCTCTGTCACTAATAATAATCTTGGGCATGTCACTTGACTTCTCTGTGCTTCAGTTTCCTTCATCTTATAATGACCTAGTTGGGCAAGATGAATGCTTAGGTTCTTTTTGAATATTAAGATAACCAGAGTTCTTTCTCCAGAAATTGCTGTTGGACACATGGAGTCCTAGAGAATGTCCCACCATGTGGTTCCTGCCTTGGAGTTCAGAAGTGGCCTGTGGGCTTGGGATCCTCTTTCTCTTACAGTGCTCTTGGGTAAAATGTCAGGTTATGGCCAGACACAGTGGAATTGAAAAGGAGTGTCAGCTGCAGCTTCTGTGAATGTCTACTTTGGAACTTTATCTTAAATGTTTGAGAGACAACTCTTTTTTTTTTAATCTAATTTAATTTATTTTTTTATACAGCAGGTTCTTATTAGTCATCAGTTTTATACACATCAGTGTATACATGTCAATCGCAATCACCCAATTCATCACACTACCACACCCACCCCGCCGCCGCTTTCCCCCCTTGGTGTCCATACGTTTGTTCTCTACGTCTGTGGAGAGACAACTCTTAAATTGATGTTTTATTGTCCTTGAGACACCATACCTTTGTTGAGTTCATTGTAAATCATAAATTTGAGCATGAAACATAGGTTGCCAAACTGGCAACTAACTGTACCCATTTGTGTTTAGTTTGGAAAACTTGAAAATGCCATTATTGATACTATGTATAAAATAGATAACTAATGAGAACCTACTGTGTAGCACAGGGAACTCTACTCAGTGCTCTGTGGTAACCTAAATGGGAAGGAAATCCAAAAAAGGGGGATATTGCTGATTCACTTTGCTGTACAGTAGAAACTAACATAATATTGTAAAGCAGCTATACTCCAACAAAAATAAATAAATAGATAGATAGATAGATAGGTAAATAAATAGAAAATGCCTCTTGCAGCTGTCTGCTTATTCCCTGTCCAGCCTCTGATTGATTTCTGCTCCATGCTTATGTGACGCCTTTTTATTATGTTTACTCCACACAGAGTTGGCCGATTGTTGTTTCAGAAAGTTAAATGGCGTGCCTCCAGTGGAGGTGTGACGTCATGGTGTCCCTGCTTCCGAGAGCAGAAAGTCTACCTCCACAGTGCCATAATCTGGGGGCCCTAGGCTGAGACTTCTCCAAGTGAACTGCCTCGCCCGGCCCAGGTTGTGATCTGGTGGCACGGCTGGACTGACTGTGAACTGTCCATTTATTTCTGATTGGCAGCCAGGCTGGACAGTGATCAAACAGGACCATTCTGACAATACAACATGCTGCTCTGTTTCAGAAGTATTTTTAAGGAAGGATGTTGTCCTGGGGGTGCCCAGCAGGGTTGTTGAAAGCAAACAGAAATCACACGTGGTCTAATCAGAGGGTCAGTGAGTGGGACAGTATACTTTTAAAAGTATACTACTAATTTCTGAGTATGCCAATACAATCTAATAACAATACTCTCTAATATTTATTGAATGCTGCGTATCAGCTATGTTCTGAGTATTTCTACATATATTAACTCACTGATCCTTACCACAAACCGGGGCAGGTCCTATTGTTATCCTCACTCTATAAATGACAAAACCAAGGCACAGAGATGTTAAATGACCACACAGCTACTGAAGAGTCAAGACCTGAATTTGAAACCAGACCATTTAGTTTCAGTGTTCACACTTAATTGCTCTACTTTTTTAAGAGTAAGGATGTTTTCATCTATGTGGCAAATATAGAAAGGAATGTTGTTAATTATATTTCAGGCCAAATTAGAAGTGGAGGAGACATAAGGAACAAAACATGTTTTTTCTTTTTTTGTATTTATATGAGATGATGGCAGTAAACTAAACTTATTGTGATAATCATTTCACAATACATGTAAGTCAAGTCTCTATGTTGTACACCTTAAACTTAGTGCTATATGTCAATTATATTTCAATAAGACTGAAAGAAAAAAGAAAAAAAAATAAGAGCAAGAGAGGCCACAGTGAATCCAAGCCCTCTGATATGGCTTCTCAGCCCTCATGGGCTAGCCTTGGCCAGCCTCTGCACCTTGTATGCTGCCACCCCAACTGGGTGACTTTCCTGGGCCCCAGCCACAGTAGGAGACTTTGCACCTATCTTGGTTTGTTCAACTCCTTGTGCTTTTATGCTTTTACGCACCCTTCCTGGAAAGCTCTTCTTCCAAATCTGGAGAAATCTTCAGCGTTTTAGACTCGACTCAAATGTTAACTCCTCCATGAAACTTTCTCAGACTTTTCATGCTGGGTTTTTGCTTGTTTGTGCTTTCTCAACACCTGGCTTATCCCTTCACCATAGCTTGTTAAAAAACAAAAATTCAACCAAGTAAATGTGAAAATCTAATTGGCTTTATTGGGCAATTCATGAGTGGGGCAACATCCTATCTAGCAAGTAGATGGATGCTCTGAGGGGTTGTACAAAATGGAAGGTTTCTATAAGAAGAAGGGTGGGATGAGGGAGCTATTAGCAAAAGAAAAGAAAGAATTGTTTTTAGGCCAGGACATCTTTTTGGGGGTGGGAGGGAACAGCAAGTGTTTTATCACGCAGACTGATTCTCCTTCCTCTTGGGTGTGGAGAGGGCCGAAGTGGTAGATTACTTCATTGGTGCTGAATAGAAAATTCCAGACCAGTTGATTGATTACATTTCTGGTGTAAGTTGAAACTGCAATTACGTTAGGTATGAAATCTAGTTTTGGTATCATGGGCTTTAGCACAAGGGATGCCATTTTGGGCCTGAGTTTTTTGTTTTAATTTTTTCATTAACAGCTTGCTTCAGGTAATATTGAAACTGTTTTCTCTCTCCTCACTAAGCTGTGAGCTCCTTCAAAGCGTGGTAGCATCTAGCAGAGTGTGTGCTTCATAAATGTTTCTTGAAATATTATTGAAACTGTTTTCTCTCTCCTCACTAAGCTGTGAGCTCCTTCAAAGCATGGTAGCATCTAGCAGAGTGTGTGCTTCATAAATGCTTCTTGAAAAAACTGCGTAAAGCAAGTATTCCTGTAAACAGATAGAGAGGGGATCCCTGGAGAAAGAGAATCAGACATGGCTTTCTTTACATAAGAGAAGCCATTTTTGGCCTAAGCTATTTTGTGATCTAAGCCTGGCCACAGTGCTTGCCCTTGAACAGGTCTCAGTAATGAATGATAGTAAGGGAAGTGAGGGAAAGCAGGGACAAAGGAAAAACAGTAAAGGAACCAGAGTTCAGCAGTAAGACAGAGTCCTAGTTCCTCCTCAAGGTATATACATCATAATCTGATACAGATCTTTGAGTTCTGCAGGAACTAAGGTGCCCACGGAGGTGGAGAATGGTAACTACATGCTGAGATCCGAGACTGGTCAGAACCTAAGGAATAATGATGTTGACCTTTTCTGACCCTCCTGACTTCAGTCAACTAAAGCTTGGACTCTGTCAACCTTTGCCCCAATTCTATGCTGAATTCTCCTCTGCTCCAGCCCCTTCATGAATGTGCATGTACCCTTAGTTTAAAACTTAGCCAGTTTTGCTATTCAGAGACATACTGCTTTGGGAAAGATCCCTGGTGTTCTCCTTACTTGCTGCAAGTAATAAATCCATCCTTCTCCCTATCTTTGGCTTGACACCCACCAAGAGGTGAACCCACTTTTTGGGTAACATTCCCATCATTAGGTAATAATGGGCACTCAGAGGTTCTGTCTTCAGGCTTATGTAAAGAACTTTATTTTGGGTTCTAATTATCCTGATAATTTTTCAGTCCTTTCACTTATTTTGCCTTGTTTGCATAAATTGTTGACTTTATAAACACTTGACTCTTTGATAATGAGAGTATACTAACATATGAATTAAGCAACCACTCTGATGATGGTGATGATGATAAAGTATATATATATATACATGTGTTTATATGTATATATATATATACACACAAGTAACACCCTTATTTTCAGGGCCATCCGTGACACCCTCCCTTTTCATTCTACCAGGTAGGCAGGTATTCAGGTAGAAACTGTTGGAAGATATGTTGTTCCTATCCTGGACATGACAGGAGTTTGGAATTTTTGACAACTAATGAGAATTGGAGGTTCTAAAACAGAGTCTTTCAAAGTGGGATTTGTTTGAGAATAATTTATAAAATATAGAGAAATCACTACTTGATTTTACTAAAGAGTGAAAATCACAACTGATTATAATTTCTGCCTTTGCTGAAAGTATAGCTCTGCTTCTTCCCTAAATGGTCGCTGACCTGGTCAAGGACGCCTGGATCCTTGTGGCTCAGGTCCCTCAACTTCTTTTATCTTTCCTCCTCCTTCGTCATAGAGCTTACCATCTCCTGCTGCAACGCTTTCATATTCGGTCATTTGTTTTGCTGCAGATCCTTCCAGACTCCTTCCTTTTCCACTCATAGTTTTTCTTTACTATGTTCTTTTCCCTTGTTCAGTTTACTCTCTTGCATATTAATTTTTTTCCCTTCTGTGGTTTGTTTCCTTGATTCTCCCCAACACTGGACCCCCAGCATTGGAGCCCTCTTCCTCTATGGTTATCCTTCAGATCACCTTTAAGGCCATTTCTGCTTAGCTCAGTGTAATCCTATTTACCCACTAAAACTGTTCTTTGGGGTGTGCGGCATCTAAATCAGGACTTCTAGTAATTAACTCTTGATTTTTAGAAAGGTCATTTTCTTGCTCTCTGGGCTTGGGTGAGAAGGGGAAGAGATGGAATTTTTAGCAAAGTTTCACGAGGGAGAGCCTCTCTCTACACTCACTTCTATCCTTCCCCAATCAGAACAATCTCCTTAGCCATGAAATATCTTGGCCGTTTTATTTTAACTCTCAGCAGAACATTTTACATAATGTTTTGATGTGGTTGTAGAAAACTGATTCCTGCTGATAGAGAAACACTTTGAAAAAAAGTTTTAATTTTCAAACAATGAGTGTAAGCTGGCTGCTCTTAACCTTACCCCACTTCTGAGACTCTCCCCATGGGCTGGGGTGAAGGCGACTGGTAAAAATAAAATTGAATGTTTACTAATGTATGCAAGTGTTTGAAGAAATTTTTTTGCACATTTCTATAATCTTGAAATGGAGAAGGAATCTGTAAACATCAAAGCCAGAAACCCTAAAGGAAAAGACTTATAGATTTAACAAAGTAAAAAAAAATGATGGCAATCTGGGGAAAATATTTGCAACATATGTAACATTTGAGGAGTTAAGACTCTTGGTTTACAAGAGTTTAACAAAGAAAAAGCTGAACACTTGGATTAAAAAGGTCAATAGACTTATGAAAAGATGTTCAATCTTATTAGTAATCAAAGAAAACATAAATCAAAACAATAGTAAGTTAGATTGGACATAATTTTAACACTGATAAGAATATTGATAGAAAGATGAAAAAACTAGACATATTCATACCAATATACACCTATTAGAAAGGCTAAAGTAATGCTGACAATACCTAGTGCTGACAAAGATGTGCAGCAGTTGGAATCCTCATACACTGATGGTGAGAATGCAGAATAGAACAGCCACCATGGAAAACAATTTGGAAGTTTCCTGTAAAGTTAAACATACACCTACCGTATGACCTAGTACTCTCACTCCTGGTTATTTATGCTAGAGAAATGAAAACTTATATTCAAACAAAAAAACTGTATAGCAGTTTTATCCACAACTGCCAAAACCTGGGAAGCAATGTCCTTCAGTGGCTGAATGAATGAGCAAACTGTGGTATATCCATGTAATGAAATACTACTTAGCAATAAACCACCACCACCCCCAGAACAATGAATGGAATCATCTTTGGATGAATCTTCAAAGCATTACGCTGAGTGAAAGAAGCCAGTCTCAAGATGTTTTAGATGATTCCATCTGTATGACATTCTTGAAAAGACAAAAAATTGTAGGGAGAGAGACTAGATCAGTGGTGCCAAGGGTTTAGATGTAGGGGAGGGGAGTGTGCCTATAAAGAAACAGGACAAGGGAGTTTTTGGGGAGATGAAACATTTTTGTGTCCTGATTATGGTGGTGGTAACACAAATCTGTATACGTGTTAAGATTTGTAGAACTGTGTACCAAAAGAAAGAAATGTAAATGTTACTCTATGATAATTGAAAAAAAAAAATGTAGGCATTCTCACACCCTGTTCATGAGAGTGCATTGTGCCAACTTTATGGAGGATAATTTAGCTATATATATCAAAATATAAAATATGTATATTCTATTACTTAGCAATCTCACTTTTGCTGAAATATTCTAAGGAAAAGTGCAGCCATGAACATTCTTGTACTATCTTTGCACACAGGCATTTTTTATGACTGCAAAAAAGAGATACAAACTATAAGTCTATCTCTGGGGATTTGATTTCAAGTTATAATAATACATACGGTGGACTATCACACATTTAAAATGGTATAATCTATACTTGTTTACATGGGAAAACGTCTATAACATATCATGTAGTGAAAATAATTTACAAATTATTAGTGATATGCAAATATGTGTATTTATGTAAAGTATGTTTATGCAAATATGTAAAAACGTAAAAATAGTTTACAAATAATGTGTATGGCATGAACTTATTTTTTATTATTTTATTTTTTTGCGGTACGCGGGCCTCTCACTGTTGTGGCCTCTCCCGTTGCGGAGCACAGGCTCTGGACGCGCAGGCCCAGTGGCCATGGCTCACGGGTCCAGCCGCGCTGCGGCATGCGGGATCTTCCCGGACCGGGGCACGAACCCGCGTCCCCTGCATCGGCAGGCGGACTCCCAACCACTGTACCACCAGGGAAGCCCTGAACTTGTTTTTTAAAATGAGAAGTATATGTCCAAATTTATTCACTGAAAAAAAATCTGGAAGAATGTGCACCAGACACATTGACAGAAGTCATCTCTGGGTAGTGGGCTTATAGTGATTCTCACTTTCCTCTTTGTACCTTTTTCATAGTCTTTTTACCTTTATACTTTTGTTATAGTCTGAACGTTTGACTAGGAGCATGTATTACCTATGCATTTTTAACATTTATTTTGATTTTTACAAAAACCCATGTAAAGTTTGAAGGTTTTTAGACCATGATAAAAATTTCCCAAGTCAAAACAGATGTATTCAAACATTATGTACTCTACAAAAATATCCTGCCCAAATCTACTATAAAAGAGAGCATTTAGCTGTTTATTGCTAGGACTGCAGACACCAGCAATATTATTTCCACTGTTGAACTTTTCACCCGCCAATATGTGTGGGCTACTAACACACTTCCTCATTTTGGGGGATTTGTCTTTGATATTTAAAATGTAATTCTTGGACTCAAGGAACATAACTTCAAGGTATTTATATGGTTAAAAATCAAATAATGCACCTTGTTTAGTATAAAGTATGATCCTATGCATATGGTGATTGGGAGGATAAAATGGAAAGGTTATCTATTACTAAATTTAGAAATTATGTCCTGATTGATGGTTGATTTAAATATAACTTCTTGTCAAGCATCTGTTTTTAGAATCAAATTACTATGACTCTACAGTTTCCTTGAAGTCTCAGAGTCTCAAATTTCTGTTTGCCTTTGTATGGTTTTAAGAAAATGAAGAGTGTGAAACTGCAAATTTAGTTTTCATTGTATCATATTTTATATGACACACTGGTCATTTCATAGAAATATAAGGTGGCAAACACATTGTCTGCAGAAGAAATCATTGTCATTATCTCACTGAATCCCAAGTCATTGAAAACCATCTCCCACACTCTGAGGATTCATTTGAGAATGCTTTTGTCTCCCCAGCTGCCCACATGTTTTCCTGATCCACCTCTTCTCCAACTTTGCCTTATTGACCACCCCCAGTGGAATGCTGACTGTTTTTCATCTTGCTTCCTTTGTTTATCTCTAGGGTTTAATTCAATAAACAAAGTGGCTTGGATCAAACTTTGGGCTCTTATGGGTTTGGATGTGTTCTTTGGTCTCAGTTTTAGTTACCAGAAGGGAGTGTTGCTTCTGACCTCTTTGACTCTTCCCTGCTGATTTTACTAGGCCTTTGATACTAGTAAAGGGTGAGATTTTTGAGGAAGTGGTCTTGCTTTTGTTAGAGGTGGTAATGCCTTTTGTTGCTTTGTGAATCAAGTTGCATTCAGTTACAATCACAAAGATGTGCCTTAAAAAAATCAAATTCAAACTAGCAGAAGTAGAAACCCAGGGTTTTGATCTTGGAGGAACAATATGACTCTTATTATTGATGCAAAAATAGCAAATAAGAACCCTCATCTAGGTTCGATTTCGCAAGATTTAGGTAATTCATTGCCTACTACACTCACACTCTCAGCCACTTCTCCCAACACATTCTCAGGATGTATAATGGACTAGTGTGTCCACTCCCCCACACTCCTCCAAAAACTTCCAGGCCAAGGGCCCACAAACTCAGAAGCCTTTACAGGCTGAGCAAGTGGAACAGAAGAGTAAATCAGGCTGTTTAAGAAAAACGGATTAGTGGGGACTTGGCCAAGGTAGAGACAGCATGTTCCACCTAGAGAGAGCCTCGTTCCAGCATCGGCCAATTGTTGCTCTGTGGGAATGGGCCTTGGGTGGTCAGAGCTTCCACCCTTCCAATAGAAGCAAGAAATAAAGATTTTTATTGTGACATTTCCAATCTCATCAACTATTTCCAATGAAATACCAACACACTTTAGCCCAAACCACGTGTCAGAGAGCTGGATGTGGCTATGGGCCGCCAGTGTGCAACTTCTGATTAAAAACTAAACTGCAGGGGCTTCCCTGGTGGCGCAATGGTTGAGAGTCCGCCTGCCGATGCAGGGGACACGGGTTCGTGCCCCGGTCTGGGAGGATCCCACATGCTGCGGAGCGGCTGGGCCCGTGAGCCATGGCCGCTGAGCCTGCGTGTCCCGAGCCTGTGCTCCGCAATGGGAGAGGCCACAACAGTGAGAGGCCCGCGTACCGCAAAAAAACAAAAACAAAAAACTGAAGTGCATAAATTTTGGGAGTCCAAAAGCAGGGTGCTGATGGAGGCTGTTCCGGGGTCAGGACCAGCATGGACACAATCCCAGCAGTGAACAAGGGTATGTGGGACTTTGAGGCACCAATCAGTGGTACTTCAGTGGTACTGCTGTGTGCTAGTGACAGGGCAATTGGCTGCTGAAAATTAGAGGCTGACTGGCTTCTCTAGATCTCTGTGGAAGCCCCCAGGGCTTTTAGGCAGTTCAGGGGGAGGGAGGGGAGGAAGGAAATCTCAAGAAAGAGATATTGGATTTCCTGCTAATAGGTAGGCAAGTGGGGATTTGAGTAATTAAATAAAAGATGAAAAAGAGATATGACCGTATTTGAACTCTAGGCTGGCAAAGTAGTTTATACTGGTTAATCTAATTGAAAATATCAATTTAAAAATCCACAGATTGGAATTTTTGAAAAAAGTCATATTTATTAAGTTATTATTGGACATTGAGGAAAGGTTATATTGTTGTTTGGAATAATAGTATAGTAACATAATAAATGGCGTTAATGATAACAACAGCAGTCTTTTATTTATTAATTTATTTTGGCCACACCTCGGGGCATGCGGGATTGGACCCGTGCCCCCTGCAGTGGAAGCACGGAGTCCTAACCACTGGACCGCCAGGGCATTCCCAACAACAGCTGTCTTCTTTTTTTTTTTTTTTTTTTTACAGTACGCGGGCCTGTCACTGCTGTGGCCTCTCCCGTTGTGGAGCACAGGCTCCGGACGCGCAGGCCCAGCAGCCATGGCTCACGGGCCCAGCCGCTCCGCGGCATGTGGGATCTTCCCAGACCGGGGCACAAACCCGTGTCCCCTGCATCGGCAGGCGGACTCTCAACCACTGCGCCACCAGGGAAGCCCCAACAGCTGTCTTTTATTGAGCACTTACCACATGCCAGGCACAGTACGAGCACTTCACATGTACTAGCTCATTTAATACCCATAGATACCCTATAAGGTAGTTTCTACTATTACTTCCATTTGATAGATGAGTAAGCTGAGGCACAGAGGGGTGAAGTAACATGCCCAAGGACACACAGACATGTTGTACAAATAAGGAGTTTTCACTTAGCAATGGCCTCCTAGGATTGGTTTTAAATCCTCTCACTTTTTAAAAAAATTTATAAACCTACTCACCAAAAAGTTCTAGCTGTCTTAACAATTTCATCTCTCCATATTCTCTTCTGTTCTTTGTTACTGTGTATGCATTCTTCTAAAATATGTCAGGTTTTACTGTTTCCATGTGGTGATTTATGGTTTGCCTTTCTGCAGTTGTGAACTATCCCCTCTCACTACTAATCTACAAACTCTCTTCTTAATGCCATTTTTCTTAGGTAAAAAGTACCATATGCTTATCCTAGAAATTTTGTAAAATACAGACATGTATGAAAAAATTAATCCTAATCCCACCATCCACAGAAAATAGCTGTTAACTTTTAGGTGGCATTCTTTCCATTCTTTTCTATACACATATAGCCAATGAAAAAGACTACAAATACACTGCTAACTATTTTTACGGAATATAAATCATATATACACATAGCTATAGCTTTGCTTTTTTCAGTTAACATTTATCATGAGTTGTTTCCCATATCACTACCTTTGACAACATTATTTTTATTTTTGATGACTACACATAGAATTCAATCATATGAGTCTACCAGAATTTATCTTAGAATCTTAGATGATTAATAACCATTAACCATTAGATGATTTACTATTTTAAAAATGTTCACTCCTGGAGATAACATAGTACAAACATTTTGAATATAAGCCTTTGACCATATTTTTGGATATTTCCTTAGGGTAGATTCCTCCAAGTAAAATTAGTGGGTCAATAGCTCTTAACACATGTTGCTACGTTGCCTGTCAGAATGTTGGGGCCATTCACACGCCACTAACGCCCTCAGTTTTTGTTTTTTTTTTTGCGGTATGCGGGCCTCTCACTGTTGTGGCCTCTCCCGTTGCGGAGCACAGGCTCCGGACGCGCAGGCCCAGCGGCCATGGCTCACGGGCCCAGCCGCTCCGCGGCACGCGGGATCCTCCCGGACCGGGGCACGAACCCGTGTCCCCTGCATCGGCAGGCGGACTCTCAACCACTGCGCCACCAGGGAAGCCCCACCCTCAGTTTTTATGATCTTCACTTTTACATCACTCTCCGTTTTCCTTAACCTCTCAGTTTATTTCCTTATATGTCAGGACTGGGCCCTCCATTGAGCTGTCTTTTCTCATTCTAGTAGTGTGTTGAGGGCCTCCCATCCCCAGCAGTAAGCAGCCAGATGTGGGGACTTCCTGCTGAGCTTTGTTGGGTAACGGAGCCAATCCAGAGGAACCAGCTTTAGGGTCAGCTAAACTGACCTGTGGGAAGCCCCAGGCCTCTGGGAATGGAGCCCATCCCCACTAATTTACATACCGTGGATGTTTCTTCACGGGTAGGTTTCCAGGACAAGTAACCAAGCTAAGAAATTGCTCAGATTTCACTGGACAGCATTAGTCACTGGAAGCATGGCAATGAAGAAGGGAAATGAAGGCCTGCTTCCATGGCCTGGTCACAGCACAACAGCTAGACAGTGTTGTCTTTGAGGGGGCACAAACATTCGTTCTAGAAGCTATGAAGGGCACTGGTGCAGGGACGAGTCAAACCAACACCAGAACACCAAGGGGACAACAACAAAGGGAAGACCATGCACTACAGAAGGAATCATCTCCAAAATGCTGAAGAGGAAAAAGAGAGGCTTGCCTCTCTAGCGGCCCCAAAGAAAAGGGAAATCTGGAACATTTCCTAGGCTTTCTTTGTTTTTTAATGACTTATCCTCTTATTAATATGTCAGAAAGAAGGAAAGCTCCTGGCTAAGAAATAACAGTCCCTCATCCCAGAAATCACAGCCAGGAATATGGATTCTTAACAAGTGTCAAAAAAGCACTCTGAGTAAGGAGAGAAAAATGCAGATACATCACTTCTGTTATAATAAATGCTTGATTTCTTTTAATCCCGAGTCCAATTATTTTCTTTTCAAACGTAAGGGTACTGTCTGCCCTATTAATTAAGGGTATTTGCCTATTAATTTGAGTACTTAAAAAATATCTGCCTATAATATTTCTCTCTCTCTCTCTCTCATCTACCCTCTACCCCATTTCTTTTTATCTAATGAACTCTAATCCTCTCTCTTCTCTGTCCCTCCTGCTTCTTGAATAATAGCACAGCAGAGTTAGTCATTTAATCCCATCCCTCTCCTTCAATAATCTTACACAGGAGGACAGGGGTGGAGATGAGAAGGATTTCCAAGTAGGGAAACTACATGAGCAGAGACACAGAAAGTTTGTGGAAGGGGGAGTGGGTAGATAGGGATGGGGGGATGGAGGAGGCTTCAAAGGCCTTTTGTGTCATGTTTGCAAAGATCTTTGTAGGTTTTCTTAACGGACTTTGAGGGATTATTTCTTTGGAAGCAATGGAGAACCATAGGAAGTTTTGAAGGGGAGAAAGATATGATTAGATGCTTTTTATTTTTGTGTTGGCTTGCTTAGCTTTTTTCCCTTCAAGCAAAAATCACTCCATTGTGGTAGGAAAGATAAATAGGAAGAGGAAGAAACTAAAGACAGGAATAGCAATTTGGAGGTTTCCCAGTCCTTTGGCTTGGATTTAGACAAGTGGGGATGGAGAGTAAGGGACAGATTTAAGAGATATTTAGGAGAGTCAATTGGCCTGACTTGGGTGCTTTTTAGGATGAGAAGAGAAAGATGAGGTCAGAGAGATGAAAAGTCAAACAAGTATGACTCTGATTTCCCACAATGTGTGGATGAGGATGTCATTAAATGAAATTAAATCATAAGATGCATATGGAGGGCAGAGATTTAAAGGGAAGATTAAAAAAATAAGTATGGGGTTCAGTTGCAGAATGTCCTATTCAGTGTTGTGGTGGTAAATGTTAAAATTGGCTTTCCAAAAGAAGAGAAAGAAAGAGAGAGAGAAAGAAGAGAGAAGAAAGAGAAAGAGAGAAAGAAAAGAAAGGAAGAAAGAAAGAAAGGAAGGAAGAAAGACAGAAAGGAAGGAAGGAAGAAAGGAAGAAAGAAAGAAAGAATAAAATAAAAGGAAGAAAAGAAAGCCCTGACTGTATCAGATTTCAATGGTGTTAATATTCCAAACCATGGGCTGATTTTAAGCTCACCCTGTGGAAGTCACTTAGTGCAGAATCGGGAAGAGATATACATACACAGTCAGCAGTTCTGAGCTGCAGCGAGCACACCACTGGTCCCACTGGATGCCCCACCATGTATGGGGGGCGTACCATCCCGGAGCCCAGCAAGGAGATGACAACTGGCAACACAGGGTTTACGTGAAGCCAAGGGGAGTGGATCATGTAAAAGTAAAAAGAGAAAACCAGTATTAGGAGACATTATACAAGGACAGAGGAGTCAGGAAAAGAGTCGTTAAGGAGGCAGGAGGGTCAGAAGAGAACCAGATTCAGGAAATAAAAGAGATGAACTTGTTTCAGGAAGGAAGGTGTGGTGGGTAGTGTCAAATATCAGAGATCAGGTAGCCCAGGGACTTAAAGGAGGTCATCAGCGTTACCCATTCAGCAGTCTTTCTGCACTTGAGGTATTTTTCTGTTTTTCTACATGAAAATATTTTATAATGATAAGAAAGAAAGCACATATACCCCTCTCTCTCTCTTCTTAAGGAGGTCATTAATGAATCTGGAGAGTGGTGGGGGCCAGAGTTTGCCTGAAATGGGCTGGAGAACAAATAAAAGGGAGGGATAACAGATGAAATCTTTTCAGCAGTTTGGCTGTTAAAGGCAGGAGAGCTTGAAGGGAGGCAGGTTGGATGGCTGGCTTTTAAAAAGAATTATAGCTCATTGATCAACTAGTAATTCAGGGGAATATGTCTGTCTATAATCCAGACTAACTTGCTGATCCCAATGAGAAGCAGAACAAACATCCTACTCAAATCCAGAAGCAGTAATATTTTTGAATGTTGCTACATGTCAATAGGAGTCACATTAATAAAGAAGGGGATTGCATTGGTCCAATTATATTGAATTTGTAGGTACTGAAAGCCTATGCAATACATGGTTTACTCCACAAATAATGGTGATTCCTTGTATGTTTTGTTTGTTTGTTTGAATATCTATAGCTTGAGAATTTGTTTCTAACCATGAATTGGAATTAAACTGACTCAAATATGAACTGTAGGTCCTTTTATTCCACTTTACATGAAAGAAGGATTACCTATTTTTTTTCTTTAATTTCGAGGTACCTGTCATTCTCCAGAAATTCTCAAAAAGTCCAGCTATTAGGTCTTAATTGTAACAAATTCCGCTTGAGAAGTTATTTTTAGAATATTTTGTTTTATTCTTCACTGACTTCCTGTAATACTCTATTTTTTTTCAGAGTTTCCAGGAATCAAACAGTATGCTATACACATGTGTGGTGAAAATCATTTATATTTAAATAATGTGTGCATGTACATTTATGTAGACAAGTTAACAGTTATTATATATCAAAGCAATTTCCAAGCAAAACCTTTTAGGTAATCCCTAATTTAAAAGTCTCAACAGAATGAAAATCTGTAGCTTCATGACCTCTAGCAGGGTCTCCAAGGCCACAGCTGCCTGAATTCTGTAGTTAAAAGATTCCAGGGTCATCTCAGAATAGAACTTCAAGACACCCAGGCTACATTGACAGAATCAGCTTCTCCAGAGCCACAGCAACAAAGAAGGCCATTCCACTTGTTTGGAAAGGGTCAGCTAGGGTGGGGACCTAGAGTGTTGGTGTTGGTGTTGGTGTTAGCAGGAATTGAAGGACTTGGAGGAAAGCTCGCTGAAGCATACTCTGGAACAAATCGACCTGTGACATTCAAGGGAGAGAATTCATGCTTTTACACTTTCTCAAGGGACACATTCTCTTAACCTCTAACTTTTGGAATTCAGTATTTTTGTCATGTGAGCCTGTCGTACTTGCAAAGTTGTGGGCTTGGTGTCAGCAGACTTAGGTCCTTGTGTCCCTTGGTCAAATCACTTAGACTTTTTGGGGATTTGGGCTCTTTTACTGGTAGAAATCAACACGACTAATAAGCATATTTCAAACATTATGGTGTGTTCATGTATTCATTGCAGAGGTGAGCAGATTCTTGATACCATAGGTTGTTCTTAGTTAAAAATGATCACATTTGGCGTTGGGGCCATAGACCTGTGTATTCAGAATCAATGGCTGTCCTCTCTGGGGCTTTCATCTCCTTCTTGGCCTCATCTCCTTTCTCCAACAGTCTATCTTTGTCTCATTTGTACAGAACTTACTGTCACCCATTCCCCAAGAGAACAATCTGAGGGATTACTTTAGTAGGGGGTGCTCTTGAGAACTATAGCCTTCAGTTCCAGAAAGAATGCTTTTGGTGGTGGGATTTCAAGCACTGTGATAGGTGGATGGTGGGGTGGGTGGGCAGGGAGTGGAGAGTCAGATAGACATAAGCACTTCCATAAGTCACACTTGGAATGGTAACACCTCCTCCAGGAGCTTTCCTTTATATCCAGACGGTCAGAACGATTACTTTGAGCTCTTGGCTAGACCTGGAGTTTTAAAATTTTGGCATGGGACAATCTTTATAGGCCATTTTCTGGTACCAGAAAATGACATCAATAGTCAGCTACCAACACCCTCTTTGTTTACAGTGCCATTCTTCCCAGGAGCTCAAGTGAACAAAATGCACTTTCAGAAAACCCCTGTGAGGCAGGGAGAGCATATATATTCTGTTTTATGGACAAAGAAATGGAGGCAGAAAGTTGTGGATCATGTGGTTCAGTCAAATTTGACCCCAGAACCCATTCTCTTGACCAGGGTTGTCCTTTGACCCAGGCAAGAGGGACTCCTCTCGTGGGCCCTGGGCTGCAGAAGGCTTGGCTGTGGCCCGCCTCAAGCCTCATCCCTTCCTAAGCGTGAAGAGTCCACAGGACCTAGGGGCCAGGCCACCACAGTTATGGGTTGCCGGGACCCCAGAATTCCTTGCAGTAAGGCCCCTAAGTGCACTTCCAGGGCTTGCATGGGCCCCCTCCCTGGATCCGTCCTGAGTGTTGACAGAACCACTGACATGTGGACCTGGGTTCAAATCATAGCCTGGACTGTAGCATGGAGGGGCTTGTGCAGCTAGGGGCCCACGTGCACACCTGGAGGTTCTTCTGGAATATGATGGAGCTGGGGGTGGGAAGAGAAGTTGGCTGGGGGCCAGCTCTCCCACTCCACTACTTTCTTGACAAAACTTAAGTCAAAGGGTGAGGAGTCTGAATGTGAATCCTCCCTTCCAGTTTGCTCCAAAGGTATCTTTGTCAGGTAGGAGAAACTTGTTTTACAGTTGGTTGGCTTGATTTATGAGTTAAATATTTGGACTTGAAGTATGTGGGCCTCCATTTGTACTCTTGCTTCTGTTCCTCAAATGTTATGGGCCGTCTTGCTCCTGATTGTCAAAGCCAAAGCCAGAGGAAGAAGGTGGAGAACTGGAATGGTTATGTAATTTTACAAGACTGCGATTCTCTAGCTGCACTTTGCGAATCTGTAGAAACCTAAATACAAGCCATGTGTATCTATCACTGGGACGCTGACCAATATGATGAAAATAAAAAGGGGGCTGGTCCACATTGCTCGGTTTTTTGTGGCCTTTCTCCTCCACCCAGTTTGCTAAGAGAAGGAGCAAGACGCTTTTCAGGGGTCCTCCCGGGGATCTGGGAGGCCCAGGCTGGGAACCCCAAAGGCAGTAAGTCGCCTCTTGAATTCCAAAGTCAGGGTTTGTCGTGGAAAACAACACCAGCCAAGTCCAGAGGATTATCCACCCTCTCCCACACCCTGGGCACTTGAAAGGAAAAAAAGACTAAAGGGTTGGCATCCCGAGGGGTTGCAGCCTCGCGGTCTCTTCCCCTTCCTCCTCCTCCCTCCGCCCCCCTAAGTCCCTCTGACTGAGTAAATGAACAAAGGAAACAAAAATTGCTGAAAGCAAGAGTTTAGAGGAAGCGATGTCCACTCGTGCTGTTCGCTGCCCTGAACCTGGATAAGAGTCTCTGTTAGGCGCAGCCCCAAGCCCTGCGTTTGCCGCTGGTCCTGTGCTGGCCGTCCCGGCAGGGGCGAGGGGCGCGGACCCCCACCAGCACCCTCCGCCCGCAACCCCGCGCGCTGCAGGACGTCGCCCGTTTAAGGGGCGGGGCGCGGCTCCACGTGCTTTCTGCTGAGTGACTGAACTACATAAACAGAGGCCGGGAAAGGGGGCGGGGAAGGAGGGAGAGAACAGGCTTTGACCGATAGTAACCCCTGCGCTCAGCGCAGCGGAATCTATAAAAGGAACTAGTCGCGGCAAAACCCCGGTAATTCTGAGGAAGAGTGAGTGCGGCCGGGGCCGGAGGAGCGGCGCCGACACCTCTCTCCGCGGGCGCAGGTGGGCAGAACAGGGGGCGCCGCGTGACCAGCGCCGCCACAGCCCATTTCTCGCGGCGCTTTGCTCCCTTTCCCCCACTTCTTTCCCAGAAGGGTTTTTCAAGGGGTGGGGGAAAGAGCCGGAAACAAAAAGTGGAAAACAGGTAAGAGGCTCTCCAGAAACTTGGGCTGGGGTTATTGTTTTGTTTCAGGGCCGAGGAGACTTTGAGAAGCGCTGTGTTTCGGGGACTTTAGTCCGAACCCCCCCACGTCCCCACCTCCTGCAGCGCAAATGGGGGGGCGTAAAGGGGGGGGACGTCCTAGGACGAGCTCTGGCGACCTAAAGACGCGGCGCCGCTGTGCTCAGGGTTCGCCCGGCGGTGGAGCCCGGGGAGCATCTTTGGGCGCGGAGACCCGAGCGCAGTACCTGGGGCGCAGTGGAATCGGGGGCTCCTGGTGGTGCTGGGGGCGCTGCAGCCGGAGTGGGGAGAGTGGCAGGTCTGGCACTGAGCTCTTCTCTTTGTTTGGAAGCGCCTGAGCCGGCTGGAATCCTCTCTGGCTGCGGGTCGGCCGGCGCCCACCCGGACAAATGCTAGTCCTCAGTCTCCACTCCGTTCTTGCTAGTTGGACTCTGGTCTGAGGATCGGTCCCCTGCGCCCCCGGACTGGAGCGGCGCGTTCTTTTTCTCCAAGAACGCGACTAGGAGGTGCACCAAACCGGGTCCATAGCGCTAGTGCTCATTTGAGGCCTCGGGGGCTTTGTTTGGGTCCTTTCTAAGCTCTCGGTACGCTCCCCGGAGCTGGTTTCCTGACGCAGCTGGGGCGACGAGAGTTCTGTTTCTTTAAAAAACGTTAGACTTAGAAGGAGGGCCTGAGGAAACCTGGAGCTGAGGTGCCCATTCCCCTGTCCCCCATCTTCCTGCCCTTTGCTGCTTGTCTCTTGGGGCAGCCTCAGGCCGGGCACGGATGGGGAAGCTGGGGCGAGATGGTGTAGCAGAATGACCGAGAGTAACCCCGGCGGGCGGTGCAGAGCTCGCAGCTCCGCTGGCGGGCTGCGCTCCGCTGTGGGGGGAGGGATGGCTGGGCGCCGGCTACGGGTGGCCACGGGGGAACTGATCCACAGCGCCTCCTGGCCGGGTGGCCTGGGAATCGGCTCCTTGGCCGGAGTGAGACCGGGCTGTACGAGGCGTTGTCGCTCGAGGGTTCCTGACCGAGATGCAGTGAAGACGGGTGTTTGCATACTGGGAGGAAACCTGGGGAACAGGCGAAAGAAAGCGGGTCTGGTTCTGTTTTGTTACAATGGTTCCCAACTCCCAGAGCGTTGCTAAATGGAAGGTTCTTGGGGCGTGGGCCAGTGCCAGGGTTGTGTGTAGGTGCCTCTTTTTCAACACTTATCAAAAAGAAGGGAATAAACAAGATGAAAGAAAATAAGGAGACAGAAAGAAAAAGGGAGAGAGAAAGAAATGCAGCACTACAAAAGCGATACCATCAGCTTTTAAAACCAACACTTTTCAGTGACACAACAAACTGAGCGAGTAGTATATACATTAATATAATAGAGGACAAATGTGATATTTAAAAAAATTCTTTGGTGATGAAAATCAGCAAGTCACTTTCTAAGGCCCGGTCCCCACCTCCCCACAAAGAACACCTCACAAAATTTTGCAAGTTCAAAAGCAGAGTTTTACTGGTTCTTTTAACAATAGTTTGGGACCCAAACCCAAGTTTTGATCTGCTTTTCAGACAAAATTTAAATCCCAACTAAAAAAGTACTTAGTTTCTCATTTCCCCTTTTATTAATATTTCAGCCCATCTTCCTCATACCTACCACAAATTAACGGAGGCTTTCTTTTGTTCATATCGTTCTCTTGAGGCATTTCTCCCAAATGCAAGAAAGTGTGAAAGCATGGAGAAGTTTCCGGAGTAGAACCTCTTCTGATGGTGTAATAATTTTCAAGTACAAAGTTTTCATTGTCAGCTTGTTCCCCAAGTGCTCCTTTTATAGGAGCTTTAATGCTTTATGCATTAATTTATGATAGAGTTTTGGGAAAACACTGGATACACAGAACACATTAGTATTTACTCGAGAAAAAGCAGTAGAATCAGAGTGACCAGGCTTCGATGACCACAGTTTATTTAAGGGGTAAGAATTTCTACTGTACTCAGAGTAATTCATTAGCCGCCTTGCAGGGACCAGCCTAGTGTTCAGAATGACATATCTGATTGTGAAGGGATATGTGTCTGTGATATGTGTCTCCCCTCCAGATGAGCATTTGAAATCTCAACCCTCAGTTTACATCTAAATAGAGGCCTGTAAGGGACCCTGGACACCTTTTGACTTAGGGCATATTTACAGTTCATGTGAGACAGTGTAAGACAGTAGCTTAGGATTGGAAAAGGGTGATTAAGGATTGGTTGTTTTCAACCTCTGCTCTAGGAAACCTTAATGCTTACGTTATTAAAAATGAATGAAACCGAATGAAACTCAGCAACACAGCTTTTTATTATCTTCTGTAGTATTTACCTTATATGGAGAGAAGTTGGAATATTTTTCCATCAAAAATTTTTTTAGGGGATCTTCCTTCCCATAAACCAAGTTGCTTATGCTGTATTCAGAGTGATTGTAAATATCTTTGCTATTTTAATTTTTAGCTCCTAAGATAAATGGACATTATCTTAGACTCCTTAATTATGAACTTTTTTTAGAATCTAGAAAACACCAATAGATGTGTGATTTTTACATTTCTAAAATACTCTCGAATCCAAATACATTTTTATTTACTATCTGGATGTTAAAGGAATAATGAAAGTATAATGCTCCTTACGGTCAATTACCTCAGTATCAAATTTTAAAGATCTTGCTGAAAATTTGTTTTAATTTAACTATTCTGGGAGAGGGGCTACACTGAAACTGAAACCTTCTTCATATTTGCATGTGGAAATAATCATAAGTGCCAAAGTTATTGCAATATTTATTTAATAGACACTGTTAAATAGCACCAGGTGCCAAGTACTGATACAAATGTTTTTCAAATACTATTTTAATTTTTACAACAAATCCACTTATTATCCCTATTTTGCAGACTGAGAAACAGAGAGGGTAACTAACATGTCCCCAGCCACACAGCTTGCAAGTGGCAGAGCTAAGTTTTGAACCCAGCCAGTGAGCCCCAGATTTCTTTGACTCCCACACTAAGCAGTGAGGTGGTACAATTTCAGTTGCCATGGGCAGAGCACTTTGTGAGGATGCTCGCTGAGTTCCGGTATATTCATCTGCTCTAGTCTTTATCAGAATCTGCAGCCTGTGTTGTATTTCCCTTGTTGCTATGAGTGGGCCAGCCAAGTTCTTTTCAGCTTGTTGGGACCTTGGTTGTGTAGGGATTGCAACACCACGGAAAGGATAGACAATAAAATTTGCTCAACTCTAATTCTTTTCTTGGTTTAAAATGAAAAATTTACTCTCATTTTAGTCAAGTATTTGTGAGTAGGTCTACGATGATCTCGAAATCTTTTCCTGTGTGATGCATAGAAAATGGATAGACAGAGGATTTGGCTATAAAAGGATAAGGAACAAAAGAAAAAGGGAAGGGATTTCCCTGTGACCCACTGGCTAAAACTCCGAGCTCCCAATGCAGGCGGCCCGGGTTTGATCCCCTGTCAGGGAACTAGATCCCATATGCCACAATTAAAGATCCCACATGCTGCAACTAAGACCTGGCACAGCCAAATAAATAAATAAATAAAAGGAGAGAAAAAGGGAAGAGAACTATTAGTTAGCTGTCAGTCTTAATTTTGGTGAATTTTTAAAATTGTTTATTATACAATATGACTTCTGCTTGTTTTACCCCTAATTATGTCTTGGACCTTCTGAAATAAACCGTTTTTCTGTTACTGCCATTACAGTCTAGGAATCGAATTTAGCCTTTTCTTAAGGCATCTTTCTCTGAAAGTACATACAGTTTCAAAGTCAGCTTAATAAAAGTGAAATAGGATAGGAAACTCTTTTTCTTATTAAAGTGGTGTAGCACCTTAGAAATAAGCTCTTAGGAAAGATTTCTTCTTGATAAAAAGTTACATTATTGTTGATTTACCTTATGCTGGGTGTTGTTTCAAGCGTTTCACACGTAATAATTTAGTTCATTCTCATGAGAACCACATGAGGTGGGTTCTGTTATTATCTTCATTTTACAGATGGGGAAACTGAAGTATAGACAGGGTAAGTAGCCTGATCATGGAGTTTGTAAGTTAGTAGTGGAGCTGAGGCTGCATCCCAGGCCATCTGGTTTCCATGAATTTACTAATAGCAGGGTAAGGACTTCATTAAAATATCGAAGTTTTGACAAATGAAATACTAGCAAAAGGCAAAAAATGAGTCTCACTTTTCGTTTGGATATTTCCGACCGCAAATAGTTCCCTGGGTAGGTAACCAGCATAGGTGTTAAAGACGCACATTTTGGAAATATCTGAAGCCAGAGGAAGGAAATCTCACATGTAAAATTGCTTTCAGGTAGAGCCTTTGGTTGTTCTGCATTCTGTTGAGACGATAGGCTGTATTAAAGCAAAGATCATTTACTCTGAGGAGCATCAGACTTGGTTCCTAAAACAAAGGAAAATTTGAAATCCTGTCTTTTTCCATTTTGAAAATCTACTCTAAGACCTGATTTAAATGCCATCCTTCTCATAAGCTCTCCTGAATTCACACCTTCCTGCCAACACAGTTAAAATTAATTATCCCCTTCTTTTTTGCTTCCGTAGGATTGGATCACAGCACTATTCATGTCATGGGTTTAATTGTGTTTTTGTTTTCGTTGTTGTTGTTATGGTTCACATTTGTTTGTCTTCTTCTTGAGTGTATGCTTCTCCAGGAGGGCTTTGATTCATTCTCCTAGTCCTTAATTCACCCTCCTTGATATGGAAGGGGATTCAATAAATGCTGACTTAAACAAGTCAGAGAGAATGGGGAACTAATGTTGGTTTTCTGTATTCTAAAGATGAATTAAAATGTTGGGATAATCACAGAAAAGCTAGGAGTTCATTCTTTCCTTAGTGGAGTAAAGTGGAATGAGCCTGATGAAACATGGGACAGCAAAACTGTGGATTATTTTGCTTCAAGAGTAAGTAATAAAACAGTTTCTTGTGAGTTTTTGAAAAAGCATGAACGGAAATTGGAAGTAAATATAATTTGTGATGAAAAATGTGTCATTAATCAACTATCTAAATGGACAGCATGTTCGAAACTACAGAAAACAGTATTGCAAATGCCTAAGGTCTCTCAAAAGGTGAGCCCTATTGATAAAGAAATGAAGAAAGGACGACCAAATGGTATGAAGGTTCTATGCTCCTTCAACCATCCTACCAACAGCTGGTTAATAAATATTCCTTTTGAAGAGTTAAAACGTGGACAACTTGAAAAGGCTGAAATACTTTATGTTTCAAAATGTGGGACATTTTATGTGAAGTTATCTAAAACTAAAAAGATTTTATCAGATTTAACAGTATTAATTACTAAAGAAGTAAAAAACACCTCTTTTTTATCAATGGAAAATATTGAAAAAGGCTTAGAATGCTTGGTAAAATCTAAAAAAACTCTGAAGTGGTATTGATCCAAAGTAGAAAAAAGTGTGTTGATGAGAAAGTGCTTGTTTTTTTAGTAGATCATAGTAGGTATGAAATAGTGCCTTTATGTAATACCAAGGTGCTTACTAAGGAAATCAGAAATATTCCAAGACAAGCTGTGCCTTGTAAATGGATTTGGTTTGAAAATTTTAGGAACATGCCATTTGAGTCCATTGTGTGTTTAGTTGCTCATTTGGAAATAAAGATTCTTTTTCTGAAAAAACAAAAAACATTTTATAAAATGTTTTAAATTCATGTAGTCTAGAAATAGAATTATATGAGGAAAAATTCTAGTTAAGTTTAGGTTTATGGCAGACTGAGAAATATTAGTATGTACCTAGGCCAGTTTACTTGTAGAACAAACAATTCTGACTCCATTCAGCTTCATTTTTCTTCTTGAGGCAGCTGTGATTTGAGAAAGTGCTGTAGTCTGTGACATTTCACATTAAACTACTTCTATTTGCACATTAATTTATTTTTTAAAAATAAGAATGAGATAATTCACTAAGTAGTTTAGAATTTAATTACTTAAAAATAGCATTTAGTTTTAAAAAAAACCCAAAATAACCTTTTATGTATAGGATCTTTTCTTTTATTCTTTTTTTTTTGTGTGTGTGTATTTGTTTAGAACTGCAACATTTTCTATGCCAAATCCAACTTCCAAGAAGCATTTGGAAGTCAGAACATTTTATTTGGCTAGTCTTGAAGTCAAGATGTTTTATGCTAACTGGTGTTTAGTCCGGGACACTTCCTAGGAAGAATTTTGTATATAAAAAACTAATCAGGGGCTTCCCTGGTGGCGCAGTGGTTGAGAGTCTGCCTGCCGATGCAGGGGACACGGGTTCGTGCCCCGGTCCGGGAAGATCCCACATGCCGCGGAGCGGCTGGGCCCGTGAGCCATGGCCGCTGAGCCTGTGTGTCCGGAGCCTGTGCTCCGCAACGGGAGAGGCCACAACAGTGAAAGGCCCGCCTACCGCAAAAAAAAAAAAAACAAAAAAAAACTAATCAGTGGCTATCAATTATTGGGAGAGGATTTTTGACTACATAGAGAATATGATGAAAGCTGTGATTCTCTCCAAAGAAAAAATATACACAGGCATGTACACTCCAAATCTTACATATAATTACATACAATTTGACGTAATTATATTCCACATGTAATTTGAGAAACAGACTAAGGAGTCATGTGACCCTGGGCAAGTCATTTTACTTTTCTGAGATATAGTTTCTTGGTTGATGAGATGAAAGAGGCTGAGTACATGACTTTTAAAGAGCCATTCAAGCTTTTACGTCCTCTAACTCTATGTCTGTAGTCAGGAAAAAGGATGATTCTTTGATTGGAGCTGCCCAGAGAAATGTCCTGAGGGACAGGCTCAGCATTAGTGTAACAGATCGTGCGGGTTTTGAGAGGTGGAGTGGAAATACCCAGGGGAATGCATAAAGAGCGTTTTTGTTTGTTTTGTTCTGTTTCTGGTTTTTTTTTTTATGAGTGTTTTGATGAGAGTGATGATGGAAGAAAAGAAGATGGTGGGAGGAGAGGAAGGTAGAAGCCTGAGGGTGTTGGAATTGCCTATTTACTCTGCATTAGGTGGATGAAGACTTGAATCATGGAACCAAAAGGGGAGTTTCATCCAAAATGCAAGGGAAGGAGGGGTTGGTTGATCTCAATAAATTTCAGTGGAACAAACATGATGTAGTGAGACATTTGTCTCATTTCTGACTCAGCATCTGGAGAATCTCTCTGAAACAAAATGTTCATTTGGACTCTCCATTCTGGACATCTCCATTTTGAGTATAGGTTTTGCTTCTTATATTGCAGTCTTGTTAAGCCAATACATGATAGGAAAAAGAAAGCTGACTTTTAAGACTCATTCATCCTCCAAGAAAGGATGAGAATTGGACTAACCTTATGAAAATATTTCTAAATGTCTCAGAAGACTTTCACTGGGGGTAGATGGGCAAGACACAAAGTTTTCTAAAGCATTGCTCTGAATTAGTTGTTTCATAGATCATAGTAGATTAGGACTAGAAGGAAGAGGAAGGGGAAGAAAAAGAAGCAAGAGTTTTCAGGATTGGGGCAGGCATGAGAGGAGGGAAGGAACTGCTAAGAAGTTGTTTGGGTTTCATATCCCTATTTACACTTGCTTTGCAAAATTTCTGTGGGATGCCAGGTTGGGAATAGTTTTTGCCAAGAGTCAAGCCAAGCTTGTTTTCTTGAAGAAGAAAGTCCCCAAGGGGATGACAGCTTGAATTCAGTTGGATCTGGTATTTAGATGATCCAAGTTTGACATAAAAGGTAGCATTGATGGAAGCAGCAGCTTTCCTTGGAAAGGCAGAGAGAATGTAAAGGCCCAGACTGATGGCTTTATTTTTTAAATCTCTCTATCTATCTATCTCTATTTATTTATTTAGGCTGCGCCAGGTCTTAGTTGTGGCATGTGGGATCTTTTAGTTGCAGCATGCACGCAGGATCTGCAGTCTTACCAACTGGACCACCAAGGAAGTCCCACAGACTGATGGCTTTAGATTGATCTGTATGTAGACTCTTCTCCACTCCCAGATGCAGGGTCTTGGGATGGAAGTGGCAGTTTACCTTAGCTGGGGTGAGGTGTGATTTCTGGTACTGGACGAAGGAAGGAAGAGGACGACATAATATTTTAAAAATGTGTGTGTGTGTGTATCTGTCTATGGCTAATGTACAAAAAATACCATTAAACTGAAATTCATTTCTTCAGCAAATATTTTTCAAACACCATGTAAATACTAGGTGCCGAACAAATGTCAAGAGACTTTAAGGATCTGCCACCATGATGGTCTTTAGCTTGGCATTCAAGGTTCTTCGACATAAGCCTGACCATTTTGACAGCTTTGTCCTGGACTTTAAGAGGCATCCACTGCTCTGGATTTTCTCACCAGTGATGAGCATGTAGTCTCCGTAACTATCTGTTAACTGACTCTCCCTCTATGGGTTTTCCTCTTTTCTCTGATTTCTACTTTAAGAACCCCTTCCTGCTATTTTTTGGCTTCTCATCGTTCTGGAATCTCACAGCCATGCTTCGTGGTCGGCTTTTGTTTGCACTGTACCCTCTACTCTGATTCCTCACTGACGGAAATTTTGCCCCTCGACCCTGGGTAGATGAGCTCGGTGTGGGCTAGGCCTTGCCCCGCATTACCATATTTTCTCCTCACTGGATCCTGCGGTAGGCAGCGTGTAAGCCCCTCAAATTATTTCAATGGACTCACACTTTTGTAATCATCAATACATATATTTTTTAAAGTTAACTTTATATTGGTTCTCTAAATTGAAAACTGATATCAGTTGTCTCAAATAAAAGGTAATTTTTAAAATAATTAGAATGAAAGCAAATTATTTCTTAAACAGTCTGTCTATAAAATAAACTTGCTTTCTAAAGGCACTGACTCTGAGACTTGCTCTCACTTTGTTAAAAAAGGGAAATTAAGCACGTGTTAAAGAGACATTGAAGAGAAGATCAAACAGAAACTTTCTCCTTAGTGTAATACAGTTTTTACAAAGGCTAAAGAAGTGCTGAAAAGAATGTTTTCTCATTGTGTGATTGAGTGTTTAATACTGTGCCTGTCCATCCCCTAAAATCCTCTACGTGGAATTTAAGTACTGCTTAAATTCATCTTGTGTAGCTTTCCTGCATTTGGGGAAATATTGAGGTTGCCCCATTTTTCAGATGGTGCACCTGATACAGAGACTAGTTAAGTAATTTGTTCCTGGTTCACATGCTTCGATCATGGCAGAGCCGGGGGTTCAAACTCGTGTCTGAAACCCAAGCTCCAGGCAGTTTTCTTAGACTCAGAAGATCTTCTACTCCACTCTATTTATCATAAAAGCTTGTTTTCTGTTCTGTGGCTCAGAGTGGTAGAATGTCTTACCTAAATTGACTCCCCAGCAGTCAGTAACTGGAACTTAAAATCTTAGCTTCTTGCCTCTTTAATCCAGGCTTCTCGCTACTGTACCAGAATTTAGGGTAGTATTTACAGTGTCCTTTTAGGAGAGAAAAAAGAAATTGGGTCTATAAGTCTGTCCTTTCAGCTTACAATGGGCACTGAATCTTTGAATATTGAACTGACCTCATTTATTCTGTCTGTTGGTCCAATTTGAATCTTAATAGGTTTTTCAACTGGATTTTTTTTTCTCACTCTCTTAAATAAACATTGCTCTTTTCTTGTAATTTCCTTCTGATTTCCTTTCAAATCAGAAGGAAACCTCCACAGAAGTCTTGAAGGTTGAGTCTTTCCTGGGGACCATTTCCTTTATGTAAAAGTACAAAAACCCTATGCTAATTTTGGCCATTTAGGATTAATTGTGATTAAAGGCAGTTTATCAGGTCTTTTTTCTTTATTTTTAACTTTAATGATTGTGTTAATTATAGTAAGGACCTTGAGTTCAAGGTAAAGAAAGTTCAAGTGGTGTTTATTCAGTTGTCAGTCCTGTTGCCGGATTTGCAAATTTAGTGGAATTAGTGCCATTTTCCAGTTTCCAACTCCGATCGCGTTTCGCATGATCACAGTGTGGCTTTCTCCTTGGCTGTCTGACGCTAGGTTCCAGTGGCCTCCATTGAGGGGAGTGGATATGCCCCTGGAGGCTGCAGAGACCAGCAAGGCACTCTGTCCTCAGGTGGAGCTCCACTGGGGACTCTGTGCTCACCTGATGTAGACACTTAGCACACGGTCGCTTGGGAAATGAGAGTGTATGCATTTTTAAATGCCAGTGTCAACCGCAGTTGAAAAAAGAGGCTAGCAAGAGTTCCACTCAATAGTTTAGTTTCAACTTTCCTTAAGCACTTTTTTATCTGGCACGTAAAATATTTGATTTGTGAAGATCTTAATGACAGTAGCACTTTCTAGAAGGAATACTCAAAATTATGATAATATTGGAATAATAGAGATCATTTTCCTCTGGGAGCATCCTCCCAGACCTCAAATAATGGAGTTCATGTTGCCATTATTTGTTTTTAAGAGGCTAACATCCTTCATTTTTTGTTTGTCAGAATCACAGGTAGGTGAGTTTAAACTTGTGATCTTATTCCTCTTTAATTCAGCGAGGCAGCCAGCAAAGTGGTGTGTTTGGGTTGTTATAGAGAAGGAGTTCATTTATGAAGCTGGAAGGGCGGGGCTTAGACCCTGTACCTCTGTGCCTGCCGTGGAGTCCTGACTACATCCTCACCTACCTGGTCAGCTGGTCCCCGCTGGGCTGCAGGGACAGAGGCATCTCGGACACATGACCTGTGCCTGCACTGTCTTAAGAGCTGGCTGGTGAAAGAGGAGGTTCTGGAGAAGGTTGCTGGGTTTGGTCACATACTCTACAAGCTAGAACTGGAAAAGAGCCTGGAGATAAGATAACTTGTTTTGGCAAGAGTAAAAGGAATAAAGTGTTGAGGTGGAAAAATTATATCCAGGTGTTGATATGCTTCATTGAGTGAGTTCTTGACTTGAGCCTCTGGGTTTAGAGTTCAAGGCACCTGAACAATGCTGACAGTCCTGTATTAGTGACTGAGCCCCTAGGGGAGGTATTCTTGTTAGCTGGCATGTTTACTTGTTTGCTGCCATGTTTACAGGGGTTCTAGCGCCTCAGTCTGGCAAATTACAGATTCTCCTTTGCTCACATGAAGTCCATGAAAATGAATGTCCTTCCCAACAAATTAGAGTGGCTTTGGGGAAAACCAAACTAAATGTACTCCTATTTAACCTGTGTTTCTTTGAACACAGCTGGAAATTTTGTCATGGTTTTGGGCTACCTGAACCTGTATTTCAATGACATTTCTGACATGTTAGCATGGTGAACCTGCTTTAACTAATTTTTCTCATCCCTGAGGTCTGACTTCAGAGGCTTTCAAATTCCACAAGTGTTTCTGAGCACTGAGTGGTCCTGGGCTCTGGGCTCAGTGTGGCAGAGGATGGTAAGATGTTGAGACACCGTAGCTTGCTGCACATGGCTTGCAGTTTAGCAGGGACCACCTGAGAAGTTGGTACACTGGAGGACGTGGTAGGGAGAGCTGAAGAGATGGAGGAATTAGAAGGCCCAGATTGCAAATAGGTAATTGACCTAGAGGCTGGAGGAAGTGGGCTGGAGAAGAAAACTGTGCTGGGTGCTGAAGATGTGGAGGACGGCGGCCTGCATGGAACAGAGGAACTGACTGCCCCCAGAGTGGGAGAATAGTGTAACTGGGTGGTGGGGTCCCCAAACAGGGGTTTATGGTACAACAATGGCAGAAGTGGCATGAGGATACCAGCGTAACCCTTTCACATCTCCCACTGAGCTGGGCACTGCAGAGAGTTCCAGTGTGTTCTGGAAAAGCCCTTGGGGGAAATCATGCCATCTGTGGACAAAGAAGGGAGAAGAGAGATTCCTTTAATAAACTGCCCGTTTTGTGTCCCGTCCTTGATGAATGCTTTACCCTGTGAAGTCAGCAGCACTCATCATTGTCAATAGCTGCCGTTTGCTGGATACTTGCTTTGTTCCAGGAACTGGCTAAATATTTTATATACATTATTTGTTCTATTTAATGGAGAGGATACAGGGACTCAGAATCCCTAGGGTCCCAGAGCAGGTGAGGAGCAGAGTCAGGATTCAAAACCTGCTTTCTCTGACTCCAAAACCTCCCTTCTGTCTACCGGGCCAGTTAATTCAAGAAAATAAGAGTTAAGGACATCTGGGGAAGTTTGCTGCACAGCGGCATTGGCCTGCAGGAAGTAGAAGGCGGTGAAGGGATTTGGGTTTGTCTGTCCCCAAGTCCTTTGAGCACTGTTATGGGAGATTGGGACTGACATATATATACTAATATGTATAAAATAGATATAACTAATAAGAACCTGCTGTATAAAAAAATAAATAAAATCAAATTCAAAAATTAAAAAAAAAAAAACTTTTTAGCCTGGGAGAAGGTTGAACATCTGAAGATGTTGACCCTTCCGAGATGTAAACCAAACAAAGTGGTTGTTTTGTTGATACAGTCACCAAGCCTTCTATCATAAAATTCTCTTGGAAAATCCTCCTCCAACAACAGGGAATATTATCCCGTCAAGTTTTTCTGTAAATAAAGGATTGCTCGTGGAGGTGGGCTTGCTTGTGTTTCTGTATCACTCAGGGTGTTTGTGACTTTGACAGTTCCTTCCCTGCAGGGCCCTCTTGCTTTGGCATTATGATTATGGTTGAGAAAATTTTCTTTTCTATGACATGTAATGTTGACAGGTATTTCATTTCTAGGAGAAAGGTTCATTTTTCCTATATGCTACACATCCCCAACCAGGGAAAAAGCAAATAGTTGTATTGATTGCTGAAGTCTTCCTTTGAAGGTTGCTCTGTATTTGTTTAGTGGAAATCAGCAGGGGAAGAAGGGTTATCTCTAACATTTTGTCAGAATTCCTCCATAATTCTACAACAATGAAACAAGAACTTGGGGACAGGACAGATTTGCTTTCAGAAACCCTGGATCTTGTCAGTTTTAGAAGTCCTGAGATGGTTTAGCTGGTAACAACTGGACTGTTGAGAGTGATAAATAGGATCTTTGGTTGTCCAAATATCAGTGACATGATAGAAATAGATTTACCCTTTTTGAATCTCCTTTAAAATAGAATTGTTGACAGCATGAGGAATTATGCTTCTCAAAGGCTCGTTACAGATTTGTACAGTATTCATGTATCTCTTCTAGCTGTACGTTTTTATGTATTCATGTCATAACTCTCATTTTGAAAATTAGCTATTAGCAAATACTTTTGTCCAGGAAATTGAATATCTATTTCAGGGTGAAACAAGATGTGCAGTTATCTATAAACTTATTGTTACTAATAATCAAGTAAGTATGATACATTTGGTACTTAAAAAAATATCCCCTTGAGTTACAGATTGTTAGAATTGATACAATTCATTGGATCTGGATTTTTTAAACAGGTATTGTGATAGCAGAGCCTCTTCTAGAATGACAGGAATCTTCGAGAATGATAGAATGGCTTCCTTTTATCCTTGACTTTTATCTTGGAGGATTTCTTACATCTTTCTTTCTCCTTAAATTTGAGTATTAAAATGTTATGGTTTAAGTAGGAACACAGTTTCAGGGGTCACTGAGTACCAGCCCACGGCCTTTCTGCAGGCCTTTAAGGGTCTAGTGGCAACTAAGGACAGTTTCACTGAGTTTGTGGGTCTGCAATATGGTTGGGGAATGCGAGGGAGTAGAATTTCAGGATTAGCATGAACGACCTTACAGGTAGAGAGCTCACTGGCAACTGGAGACCAGGAAAGAAACTGAGGCAGTCAAATTAACTTCAGCCTTAATAAAACTGATGGCTCAGCCTGGGAGAGATCACGGGGTGACTCCACGGGGCGACTCCCCTCCTTCCACCACGGCAGCCGTGTCCTGTCTTCAGTCATGGGTGCAATGAGCCTGTTCTAGACTGGTTTTCTGACTGTCAGTAACTTCACTAGCCTTTTCCCTGAATGTGGCTACTGATCCAGAGACATATACTCAGAGAGGCAATTAAAGAACAGACCTTTTCCAAGCAAGCATGCTCTGGTGGGCTTACAGGTTTCATAGCTTCATTCTTCAGGACCCTCTACATCTCTCTGGAGACGAGATGCAGCAACACCTGTGATCCTTGCATTTGCATCAGCATCTCATGAAGAGGCCATTCGTTGAGCTTTACCGCCAACATGTTTACTACAATTCATATGTGATATAGTTAAATCCTGCCGTAAATCCACCTCCTGCTTTTGTTAACGGCTATGTATTGAGATAAGACATCTAGAAACAGTTTTGTCAGGAGAGATGCTGATCGCTGTTGTCACAGATTTCAACTTCTATCTCACTTCTGGTGACTGTGGGGAAATTTGTCTAACAAAGAAGAACACACACACAAATTTATCTATTTATCTATCTACTTATTTATTTGTTTAAAATTTAGAGAAATAGCTGTCATAAAACGACTGGCTTTGGAAGACGAAAATTAGTTGCTGACTGCATATTTGCGGTGTATGAACTCTTTGGGTAGAACTGATAGGAAAAATGTGTTCAGAAGAAGCAGCAGAATTGTAGGAGGAATATAGTAGTGGGAAAGTGGGAACAGTTGTTGACAAGTTATTTCTTGAGAAACCTGCGGGCCAGCTCTAACTCTAGGGGGTGAGTCTGGGCAGGCCACTTGCTTTCGGGGGCCTTGGCTTCTCTATAAGATTGGGGTGTGGTGGAAGCGGGTCTCCAAAGCCACAGTGAACTCTTTCTATCAGCTGGGGGTTGGCCTTGCACAAGGTTGTCCTCTTCTGCCTTGTGGAGCCGACTTCTCTGCTCCAGTGAGAAATGGCGGCTGTGTGGTCCCCACTGGAGACCGTCCTCTCCTGGAGCAAGCAGGCTAGAGGGTTGGCTCCCACCCTTTGACAGAACCTCAGTCTCATGTGCTCACAGCGTTCTTGCAGGAAGGAAAAAGACCAACCAACCCTTGGTTACTGCACAAACTAAGAGTTTCGGGTAGCAGTGTAAGCACGTGCAGTTTTTTTCCCTTACTACGTTTCTGTAGACAGATTTCATGCTCTAGGAGGGTAGAAGGCAGTCATGGGATGTAGTTCCTGTTTTCCATTTGACTTCACTAAGTGGGAAAAAACCCTCCCACCTTGTCTTTCTAGCATGTCTGCCTCTTCCTCTTTCCTCCTTTCTTCTTTATATTTCTCATGCTCTTTGAAACTTACATGTGAAGTTCAAAAGGGCCAAATGTTTTGGTGAGGAAGGGGGTTGGGGGAGCAGCGCAGTAGGTGCTGATTGGGGTCGTCATTTCCCCCACGGCACCAGGCTTCCTGTGAACCTATATTTTTTCTTTTGCCAGCATCACTGAGTCTGTCTGACATTTCAGGTTTTGGTTTAGGGAAAAGTTAAAAGAATTCACGATCCCAGCTGTCACTTGGTGACCCTTTTGCCAGTAGCATATGGCACACTCTCGTTTCACTGAAGAAAGGAGTTACCCAGCCCTCGTTACTTTCTGCCTGCTTACTCTGCTTTATTTTTCTTCATTACTCCTATCACCCACTGCCTTAACAACACTGTTATTTGTCTGTTTTATACGTCCTTGCTAGAATAGAAGGTCCATGAGGGCAGGAACTTTGCCACTTTTGTTCACTGCTGAATCTCCAATGTCTGGAACAGCACCTGCACATATAGGCATTCAGTAAATATTTGCTGTGGCTAATGGCAGCCTTGCAGAGTTAAGGCTGCAGTTGTTCGTGGAATGAACAGGGGGTGAAGATTTTATTCACTATTTACCTTCCTAGGGAATCACACAATAGTCAAGCTTTACACTATGCAGTACTTAGGTCTTCCAAGGCGTGATTTGACTTGTGGACTATGTTATTATTGTCATAGAATACAAGTTTTTGGGGGGAGGGAGATCAAATTATTGACATATAATTTACATACAGTTAAATTTCGCCTTTTTGCATGTACAGTTAGATGAGTTTTGATAAATGTATATAGTATATGTATAACCACTACCACAGTCATGGTGTATAATATTTCCATCACTCAATGTTCTTTGAGGTCTGTACTCTCCCCCACCCCCTGGCAACCACTGATAGGATTTCTGTCCCCATTGTTTCACCTTTCCAGAAAGTCATACACATAGACTCATACGGTATGTAGTCTATTGCGTCTGGCTCTTTTCTCTCAGCATAAGGCCTTTGAGATTCACCCATGCTGTTGCATGTATTAGTGGTGTAGTCCTTTTTTATTGCTGAGTAGTACTCCATTTTAATTTATTCACTAATTGATGGACATTTGCATTGTTTCCAGTTTTGGCTATTCTATATAAGACTTCTATGGATGTTCCCATACAGGTCTTTGTGTGAACGTATGCTCTCATTTCTTTTGGGTAAATACCTGGGGTGGGATGGCTGGGTTATAAGTCTGTGCATGACTTTACAAGAAACTACCAGAGTATTTTATGAAGGGCCTGTTCCATTTTTCTTTTCCACAAGCAATGTATGCGAGCGCCCGTTGCTCCACATACTAACACTTTTCAATTTTAAAAATTGCAGTAGTTGTAGTGGGTATGCAGTGGTATCTCATTGTGGTTTTAGTTTGCATTTCTCTGCAACTAATGATCTTTGCTTATTTGAGAAGGTCATGGTTCAGCAGGCTGTGGTATTCTCTAGGTATTAATAATTTTAGAATATCAGTGGCACTTGAAGTGAAAATTTTTTTTTTAAATTGGCCAAAGATTTGAACAGTGGCTTCCTCAAGGTCGTGCTGTACAAAAAAGTTTAGAGTATGGAACTATGTTGAATTTTGGCAAAGCGTGATCCACCTGGGTGACTGATGCAAAGACCTAGAGAGAGAGCGCCTCGCACTTGGCATGAAGGTGGGGAGAAAGCAGATTTCATGGTTCCTCTGGCCTTGGGAGGGCCTTAGCTAAACCTGTTAGTGGGAAGCCTAGCTAGATTGAGTTACACTTTCCCAGATGTCCCAGGAGTCACCTGGGAAGCTCAGCAGTCCTTGTGGCCATCACAAGTGTGTGGTGAACATAGAGCCCCCTCCCTGGGGACAATTTGCCTGAATCAGTTAATCAGGCTTGAAAAACTGGTTATCACGGGCCCAGGAATGCCACCACCCTTCCATCCTGAATCCCTATTTCTCATGCCCATCTGTAGCTAATTAATTGAGCAAATATTCCCTGAGGGCTTACTCTATGCCTGATACTGTCTTGCATGCTGGGGAAAACTGCTATGAAGAAAGAGGTCCTGTGGACTCAGAAAGTGGCAGAAACGATGCAAGCGAAAACAGAGGCTGCCCTGGGTGCACCTAGGAGGGGCTCCTAACTGAGTGTCGTCAGGACAGGATACTAAAGTTGAGGAGGAGTTGGCCAGGCTGACAGTGCTGGGAGCAGCAGCTTCAGGACCGGGAGTGCACAGGAGTCCCCGTGGTAGGAGAGAGGGCCGTCCATTTGGAGCCGTGGGTAGTTTTGCGGGACCTGGTTTAGGAGGTGGGGAGTGGTGAGAGAGGAGGCTGGAGTCATCGGGGAGACCAGCTAAACCAAGGTGAGGACTGGACTTTATCCTCAGGGTGGTGGGGTGCTGGCAGAGGTTTTAAGTGGGCGAGTGGCATACCTGGAACTTGGGTTTAGTGGAATAACTTTGGTTGCTCTGGGATAAACGGATGGAGGGGGCAAGACCGGAGGCAGGGAACCCAGGGAAGTGGCTGTTTTGGTCACGCAGGAGCCAGAAGAGGGTGCCCTATTGACTGGCTGTGATTGTGAAGTAGGACCCTTTCCAGCCAGTAACTGGAAATGTGCATAAGGGCAGAAGCGAGTGTGCTACTAGCTTTGAAACATTGAGAAATCTAGTACATAGTACGGCCTTCTTTTTGGTTTTGGTTTGTTTGTTTGCTTCCTTGGAAAACTGATGTAGAAATGTCCCTTGGGCTTCAGTTACCTGAGCAGAGGAGTTCGGGCATTGCCAAACCCTCCTCTTTGGGCAAAATCGCTCCCAGCAGTGGTCACCATGTCCTGAGGTGGGAGGAGGGGATTATGCGGGAGGCCGAGGGCTGTGTCAAGGTGGGCAGGGGAAGTGGGGCAAGAAGCCTGCCTGTTGGTATCCAGCGAAGCCAGAGCAGGACCTTCTACTGCTGCTCCAGGCTACTTCTCGCTGACTTCTCTGCGTGTCTGCTGGAGGGTCTCTGAGGCCAGAATCCATGTCTGGAGACCCAGAAACTCTGCTTTAGGAAAATATTCTCCAAAAAACCTCCTCCTGGCCGTTCTCTTCTCGTGAACATTCTATAGAGGCATGTCTTCTTTTCCTCTGAGATTCTCCACTCAGATTGAGGGGATCCTGTGTCCTGGTTTGGGCCTGGGGGTCTCTAACACTAGGCCATTCTGATTTCATCCTTCCTACTTTGCCAGAAACCCACATTGGACTAGCTAGAAATAATGGAGTAGAAAAGATTGTTTAGACAGGATATAACCATTTCTCTGTTAGAGGGTACTGATAGACCAGAGAAAGAAAAGTGGGGAGAAGGGAACTCATTTCTTTGGCACTTACAGCGTGCCATGTACTTTGTTGGGGACTTACTTATATTGTCTCATTGAATCCATTGAATAGCATGCAAGGTAGGTGTTGTCACCCCCATTCTATAATGAGGAAATTGATGCTCAGAGAGCATAAAGATTTGGCCAAGGGCACATAGTTGGGAAGCTGGACATAATTCCTATCTAGGCTCTCTTTCTGCTAAGTTAATTTTCCTTTTTAAATTACAAACTTGTGTTTCAACCTCCTCATTGTTACCTTGGGGATCTGAAAAGATTCTTGTAGCTTCTAAATTAACTAAGTGATTCCTGGAGAGCAGCTTTTGCATGAGAAAAATCTAGCTAATTATTTATTTCTGTGTTTCTGGAATGCAAGCCCTGTCCTAGGCCACTTTCAAAATAATTTGGGATTGCAAGCACGCAGCTCACAATCGAATTCTGGCTCTCAGTGCTTGGAGGCCAGTTGCCATCTTTAAACAACAAATTGTGGATGGACACAGTGCTGATTTAATTCTTCTTTTTGGAGTGAGAATTTTTTTCGGGGGGGTGGCATCTGTGTCCATTTAGAGTTTTGCTGAGCAAACAATAAAGAAAAGAAATAGGGGAACTTCTCCGATGGCGCAGTGGTTAAGACTCCACGCTCCCAATGCAGGGGGCCCAGGTTTAATCCCTGGTCAGGGAACTAGATCCCACAGGCATGCCACAACTAAGAGTTCACATGCCACAACTAGGGAGCCGGTGAGTTGCGACTAAGGAGCCTCCAAGCCGCAATGAAGGAGCCCGCCTGCTGCAACTAAGGAGCCCACGTGCCAAAACTAAAGAGCCCAAGAGCCACAACTAAGGAGCCCACCTGCTGCAACTAAGACCCAGTGCAACCGAATAAATAAATACATCAATAAATAAAAAGAAAAAAGAAGTAGGTCCTAAGACTTGACTATTTCAGAGGAATCCCTGATTCGTTGGCTTGTCAATGAATGAATTAAAATACATAATAGTAGAGTCAGTCCTTCTTCTCAGACACTGCAGACTCCTTCCATTCCCTCTTCTTTTGTAGAAGTTTTTAATCCAGGTCCTTGTGGGGTGGGGACCAAGACGGTAAAATCCTGCTATAGATCACCCTTTGCACTGAGGTCTGTTTGGACCCACAGACGTTTAGTGCAATACTTGGTTTTGTATGCACAAATGGTCACTACATTCTTAGCTGTTTTTGCTGTTTGTTCCTCAGGCCTAATATCCCACCTCTACTCCACCAGAGGCCACAATGATTAAATGAGCCATTTTAGAGGTAAAGCCGGTTTCTGATTTCTGCTAAGCGTTCATGACTGTGAAGTGGCATCAGGGCCTAGCTTTGACCTGTGCATCCCTCCCTTCTTCCAGTTTTCATTTTTCACCCTTTCCCCAACTTTAATTTTAGTATGACTACCTGGGATTATTCCAGTATTAAATGAATACCATTGTTGAGGGGGCAGCAGGGACACACAGAAGGTTGTATCCCCTGTTTATGAGAACCCCCCCACCCCAGGATGGCAAAACAGTCCTCCAAGGAGGCACCTGTGACACCTGACAAGGAGTAGGCGGGTCCTGTGTGCAGGTGCAGGTGTAGCAAGGCCAGAAGTGTGCATATGTCCGGACAATGGGAGCTTGTCAGTTTCACAGGTGATGCTCTCCATCTGCCTTGGCTGCCTTGTTTTTCTCAATGAGATATTGTTTTCTTTCCACACACACACAGCACTGGCGTGGTCCTCATCACCTGGGAGCCAGGTGTCCGTGGCCTTTCCTTGGTGTTTACGCACACCATCTAAGACATCATCACATCTAAGACACGCTGTGACTTTTTCCAGATTAGGAAACTGCTTTATCGATGGTGCCATTTATCGCCAGAAGGACTCAACTTTGGAACTAGATGAAAACGTAGTTTGCAGCAAATTTCAGGGAATAGCATAAGTCACTCCAGCTTCAAGGCAAAATTTATAAATGATGCTGACATTTTCTGAGAGGGGAGGCATTTTCTTAGAGAAGGGAGGCAGGTCTCTGGGATTCCAATATGCCCTTTGCAATCTCAGGGTTTTGGCCACCTAAGGTTGCTCACGTAGGTCTGCCTTCATAAGTGCATTTTTCATTCCCAAATGATGACACCCGTGGAGCTCAATTGATTGGGATAATAATGGCTCACTTCCAGGCTACTGCCAGAAAGCCTGCAGAATCCCTGTTTACCAGAGACCCCAAGGCTAGACGTTGGGGACTCATGCCTTATGCAAAAGTAGTCATGAGGCAGAGCTGGGTTTGAGGGCTCAGGTGAGAGGGCTGGTGCAACAGCCCTCACTGGCGTATAGCTTTGCAGCAAAAACTGACGGCGCTCTCCTCTCTTGCTTTATCTTTCAGTTAATGACCAGCCACAGCGTCCCCACTGTGAGCTCCGGCCACTTCCTCCACGGGCTCCCGAGCCTTACGCAGGCTCTGTGGTGTCGGCTGAGGTAACATGGCTTGTTGGCCTCAGCTGAGGTTGCTGCTGTGGAAGAACCTCACTTTCAGAAGAAGACAAACAGTAAGCATGGGTTTCTCTGGGGGTCCTCCCATGCTTTTCTTCCTGATTTTGAGTTGGGAGGGGAGGAGGGGGGAACGGGAGTCTTCTTGGTTTTCTCAAAGTGATTGAATGAATCTGGCCCCGGTGGACACGGGACTGTGTGTAGGGTCCTGATCGAGCCCCGTCGCTTAGCATAGGGGGCAGATTGGCAGCCAGGCAGGAATGATAGCTTTGGTTTGTGCTAGCACCCAGGCCTGAGTTCTGACCTCCGGAATCTGGCACAGAATTGCCCCTTTGCCATCTTCCTCTTAACTTTTGCTGCAGCCCTGGGGGCCACCTGGCTCTCCAAGAGCATCTTATGGTTTCTGGGCAGTGGAAATGAAGTGAGTTCGTGGCCCAGCTCTTAGAGATCAGAGGCTGGATCTGTTAGTGTCAGTGTGGACTCTTTCCTGTCAGCTTTGACTGCAAGCCTGGAGGAATATAAAACTGAGATTTGTTTTATGTCTGTGGAGGGTTCTAAGCCATTCACTTCTGGGTGGGACAGTGATCCTTTCAGTAATCCCGAGAAGGCCATCTTTAACTCTCAGGTGAATGGTGTTTTTCCGTGAGAAGATAAAGGCTATAAGGCCCGGTGATCTCTCTGAAGCTCCGACATCAGCTCTTGGCTTCTCCCTCTCTGAACACTCCTAGAGATCCCGTCCAGTCTCCTGGGTTTAGCCGCACCTCTCTGTAGTAGGCTTCTAAATGTCTGTTTCCTGCCCTGCCTTTTTTCCTGAATTCTAAACCTACATCCCCATTTGGCTGTCCTCACGAAGCTTAACACATCTGCAGCCGAAATGCTCATCTTTCTTAGACTCAAAGAGCTATGAGGGATCTTGGATATAACTTAATTCAGTGTTTCTGAAACTAGACTAATGCTTGGCCGGCCCTTCTTTAAAAGAACAAAAATGTCAAGGTCCTCCTTCGTTCACTAAATTTATTTTTTTATTATAATGTTACTTAAATATGAACGTATGTGAAACTAGATATAAACCCCTTATTCTTACAGGCCATATGACCCATACAAACTTAAAAATTAAATGCAAAAAAAATTGCAAAGCCAGTACTGTTAATGTAGTAAGGCAGCTGACACTGTTTAGCTGAAGCCATATTATAGGTAACAATGTGACTATGGTAGTGAATGCTTATTCGTTTGAGTTTGGACAGTCTATATTACTAAGTGGTAATGATTCACTTTTCCAATCATTTTTTCCAGTGACCTTCATTTGATATCATTTGGCTTTCATTTGGTCCAATCTCATCATTCACAAGTTGCGTTTGCATCTGTGCCTTTCTTATCGGTCTGCTACAATTATATTGGTGCTAACACAGTCACAAACACAAATATAAACTTAGGCTTGAAATCTTGTGCCAGAACTTTGTTATAAAGTAGGCATTCAGAAAAATCCAGATATGTTTATTCACATTTGCTTAGATGACCATTGAAATGAAAACACAAAATTTTAAAATCCTGACATAGAACTCATATATAATCCCTCATGGATATGTGTGTATATGTGTGACTCTAGAGTCGGTTCTCTAAACCACTATGTCAGGTTGCTCTTCAGTGGTATTATTGGTTTTTCTATCTTCAGTCTTGAAGTTTCTAACCTCTTTCTTGCCTTTGCCTCTGCCTCCTATGGCTCTTTCCAGGTCCTGGTGTTCCAAAGACCTATACGTTCACCTCTTAATCTCATTTCTTAGCTACTGTGTGGTCCAGGTCCGCTGCCTCTTCTCCTCATGGTGGCAGCAGCCCACGTGATGGGCAACTGTCTCTGCTGTGCTGTGTCCATTAGCCGGTGAGTAGGGGAAAGAACTATATCATCTTAGTGATGCAAGGTCTCAAGGGCAGTCGAACCCAAACCTGTCATTTTACAGATAAGAACACTGAGGTACAAAGCAGGGAAGGGATTTCCTCAAGGTCAACCAAGAATCAGGAGCACAGTGTCCTGGAACAGGATTTGGGATTGGGCCATCCAGGCGGGGCCAGTCTCTACTAGTCTTGCTGCTTCTTGCTCAATA